>NC_142481.1:36402142-37020000 GCF_049115385.1 Moschus berezovskii | reverse complement strand
ATTTCTGGAATTCCTGTTAGTCAGATGTTGTAGCTAAGTTGAAATTTCAATTTTCTTATCTCTTCTTTTCCATCTCTTTGTCAATGAAGCTGCTGAGCCCTAACCACTGGGAAGCCAGGGAATTCCCTCCATCTCTTTGTCTTTTTGTTCGGCTTTCCAGGAGATTCTCTTAACTATCTTTAACTCTTCTTTTGGTTTATTTTTAAATTTGGCAGTCATACTTTTAATTTTTAGGTGCTAGCTTTCTTTTTGTCCATTTTTCAAAGTATTCTCTTCTGGCTTTATAATTGTGATATTTGCTTTATTTAATTTTCCTTCTCTTGGGAATCCCCTGGTGGGCCAGTGGTTAGGACTCTGAACTTCCACTGCATGGGGCCTGGGTTCTACCCCTGGGGATCCCACAAGCCAAGCCAGGTGGCATGTCCCCCACCCCCCCACCCCCCCAAAAAAATTCCCTTCTCTCTAAATAACTCCTTTTAACAGTTCTTTGAAGGCAAGTGTACTGGCAACAGATTCCCTCAATTTTTGTTTGTCTGAGAAAGTATTTCTCCTCCACTTTTGAAGGACCATTTTACAGAATATTGAATTCTAGGTTTCTCTTAACATTTAAAATATGTCACTCAACTCTCTTTATGCTTGCATAGTTTCAGAGCAGTCAGATGTGTAGTACTCTCTTGAACAACATGGCTTTGAACTGCGAAGGTCTGTATTTAGTCGATTTTTTTTCAGTAGTAAATACTACAACACTACATGATCTGCAGCTGGTTGAATCTGTAGATGAGACCTGTGGGTATAGAGGGCCAAATATACATTATATAGAAATTTTCAAGTATGTTGAGGGTCAGAACCTCTAACTCCCATATTGTTCAAGGGCCAACTGTAAATCTTGGTTTTTTTTTGCCACACCTGTTGGCTTGCAGGATCTTGGTTTCCCAACCAGGAATTGAATCCAGGGCCAGGCAGTGAAAGTCCAGAGTCCTAACCACTGGACTGCAGGGAAGTCCTGGGAATTCTCTGTAATCCTTTTTTTTGTTGGGGGGGGGGTTGGAGGAGGAAGGCAGGTTTTTAATTTTTTTGTTATTTTTAAATATTTATTTATTTTTGGTTGCACTGGGTCTCCGTTGCTGCACGTGGGCTTTCTCCAGCTGTGATGAACAGGGGCACCTTCTCATCATGGTGGCTTCTCTAGTTTCAGAGCACAGGCTCTAGATGCGCGGTCTTCAGTACTTGGGGCACATGTGCTCTATAGTTGTGGCTCGAGGTCTCTAGGGCTCGGGCTCAGTAGTTTTGGCGCCCGGGCTTAGTTGTTCCACAGCATGTGGAATCCTCCCAGACCAGAGAAGGAATCTGTGTCCCCTGCACTGGCAAGCAGACTTCTATCCACTGTACCACTGGCGAAATCCTGTAATTCTTAATCTTTGCTTCTCTGTACGTACAGTGTTTTCTCCCTCTGGCTTCTTTCAGGACTTTATTTTTTTTTTTGTATTTTTGAAAATGATATGACTTGGCATCAAACTTTTTGTCATTTATCCTGCTTGGTGTTCTCTGAACTTCCTGAATCAATCATTAGTTAATTCAGTTCAGTTCATGTCTGACTCTTTGCGACCCCATGGACTGCAGCAACGCCAGGCTTCCCTGTCCATCACCAACTCCCAGGGCTTGCTCAAACTCATGTCCACCGAGTGGTGATGCCATCCAATCATCTCATCCTCTGTCATCCACTTCTCCTCAAAGGATTAGTTAATTAGGTGCCTTGATTAGTTTTGGGGAAATTCTGTCATTATTGTTTCAAATATTTTTCTGTTCCTTTCTCTCTTCTTGTTCTGATATTCCTATTCTGTGTACATTATTACTTTTGGTTTTCTACAGTTCTTCGATTTTCCTTTTCAAGTTTTTTTTTTTCTTTTCAGTTTTGGAGGTTTCTATTGAGATATCCCAAAGCTCAGAGATTCTTTCCTAAATTGTATCTAATCTATACTGTGTGTTTGTTTCCGTTGCCAAGTTGTGTCCAAGTCTTGCAACCCCATGGACTGTACCCCACCAGGCTCCTGTGTCCATGGGGTTTCCCAGGCAAGAATACTGGAGTGGGTTGCCATTTCCTTCTCCAGGGGATCTTCCCAACCCAGGGACCAAACCCAAGTCTTCTGGATTGCAGTGAATTCCTTACCACTCAGCCACCTGGGAACCTATCAAAAGCATTCTGCATCTCCCTTAAAGTGTTTTTTTTTTTTTTTTCCTTCTTTAATCTCTAGCATTTCTTTTTGGTTCTTTCTTAGAATTTCCATCTCTCTGCTTACATTGCCCATCTATCTCTTCCTGCAGGTTGTCTGCTTTATCCGTGAGGGCCCTTAGCATTTTAATCGTAGTTGTTTAAAATTCCTGCTCTGATAATTCTAACACCCCTGCCATATCTGAGTCTAGCTCTGATGCTCTGTCTCTCCAAACTGTATTTTTTGCCTTTTAGTATATGTTGTATTTTAAAAAGAATTTGTGGTTGTACTGGGTCTTCATTGTTGTGTGAGGGCTTTCTTTCGTTGGGGCAAGCGGAGGCTACTCTCTAGCTGTGGTGACTTCTCTCATGCAGCCTGGGCTCTAGAGTACACAGGCTTCAGTGGTTGCAGCATGTGGGCTCAGTAGTTGTAGCGCTCGGGCTTAGTTGCCCCATGGTGTGTGGGATCCTCCTGGATCAGGGATCAAGCCTGTGTCCCCTGCACTGGCAGGCAGATTCTTAATCACTGGACCACCAGGGA
This sequence comes from Moschus berezovskii, assembly GCF_049115385.1. Lineage (NCBI taxonomy): Eukaryota > Metazoa > Chordata > Mammalia > Artiodactyla > Moschidae > Moschus > Moschus berezovskii. Next base: position 37,017,250 of record NC_142481.1, on the reverse strand, counting down.
AGCCCTCTTATAATTTTTTTTTTGATAGCCAGACATAACGTGCTAGGTAAAAGGAATTGCTATAAGTAGGCCTTTAGTAATGAGGTTGCAGGGTATAAGGGGAGGGGAAGTGTTCTGTAACCCTATGACTGGATCACATACTCTTAGTTAGCCTGTGTGCTTCTGAGCGTGGACGCCTTATGCTTCTTGGCTCTCTCCAGTCCCCCTTAGGTGGGACACAGTGGCTAGAGTGGGAAGTTGTGCGTTTCCCTTCCCTTAGGTCTGTTGCTGCTGCTGCTCAGTCGCTTCAGTCGTGTCCGACTCTGTGTGACCCCATAGACGGCAGCCCACCAGGCTCCCCCATCCCTGGGATTCTCCAGGCAAGAACACTGGAGTGGGTTGCCATTTCCTTCTCCAATGTGTGAAAGTGAAAAGTGAAAGTGAAGTCGCTCAGTCGCATCCGACTCTTAGCGACCCCATGGATTGCAGCCTACCAGGCTCCTCTGCCCATGGGATTTTCCAGGCAAGAGTACTGGAGTGGGTTGCCATTGCCTTAGGCTCTGATAAAACCCCGGTAGGTTAGGCTCTGGTTAAATTTTAAGTGTCTCCCCAGGGCATATCTTTAACAAGAACAGAATGCTCTAGCAATTTCAGAATGGTTCTTTTTACCCTTCTCTGATGGAAGCATGATGGATTTTTTTCTGATGTTTACTATGAGAACTTGGTGGAACTTCAGGTAAAACCCACAAAGTCTCAAAGTTTGCCTCCTTCCCCCAAAAGGACTGGGCTCCTTGGTGTTTTTCTCCTTCAGATTTCTCTGCACTGAACCTCCAGAAACTCATCAATTACAGTTTAGGTTCCCTTACTCTGGCACTGACTCCCGCAGAGGTTTCTGCTTGTGGGTTTCTGCTCTGTATTTGTGTCTCTCTCCAATTTGAGGGGTAGGGGTGTGCCTTATAGTCTGACTTATCTTACACAGTTTAGAAGAGTTGACTTTTTGGTTTGTTCAACTTTTTACTTGTTAGGATGGAGTGGCCACTTCCAAGATTCTTACATGCTGGACTCTAGGAAACACATCAATTAAATCTCTTCTTTTTTTCAATTTCACTTTTAATGGAAGAATATCCAAATAGATGAATCATGTGCCTATTCCTCTCCCCTCCCACCCCACCTCTCAGGAAACATAAAGTATTTGGAGGACAGGGTATCTGCCTTCTTTCTGGCTACATTATCTCTGAAATGTACCTCCATATCTACTGAAAAATTTTTCATTGTATCACATCAGTGAATTACCAAATCTGGATTTGTAATATTGAATCTACAACTAGCACATGTACCGACATAATTAGATTATTTGACTGGTCTGATTTCCCCACTAGGTTGGAGGCCATGATCTAGAAGTGGCCCTGCCCCAGTTAGAGGGACATCATTCAGAAATGCTAGGCAGCAGATCACTAGGAACCTCAGGGACTCAAGGGAATGGAGTGTCCTCTGAAGCCACAGGTGTCTCTCTTACAAGCTGAAATTATACAAAGGTGACCTCTACTGACCAAAGGATGGAACTGTAGTTACACACCATGTGCCCCCTGCTCTGCTTTCCTTTCCAATGAGGAAATGACCAACATAATCCCTGCTATCTACCAGGCACTTCACATATATTTTACCATGTGTCCTTGGATTTTTAATATTTTCATCTACAAGATGGGCACCATAACTCCTACTTCACAGTCGAGGAAAGTGGGGTTCATAGAAGTGAACTGATTTCCTGAGTTCCCAGTGTAAAGAGGTATTGCTCAGATCTAAGCCAGCTCTGTCTGAAGTCAAAGCCTTTGCTTTTTCTACCAGTCCCCTGATACTCAAAGTGCGGTCCAAGGACCTGCATGGGCAAAACTGGGAGCATTTACAATTCAGACTGAAGCCCCACACCAGATCTATTGAATCAGAATTTGTATCCTAAGGAGATAAAAATTTTGTATGTACATTGAAGTTTGAGAAATACCCTGACTCATAGGAAGCGTTAGGGGAAACTTGGCATGTGGCCTCCTGAGGAGAAACTGAGTTTTCACATTTCTTCTGTAAATGTGGATTTCTGGTTATAAAGCACTTGTTATTTTTTCATGTACTTTATTGACACTGGCTCTCCTTTATCCTGGGAGGTAAATAAGGTCAGTGATGATCAGTCTAGAGATTGGGAAACAGAAGCTCAGAGATGGGAAGTGACTTGCCCAGAGCCACTGGCCAGCTGACATCCCACCACTTGATGTGGTTTGGCTGGGAGGGTAAGCCAAGGGTTCCAGGATCTGATGTTGGTGCCGGCATGAGGGTTGGAAGAAGCTTCCGTTCTGGAGTCAGAAGTCACCAGGCTAAGAGCCCTTTGCGCACTTGTTTGTTCATGCACGGCAAGAGGGCTGTCTGGCTCCAATATTACTTCCTGTGTGTCCCTGGGTAAACTATGTAACCTCTCTTAGCTTTCACTTCTGCATAGAGTTGTCATGAAGACCAAATGTGAACGATGCAAGTGCTAGCACAAAGTAGGAAATCGGCAAGTGTCAGCTGATATTCTTCCATTCACGCAACAACTATTGAACACTTGCTAAGTGTGTTCCAGGCACTGACTAAGATAACTGATGGATAACGGAGATGTGCCTGCCCCCGTGGAATTTACAGTCTAAGGGGGAAGACTGACACTGATTAAGTACTTACAAGTCTTGGCTAAAATGGCTATTTGTTTGCCTATAGCTTAGATGTAAGCTTTTCTTCCCTCTGTTCACTCAAAAAAAGTGAAACCACCCTCAAGCTCTCGGCCCACTAAGCGAGTGTGAAGCGTGGCCCAAAGCTGTCCCACCTGTGTAGTCTTTTTATCTGGCTGCAAAGCACGTGAAATCTTAGTTCCCCGATCAGGGATTGAACCCATGCCTCCTGCAGTGGAAGCTTGGAGTCTTAAACACTGGACCACAGGGGAGTTCCCCACCTGTCTAGTCTTGCATCATGTTCCTCCTTGGAGAGAGTCCCCATCTCCACCAGGAGGGAAGGATCTTTGCAAAATACCTGAGCAGGGATAAAGAGTGTGCTAGGGATAGAGAGTGTGGGAGAAGGTGGGCTGGTTAGACTTTTAAGTCTAACCAGGGGCAGCCACTGACGACTGAAGCCATCCCAGAATGCTCTGCTCTCCTCTGCTACTCCCCCACACGCTGGCCATGCTCCACCACAATGGCCACTTTCCAGTTCCTCAAAGCACCCTGTTCCTCCCGCCTTTGCAAATGCATTTCCCATGGCCTGCAAAGGTCTCCCCACCTCTTCACTTAGTTCATTCCTACACATCCTTCAGGGGCCAGTTCATATGTCACTTCCCCCAGGAAACCTTCCTTGACTCTCCGGAGAAGCACCAGACCCCCAAATGTAACATCCTGTGTTTTCCCTTCTTGGCACGTATCACAACTCCTGTGTTTGTATTTGTGATGACTTGCTAAGCATCAGTCTTGCCCAGCAAAGGGAGAGCAGAGCTGGTGTGCTTTGCCAAGTAGCTTCTCCCCAGCACTTGAGCACGGTGACTGGCTCCTCAACTGGGACAACGGGGCCTGCTCTCAACACCAGCCTCTGAAAGGACAAAGTGGGGATCCTCACGAGTTTGAAGCTCCAAAACTTGAGGTTGGGGGGGGCATACAACACAGAGGCCAATGTGTGCCTGCACAGGAGGGGTGTGAGCCAAGGCAGAGTCCCAAGTCAGCAGGGAAAGGCTGATGGGATGTGGAAGAAGGCAGAGGTGTCCAGAACCACTTGAGGTTTCCTGCTTGGTAAAGGGAGTGCAGTGGGCCCATTCTCAACTCAAGGGTCATAGATGGTGAAGCCAAAAGGGGCTTGCCACATCCCAGCCCCTACTGCCCACCCCAGTCCGTCTTCCTTCTGCCAGTGGGCTGGACTGTCCCCGGCGTCAGACACAGCCACGCAGCTCAGCAGCACAAGTCCCTTTTTATTAACCATCCTTCCTGGTCTGAATGTGCACAAGTAAAAAAGAAACAGTAAAATGCCCAGGCAGGGAGGGCAGGGGAAGGGGCTCCTGAGGTTATTAGGCCAGATTCCAGCTCATCTCCCCCTTACAGACCCCCACCCGTGACTGAAATGCAACATGAGGCGGTGGTGCAGCCCTGCTGATGTCTATCCTCCCAACCTTGTCCAGATGGGCGCTGGCGGGGCCTGGTGCTGTGCAGCAGGCTGAGAGAGGATGGCCACGTGGGCCTGGCCCTGGGGGAGCCTAGAAGGGGTGTGAAGAAGGGCAAGTCACTCAGTCTGGGGCTGAGCAGAAGTCTATGTGGCTGCAGCCAGCTTCTGCTTCTTGCATCTCACTGAGAACGTGGGTCCCTCTCACCCCCACTTCTCCATTCAGAGGTTTTGGGCAGGAAGAGCCAGGGAAAATGCTGAGTGTTCCAGGCAGAGAAAGCCTGATTTGGTTCCTTGGGTTGGCCTGAGTGGCCAAAATGTTCAAAACATGAAGGTGGAGAATATCCCTCCTCACCTTGCATGGGGCACAACCTAGCTATGTCCTAATGTGACTGGCAGGCCTCCGAAGCCAGGCGTGGTGGACACGCGGAGCTGAGGAAGTGGACAGGAGATGGTTTGGTCCACCCCGCTCCCCTACGGAGGTGAGGAGAGACTGAGCTCCACAGGAAGATAGGGTGGGGGTGAAGAGGTGATGGGGGAAAGGAGCAGACAAGATCCAGGCTGGAAGGGAAACCTCTAGGCCAGCATGACTGCATTCAAATGTTGTTCAGTCAATGATATGTCAGCTGCCTTTCTTGTCTCGTCTCTGGGTACCAGGCTGGGGTTGGCACGGAGGGCAGGGAGAAGAGAAGCAGCCATTCAAAGTGAAGATATCAGACACAGTCACCTTGATCCTCACGAGCCCAGCCCGTGTGGCATTCCCAGCCTGCTCCATCACCCACTCTTGGGCCTTTGTCCCTTTTCTGGTCGCACCTCGTGGCATGTGGGATCTTAGTTCCCTGACGGGGATTGAACCCGTGCCCCCTACATTGCAAGCAGAGTCTTAACTACTGGACCACCAGGGACGTCCCCACTCTTGTTGCTTTGAAAAGAGGGGCCCATCTGGAATCTAAGAGAGAAAGCAGACTCCCCACAGTGGGGAGAGTTCAGGGAGTACTCACAGCACCGTGGCACGGGGTGGCTCCTGGCCCCTGGCTCAGAGCTGGGCTGGCACCGTTTGTAAACATTAGACTTGGTGATTTCTGGGATGGAGGAGCAGAGGGATGCCTGGATCATCAGGTCTGGGTAAAGGGGCAGGGCAAGACCCCAAAAGCCTTGGGAAATGTCAATCAGCCATGGGCAAAGGGGCTCTCGGGCTCTCTGCTGGCCCAGGAGGCAGTGGACAGGTATCCATCTACCTGTGTTCGTGCACTCATATGCCTTCAGGCTACCTCTGGGACTTGCGAGAGGAAGCCCCTGGTGGCCGGGCTGCCGACAGACCGGAGCAGGTGCTGAGTCCCAGGGTGATGAGCAGAGCCTCTACTCAGGACAGGCTTCTCTGTGGAGGATGGCACCCCTCGGTGCCCACTCTTTCTCCAGAGACAAGTCAGGCTGAGTTCTTTCTTTAGAGACCTACCGACACTCTTTACCCATGGCGTCCAGGCATGGAAAAGTAGAGAGGTGGAGGAGGCGAGGAGGTTTCCCGGTGGCATGAGACTTCCTCCTACCATCCACGGCACTGCCAGGATGGGGCAGCAGGAAGGGAGCTGAGTTTAAATTGTCCACGTGGGTGGGGCCTGATTTCACCCCAGCACTGTTCCTGGAAAAGGAAGTGCGGATGTCATCCCACCAGTGGAGGGGAATGATGCCGGGCCCAAGGTGGTCCTGAAGCTCTATGAGATGGGTTCCTGGGTCCAACAACAAAGGCCAAGAATTCTCTGGGAGGCAGTGGTTATGCCAAAAGATCCACAAAAATGGCGTTGGCTGTGGTCTGGCCAAAGATGAAGGCTCCCAGGGTGACCAAGAGGACTCCGTAACTGACCATCGCCCACCAGCTGTAGAGCAGAGGGTGAGAGAGGGCCTGGTCAGTCAACCACTCATGACTTTGCCGACTTTCATATACACGTAAATGTATGTACTAAGTCACTTCAGTCATGTCTGAAGTCATGACTCTTTGTGACCCTATGGACTTTAGCCAACCATGCTCCTCTGTCCATGGGATTCTCCAGGCAAGAATATTGGAGTGGGTTGCCATATATCAGTTAATTACTGTAATTATTTATACCACTTCTCCTATGGCTAGAGCACTTCCTACTTCTCAACAGCTTTCACACGAAGTTTTATGGGGCGGGGTGTATGACTCCTAGACCACGGGTAAGGAGACCAACACCTAATGCGATTAGCTGACTGGTCACAGGACACCAAAGGCAGGACCAGAATTAGAATGTATGTCTCCTGATGGAAAAGATGGTCAGGAAAAAGCAAGGCACATGCAGTGATCCATTTTATTAAAAAAATAAGTCAAAAGACATCTGCAAACATATGTATCAAAAATAGCTGCAGGGTTATAACTGTTTTTTTTTTTTTTTTTTTTGGGCCTTACCTAACATGGCATATGGGATCTTAGTTCCCCGATCAGATATCAAACCCATGCCCCCTGCATTGGAAGAACAGAGTCTTAACCACTGGACTGCCAGGGGAGTCCCCACAATAATTTTCTGTTTGTTTTTTTTTAAAAGCATGCAACCTGGTCATAACCTCTCTACCATTCAGGAACATGTACCTATTAAAAACAATGCAGTGTTTTGCAAAATGTGGCCTGTACATACAATGAATATTATTCAGCCTTAAAAACAAAGGACATTCTGACTCCTGTTACAATAGACAGACCTTGAGGACATTATGCTAAGTGAAAGAAGGCAGGTACAAAAAAGACAAATACAATTCCAGTTACAGAAAGTGCCTAGAAGAGTCAGATTCACACAGAAAACAGAATGCTGGCTGCCAGGGGCTGGGGCGAGGGGGAACAGGGAATGACTGTTCAATGGGTACAGAGTTTCAGTTTAGGATGATGCAGTTCTGGAGATGGCTGGTGGTGACTGTTACACAAAAATATGAATGGCATTAATACTACTGAACACTTTAAAAAGGTAAAATTTTTAAAAATGCAGTGTTTTGTTTTCAATAGACTAAGAAATACTGACAAGGCCACTACGTACTGTGGTGGCAGGGATAAGGGGAACAGGGCACTTTCACTCACTGCTACTGGGACTCCGACTGGCACTGCCTCTTGAGAGGGTAATGTGAACCCACGTGCCAAAGTGAAAATGAGCATGCCTTATGATAAAGCAACTTCCTTCTAAGAATTGATGACACTAAGATCCTTGAACAGGTGTGCCAAGTTGTATGTGCAGAAGTGTGTTCACATTGAGGACACATTCAAACAACAGATTCTACAGCCGCTGAAAAAGGAAGCAGATCTTGCGTGGACAGAGTGTGATCTCCAAGATACATGGTTAAGTGAAAAAAAGCAAGGGGTAGAAGAGTGTGTCTGGCTTGAAATAATTTTTGGAAAAAACCTAACCAGACACAAAACCCCATGTGTCTGTGTACACACACGCTTCACTCTGCGTACACAGGCATCTGCGCACACACAGCAACAGTCTACAAGGGCCATGCTCACCACATGAGCTCTCTCAGGAGAAGGGACAGGGTGGTAGGGAAGGATGGACTTCCACGTTTTTCCGTAAAGTCCTTCAGAAGTGTTTGAACTGTCACAACTAACACGTTACTCATTTTAAAAGAAGGATTTTAAGGAATTTCCCTGGTGGTCCAGTGGCTAAGACTCCATGCTCCCAAAGCAGGGGGCCTGGGTTCAATCCCTGGTCAGGGAACTAGATCTCATATGCCGCAACTAAGACCCAGCACAGCGAAATCAATAAATGAATATGTATTTTTTTAAACAGTATTTTAAAAACTCCTGTTTTCAAAGTACACAGGTCACCTGATTCTGACCAGTTTAAAGGGTACCTCCCCATCCAGCACCTCCCCGAGAGGCCCATAGGCTGGGCCCTGCTTTACCTGGCTGGCTTGACTTCCTCCATCTCAGAGAGTTTGGCTTGAATGAGGCATAGCCCTGGAAGAGAAGAGGTGGCCCTGAGAGCTTGGCTGGGTTCCCCCCGTCACAGGCCAGCCTCCACCTTTGCCAGGAGACAGGGGAGGAGGATGGAGAAAGGCCTGTGTTTCTTCCTCCACGTTTTCCCTCTCTGCCTCCACTCTGCACCCAGCTGGAAGCCTGGCTCCCAGGAGAGGTCCTTGGATGGCACACAAGACCTAGAGCTAAAGGGGCAGCATTGGGAGGTGACTCTATGGTGCCCTCACTGCAGGGCCCTTCCCAATTCACTTCTGAGCAGGTGTGGCCCCCTTGCTCCAAGCAAAGGGGCAACGGCTTTCCAGCTGGCCTCTTGGGTAGAAATAAGCTGGGTATAGGCAGAACTCATGACTGGGCAGACAGGACAGTTTCCCAGGATCTGGTGGCAGACTGTCTGAAACTCAAGCGTCCCAACCTCTGTGTCATGGTGCCACTGCCAGACCCTAATTACCCTGTTGTGGGCTGACCCAGCCAGATCCCTGACAGTCACGGAGGAACAGGTTCCTGAAATAAGAGCTAAGACTATATAAACTGGATCTGGACAGACTTCAGTTTGAAAAGATCCTGTTATTCTTTAGTTGAGTTTGTTAACCTCTAGGGAGGTCTGTTACCCTCTCTGAACCTCATACCTCCTCATGGGTAAAATGGAGATGACAATTACACCTTCTCTGCAGGAGGTGATGCTTAAACAGGGGTTCCCACAGAGCCTGAAGGTGTTTGATAAATGCTGGTGATTATCCTCCCCCAGAGGAGCTGGAGAGCAAGAGAGGAGCTGAGGCCAGGAGGGTCTGGGAGTGAGTGCTGTGCGGACAGCGGGGGTCCGCACCTGGGAAGACAAAGATGAAGCAGGCGGCCAGGCCTCCGATGACTGAGATGACCTTGCCGATGTCAGGGATGAAGAGCGCCAGCAGCAAGGTGAGCAGGAACCAGACCAGCGTCTGCAGCACTCGCCGCCGCCGCTCCCGCCCCACGTCCTCCTCCACCGGCATGCCCTGGTAGCGCAGCCACAGGCCTTCGATCACCGCCCTGCCCACACAGAGAGGGGCTCAGAGGCGTACCTGCTGATAGCGCCCCCCGACTCCAGCCATGGAGCCAGACCCCCCAACTGGATGGATTGTAGGTGAGACAATCCCTGGGCCTCAGTCTCCTCTTCTGTGAAATGGGTCTAGTGGCAGTCTTCTCAGGGTTGCCATGGGGACCAGATGGGATGATGAATGTGAAAGAGTGAGTGCCTTGCCTGGTCCAGAGTTTGCACACACCATGGAAACTGCTTCCACTGGACTCCTGGAAAGGGAGGGTCTGGGGTATCCAGAAGACAGGGTGTTCAGGAAGGGACCTGGACTAGAGGTTCTCAGAGCACTCACAGATTGTCCTGGGGACTCTGGGACAAAGGTGGCCCCCCAAGACCCGGCTGGGGGTGCTTACAGGGCCATCCTAGGCACTGACTGTTTCCTATGGGCTTCAATGTCTCTCTCTATAAAATGGATGTTACACAAGGTCCAAGGCCATGTTCAAAGGGCATCCAGGGGCCCGGGTGAGAAGAACCTTCAAGGGATGGGGCGGGGGGCTCACCGTCCGCAGAAGTGCAGGATGGGGTAGGAGGTGAGCACACTCAGGATGATGAAGGCACGGGCCACGGCCACAGCCATGTCCTCCGACGGGTAAGACAGGAGCACGTCAGGGTCCACAGCGGCTCCAAAGGTCAGGAAACCGCAGACACCTGAGGGCAGGGATGAGAGGGCTGGGTCAGAGCGACCCTGGGAGGGTTAGGGAGATGGACTGTCCCTTGCTCAGTCCACCAGCAGATGGGGAGGTGACAGAGCAGCCCTGGAGGCTAAGGCTGAGGCTTAGAAGGGTGTCGGCGCTGGGCTCAGAAGCCCCCTCCCTGACTTCTCAGATTCCCCATCCCCACACTGTTACCTCTTTGATCTCGAACTCCCCCAGCAGTTCCTGTCTCAGAGCTTCTGCATCAATTTCTGTCTGCCCATCTCCTCATTCAGGTCTCAGCTCAGAGGTCCCTCCTCATCCACAGTGACCCCTGACCCCGGGCACTCTCTCAGCATCACCTTGTTCTCGTTTCTTCACAGTGTTCCTCTGAGGTTTTTTTTTCCCACTTGTTTATCATCTGTCTCCCTCAACTAGTAAAAACATGAACTCCAGGAGAACAGGGGCTCTGCCTATTTGCCTCCCTTGTTCTTGGCTCCGTATTCCTGGCGGTGTCTGCAGAGGCTAGTACAGAGCTGGTCCTGAGACCCATCTGCGGGAGCAATCACTGGGCCATTCTTCTTGGTCTCCCAGTCCTGCTCCCTCATCCACATCATTCTCCACACAAGACGCAGAGCCAACCCTTCTCCGAGCCACACCCCTGCTGAAAACGCTTCCTCTCTGGCTCCCACCAGTCCTCAAGGATCTGGCTGTGCTCCCGGTTTGGCTGTGCTGCCCACCACCCACCCCTACAGCTTGCTCCACAGATCTTCTTCTGTCCTGGCCTCAGGGACTCGGCATTTTCTCGTTTCTCTGTCTAGAATGCTTTTCCCCCGGGCTCTTCAGATTCTAGCTCCTTCTCATGGTTTGGGCTTCCCCAGATGCCACCTCCTCTGAGGGGAGCCGTCTGTGATCCACCCCCTAAAGCCAGCCCTACTCACATCTTCCCTGGCTCGCTGTTACTGTGGCACGCATCTGGATTTCCATACTGATCGCCGGTTTACTGCTATAAGACTGCCTCTCCGAACAGACTGTCAATTTCATGCAAGCAGGACCAGACCTCTCTCTGCCTATGGCATCCTCTCCATGCTGAGAAAGTTCCTGGAACTGACTGACTAGGCACCCACTGAGAACTGTTGAATGAATGCATGCACACATCTCTCATTTGGGCAGGAGGAGGCCCAAGGCACCCCAAGTTCAAGCCAATGCCAACAGAAGTATTTGATGTGCTGGGAATGCAGGGTTAAACCCAGGAAATCCTGGGCCAGAGGACTTGGAGACAAAGACGGACAGTGGGAGCCCTCTAAGTCTGGCCCTCAGAGGGGAGTACTCACCTGTGCCCATGTAGACAGCAAGGGCGATGACCATGGCAGCTGTCACCACGCCACCCCAGGTCTTCACCTCGGGCCGCTGCATGCTGTTGAAGACGGGTACGCTGCTCACGTGACACTGTCAGGGTGAAGAGGGTGAAGGGCAGGGTCAGGGTGGGGAAGTGACCTCATCCCAAGGACAAAGGGCAAAGTCCTGGGATTCCCACTCAGTTCCGCCTTCCAGGACCACCCCTACCACCACCACTCCCCTGTCCCACCAATAACGTGGACTCCATCCCAGGATGGGGAGTGAGCTAAGGGAACAAAAGGGACCTTGCAACTGGCACCTGAAATCCGAAGCAGATGGTGGGCATGGCGTTGAACACGGCTATCCAGGAAGCTGGCCTGCGGACAGACACACAAGATGCTGCTGCCCGTGAAGCCCTCGGAGTCCCCAGCGGCCCCACGCCTTTACTCTTCAGGCAGCCCCCTCACAGCCCCCGCCAGCCAGCTACACACATTCCTCCCACAAAGTGTGGAGCTGGGAGAGGACACACTTCACAGGTCAGTAAACTGAGGCTCTGGAAGGCCCTGCTGCTGCTGCTGCTGCTGCTAAGTAGCTTCAGTCGTGTCCGACTCTGTGCAACCCCACAGACGGCAGCCCACCAGGCTTCCCCATCCCTGGGATTCTCCAGGCAAGAACACTGGAGTGGGGTGCCATTTCCTTCTCCAATGCATGAAAGTGAAAAGTGAGAGTGAAGTCGCTCAGTCGTGTCCGACTCTTAGGGACCCCATGGACTGCAGCCTACCAGGCTCCTCCGTCCATGGGACTTTTCAAGCAAGAATACTGGAGTAGGTTGCCATTGCCTTCTCCCTGGAAGGCCCTCCTGGGACTCAAATCCAGAAGTTTTGGTTCTTGCACTTGGGCTTCTGCTTCTTTGGCTTGTTCTTTTCAAGAAAAAGGAAAGCAAACTTCCTCTCAGTGGTAAAAAATACACCTTGCCTGCCAATGCAGGAGACATGCGTTTGACCCCTGGTCCAGGAAGAGCCCACATTTCGAGGAGCAACTAAGCCTAGGAGCCACAGCTGCTGAGCCCACACTCTAGAGCCTGGGAGCCACAACTACTGAGCCCACATGCTGCAACTACTGAAGCCCAAGAGCCTGTGCTCCGCGACAAGAGAACAAGAGAAGCCACTGTTATCGAAGCCTGTGTGCCGCAATAAGTGAGTAGCCCCCACTTGCCACAACTAGGGGAAAGCTCTAGAAGCAACGAAAACCCAGCACAACCAAAAACAAATTAATTAATTTAAAAAAGTTTTAAAGCTTTAAAAAAAAGAAACCTTTCCTAAAAAAAAAAAAAAAGAGAGAAAATCAATTCATTTTCACAAAGAAGATACAGGTAAGCACATGTTGAAGATAAGCACATGTTGAAAAAATGTGCAGTTCCACCTTGGCAACATCTATAACCTAAGGCCTATTCTCAAAACTGGCTCATCTGTTAGACGTTAATGGCAAAGTGGCCCTCATCTCTGGTTCTTATTCTTCTCTCCAGTAAAAAGAGATCAGGACCTCTTCTCTCCTTCCTACAATGACCAATGAGTCAAACCCCTAATGAGCTTTGGGATTTTTTTTTAAAAATGTATTTATTTGGCCATGTCAGGTCTTAGTCATTGCACGTGGTATTTAGTTCCCTGTCCAGGGCCCCCTGCACTGGGGGCATGGAGTCTCAGCCACTGGACCACAGGGAAGTCTCCTGTGTGGCTTTTTGATGCCTGACCCAATACCTCCTGGGGCCCGAGTGCAGCTTCTATCCTGTGTTCCTCCTGGGGGCCCTCACTCACCTGTTCAGGATGTCTGCTGGGGTCATCTCTTTATCAGGCCAGATGTATTTGATGATAACGATGGCAGTGACATACCAGGTGCCCACAACGCTCAGGAAGCTGCCAGGAAGGATGAATTAAGCCTCCTCCTCCCTAGTCCCAGCTGCCTCTTCTTCGATTCTATCCCCAGGGACATCCATCATTCACCTTAGTGACCAAAAGTGTCTAAGGAACCAACTGGGAGATCGTTTCAAACAAAGACTTAAGAAATGCATGAGAAATAAATTTCAGAGAAACAAGCCACAGTTAGGAAACCAAGAGGGGGCCAGACTGACACGTGTGGCCACTGGGAAATGAGGTGGTTCAGCTCCATAGCTCAGAGACTGCGGCGGGGGCACTGGGCTTCAAAGCACATCTACTACTTCAATCAGAGCAGCCCAGGTATGGCCAGAGCTGCAAGCAGGGCCTTTGAGAAGGAGGAAAGGCTGGCGGTAGAAGGCTCTAAGGCACTAATACCAGAAAGTCAACGTTAAAGGGAACCGTGGAGACACTGAGCGTGACCCCTTCAATTAAGGATCACAGGAAACAGGTTAGAATCCCTGTTTCTCAGACTCTTGAGTCAAGAAGCTAGTCCCTTCCCTTCACACTGCGAAGCTAACAATCCCAAATGATCAAAAAATCCCATGCTTTGTGAGAAAGACAAGGCCCAGGCAAGGAGAGGCGTTCACACTCAGGATTACTATTCGTCCCTTCTTGGACAAGGGCATTTGGAACTGATGCAAAGAGCCACTGTCTCCCTAGCTGCTGACACAAAAGGAAGGTCTTCTGCTAGAACCTCTGCAAGCCCTGGTCTGCCCCTGCCTCGTCCCCTCTTTCTGCCCCTGGAGGCAAGGTGGCATGGAGGAGCTGCCCTTGGGTCTCTGACTGCCTGTGATCAGAACTGCTGTCCCGTGCAGGCTGGGGTGGGGCCTCCAAACCTGGCATATTTCTGGAAGCCGATCTCCCTGGGGATGGAAAGGGGCAGGATGAAGAGGAAGGCAGTGAGGCTGATGGTGAACTTGCGGTCTGTGTACCAGGGGCTGCCGCCGGGCCCCTCAGGCTCCTTTGCCATCACAGCTATAACTGCAGAGGGAGGAAGGAGGGAAGGTGATGCCAGGCTACTGCAGGGTATCTGCCGGCATCTCCAACTGTCTCATGGGCCCGGCAGCCAGCAGGGAGGATTCCCAAGTGAATGCCGGGCACGGGCCTTGGGTGGGTATGCCATGCTCTTCCCCGCCCACCGCAGGATCCCCAGGGCCAAGGGGAAGGGATGAAATAGACACTGAGGGGGGACCTCACTCTTGTCCTGCTGGTCCCCGATGATGATGAGGAAGGCGATGCAGGTCCCGAAGGTGTAGGTGGCAATGGCGACCTCACACAGCACGCCTGTCAGCTTGCCACACACAGCCCACACCACCTCCTGGTAGGTCCTCTCATTGCTGGCCTGGGAGCAGTAGGCCAGGATGACGAGGCCACTGATGATGAAAACCAGCATGGCCTGCGGGCAGGGTGGAGCAAGAGTGTGTGGGAAAGGCCTGGCAGCAAAGGGCAGCCTGGTTTTGCTCAGCGTTTACTGGCCTGGTGCCCAAAGCCCATTTGGCAAATGAGTCTTATCCTGCCGGGCAATTTTAATAGATTACTGGAATTGAGATTTTCCTTAAAGACAAAAAATTTTGAGGAAAATTTCAAACATCGCTCAAATCTCAAATTCAAAAATCATCAATTCAGGGACTTCCCTGGTGGGGCAGTGGTTAGGACTCCATGTTGCCAGTGTAGGGGGGGCAGGTTCAATCCCTGGTGGGCAACTAATATCCCACATGCTGTGTGGGATGGCCAAAAGATTAAGAACAAAAAAATCATCAATTCAAGACCAGTCTTGTTTCATCTTTTCCCTCTGCCACTCTGGATTATGTTGAAGAAAATACAAGCTATCATATCATTTCATCAGTAAATATTTCAATATGCAGTTCTAAAAGGTGTGGGCCTGCCTTTTAAACATAACCACATAACTATTAAATATGCAATTGATGTCTGAAATTCCCTAATTGCTAGGAAGGCTTTTGAAACCTCATCTGGCCTCAAAGGAAAGAATGCTACAGTAGTTTAATAATGTCAGCCATGTGTGGCAGAGGGGAGAGTAATTAGCATGTGTCACTGACCACTCTTGATCCAGAGCCTCCTTTTTGAGGCAAGGAGCCCAGACCCACCACCCTGCATTTCTGCCTGCCAGGCCCCCCTCACTTACCATCTGCAACGTGATGCCGGCTGCCACGCCCCCGGCAGTGCTGAAGGCTGCCGGGAAGTTGAGTAGCCCCGCGCCCAGGCAGGCATTGACAACGATGAAGATGGCTCCAAGTGTGGAAGTGGTGCCTCTGCCCGGACCCCCAGGAGAAGCCTCCCCATCACTCTTGGGGGCTATGTCCACAGAGGGACTCTGCAGCAGACGGGCACGCTCCCCAGAGTCTGTGCTTAAGCCCCATTCGCCAAGGTCTCTGTTGATGCTGACCTGGGCCATGGCCCCTGGAGTCCTGTTCCCGCAGGGTCTGTGGGTTCTGTCTCACGGCCTCATCCGCTGGGGAACTGAGGGAACACACCTTCAGCTGGAAGGGTGGCCCCAGCCTGTGTGGGGCTGTTATCCTAGGAGGCCTGTGGGTTCTGGCTCTCCTAAACCTAGATGGGAAAGGCAGGTATACTGTTATCTGAAGATAACAACTTTCCCGAGATCAGATGGCTGAGATCCAAACCCCGGTGTGCCGGTGTGTGGAACACTGCACTGGGTGCCACAGGATAATGGCAGAGAAAGAAAGATGTCAGATGCAACTCCTGCCTGCTTCAGGCTTACGGACTGATCAGGTAAGACGCAAACCCAGAAGAGAGGGGTACTGACATGTCAGCACTAGAGGCCGTGCATCAACCAGGAGTGTCATGCACATATCTTATCTCATTCATTCCTTAGATGACAGCGGTCATAAGGTTCTGAGAGATCAAATCACTCATCCAGGATCACACAGTAGCAAGCTGCAGAGCAAGATTTAGATCCAAATCTGTCTGGCTTCCCAACTGGTTTCTACACCTCAGGGTCTGAAGAACAATCCTCACCTAGAACTGTGGGTATTTCAGTTTCTTACAGCCGGTCATACCTCCCTCCGGCCCAGAGTAAATTCTGTGGAGCTTTCAAAGCCCTTCAAAATTTCAGTGGGGATTTAAATTCTCTTCTCCTACACGACTGACCTCACCACTGCCCATCACAGAGGCATTCCGTCTCATGACCCCAGCACACTGGGGGGTTTAAAATGTCTAGTGAGGCCTCTTGGGTGGTCTGATTCTTGCCATGACTCCTCCTGTGATGGCTGAACAAAGATGGGAGCTGTAAACTTATCAGAGAGGGGCATTTGGGTACTCTCAGACATGTCACCAAGCATGCAACCAAGGGACACAGCTCCAGGGAAAATGTCTCCCTGCTGGCTCCAAATCCAGAAAGATCAGTCAGATGCCATAGGGCTTCCTCTTATGCAACTTGCCACCCAGCCAGCAACTCAGCAAAAAAATCAAAGCAGTGAATGAGTACTGGAGGCACTTTTGGTCTCAGGCTTCCAGTGTAGCTCCAGAGAGAACCATGTAAAGCAAGTGCTCCCCATGCTGTGAGACCTCGTCCTCCATCCTGCTCACCTCTCAGACACAAGAGGTCTCTGCACTGGTCCCGAATCTCTTAAGCCTCCCTTCCCCTCAAATTACTCTGCTCCATGGTCCCCAGCTTACCTGCTCTTTCCATCCTTCTGGCTTTGGTGGACAGAGAGCTATTCCTTATGGTGCCTTCTCCCCCAAAATCTGAGATCTGATTCTCCTCACTTCTCTCTCTGCTTTCAATTTTTTCTTAAACTTCACCAGTGCTGGTCAACAGAGTGAAGGGAACTGAGACTCTCTGACTCTTAACTCACAGAATGAAGCACCAGCTCAGTTAGGGAAACAGACCGACGGAGGGAAAGAGGCTAATGTCCCAGGGGCTCGTTGGAGAGTCAGAACTAGCAGCTTAATGCCCACGCGCTCAGGCCAGAGCTGTAACCATTGCACTAGGCCCCTGAGAGCCCAACGAGAGTACCCAGGCCAGCCTGGGGCCGAATCCAGAAATACGAGGAGTGGGCTGCATTGGAAAATGGGCCACGGCCCACCCGGGACGGAGAGTGGGCTGCTGTGTGGTAAACTGGGGAGGGGGTTCCGGGGCTCGACAGGTGGAGACCAGGTAGGGACAGGCCGGGATAAGGCGCGGCAAGGGCCGGCCGACCCCGAGCGGGCGTGGGACAGGATGCCAGGCTGCAGAGCCCTGCAGCGAGTGAGTAGGGTTCTGCCGCGGTGGGGCCCTTGCGGACCCAGATTCCACCCTCCACCAACCGGTACCTCCTTCCACCTACCTGCGGTCTTTCTAGCCCCGGCCGGCAGTGGAGACACGTGAGCAGCGATCACATGACCTCCGGGGCGTACCGCGGGGCACGCTGGGAGTTGTAGTTTTCTGCGGGCGTCAGTGTTAGCCTGTTATTCAGTCGCCCTGTCGTGTCCGACTCTTTCCGATTCCCGTGAACTTCAGCACGCCAGGCCTCCCTGTCCCTCACCAACTCCCGGAGTTTGCCCAAGTGCATGTTCATTGCATCGGTGAGGCCGTCCAGCCATCTCATCCTCTGACGCCCTCTTTTCCTTCTGCCCTCGATCTTTCCCAGCATCAGGGACTTTTCCAATGAGTCTGCCAGCTCTCTAATCCTCATCCTGAAAGCACTGCCCCAAACTAGTCCCTGCACCCTGCCCGCCGGTATTTATCCCGTTACTTTTAGTCCTGGGTCCCTTGGCCAAACCACACACTTTTGTTTCCTTTTAGGAAGAGCTTTGGGAGGTTTGGTATCTTTGCCAGTCCTGGTGCCCTGTGGGCCCTGGCTGTTTGGCTTCATTGTCCTTCTTTGTTTCCCTCTTTTTCACACCCACACCCACCTTTTCACACCACACACCTTTGTTTCACACCCACAGACAGGGACTCTGGACTTTTTAACTCAGGATAGCGTGGGGTCATCTGTACTGCCTTGAGCTGTGGCTGGCCTGAGGGTTGTTCATATTAATAGCTGTAACCCCAGGGCCTGGATTCTACAACTGAGAATCAGAGGCATTCAGTTCAGTTCAGTTCAGTTCAGTCGCTCAGTCGTGTCCGACTCTCCGCGACCCCATGAATCACAGCATGCCAGGCCTCCCTGTCCATCACCAACTCCCGGAGTTCACCCAAACTCATGTCGACAGAGTGGGTGATGCCATCCAGCCATCTCATTCTCCATCGTCCCCTTCTCCTCCCGCCCCCAACCTTTCCCAGCATCAGAGTCCTTTCCAGTGAGTCAGCTCGTCGCATGAGGTGGCCAAAGTATTGCAGTTTCAGCTTTATCATCAGTCCTTCCAATGAACACCAGGATTGATCTCCTTTAGAATGGACTGGTTGGATCTCCTTGCAGTACAAGGGACTCTCAAGAGTCTTCTCCAACACCACAGAGGCATTGGTGTCACTCAAATAAATAAATATTTGTTGAATGAAGGAATCAGTGTCCAGATCCCTGGCTTCTGTTTCTGGCTGTGTGGCACTTGAAAGTTGTCACATAACCTTTGGCTTTCCAATGGTCTCATCTATATTACCTCCTCTCCAGGCACCAAAGGTCCTTGCTGGTGAGATTCTGTGTACTGTTTACCTGGTTTCCCTCGATGGTGACATTTTGCCCAATTACAGTACCACATCACAACCAGGATACCAACATTGACTTGATCCACTGATCATGTTCCATTTCCTTAGTCACATTTATAGTCATTTTTGGTGTATATTTAGTTCGATACAACTTAATCATGTGTGGAGTTTACAAATCTACATACACCACATTCAAGATTCTGAATATTTCCATCACCACAGGGATCCCTCCTGTTGCCCTTTTATTAACATAACCACACACACCTCTATCCAGCAATGCCACCCACTTCTGTAACTCCTCAATCACTCATCTATTGCAGTCAATTCCATTTCTAAAAGGTTCTCATTTCAAAAAATGTTCTATAAATAGAATCATGAAGTCTGTAAATTTTTAGGATTGACTATTTTTATCCAGAATAATTGCCAGAAGACTCATGCAAGGAGTATGTTTTGTTACTGAGTAATAATATTCCATGGTCTGTGCACAGTTTGTGCAGCTAATCACTTTTGAAGGACATCTGAGCTTTCAGGTTTTTTAAAACATGAATGACTTTGTTGGGATTTATGAATTTTACCACAGAATTCATACTTTCAGTGTCCAGAATAGTGGTTTTTAGTATATTCAGAGTTTTGTGATCATTACCATTATCTAATATCAGAACATTGTTATCAGTTCAGTTCAGTCGCTCAGTCGTGTCTGACTCTTTGGGACCCCATGAATCGCAGCACGCCAGGCCTCCCATCACCAACTCCCGGAGTTCACTCAAACTCATGTCCATCGATCCCCCAAAACCCTGCAACCATTAGCCGTCATTCTCCATTCCTCCCTCTCCCAAGCCCCTGGCAATCACTAATCTACTTTGTGCCCTGCATGAACTGTGTTCGAGATTCATTCATGTTGAAGTATATTTTAGTACTTTATTCCTTTTTACTGCCGAGTATTGTGACATGTATGTATGTGTATGGCTATATCAGATTTTGCTTATTCATTAGTTGATTGGGCATTTACGGTTTCCTTTTTTTGGCTCTTATGAATAATGCCACAGTGAACGTTCAGGTACGTGTTTTTGTATGCACCTGTTTTATTTATTTTAGGTGTACATGTAGAAGAAGAATTGCTGGGTCAAATGGTAACAACGTCTAACCTTTTAAGGAATTGCCAGACTGTTTTCCAAAGCAATTGTCCCATTTTACATTCTGACCAGCAGATGTATAAATGTTCTGTAACTATAACTGCATTTGTGCTCTGTTGTGTCCAATTCTTGGCAACTCTGTGAACTACAGTCAGCCAGGCTCCTCTGTCCATGGGATTTTCCAGGCAAGAATAATGGAGTGGGCTGCTATTTCCTACTCCAGGGGATCTTCCCCAACCAGGGATTGAACCAGAGTCTCTTGTGTCTCCTGCACTGGCAGTGGATGCTTTACCACTGTGCTGCCTGGGAAGCCCACAAGGGTTCGAGTTTCTCTATATCCATGAAAACCCTCGCTATTGTCTGATTATAACCATCCTAGTGGGTGTGAAGTGATTCTCATTGTGGTTTTGGCTTGCATTTCCCTGATGACTCATATTAGCATCTTTTCATGTGGTTATTAGCTATTAGTATGTCTTTTCCAAAGAAGTGTCTATTCAGACCCATTTTCCAGTTATTGTTTTTTTATTGAGTTGTAAGATTCCTTTATATATTCTGGATACGAATCCCTTGTCAATTATGTGATTTGCAACACTATTCCCAACATGTTTATAAGACTTTTAAAAAAAGTTGGTCTTTCAGTTATTAGATAGAAATAAACCATTAATTTCTATTAAAATCTTTGCAATCAACATACTCCAATGAAAATTAATTAAAAAAATTTCCACAGCCTAGGAGTAAGCAAAAAGGTTTCAAACAAAATTCTCAAGTTGGTTGAATGAGCTGGACTTTGGTTGTTTAGAGGTAAGCATGAGGCAGTTTGGTCTAATAGCACCCCACAGCTGGCCCATGGGTCAGCTGTATCCGTATCACCTAGAAAGTTTATTATTTTTATTTAAAAAAAATTCCAAGCCTTACCTCAGACATACTGAGTCAGAATGCCCAGAGGTAAGACCAGGGAATCAATATTTTAAAAATCCAGATTTGAGAACTATTCTGCCTTAAATTTGGAGAAGGCAATGGCAAGCCACTCCAGTACTCTTGCCTAGAAAATCCCATGGATGGAGGAGCCTGGTAGGCTGCAGTCCGTGGGGTCGCTAAGGGTCGGACACGACTGAGCGACTTCACTTTCACACATTGGAGAAGGAAATGGCAACCCACTCCAGTGTTCTTGCCTGGAGAATCCCAGGGACCGGGGAGCCTGGTGGGCTTCCGTCTATGGGGTCACACAGAGTTGGACACGACTGAAGTGACTTAGCAGCAGCAGCAGCTGCTGCCTTAAATTATAGTGAAACAAAGGCATGACTTCTCTTTCTGAGCAGGCAAACCACCTCCTCTATCAAGTGGAAGAATATTAACATCTTAGACTCTAGTAGGAAACTAGGAAAAGGTTGATGGCAAGTAGACTGAACTGTCAGAAAAACATCAGGTTCACACCCTGCATGACTTTTCAGTGAGGAACAGGATAGCCCAGGATGAGCTGGAAATGCATGTGTTTAAAAATAACAAGGTCGGCCACGTGGTCAAGTTCCTTTTCCAGCTGAGGTCTTGATGGCCAACTTTCAACTACTTTGGCTCCAGACAGGGCGACTTTAAGCAGTTTCTTCTATGATAGGCAGTCAGCTCCTTTACATAGCCGCTGACTAATCTGTTGCCTGTTTCCCCATTTAAGATACCTTCCCAAAGACATCCAGTAAATCAGTCCATTCACTTGACCTTTCATGCCTTGGGATATCCATTAGCAACAGGAACACGCAGAGCCAAGAGGTGGGAATGAGCTCATCATGCACTGTGTCTCTCTCTCAGAGAGTGAGGAGATGCAAGGGGGAAGGACCAAGGTGAGCCCGTTTCCCCCCCTAACTATAATCAAAACACTGTGGATGGGCTCTGGGCCTGAACCCTGCTCCACTGCCTGTCTGTCTGCCCAGAGCTGTCCTGTCTTGAATGGCTCCAGGCATGAAGTATGAGGTGACAGAAAAACCTTGGGATGTTTGCTGACGGAGTACGCGACTTTATGGTAGAGGCTGCACACTGGTGATCTAGTTTGCATCTTGCTTATAAGTCATTAAAAAAAAAAAAGAATTGGTTGCCAGCTTTTAAGCATCAATAGACCTCCTAAAAAAAAAAAAAATCAGGATTTCCATTTTATTTGAAAAACTGAAGACCTGCAACCCTGGGTTTTCGTTTTCACAGTACCTGTCAATTACTTCTCTTCTATGTCTTACTCTGAGGATGTTCGCTGGTCACCGGTAAGCATCTCACGTCAAGTTCACATCACTTTTTTACTTTACATGCACTATTTATTTACAGTACCTACTTGAATCCTGTAGACATCTGAAGTTGCCACCTCCCCATCATCCCCTCATCACTGCCTGTATCCACACGATTTTGAGGTACTCCACTTACTTGTTCCCCCAAGGTCCCAACGATTATACTCACATTTTCAACATTATTGGACTGGATATAAGGAATGACACCTAGGATGTGGCTTCAGTTTATATTCGAAACAGCTAAAACATCTCTTGGCTTATGGTCACCTGGACACAATTCCAGATTTCAGGGATATATACCCACTCATACCTTTTCATCCCATTAAAGAAAAAAGATAACATGGTAGACAGGTTGGGTCTACAGCAACTTTATTGTAACAGAGAAACCAGGCTGCAGTAAGTCTACATGATTAGAGCAAATGGTGGTTTTCTTTCCAGAGGGTGAAGCCTGAGCCCAGCTGGCAGCACACAAAGGTTGAAACTGAGGCCCAGAATATCCTCTCCTGGCTCCACCCTGCACTGCCCGACTCCTGATGAGACGACTAACCACACAGCCACACTGCACAAAGGTATGAGGGCCAGCTGGGCAGAGGCAACGTCCCCACATTGAAGGGGATGCCACGATAAAGTGCCGTTACCTACTCTCTGCTATTCTTTGCCGAGAAGAGCAAGGGTATTGGGATGAGCAGTAAATAATGTTCTTTGTTCTTCAAATAAGTAAATCCTATGGGATGGGATTGATGGTCACTCAGGGAGTAGGACAGGATGAACATCTGGGCTAGTTACAGATCTCTGTGCCCGAGGAAAGGAACAGCAGTGATTAGGGAGAAAAGAGGAACATTAAAATCCTGCAGGTACTAGAAAGAAGAGCCTTCTTTCTCTTTTTCTTAAATAAGATGGGAAAGAGCATCTTTTATTTTCTCCCACTACAGTGGTGGCAGACTCGTTGTAAAACATGATTTACATCATACAGTTTGTTGACACGTTGCTCAGTCACGGGAGGACAAACATGAGGCTGACTGCTAATGTTAGAACTTCATCTTTTCATAAAGCCACTAACAGGTGCTGTTTTCAGGCTGCTTCTACAGAGAAACCCATGACACCAAAAGGTGTTTCACTTAAAGCTTCTGAAATGTTGCAATGGTGTGACTGACAGGGTTTTTTTTTGGGGGGGGGGGCGCTTTCTCGTACATGTAAACTCTAGTGGAAAAACTGGAAATAAAGGATGATGGGGAGTTTGGTTTACAGCCACAAAGTTCCTGACAGCAGTCACAGGTGCCTCCGCCCTATTTCACTGCACTTTCTTTTCTGAGAAACACATTCAATCGCTGAGTTTTAAAGTACTGTGGTTGGAAAAAAATGATCCGCTCACCACCATCCACCCTCCCTCTTCCTCCATGTGAATCTCATAACAGCAGAGGCTGAAGACAGGAAGGTTGTCTCTGTTTCCGCTGACCAGGGAAATTACTTGGTGACCTGGTGAATGGCGTGAGCAAGGTAGCCCACGTTGCCTGAGGTGACCCCCGCCACAGAGATGCGGCCATCCTTCGTCATGTAGATGGAGAACTCCTTGGTCAGCCGCTCCACCTGCAGAGAGAAGAGTGTGTGGGTAATTCCTGGTTGAGGGAGGTGGTCTCCCCAGCCCTGGCACAGCACAACTAGACAATGGTTAGAACAGAAAAAACAAAATAACAGAAGCTCCGTTTTCTCACTTAAACCCATTCCTAGAGTTTGGTGTGTTAACTTAGAACAAAAGAAGAATAAATAGCTATCTTAAAGTAGGATGTTGAATTCTGAGGTGGGGACAGGTGAAAAAAAATCTTAGATTCAGCATTTCTAGAAAAATTGATCCAGAATCTAGCTACACAATAGCTACTTCTCCTATCAATATTCAGGCTCTTGTCTGTTCTGGAATCTTTTTTTGAGAAACAGTGCTGGTCATAAAAATGACCAAGGCAAGCTCTGTTCTTCAGAAGTTTGTAACCTCACAGAGTAAACAGATAGGTAAAGTACTAACAAAAGGTAAACGACTAACGAAGAATAAAACAAAATGAATGCTTCATACTTCTTTTACCTAAAAGGGCTTTGAAATGATTCTTCTTAGAGTAATCCTGAATACACAGGTGACCTGAGGAATTCTGGTTTGCAAAGACTGATCAATTAGTCAGTGGGAGAGAAATGGGAGTCTACTCACCTGTTCAGGCTTTAGGCCTGTGTAACAAAACATGCCAATCTGGTCAGTGATGTGCTGCCAATTGTGGGAGGAGCCCTCCTTCTTGAGGTTGGACACCAGCTGAGTCCGCATGCTGATGATGCGGTCGGCCATGCCCTTTACTTCTTGCAACCTGTAAAAAAAAATTCCCCCAAGATACAGCTCAGTTCTGGCCAAGCACTGACAAGCCAGCTCTCAGCACTTTTATTAATACCTCCCTTGAGTACTCCCCCTGCTGCTGCTGCTGCTGCTGCTGAGTCACTTCAGTCGTGTCCGACTCTGTGTGACCCCATAGACGGAAGCCCACCAGGCTCCCCCGCCCCTGGGATTCTCCAGGCAAGAACACTGGAGTGGGTTGCCATTTCCTTCTCCAATGTGTGAAAGTGAAAAGTGAAAGTGAAGTCGCTCAGTCGTGTCCGACCCTTAGCGACCCCACGGACTGCAGCCTACCAGGCTCCTCCATCCATGGGATTTTCTAGGCAATAGTACTGGAGTGGCTTGCCATTGCCTTCTCCGTGAGTACTCCCCCAGGGTGCCTCAATTCTGTTCTTGATCAAGTCCTGGTCTGGGAAGAAAGCTATTTGATAGCTTTCTGCTTTATATCAGAACACTATGTTCTTTATATCAGAACACTAAAACAGTTGACATAATTGAGTTATTAAGGAAAATGAACAGAGTGCCTTTCTACTTACCAGATGGATACTGCCCAATTTACGAATTATTTAATAAAGCCAATTAGATTTTCAAATTAAAAAAAAAAAGAAGAATGAATAAATCATTCTAAAACTTAGGAGGGCTAAGGCGCTCCATCTTTTATGCAGGGGGCAAAACTTTCAAATTAAACCGTAAAATAGTACCTTATTCTTTGACATGGATGGCAGAAACATTCCCACCTTCCCAGTTAAGACAGTGTGCTGTGAAATGACCATGTGACTGGCCATATCTAAGTGCTGAGGATAAAGAAAGGACTGAGACCTGGCCGTTGCCTTTAAAAGCTCCCCACCAGTGGCCACGAGCCTACCTGCAAACAACCGACTGTGGAACAAAGCAGGACGAGCTATGAGCCAACAGATTTGTGCTGTGCTAAGAGAGCCCTTGGAGGAAGAGAGCCCACTCCAGTATCCTTGCCTGGAAAATCCCATGGACTGAGGAACCTGGCAGGCTATAGTCCACGGGGTCGCAAAGAGTCAGGCACGACTAAGCGACTTAAGTAACTAAGAGAGCCCTGGGAAGAGAGGGTTAATTCCATCTGGGGGAGCAAAGAAAGCAGTCCTCTGGATTCAAGACACAGTCTCCCCCTTCCTCAGGATCTACCCTTTCATTCCACTCCTGTGGAGCTCTGGGCGATTCTTGTGGGCTCTAACCAGCTAGGTGACTGTGAAGAATCTACCTCCTTGTTCTTACGTGTTCACTTTTCCAAACCATCTCTCTATGATGATGCCATGTTAGAACGGAGTTAGAACGGAGGTTACAGGTTACTAACTAAAGGTCAAATAAGTCTTAGTCGTGACTTATTTGACCCAGTTAAACATGCCTAAATTTGGCACTTGCACATGAAGGTGTAGATTTGCAGCCTCTCTTGAAAAACAAGAAGCTGGCAACATTGCATCAGCAGTGCGATTACTGGCTGGAGCTGGAACCCGTGGCCTCACTAAGGATGGCATTTGATTTTAATCCTGTAGTCCTATTCATCCAGTTCTTTGAGCCTGGGCCCTGAAGGCACTGAGAACATGAAATGGCTAGACGCAGGGCCACCTCAGCAACCACTGCCCCCAAGGATCACATCCATGATCCTTGCTGTCCACAGAGTGAAGATCTGATTCCTTTCGCTATCAAAGTACTTCATGACCTGCTCCCACCTTCCCAGCTTCGCTGCCCTCTCCATCCTCCTGACACTCAGTGCTTCTGCCACAAAACTCACTGCCGACGTTCAACGCACACCCTGCACGATGCACATCACGCGCCTGTGCCGATCCTCACGCACATCTCTCCCTCCAAGTTTCCTTTAGCCTCCCTTTCTTTGGAAAAGCGGTCCCTCTCTCTTCAAGGCACAGCCAAATGATGCTGTCGGCGTCACACCCTCCCTCATTTCCCACTAATCAATAGCTCTTCCTTTACTCAGCATTTATCCTGTCTGTCTTGTATCAATGCTATACATGTTCTCTCTCTCACTAGATTATAAACTCCCCAAAGGGACAGACACCTTAGTCACCCAGCACAGTATCTCTGTCATCTCTGTACACTACAGACTTCAAATGAATATTGAAACGCATACATTAAAAAAAAAATAAGCGTCTTGATAACCATTAAGGACCATGGAAATCTTTTTTAAAAGCCACTTAAAAATTAAGAAAAAAGGTTATTATAATTCTTTGTGACAAAAACAAACCAACCCTACACTTATATATCTAATATATACACATACATATAATAAATACATAGACATATTATTCATGTTACAATAGGAATAATAACAGGCAAAGGGAAAAGAAATCTGGGTTATAGTGATTTGCCCAAATTTTCTGAAATGTAATCACACAATAATTTTGTAAAGGAAAAAAATAAAATTCTAATTTAAAAAGTAGTTGATTTTTTAGTAAGCCTAGCTTATATGGGAGATATCCTGAACCAGACTCTATTTACCCTCAATGTTCATAGGATTAATTTAAGGTAGAAAAAATAGTTCTCACATGATGTCCAGGTGAGCTGAGGATGAAGTTTCTTACAGACTTAGCTTTTCTATCCCATTAGCTGCTTAGGGATCTGCCCCTCAGCTAATCAGCTATACAGGATAAACTCTTACATAACAAATCACATCTTCCCAGACTCTGAATTATATAGAGCAAGGGTTGGTAAGCTTTCTCTAAAGGGCCAGATCGTAAATTTATTAGGTTCTGTGCACTGTATAACCCTCTGTCACGACTATTGAACTCCGCTGTTGTGACATGAGAGCATCCACACAAATTCATCAAGAAGAGGGTAGGGCTGTGTGCCAATAAATGCTATTTATTAGAATTGGGGCAGCATAGATTTCATCTGCAGAACATAGTTTGCCAACCCTGATCTAGAGCAATGTTTTCTAAACTGTGGCCATGACCTATTAGTAGGTCATAAACTCAATATAGTTGGGGCAATTGGCATTTAAAAAAAAATTGGAGTATAGCTCAGGAAGACCGAGTTTTGAAAGCGGTGTGTGTGTATATGTATATAGTTTCAGTTATATATTCATACATACATAGGTGATGATGTAAGGCATAAGCTTTATGTGGATTGTGATTAAAAAAATCTTTTTTTCTGAGTAACACTAATTTAGAGCACAGGTGCCAAGAGATTCAGATAGAATAGATAATATAAAATATGCAGAAATACCAATTCAATGCTTGCTATTATTAGGATAAAAACAAAAGATATAGCATCCGTAAGTAAGTTTTCCTACATAAGACACTTCAGTTTAGGAGAAGGCAGGTTTTACTTAACATGGAGATAATGGACTACAGGAAACTGCTGTTTCTGAATTAGGCCTGTCTCTTACAGGGGAAAGCCAGTTTATTTGTTCGAAAGTGCTGACAAAATGCATACTCCTCTCTCCTTCCCCTTCCACCTATGGAAGCTGAGTGATAACTGCATGCCCCTATAAGCCAAGTATAAGGGAGCTTTGAAGGATCAGTGGTGGGAAAGGCAGATGGCTGGGGAGGTGCAAATCGCCTTTACCATTGTTTCCGCAAATCCGGGCTGGTGAGAATAGTGGAGGCAATCCGGGCCCCATTGATAGGGGGGTTGGAATACATGGGACGGATCAGTATCTTCAACTGGGACTCAACTCTTTTGGCTTCCTCAGCATCTTTGCAGACCACAGTGAAGGCTCCCACACGCTCACCTGAAAAGACAAAATGGATCTTGTCTTCTGGTTCTCTGATTGAAAATGATAAAGGCAATCATGATTAAATTTGCTATGTCTTATATGTTTCCATTAGAAGCATGGCAAAAATAACTCTGTTATAAACACATCCTCAGGTGCAATCCCTCCCCCTCAACTCTACACTTTTGTGGCCCTCTCTCCCAGCACTTCTTCAGTCTCAACAGAGCACACATCACCCTCAGCCCTTTAGCTTACCATATAAGCCCATGTTCTTGGCATAGGACTGGCAGAGACAAACATTAATGCCCTGTTCAATGAAGTGGCGCACAGCCCAGGCATCCTTGTTACCATCGCCACTGGCAAAGCCTTGGTAGGCCATGTCAAAGAATGCAAAGAGATTGTTTTTCTGGGAAGGAAAGAAAAGATGACCAAAGCTTTAGGCAGTCCTTCTCAAAACGCCCCAGATGATTACCTGTGTTTATCGGGACTATGCCTGCTTTGCTCAGAGTCAATAGTTTTGTCCCCAGGTGTCAGTTTGGAGATGTTTAACTTTCCTAGAGTTAAGATATTAACATATATGTATTTTTTATGTTGGTGGATATGGGCCTTCAAGAAGACATTAAGAAAAGATAATCCAATCTGGATAGAATGCTGTGAGGTCAAATAGGAAAACTGCTTCCTTCCTTGTTTTTTGGCCCAGCTGTGCAGCATGTAGGATCTTAGTTCCCTGACCAGAAATCAAACCCGTGCCCCCTGCATTGAAAGAGCAGAGTCTTAACCACTGGACTGCCAGGGAAGTCCAAACAGGAAGCTCTTCTAAGGCCGACAGTGGTCTGGGTAATTATTTTGGTCCAGTCAACAAAGGACTAGCTTCAGCCTTTCCTGGGGCTAATGTGACTCTGGCAGGCCATCTTATTCCAGCTCATTCTGTTCGCAGCTTAGGTTTGACAGAATCGAAAGAAAGGGGAAACCAAAAGGAATGAGACTGGGGACATGAGGCAATAGGAGTATCTCCCTACTTGGGAACTTTGACGAGTGCCTTCTCTCATAGAAGAATGAGAATCACTGAATAATTAATGGCAGTGAGGAGAGTGGCAAAGACAGGAGGGGATGTGAAACAGTGGATGAAAGGATGACCAGGTAACCGCTGACCAGGGCAAGTGGAGGCACCTCCAACAGATATCATGGGGCTGAGGATGCCAACTGTGCAGACTAGCCAGGGGTAAGTTTTATCAGAATCCATACATCTTGGCTGAGGAACAAAAGGTTATTTTCAAACTTCTGGTGTATCATGAATTACAGAACTGCTAATTATGCAAATGAGGAATTCTTTTCTGGTGACTACACAATGAGTGGAAATTTCATGCAGCCTTGAGGTTAATTCTCACTGCTAAGACTCTGCCAAGTGAAGCGTCCAAGGCTGGTTTCTAAATGCAGAACTGTCACTGGTCAGCTCACCCCCCTCACCTTCACCACTGTCGCCATCTCCTTCCACTGCTCAGGACGAGGGTCCACTCCCGTGGGGTTGTGGGCACAGGCGTGCAGCAGAATGACGCTCTGCGCTGGTATTTTCTAAAAAGAACACGGACCAAGAGATTACTCTGCAGCTGTACAGGAGATCATTTACCTGAAATGCACAGGGTCACCATTATTTGATAAGTAACAAAGATAACATGAGGTCTGGGAGTTAGCTCATCTTGGTTTTGTTTTTTTGGCCACTCCACGTGGCATGCAAGATCTTAGTTAGTTCCCTGACTCGGGATCAAATCCATAACATCTTGCAGTGGATGGAGAGTCTTAACCACTGGGCCACCAGGAAGTCCCTCATCCCAGTATTTTAAGCTGGATATTGAGACTCAAGTGGGAGACTTCACACCTCCACGAGGAGGTTTATTCCTTGTTCCCTCCCCCTCCTGCCCTGAGAGCCACACTTACTGAAATGTCCTCAATAGCGCCTGTGAAGTCAAAGCCGCACGTCTTGGGGTCATAGTACCGATAACTCTGGAGCTGCATGCCAGCGTCCCTGAAGACGGGTGTATGATTCCCCCAGGTTGGTTTGGGCAGGAAGACATCCCGGCTGAACTTAAAAAATCTTTGCTAAAAGATCGAATGAAAGTGAATGGAAACATGAAGAAAGGAGAGGCAAAAACAAAGTTAGTATATTTTACTGAGAGGATGTTTTTCTCTACTGAAAGTCAGCTTCTCTACGACTGAGAGACAGTGGTGACTCAGCAGTGAGACCTCCTGGGTTGGTTCAGGCTCTGACAATTATACTGGGCTCTGTAGCCAAGGATCTGTCTGGGCCCACTTTCTTCCTCTGTAAAATGCCATTTACTAAGTCTCCCTCAGAAAGATAAAACACATTAAAATAGAAAAGCTCCTAGTTACAGTATGTGCTCAGTAAGTTGTACTTTATAATAATCTCTTCATTATTGTTTCTTCTAAGTACTTCCATTCCTCCCCTCCTCAAACTTCATTTATCAGGGAACAGGAAATCTTCCAGCCTTGTGGAAAGAGGAATCTACTTCCAGGTCAGAAGTCAAACACATAAGCAGTTGGGAACCCCATCATCCCTAACTTACAGACAGTCTTACAGCTCTTTCCTGAAGGAGTTTCCAGACTCACCAGAAAACTGGCTCCAATCCTTAAGGCCCCGGTCCCAGAAATGGTCTGCACGGTGACATACTGAAGGAGAGAGGTGAGTGGTCAGTGAGGCGCAGCACTCTCTCCACGGGCCCACGACCTACCCAACCCGAGCTCAAGCCCACAGAGAGGCACTGTACGGTCAGTACCCCTCCTTCTTCAGAAGCCGAGGACACCCTTCCAAATGAAGATTTGGAAACAGGAGAACAGTACTATTGTTTTCATTCCATTTTCTAAGAGACAGATGGACTCTCCTTGCTGCTGCTGCTGCTAAGTCGCTTCAGTCATGTCCGACTCTGTGCGACCCCACAGACGGCAGCCCACCAGGCTCCCCTGCCCCTGGGATTCTCCAGGCAAGACTCTCCTTAAAGGTTCTCAAAAGAGCTGGCTCTTCACCTTCCAGCACCTTTGCTGATGTGGAAGCTAATTCCTTATGGCCTGGCCTGAAAATTGTCAGTGTCATACTGTGTTGTCGTAGAAATTTTCAGGACACAACTCCCGCCTCAACCAGATATGAAAAAGGAGTGATTTATATAGAGAAAAAAAGACATGACCAACAGCCACTACATCAAAATATTATTCTAGACTTAGATGAAATTGAATGACTCCCTGAACATGAAAAAACAAGTCATCTTAAAAAGTCAACAAGTATGTTAGAATAACATTATTACATGAATCATAGCCTATGAGTTTTCATAATCTGAAAATATCTTTTGGGTAACAGGAAAATGGTCTCAGTAAATCTTCAAATTGGTCAAATTTAGGGGATGAGGAAGAAACTACAGTAGGGTTTTTTTGTTTGTTTGCTTGAAGGCACCACAAAGTACTATGCTCTACAAAACATAAGTCTACCTTCTGGACTGGGAGGCGGCGCATTAAATGGTGGGAACCCCTACTAACGTACTCTTTCGTAAACAAAGTTTGCCTGTGCAAACTTCGGCATGATGGAAATAAAAACCTAACTGTAGATCTGATAATGAGACTGACAAAGGCATGGCAATTTATAAAAGAGAAACTGATGTTACTTTATTTAAACTGTTAATTTTAAGATAGGCCAGTCTTAAACTCAGCTGTAATTCGCTCGAGGAACACAGACTAAGCAAAAATTACAGAAAAATATAGACATTTTAATGATGGGTAAACAGGTGGTTGGATCTTCCCTGGTGGCTCAGACGGTAAAGTGTCTGCCTGCAATGTGGAAGACCTAGGTTCAATTTCTGGGTCGGGAAGATCCCTTGGAGAAGGAAATGGCAACCCACTCCAGTACTCTTGTCTGGAAGATCCCATGGACGGAGGAGCCTGGTAGGCTACAGTCCATGGGGTCACAAGAGTCAGACATGACTAAGCGACTTCACTTTACTTCAACAGGTGGTTGGTTGACAGAAAGCCATCAGACCATATTTTGTCCATGACTTACAATCAATACTACATGACCCTGGGGTTGAGTGTATGCTTCTCTTGGAGTTAATGAACTGATGTACTGACTTAGACCAGTCTTGTGAATAAACCATTTATTCTGGCCTGGGGAATGAAGAAGTATTAGTTTACTAACACATTTTTTGTGTGTGCTAACACATTTTTCTTTGCTACTTTGTGTGTTTTCCCCCAGACTTACCCAGAAAAGTAAATATTTAAACACACAAATGTATCTATTTAAAAAATATATTTGCTTCAAAGGCAAGTAAACTGTAATGCACCTGAGCCCACATGTCAGGCTGGCTGGCTGTATCCCATGTGCATGAAGTGGCTTGTGCTTTCTCTGTGGGTGTATACAAACATGTTTGTCATCTGTTTTTCTTCCATAGAAAGAGGGCCCCCCAGGGAACTGGAGGGAGGCGACATCTAGGAGTCTGGACTTGTGCATCCATCCTCTCATGGCTATAGTGATGCTCTCTGCCCTGAGAGGAGGGAGACACTCAGAAGTGAGTATGGTCTGCTCTCTTTCTACGTGCAAGCTGGCTGTGAAGAGGCGGCAGAGGACTGCCAGACTTGTCCTGGCCCCGGCAGTCCTCCTGTGGCTTGTTTTCTGCCTGTTTCCTGTATCTAAGCTGGAAGCGTGGGGGCATGAGGGTGAGAGGGCTAACTTCAGGCCTTAAAACTCTGCATAGTTTGGCACTCTTAAAAGCCATTAAGCGTAAAATGAACATAAGCTCACACAGACTAATAGCAAAAGCAGCGGCAAATCTTCAGTTAGATCACAACATTTTCATATTCCTACTCCATTTTGGGAATTAGTATTACAGGAAATCTTTTACTGAATGAGTGCTAATCTACTATCTAAAGGAAGAGATATTAGTCATCATGTGGCCACCTCCAAACAATCATCACACACAAGTGATGCAGCTTTTCTTGTTTAAATTATTTCAAATTTCTTTAATCTGTTAAATTTAAAAACAGACCCTGTATGATGCCAGAGTCTGTGCTACTTACCCGGCCACTTTTCAGCACTTCATTGTTCTCACCCAGGGCTAGTTCTGCAGATGCCTTACAAAATTCAGCCAGCCCCGCAATGGGCAGGTATTCTTTATCCAAATTTTTTGCAGCAATCTGGGCCTCCGCCTAGATAAGGAAAAAATGTTTTCTGAGTTGAATTTTAGAAATAAAGTAAAGCCTCTTTTAAAAAATTTGGAGATATTGTCCAAGAAGAAGGGTAATTAGAACATATTTTATAAATAGCACAGAAATTTTATATTTTTAAATCATATTTTATTACTTTTTAAAGTTAGGTTTTATGTGAATGGGTAGGTATACGATATCTCTTGGTTTAACAAAAAATGGCATTCTCGGGATGCACAAGAGCAAGGTTTAAGAGCAACACTTAAAACAGATATAAGATGATAAAATCAAATTGAATACATAAAGGAGTATTTCAAGGTATATGCCAATCTAAGAGGGCCTCCTGGTAGCTCAGATGGTTAAGAATCTGCCTGCAATGTGGGAGACCTGGGTTCGACCCCTGGATTGGGAAGATCCCCTGGAGGAGGGCATGGCAACCCATTCCAGTATTCTTGCCTGGAGAATCCCCATGGACAGAGGAGCCTGGTGGGCTATAGCCCATGGGGTCGCAAGGCTGACAGTTATAGTCATATATCTTCATGCTTTGGAGTCAGAGGCCTGGCTGACCCTTACTAGCTGTGTGACTCTGGGTGATTTATTAACCTCCTTGAATCTCAGTTTGCTCAACAGTTGTTTCTACACCTCGTATGACTCAGGTAAAGAGTTAGGAGGCAATGTACAAAAGTGTGCAGTAGTGTTTCAGCTTCTTTCAATAGCTAACACATGCTAAATACTTAATTTTTTAAATTAAATTTTATTTTTAAAAAACCTGTTCGGGCAGATAATCTTTCTTCTTTTAATCCAGGTCTTTAAAAAATTAATTAATTTTTTATTTCTCTTCATTGCTGTGCATGGGCTTTTTCTAGTTGTGGTACACAGGCTTCTTACTGCAGTGGTTTCTCTTGTTTTGGAGCATGGGCTCTACAGCATGGGATCAGTAGTGGTGGCACATGAGCTTAGTTGCGCCAAGGCATGTGGGATCTTCTTGACCAGGGATTGAACCCATGACCCCTGCACTGGCAGGTGGATTCTCATCCACTGGACCACCAGGGAAGCCTCACGCCAAATACTTTAAACTGACTTACTGAGAACAAAAGTAACCCCTGCATGACCTTGAGACCCAGGAGCGGGCAGTTTTTGTGAGTCTTCTCATCACAGCTATTTCTTAAGTCCTTTTTTCCTGCTTAGAGAGATGATACCTAATCTGTACTCCTACACACTCAGAAATTTCTTCTTTTGGTGGTTCATTCAGCCCCTGCTCTGTTACTTCTGCGGCTCACAAGGACCTGAGCCAGCCTACTGAAGCTCAAATGCGGTTCTTTACTGTCACCCAAAATTACGCTTCTGTAACTTCCACTCAGGATGCCTAGTTCTGCTGTTTGTAGGAACAACACATCACTACCCCATGTTTGGAAGTGACACAGCAGCACACTGATATTTCATCAGAGGAGGTGCAGATGGGAAGGAAATATTTTCTTTTAAAAAGCTGTTAGAAGGAAATTAGTTACATTATTTAGAGTTGTGATAACCAGCAAAAAGACTACTAAATAAAAATATAACAAAATAAAATTATTTAATAGTTCAATAGGATGAAAGGCCAGAGCATGCCTAGGTAGTTGCGTCTTATTAAGGCAATCAAAATGGGAGAAATGGAAAATAACAATGGTAACCCTCATCCACAACGGGCTATTCCTATCACCAAGAGACAATGTTTAAATTCTTGGTCCTTTTGTGCATCCTTAGGATTAATCATTATAGTCAGTTCAGTTCAGTCACTCAGTCATGTCTGACTCTTTGTGACCCTGTGGACTACAGCATGCCAGTCTTCCCTGTCCACTATCAACTCTTGGAGCTTGCTTAAATTCGTGTCCATCAGGTCGGTGATGCCATTCAACCATCATTATACTCTGCCTGTTTTACAGATAATCATAGAAGTTCAGTCTTGGACAAGATCATATAGTTCCAACCTCTCACTTTTACAGCTAAGGAGACTACCCCAGATAACACATGTGATTCAGGTAGTAAGTATCAGAACCAGAACCCAGGTCTCCTGACTCACAATCCAGGAGTCTGTCTTTAGGAGGGCCCTTCAGTTATTTATCCCCATCAAACAGATGTCTAGTAAGCTTACTTTCCGGACACTTGGAAGCACGTAAGGCTTTCCATTATCATCCCGGTAGGCACCAACTCCCAGGTTCATCTTTTTGCTGTTGGTATCTCTTTTAAAGGCTTCTGTTACTCCCAGGATGGGATCTGGGGGCCCCATCTCCACATGAGCCCACCAGGAGCTGAAATGGGAAAAATAAGACATCAGTCACAGTACCTAGCTTTTCCATGGCCAGAGACAACTTGGATCTGCCAAAAATCCATTTCAAGAAATGTCTGCGTGTCTACTATGCATACAGTTATAGCAATAGACACCAATATAATACAATAATACCTAAGACGTCACAGCAGTTGCTGAAGAGTGGAGAAGGCCAATAATATCAACACAGATGCTGTGAGAAGCAAAAGGCAGGGACACGTGAATCATCCTGGGAAGGACCGGGTGGATGTACACGCTTTCAACGCAGTCCAAACCTGACCTGAATTCCCAGGCAAAGGATATCGCAAGTACTTTGGCAGTAAGAAGCTGAGTGGTAAATGAGACAAGAGAAGGAAGCAAGGCCAATGTAAAGTTGTTATGTAATGCACCCAACCAAGGGGATTGCTTTTTAGCCTGTTTCACAGCTTGTTAAGGGCATCATTTGGAAAGCCTGCTAAAATACAGATTCCTGGGCTCTACTTTGGATGCAGGGAAAATACACAAAATCATTTAAGTATTTTTTTTGGAGGGCAGATGGTGATCAGGTAAGAACAGTGATGTGAACAGATTTTTATAGCTTGTCTGGTCACAAGATGGGGTACTGAATGCAGAGAGGGAGAAGAAATGCAGCAGGATCACTGAAAAATCTGTGCCCAGCAAGAGAAAGAGGAAGGCTTGAACCAGGTTGGGGCAGTAGTGGTGGAGATGACGAAGAATTGCCAGGTATTTAGAACCGGTTGTAACACTGCATATATGCAGATGACACCACCCTTATGGCAGAAAGTGAAGAGGAACTCAAAAGCCTCTTGATGAAAGTGAAAGAGGAGAGTGAAAAGGTTGGCTTGAAGCTCAACATTCAGAAAACAAAGATCATGGCATCTGGTCCCATCACTTCATGGGAAATAGATGGAAAAACAGTGGAAACAGTGTCAGACTTTGTTTTTTTGGGCTCCAAAATCACTGCAGATGCTGATTGCAGCCATGAAATTAAAAGACGCTTACTCCTTGGAAGGAAAGTTATGACCAACCTTGATAGTATATTAAAAAGCAGAGACATTACTTTGCCAACAAAGGTCCGTCTAGTCAAGGCTATGGTTTTTCCCGTGGTCATGTATGGATGTGAGAGTTGGACTGTGAAGAAAGCTGATCGCCGAAGAATTGATGCTTTTGAACTGTGGTGCTGGAGAAGACTCTTGAGAGTCGCTTGTACTGCAAGGAGATCCAACCAGTCCATTCTAAAGGAGATCAATCCTGGGTGTTCATTGGAAGGACTGATGCTAAAGCTGAAACTGCAGTACTTTGGCCACCTCATGCGACGAGTTGACTCACTGGAAAAGAGTCTGATGCTGGCAAAGGTTGGGGGCGGGAGGAGAAGGGGACGACAGAGAATGAGATGGCTGGATGGCATCACCGACTCTGTGGACATGAGTTTGAGTGTACTCCGGGAGTTGGTGATGGACAGGGAGGCGTGGTGTGCTGTGATTCATGGGGTCGCAGAGAGTCGGACACGACTGAGCGACTGAACTGAACTGAACTGAACACTGCACTGATTTCCTTATTACTTATTGAGTTAAAATGTTTAACAATGTTCAGTATTTTATATTTGTATGAGTCATGATTTTACCTTAAAAAATATCCTTTAAATGAAATCTTGCCACTTGCAGCAATGTGGATTGACTTGGGAGGACATTATATTAAGAGAAAGACAAATACTGTATATCACATGTGGAATCTAAAAAATACAACAAAGCTAGTGAACCTATCAAAAAAGAAGCAGACCCACAAATACAGAAAGCAAACTAGTGGTCACCAGTGGAGAGTGTGCAGGGGCAATATAGGGGTGCAGGGGGAGTGGGGGTACAAACTATTGGGTATTAAGACAGGCTCAAGCATGTATTGTACAACACACGGAATATAGTCAATATTTTGTTATAACTGCAAATGAAAAGTACCCTTTGAAAAGTTGTATAAAAATAAGAATTAAAAGAAAAACCTTATCCCTTCAGTATGTGGGGTCATCCATCACTACTGCCCAGTGGATTTACCTGGTGAGGTCTGGTGAACTGCCTTGCTGGGGGAGTGCACTCCCAGAGTGAATCCCAAGAGGGAAATGCACCTAAATAGCTGTTTCTCTAGCTTGTTCCCCACTCCCTACTGATTTGGGGGTTCTGGTTCCTTTATGGTCAGTAAGCTAGTCCCTGTCGGCAACACAGACTGTGGATGTGGTATTATGCTTTGACCATTAGTGATTTCTGGAAATGGATAGTAGAGCTCTATTCTACACTGGGCGAGATGACAGACACTTTGGTTTGTTGTTTTGCATCTTTATTTGTTTACTTATGTGGCTGCACCACGTTGTAGCTGTGGCACATGGGATCTTCCATCTTTGTTGTGGCATGTAGGATCTTTACTTGTGGCATGCGGGATCTAGTTCCCAGACTCAGGATCGGATCTGGCCCCTCTGCATTGAGAGTGTGGAGTCCTAGCCACTAACCACCAGGTAAGTCCCTGCATATTTTTTTTTTTTTTGCTTGTGCTGAGTCTTTGTTGCTATGTGTGGGCTTTCTCTAGTTGCAGAGCACAGGCTCTAGGCATTCGGGCTTTAACAGCTGCAGCTCCTGGACTCAGTAGTTGCAATGTGTGGGCTCTTGAATGCGGGCCCAGCTGCTTTGTGGCATGCAGAATCCTCTCAGACCAGGGATCAAGCCCGTGTCCCCTGCATTGGCAGGTGGATTCTTATCCACTGGCCCACCAGGGAAGTTCCCTGCACCTTTTCTTTTTTTTAAATAAGACTTGAAATTGGGTGTTTTTACTCCTCACTTGTAACTGAAGTTATAGTTTTTTCTTTTTGGCATGAAGGCTCTTAGTTCCCAGAGCAAGGATCAAACCCGTGTCCCCACCAGACCACCAGGAAAGTCTGAAGTTACAGATCTTAAGAGATATAAGGTCTCCATGGATAATTCAGAAAGTCTTTTTTTGTTTGTTTGTTATATCTCTGAGTGTCTGAATGTTAAATGTTTTCCATCTCTGGCAAGAGATGGAAAACACTGATTAGATTAATCTATCTCTGATAAAATAGATTATAAAAACCTCAAAGTAAAGGTGCTCTGTTCTAATTGTTACAGAAACTGAATTTTCTGTAACATTTTCTGCTCAAAATGTGCTAGACTCAATTTTTCTTTTCTTCAACAGCTCAGAAACATTTTAGAAATTCAAGTTCATATAAATTAAATCCTTGATAAATAAGACTAAATTTGATTAAAAAACCCAGCTATATATTTTATTTATTCATGTTAATATAATACATACATTTTATTCTATGTGGGTTTGTTTTTTTCTAAATTTACACTAGTTCACTTGATAAAAGAAGCTAACAGCACTCCTATGCGTGCATGCTCAGTTGTGTCCAGCTTTTTGTGATCCTGCATGGACTGTAGCCCACCAGGCTCCTCTGTCCATGGGATTCTCCAGGCAAGAATACTGGAGTAGGTTGCCATTTTCTTCTCCAGGGGATCTTCCCAAACCCAGGGATCAGAGAGCCGCATCTCCCTCCCCACCCCACCCTTCAGCCTGTCGCAGAGCCCCTGTTTGAGCACCCTGAGTCATACAGCAAATTCCCATTGGCTCTCTGTTTTACACATGGTATCGTAAATTTCTATGTTACTCTCTCCATACATCTCCCCTTCTCCCTCCTCTCCTCCCACTTTGTCCATAGGTCTGTTCTCTGTGTCCATTTCTCCACTGCTGTCCTGAAAATAAACGGCTGATTCTTGTTGATATATGACAGAAAACCGAAAAATTCTGTAAAGCAATTATCCTTCAATTAAAAAAAAAAAAGCTGAATCTCATGTCTCCTGCAATAGCAGGTGAATTCTTTACCACTGAGTCACCTAGGAAGCCCAACACCACTCCTAAATGTCCGAAATTATGGAAAATGTAAATTTGTGTTCAACCAATTTTTATTTTGATAAATTTAAAATTTTAACAATAATAATATATTTTTTAATTTTTTAAATTTTATTTTACTTATTTGGCTGCACTGGCACTCTGCTGTGGCACATGGGATCTTTTATCTTCATTATGGCATGGGGGATCTTAGTTGCAGCATGTGGGCTCTATCTAGTTCCCTGACCAGGGATCAAACCCAGCACCCTGCTTTGGGAGCAGGGAGTCTTAACCACTGGACCACCAGGAAAAGTTCCCAGTAATAATATACTTGTACTTTTTATTAACAGACTTTATTTTTTAGAACAGTTTATATTTAGAGAAAATTGAATAGATAGTACAGAACTCCTGTATACACACCCCACAACAGTTTCCTCTTAACATTTTATATTAGTAAGGTACACTTATTACAATGAAAGAACCAATGATTGCTACATTAAGTCTACAATTTATTCAGACTTTTTAGTTTTTACTCAATGTTCTGTATCTGTTCCAGGACACCACATTACACTTAGGTGTCATGTCTCCCTAGGCTCCTCTTAGTTGCGACAGTATCAGACATACCTTGTTTTGATGACGTTGACTGTTTGGGGGAACTGGTTTGGGATACTCTGTAGGATGCCCCTCTTTTGGAACTTGTTTGATGTTCTTCTCATGATTAGACTAGGGTTCTGGGTTTCGGAGAGTTTTTGGGAGAATTGTAAATTTTGGAATACTCAACTTGAAGACAATTTCTCAGATCTTTGAATAACTTAAAATCTTGGATTCATATTATAATGAGTTAACAGAGTAATTAATCATTGATATGGAGATAATTTCTAAGTATGACAAAATACTGAAATGCTGATTACGAAGCCTAATTAAATGCTTGTGTAGGACTGACATCAACTCCCTCCCCTGTTTTATCTGTGAAATGTAAGTTACTTTGGTTAAGATTATAATTATTGAGTGGCTGAGACTATACTCTGATCAACAGTGACACAGAAATAAATGTGCAAGTTTTTGTTTTTCAAGGGAAAAAAGTGTTGTCCTAAAGCAGTTGCTCTCAAACATTTTGGTCTTTGTATCCCTTTATTCTCCTAAAATTTACTGAGGATCCAAAAGAGCCTTTGAGCCTTTATTTAAATGGCATATACCTACCAAGATTTATTGTATCAGAAATGAAACTGAGAGACTATACTAAAGTGTCAGTTTGTGAAAGAACATGTAAGACACACCTTAGGGGAGCTGAGTTCTATGGTAGCCTCATGGGTAGGATTCTGGGCTTTCATCGCCGTGGCCTGGTTCAATCCCTTGTCAGTGAACTGAGACGCCGCAAGTGGTGTTACCTGACAAATCTTAGAAAGTGAATTTTGATTTATAATAACTGAGTCTGAAAAGAAGCTACAAAATGTGTTGCCATTTTGACAAGGTTTTGCTCAATCATTCTTGGTGATTTTACCAATAATATGAAAGGTTACTTTTTACCTTTCGTGTAATCTGTCTAGATGTTAGAGATTCTGTGTTTTAGAAAGCAGGATACTTCTCTATGCTTTATGTTGACTCTCATGTCTTTGATTATTTAAGGATAAATTAGAACAAATTTAGTAGATTAATCTTAATTTTGGCTAGCAATTCAGTGAACAAAATAATTTAAGGTACAATGAGTTTTTTTTTTCCATTTTCCAACTCAAAGTTGTTCTTTTTTAATTTGATGTTCTGCACATTTGAAGAGCCAGGTTCTTTACAATCATGTTATATGTTTATATTATTTTGTTGTTGTTTTGATCAAATAGGTAAGCAATGATTATTTCTCAGGCACTCACAATCCTTCGTTAATCTTAATCAAGGGACCAAATATTAATAACATCTAACAACACTTTCATTTGATCTTCCCAAAATTGAATCCTAGCTACAGAAAACATAAAACTTTCAGGCTTTCTTTTACCAAAAACTATCTTTGTGATCGACCCCTGAAAAGCACTATCTTTTTTACCCCCAAAAAAACCTGGCAGCATGGATGCATTAGTGGATAAAACTGAGGTTTTTACCTTATTGTAAATTACTGTTCTGAGAAAAAGATTATTCTTCCTTTTCCTTCAGGGGTAATGAATGAAAAGGTTTTTTTTTATAGTTTCATATTATAGAAAACAAAGTCTTTATGACCTCTAAGTCAGTTGTTGAGAACCTATTGTGTGCTAAGAGCTGGGTATAAATAAAAGAATAAAACACAACCCCTCACCACCAGATTAGCCCAGTCGAGTGACCAGTAGGGAGTTATAGACAATGTAGGCTGGGGGGTGGAGGTGAGGGGGATAATGAACAGTGATGAAGACAGGCTGAGGGCATAGATTATTATTTATGGGGGCCCTGAGGAAAGGGCCTGATAGCCTGGGAAGGGGAGTGAAGTACAGGTTTAGGAAGGCTTCCAGGAGGAGGTGACCTGAGAGCTAAATGCTACAGATGAAAGGAGGAAAAAGACGTTCTAAGCAGAGGCTCAGAGAAGGCAATGGCAAGCCACTCCAGTACTCTTGCCTAGAAAATCCCATGGATGGAGGAGCCTGGTAGGCTGCAGTCCATGGGGTCGC
Organism: Moschus berezovskii; assembly: GCF_049115385.1. NCBI lineage: Eukaryota > Metazoa > Chordata > Mammalia > Artiodactyla > Moschidae > Moschus > Moschus berezovskii. The sequence goes on along the minus strand of NC_142481.1, from coordinate 36,975,075 downwards.
TAAGAGTCAGACATGACTGAGCGACTTCACTTTCACTTTTCACTTGCACACATTGGAGGAGGAAATGGCAACCCACTCCAGTGTTCTTGCCTGGAGAATCCCAGGGACGGGGGAGCCTGGTGGGCTGCCGTCTATGGGGTCACAGAGAGTCGGACATGACTGAAGTGACTTAGCAGCAGCAGCAAGCAGAGGCTAAGGATAAGAGCGAGCCTAGGGTGTTGCAATAGAAACTGGACGCTAGGGAAGCAAGGTTCCTAATGACTTTGGTGAAATAGCCCACCTTTTTCTAGTAATCATTTATCCAGTCCTAACTGATCAAATGTTTCAGCACAGCACAACACAGCACACTATCCACGCTGAAGGCCTGATGAATTATTATTTCATTAGAATTTCTTTCCCAACAATTGTTCTCTTGTTGAACTTGTGGCCAGTCAGCACTAATATACCTCTCTCCTCCACAAGGCACATGGGATGGCTGTTCAGACATGGCTGCAGAGGTAAATTTAAGCTCTCCTGACAAGTTGAAAACTGTCTCGGTCTCTGGAATGGTAATTGGTGTGTACAGCTAATTCTCTCTTGTCAAAGGGTGGATTATTCCATTTTCAGATTTTCCAGGCTTTTACTTCTTTTAACAGCTTGCCCTAGGCAATGTCAGGACTGGGCAAACAGCATGGTTTCCAATGCTTAGTCACCTACCAGCTGTGTGAGCACTGGCAAATCAATTAACTTCTCTAAGCCTCAACTTTCCTTACTTGTAAAGTGGGGGCACAACAGTACCTATCTCAGAGGGTTGTTATAAGGATGAAAGGAGTTATTAAATGTAAAACACTCTAAAACAGGGTCTGGTACACAGTGAGTGCTTTAAGTTAGCTGGTATCACTGTTACTAAGTAATTACTACTACATTTTTTTTTTTAATCATCTTGCCACTAGTATAGAGACTGGTGAGGCAAGTATGCAAAAAATTCAAGGAGCGTAAGTTATAACTTTATGACCAAATGCAGGCCTTTCTTGCTTTTCAATGATTACTACTCAGTTTTTTTCTGGAGTCTTAGGAGATATCATCAATCTTCTTCCTTACTAGTGCTCCTGCTGCTGCTAAGTCACTTCAGTCGTGTCCGACTCTGTGAGACCCCATAGACGGCAGCCCACCAGGCTCCCCCGTCCCTGGGATTCTCCAGGCAAGAACACTGGAGTGGGTTGCCTCTAGTGCTCCTGCCAGGACTCAAATTCCTTCTCATTCTTTTTCATTGTTCTAGGCTACTAGGTTGTTTCAGTACCTAAGCAATAGTAAGAAACAGATATCCCGAAGCAGTTTCTGAACTGTGCCTGGCAAAAGCTTTCATTATATCCTACCCACGATGCAGACACTGAAAACGTGCAGTCCTCTGCCCATCTGTATCACTATCAGTAAATGATGAGTGCAAGGAGTGCCCTGAATGCCTAAGGACATAGAACTTTCAGTAAGCAATTTTCACTTTTTAAAAACACAGTTCTATTTCCAAGGCCTTCCATCAACAATGACAGAGCCACTGCTCCTAAACCACAAGGAGAAGGCACCCTTTTTACTAAAGGGTATGAAATGCACGTATTTGTCAAGTTCTTTAAAAAGTTTATCTGGTAGAGAAATTTCTTCAGAAATCACAACCTTGGGTCTTCTGGCAGAGAAGTGACTGACAGTGGTATCTTTTAAGAATTCTAAAAGAATTTCAAAATATTAAATCTTAATCTAAATAAAGGAGCAGGGATATTTCATTTGATTTAGTTCTACATCAGTAAGGATGTTTGAGTCCTTTATGCTCTTTGTTATTCTATTGCTTAAAGGGGTAAAGATTATACCTACACTGAAAGAACTCTGTTTTTAAGAGAGTACTAGTGGGAAACAATTGCAGCCATGAAATTAAAAGACGCTTACTCCTTGGAAGGAAAGTTATGACCAACCTAGATAGCATATTAAAAAGCAGAGACATTACTTTGCCAACCAAGGTCCATCTAGTCAAGGCTATGGTTTTTCCCGTGGTCATGTATTGATGTGAGAGTTGGACTGTGAAGAAAGCTGATCACCGAAGAATTGATGCTTTTGAACTGTGGTGTTGGAGAAGACTCTTGAGAGTCCCTTGGACTGCAAGGAGATCCAACAAGTCCATTTTAGAGGAGATCAATCCTGGGTGTTCATTGGAAGGACTGATGCTGAAGATGAAACTCCAATACTTTGGCCACCTCATGCGACGAGTTGACTCAATGGAAAAGAGTCTGATGCTAGGAGGGATTGGGGGTGGGAGGAGACGGGGACGACAGAATGAGATGGCTGGATGGCATCACCAACTTGATGGACATGAGTTTGAGTGAACTCTGGGATTTGGTGATGGACAGGGAGGCCTGGCGTGCTGTGATTCATGGGGTCACAAAGAGTCGGACACGACTGAGTGACTGAACTGAACTGAACTGAGTGGGAACCAAGAGTGCTCCAGGGACAAAATTGATGCTGATAACTTGTGACCTACAAAGCACTCTTATCTATGCACTTTGGACAAAAGTGCAAAGCTTCAGCCATTGAGCAATATTGACCAGCCAACCAAAAGATGTTAGGTGCAAAGTATGCAGATAAGCATCTCCAACTCAAAAACCCTGCAATTTTTCTGCAGGCCTACCTAGTGCTTCATAGTTTTTAAAATGCTTTCCCTCACATTCTTAATTTAAAATAAGAGAAGTTAATTAACTTGCTTATGATCATAGAACTAAAAACAGCAAAGACGATACTACAACTATGATCTTCTTACTGGCTACTGACCACTACTGTGCATGGCCTTTTTAAAGGGTCTCCTGATAATCTTTCAGTTATTCCACTACAAATTAAACAATCAGAATTAAATAAGGACAGCTATCTATAAAATACATTAGCATTTCCCTTTCTTCACTGTCCTGTGACTTTGTCTCATTTCATGTTACTGTGTTTTTACAGCACAGTAAGGAAAGGGTAAACGTTTAGTGGTGGCTCAGAGGTTAAAGCTTCTGCCTCCAATGCGGGAGACCCGGGTTCGATCCCTGGGTCGGGAAGATCCCCTGGAGAAGGAAACGGTAACCCACTCCAGTATTCTTCCCTGGAGAATCCCATGGACGGAGAAGCCTGGTAGGCTACAGTCCACGGGGTCGCATAGAGTCGGACACGACTGAGCGACGGAACGGAACGGAACGGAAACGTTTAGTGCTTTCTGGATAAAAAATGCAACTACATGAAACACTTGGACTTAGCTCATTTAAATGACTCAAATGTGAAAATTAAGTATTTCATAGGATAAATACCCAGTTCTTCAGAATACCAACTGCCAAGGTTTCACTGTATTAGAATGAGCTGTTAAAAAAAAAAAAAAGAAAAGAAACTTCAACCAGTTGAGTTTATTTTTTATAAATGTTTTCCAACTTTACCATTTGGCTTTAGGTAAAGATCACATCCACAGTGGCAGGAAAGGAGGTTCTTACTTTCTTGTTGTCTGAACAGTTAACAGTCATAGCCAGGCCTGGCACCTGTTTCTATCAGTCAATCATGCATCAATGTTAAACCTGAACAACCTCAACTGCAGGTGCTCACATACTTTAAGACTTTTTTGGTATACATTTTGCACCACTCTGGTTCCCCTATGTTTAGACTTTGAACTAAGATACAATGCTAAAATGTTGTATTTGTCTCTGTTGCATTAATTTAAAAATCAAACTTTAAAGTTAAAATATTTCATTTGAAAGGCATGCCAGCCAACGTTCTAAATGCTGAGACAACAGTAAATGTAGTAGGTACAGTCTCTGCTCTCATGGAATTCACATTCTAATGGGTAAAAGACACAAAAGAATCAGGCTGTCAAAGTGAAAGAATGACTAAAAGGTCAGAGCCACAGGATTTTCACTAAGCACTTTGTAAGTAGAGCTGAGGGCACTCAGTCAAATCCAGAGAACAAGATTTACAATGGTGAAACAGGCTGTTACTTGGCTATAATTTTAGGCACTACTTTCTGTTCTCCAAATTCGCTGCATAAATGATAAGCCCCCCCCAACTCTGGCCCACAAGATAGGCTGCCTTAAAGAGCACAGCTTGACAGTGGGCCAAGAAGGAACCAAATCAGGGAGAGAAGAAAGTGAAAGCCTGGGCAAACCTGTACAGGGCTTGGAAAGGACAAAGTGTCCCGCCGGCTTAGAGGCTTCTTGCATGCATTCAAACGAACAGGCCAAGACGCGGCCGAGAGGTCAAGGCTCCGTTCTTTAGAGTTAATATCCGATTGCGGTGGTTTTGGAGACTCGGTTCCTGATTAGGGAGTTATTAAGGGCACTGTCCCAAATCGGCTTCTTGAGTGAATTCAACAGCCTGGCTTAGGTCTCTCCACTAGGAAGGGATTACTGACTCGTTTCACGCTCTGCAACCTTTTCTCTGCAACACATCACACAGTTTGAAATGACATATTTGGAATTTTTGAGTGGCACCGTCCCCTCCCTCGGGCTTGTTTGTTTACTGCACTATCTATCTAGCACAGGTCTAGTGCCTGGCTCTGTGAAACTGGGATGAAGAAATATTCACTAGATCAAAAAGCAGAGCGAGCGGGAGGGGAAGAAAGGGAACTTTCCTACAGCCAGACCTCCTGAGGGATAAAAGGCGGGAGGGGGTAGTCACTATACCCGGACTCTTCCATCCAAGGGCCAAAGGGCTGGGGGAGGGGTCACTGGTGACTCAGGAGGACTGGCGGGAGGATGCCGCGAGCCAAGGTCACAGGATGCAGAGAGGAAAGCCGGGCCCGAAAGCCAGAGCCCAAGAAGCTTCCTCCCTTGAGCTTCCTTGCCCCAACACACAAACGGCAGTCAGCGGCAGTCTGTCCGAGCCTGCCGCGGCCCAAGCAGACCACGACGGGTGAGCCCCGCCGGCCCCCCGGGGCGGCCGGGTCAAGGGCACACGCGCCCCCGGCGCCGCAGCCAATAGGCGCGAGGCAGTGCCGCCGCTGCAGCCAATCCGCACGCGGCCTGCTCCGCTCCGCAGCCCGGGTGCTCGGCCCTCGCTCCCACCCCCCACTGAGCAGAAACGGCGAGTCGGGATCCCACCCCCGCCCCCAAGCGCGAATGGAGTCCGGGAGCCGGAGAGGGACATACTTCCTAACCCAGGAGCACACGTTGGCATGTTCTCCGACAGTCCTGGGAACACGGGAGCGGTGGGATGCAGGACCCAAAGGGTCATTGTGAGATGTGGACGCTCAACCATCAGCCCCCTGTGAATCCGAGAGGGGAGCGGAGAAAGTTGGTGTGTGAGGGTGCCCGCGTGTGCCTGCAAGGCGGGTTAGATGTCCTGGGGCGCCGGCAGCTCGGCTGGGCAGGCCCGTCGCCCCGGCTCCTTTTCCCCCTGCTTACCTGGCTCTGGCAGAAGCCGCGGCAGCGAGGCCTGGGTGGAAAGCCGCGGCGACTCCGGACAGGACGCGGCCAGAGTGCAGCAGGGCCATGGTGGGCGGCAGGCAGGCAGTGGGTAGCTGGAGGACTGAGCGGAGATGCCAGCGGGCGCGGACCTAGAGGCGCGAGGTCCTGCTGAAGGTAAGGGCAGCGACTTCCCCGGGAGAGGCTAGAGCGGCCTCCCGCCAGGCCCCGAGCCGCGTCACAGCGCACCCTGGCGGTCGGAGCGGAGCGGCTCGCTTTCTGTGCAGCCTTGGGTGGCGGGCCCAGGGTCGGCGCCACTTGGTCCCGGAAAAGACAGCAGTTTATCGCAGTTTACAGAGCTCGACACACTTCATTCATTTAACGACGACGGACCCGACCGAAGGGGTAGCTGCTATCATGCCACTTTAAAAGATGGGAAAAGGTAGGCTGACGTAGGTGAAGTAATTTGCCTAAGACTATAGAGCCAGTTACCTAAGTGGCCGTTCCTAAATCTTCAGCCGGATATTTCCGTAGATGCAGTTCACCTCATCTTGTTCCTGAGTGGTTTCTAATCTCTGTTATGGAGAAGATAACATGCGTTATCTCCTGGGACACTTCTGAGGATTAGGCGAGATTAGCCGATTAGGTCTAAAAACAGGGTCTGGTTTAGTAAACTAGAAACGACTGGTGGTTATTAATGATAACCTTGTGTTTGTCAAATCCTTGCAGTTCTGTGTGGAAGGGAATTAATCATTCTTAAAGGAAAAAGCAGATAAATTTGAGACTCCAGACGTGGAAAGATTCAAACAAGTCCATTCTAAACAGTGGCTGTTTCTCTTTTTTGGGGACATGCTGCACAGTTTATGGGATCTTGGTTCCCCCACCAGGGATTGAACCCTGGCCCTTGGCAGTGAAATCACAGAATCCTAACCACTGGACGGCCAGGTAATTCCGAATGGCTGTTTCTGTGACCCTCTTCTCTAAAACCCAAGTAGAACTGTGTCTCTTGCCGACTTAGTTTATCTTCTATGGCATGACAGTGTGTAAATGAGTAAGTCTAGTTGCCTACCTAGTGTCACAGTCTAGGCTCTTCCTAGTGCAGCCCCAACTTACTGCCTCAGACTCATCTGCTCACTCTCTGACCTCAGCCTTTGCCCTCACAGGCCATGATTTCCATTCCCCGTCTGCATTTGTATCCTAACAACTGCTGTAACAAATTACTACAAACTGGATGGTTTAAAGCAACAGAAGCGTATTCTTCACAGTTTTAAGTGGCTAGAATTCCAAAATCAAGGCAGGGTTCATTCCTTCTGGAGTCTCTGAGATGGGATCTGTTCCATGCCTTTCTCCTAGCTTCTGGCAGTTGCTAGCAATCCTTGCTAGTGCCTTGGCTTACTGACAGATTGCTCTAACCCCTGCCTCCATCTGCATGTGGTATTCTCTCCCTGTGTGTCTCTTCACTTCTTACGCAGATGCCAGTCATATGGGGTTAGGGACCACCATAAGGGCTTCACGTTAATGGCTTGATTACATCTGCAAAGACCTCCTTTGCTAGTAAATCACATTCCCAGGTACGTGGGTTGGAACTTCAAGCTACCTGTTTTGCAGGATACGTTTCAGCACATAACATTCATTGTCCCTGGAGCCCAGCAGTTATTCTTCCCAGGACAGATCCTAGAGACCTTGTGTATATTTGAGGATGTCAGTGAAACGTTATTGGTAAAAGTAAGACACAGGCAACAACCTAGTTGCCTATCAATTAGACGCATGTGCTGTTACAGTCACACAGTGAAGAATTACAGACTGCTGACATGAATGAGCTCAGTTTACAGGTATCAACATGTATGACCTCAAGAACATAAAAAAGCAAATTACAGAACTATTGGTGTAATATGGAGCCGTTTAGATAAGATTTTATTTTATTTATTATTTTTTAAAGAAGTGATCGTATTTACTTGTTTATTGCTTTGGCTGCGCCCTGCAGCATGCAGGATCTTAGTTCCCTAACCAGGGATCAAATCTACAGCTCCTGTGTTGGAAGACTGAGTCTTAACCACTGACTCAGTCTTCTTAACCACTGGACTACCAGGGAAGTCCCTAGATAAAAATTTGAAAATACACAAAACCATAGCATACATTCACTCATACATATGTAAAAGTTTGAAAGAATGCACCAAAGATGCAGTTCAGTTCAGGATCAGGAGAACACGAGAGGGTGTTTGCCCTTGTGGAGAGAATAAGACAACTTTGTCATATTTGCGTCATAAAAAATTACAGAAAATGTTACCAATTATCACCATTCTGGGTGTGGATTTCTGTAATAAATACATTTTGCTTTCTCATAAGAAAGCAAATTTGAGTTACTGGTATGAAAGGTGAATTGGAAAGGACAGTTGTTAGGGGTAGGGTTGTTGTTGTTACTTAGTCACTGAGTCGTGTCCAACTCTTTGCGATCCCATGGAGTGTAGCCTGCCAGGCTCCTCTCTGTCTATAAGAATCCATGAGATTCTCCAGGCAAGAATACTGGAGTGGGTTGCCATTTCCTTCTCCAGGGGATCTTCCTGAGCTATGAACTTGCATCTTCTCCGTTGGCAGGTAGATTCTTTACCGCTGAGCCACCAGGGAAGTTCAAGGAGCAGGGAGGCAAGGTCAAAAGAAGGCTGACAATAATCCAGGCAAGAAATTCTCAATTGTCTGAGTTCAAGTAAAAGTAGCAATGATGGAGCAAAGGTTACAGATCTGGACTTATCAAGGAGGAAGAATCAAAAGTGTTTGGTGACTAAAATGCAGGTAGAAGTAGAAAAGGAGTCTCAAATAATTCCCAGTTTATCAGTTAAAATTAGGGTTATCTGCACGTAACAGAGACCCAAAATAACAGGCTTAATCAAGATAAAATGTATTTCTCTAACTTAAAAATCTGGAGATAGGCAGTCCAGGGATAGTATGGCATTTCTGCCCCCCACAGCCCTCAGCAACCCAGCTCGTGCCTCCACCCTCCGTAAGGTGTGGCCCTTACCCAGTGGTCCAAGGAGGCAGTCACAGCTTCAGCCATCACGTCTCCATTCTAAGCAGGAGTCTAAAGGAAGAGGTGCACACACACACACACACACACAATCTAGTACAAAGGATACACAGTATTACCTTTTTTTTTTGACAGGTGGTTTTTGGGACCTTAGTTCCCTGACCCCAGCTCTTGGCAGTGAAAGCATGGAGTCCTAACCACCGGGATGCCAGGGAATTCTCAACCAGTTGCCTTTTAAGGGAGCTATAATAGAATGAGGCAGAATGTGGCAAAGATGAGTTGGAGGCGAGAGAGCCGGGGAGGGCCCAGGCGGGAGGACTCAGTGCCAGCTGTGGAAATCAGGGAAACCTTCATGGAGGAGACAGCATTTGATCTGAACTTTGTAGGATGTATGATGGTTTGCATGTTGGGGAGGAAGGAAGGAGAAAACATGGCCAGTGTTCCACCTTACTGTCTAACTTGTCCCTGCTGCCCCCACCGGTTCCTGTCTTTCTTCTCAACCATCATCAGGGTGGCTCTCCACCTTCTGACTCTTATCTTCAGAAGACAGTGGCAAGTTGTCTTCCCTCTTCTGATTGATCACCTCTTCTGGCCGTTTCCTGGTTTTTTGGGTTTTTTTCACCCTCTTACCTCCAACTCCCTACTATTAATGACCTGGACTCCTGAATCCTGCATTTCAGATTTTGGTCCTCATCTGCTAATTCTGGGAAAGATTGAAGGCAGGAGGAGACGGGGACGACAGAGGATGAGTTGGTTGAATGGCATCACTAACTCGATGGACATGAGTTTGAGCAAGCTCAAGTTGGTGATGTACAGGAAAGCCTGGTGTGCTGCAGTCCATGGGGTAGCAAAGATCTGGACACGACTGAGTGACCTCCGGGAGTTGGTGATGGACAGGGAGGCCTGGCGTGCTGTGATTCATGGGTCGCGGAGAGTCGGACACGACTGAGCGACTGAACTGAACTGACTGAATTCTTTAATCCATCCATCTGCCATTGCAATCAGAGAGCCTCTGGCAGCCTCCTCTGCCCTCAAGTCAACCGTGTATCTGTACTTTACTTATATTCTCTTTATTTTACGTATAAACTTCCAAGTAAGCACTCATATATATATATGTCAAGTTCATCAGTTTTTTTTTTCCCCCCTCTGGCTATACTGTGTGGCTTTGGGATCTTAGTTCCCTGACCAGGGATTGAACCTGGGCCCTTGGCAGTATAAACATGGTGTCTTAACCATTGGACTTCCAGGGAGTTCCCATTCCCTTTAAATCAGTTTTAACAGACCACATGTAAGCCTTTGGTCCAGGCAGTCTGGGTGACGTTTGGATTCAGGCATTCACAGGCTCTGGATTCCAGCAGTTGGAAATGACTATTGATAATATCATGCTCTGTTACATGGCGTCTGGAGCCTTTCTCCCATTTCCTGGTCACCCTCAGGCAGACTCAGAGGAAGTGTTTCCAGAAACTTTTCTGAGCTCAGAAAAGTCAGCCCCCTGGGCTCCAGGTAGATACAAATATTTATTGGATTCTCCTGGGTGAAAGGGGGCAGGAATGTCTAATAGTGAGGAGATCCTGAGTCAAAGAAATTTTTCACTGTACTCAACCCTCATCATTGTATCATTATTTTAAAAATTACTCTTACCACACAGCCAGGAATTCTGTTGGAGTTCCAGCTGCCTATAGTCATGAGAGAGCAACAAAGACAAAACTTCGCTGGCAAATCAATAACCCCTCTCAACCCAAAGGCCCACACTCTCCATCCCAATGCAGGTGAAGTTGTAGATCATAGAATCTAGAACTGAAAGGGCTTTCAGAGCTCCTTCACGACACTGCTTCTCACGCTGTGATGTGCATCGGAACCACCCAGGGGTCTTGTGAAAATGCAGGGTCTGATTCAGCAGGCCTTAGTGCGGTGGGTAATTCTGCTCTTCTTATAAGCTCCCTGGCTAGGCCAGTGCTGCTGGCCAGGGGACCACATTTGGAGCAGCGTAAATCTAGACCATGCCATGCAGCGCTTTATAGATGTCAGTGGAAGCCTGTGTCCCGACTCCAGACTTCCCACTGTATATATGGAGAATCTGAGGTCAAAGGAACAAAGTATTGCCTCGGGTCACCTGGCCAACTGGGGCTTGAGACTGGGAACAAAAGCACAGATGAAGGGTCGATCCTTTTACCAATTTCAGCACCAGCTGCAGATGACTGTGAGGATCCCCTGATCTCTTCCTGACCTGGAGTCAGCTCCTTGGTGGCCTGTCCAGGAACCATCTCCAGGCTTCTGTTCCAGGCCCAGGCTGTGGATTGGTGCTGCGGGTCAGCCTCAGGCAGCAGGAAGAAACGGTGTAGTCTCCTCCACGTCAGGGGACTGAAGGCCCTTAAGGAAGGAGAGACCTTTGCACAGACTTGTACTCTAAGGGGAGAACTCTCACCATCGCCACTTGGGGGAATGACAGAAGCAGGCCTGTTCAGCAAGAACAAAGGCTCTGAAGCTATAATGGCCCTGAAGAGTGGTCCTACACTGGGGTGAGGGGTCTGGCTTTTATAGCTGTGCACTGACCTCCCCGCAGTCCCTTGTCCTGCTGCATGACCTAGCCTGGCAAGGGAATGCTTCAGTGGAAAGGGAGCAGGGGATCTGAGCAGCCACCCCCAGCAGCTACCACATGGATATTATATAAACTGTTAAAGGAGAGAGTACTTATGAGGGGCCCACTTGTATGTGGGGGGTGTGTGTGTGTGCACTCACGCACGTGTGTGTGTATAGGAATGTGCCTCTTTGGCATCTTCGGAGAGTGTTCATGTGCACTTGGGATGACTGCATCTGAGTGTGACCTTGTTGTGTCATTCATTTGTGTGTACACGTGGAAGTCAGTGAGCAGTGTGTGCTCTGTGCCGACGTCTGGGTATGCCCCATTTGTGTGTGGGTATGGGAGAGGTGGCAGGTGGACATGGACTGGCTTCCAGACCCATTCATCGAGAAGCCCTGTGGCCTCCTGGTCCTCACCCCTGAGCCAGGGCAGGGGATGCTGGGCTGTCTTTGTGGCCTTGGGTGGGGAGGGGGTGGTACTGCTGAAGGCCACCTCATCTGAAGAAGCAGCCCTTTCTCTGGATGGACCGGGGCCTTCTGTATCTGCTCAAGCCTTGTCCTCCGTGCCCAGCCTGCCCCAGGAAAAGGTGCAGCCCTGGAAGAAGCTTGGGGGGAGGCCTGGGTGCAGGCACTCTTGCCAGAAGGAGGCTGGAGGAGGAGTTTCTGGTGGCTCTGCCCCTCCTCAGGGTTGGAGGGCATTTCCAGAGTCCCCACAGAACGTATTGGGGGTCTTTGGCTGGTGGACCATCTGGAAACCTCTCCCCCTTGCTCGCAGAATGTCTCCAAACACTTTCCTGTTCATGTGAAGTCACTTTGGAAAAGCACACCTCCCGTTTTTACCTGATAACTATAAGGATTTCAATAAATGATTTTTGAAAACCCTTTATTAAAGGTGTCCAACTGTGGCTTCCTGTGTACGCGCCTTGGGTGTGTCTTGGTTTCCCTTTGTTCTGCTTCACACTCGAGACACTTCACCTGAAGGGCCCCAGCTCCCCTGTCAGCTAGAATCATGACTAGCTCTGGGTTCTGGACTGGCGCTGGGCTCATGCCGGTCACCTTCACGGAGAGGGAGCAGCACACGTGGCCTCGCGTGTCCTGTGTATGCCTGTCTGTGCTGGGGCTGTGGGGTAACTGTATGTAACTGCCTGTCACGTGGTGGTTCTCGGAGCCCAGAGTCTAGAGGGGTTGCTTCTGAATGGGGAACCAGGAGGGGTGACATGGAGAAGGTGACTCACCCAGGGCCACATAGAGCACCTTTAATAGGGCCTAGCCTGTCACATAGTTGGCCTGTTGTTTTTCCCAAACAGTCCTGTTCCTCTGACTGCCTCTGGTGGATCCACCCTGCCCTACCCATGGTGGTGAGGACCAGGATTCAGGTTGAGATGTGAAAGCCTGAACCTATTCCATCTACACATCCCAAATAAGCCCTCCCATCAAGACTTGACATGCTCAATGTTGAGTCATTTCTGACTTCACCCATTTCCAGAAATCCAAGTCATCCCTGATCCAGCTCTCTATTACCTCCCACACTCCCCAGCTGACCCCCAGAATATACTAATAAACACCTACTAAATTATTCCCTCATTTATTCCTCACAATAAGTTGGAAGGAAGTTGGAGCCCAAAGTCTATAGCATGGGAGGGGCTGAGTTGGGGGTCAGGCCCAGCTCTCATTATCACAGGAAGTAGAAGGCACCTGCCTCTCATCCACGTGGTCACATCATAGCCCTCTCTTGGGTCACCCCAGAAGCCCCTCACTAGACTGTTGGACTCCAGTCTTGCCCCTTAGGATATTCTCCTTAAGACAGCCAGCAGTATCCTTCTAAAACATATCATCACCCTAGGGGGACATTGCAAAAAAGGGCAATTATAAAGGAAGATGCAGCATCTGCCATAAGACTGAGCATTTTGAAGGGCAGAACTGATTTGGGGTTCCTTAAGTGTGATCGGAGTAGGCAATGGCAACCCACTCCAGTACTCTTGCCTGGAAAATCCTATGGGTGGAAGAGCCTGGTGGGCTGCAGTCCTTGGGGTCGTAAGAGTCGGACATGACTGAGTGACTTCACTTTCCCTTTTCACTTTCATGCATTGGAGAAGGAAATGGGAACCCACTCCAGTGTTCTTGCCTGAAGAATCCCAGGGACAGGGGAGCCTGGTGGGCTTCCGTCTATGGGGTTGCGCAGAGTCAGACATGACTGAAGCGACTTAGCAGCAGCAGCAGCAGCAAGTGTGGTGATAAATGTAAATACAGATGCTGCTGGCCAGAGAAGTGCAGAACAGAGACATCCAACCTGTGATGTCAAGTAAAACCACCTGGATTTTCCAAAGAAGACTTACAGATGGCCAACAGGCACATGAGAAAGGGCCCAATATCACTAATCATCAGTTCAGTTCAGTCGCTCAGTCACATTCAACTCTGTGTGACCCCATGGACTGCAGCACGCCAGGTTTCCCTGTCCATCACCAACTCCCAGAGCTTGCCCAAACTCATGTCCATCGAGCTGGTGATGCCATCCAGCCATCTCATTCTCTCTCGTCCCCTTCTCCTGCCCTCAATCTTTCCCAGCATCAGTGTCTTTTCTAATGAGTCAGTTCTTCACATCAAGTGGCCAATGTATTGGAGCTTCAAATCATCAGAGAAATGCAAACCAAAACAACGGTGAGATATCACCTCACACCTGTCGGAATGACTATCATTAAAAAGTCTGCAAAATAACAAGTGTTGGTCAAGATGTGGAGAAAAGGAAAGCCTAGTACACTATTGGTGGGGTTGTAAATTGGTGCAGCCATTATAGAAAACAGAATAGAGGTTCCTCAAAAAACTAAAACTTTAACATATGAGCCACCAACTCTACTGTTGGTATATATCTGAAGAAAACAAAAGCACTAATCTGAAAAGATAGATGCACCGCAATGTTCATAGCAACATTATTGACAATAGCTCAGATATGGAAGGATCCTAAGTGCCCACCAACTGATGAGTGAATAAAGAAAATATAATGGACATATATATATATATATATATATATATATATAAAGAGTTGGACATGACTGAGCACACACACATATGTATATAATAGAATATTACTTAGTCATAAAAAGATGAAATTCTGCCATTTGCAGCAGTGTGGATGGGCCTAGAGGGTATTATGCTTAAATAAATCAGAGAAAGGCAAATACTCTACGTTATCACTTACATGTGGAATCTGAAACAAGCAAATGCATATAACAAAACAGAAACAGATTCAGAGATATAGAGAACAAGCTAGTGTTTACCAGTGAGGAGAGTGAAGAGAGAGGGGAATAGGGGTGAAAGGTAGGTTCAGTCTAGTTCAGTTCAGTCGCTCAGTCGTGTCCGACTCTCCGCGACCCCATGAATCACAGCACGCCAGGCCTCCCTGTCCATCACCAACTCCCGGAGTACACTCAAACTCCTGTCCACAGAGTCGGTGATGCCATCCAGCCATCTCGTCGTCCCCTTCTCCTCCCGCCCCCAACCTTTCCCAGCATCAGAGTCTTTTCCAGTGAGTCAACTCGTCGCATGAGGTGGCCAAAGTATTGCAGTTTCAGCTTTAGCATCAGTCGTTCCAATGAACATCCAGGATTGATCTCCTTTAGAATGGACTGGTTGGATCTCCTTGCAGTATAAGGGACTCTCAAGAGTCTTCTCCAACACCACAAAGAGATACAAACTATCATGTATAAGTGAAAAGGCTGTATTGTACAGCATGGGGAATAAGCCCCATGTTATTATTGTTTTGTAATAACTTTATGTGGACTATAGCATTTAAAAATACTGAATCACTATGCTGTACACCTCAGTGAGTGAGCATTAGTTACTCAATAAGGTCCAGTTCTTTGCAACCCCACAGACTGTAGCCTGCCAGGTTTGTCCATGGACTTCTCCAGGCAAGAATACTGGAGTGGTTTGCATTTCCTTATCCTGAAGCTAATATTAATGTTGTAAATCAACTATACTTCAATAAAAAATATGGAAAAATAAAACATCTGGAGGAGGAAACACTGACCTGAATTTGAAGAATGAGTACAAGTTTACTAAGCAGAAAAGGAAGGATGTTAGCAGGATTAAAGAACAGCACTTGTCAAGGCTGGAAGACATCAGAGAACAAGACACAGATAGTCAGACAAAGTCAAGCTGCTCTCAGATCGAACGCGCGTCTCCTGCTTGCCAGGCGGATTCTTTACCATTGAGCCACCTGGGAAGGCCATATTAAGACAAAGTGACTGACACATAATAGCTTATGTTTGTATGCATTATTTCATATGGTCTTGATGAAAATCCTAAAGGGTTGACTCTTATTCATTTTATAAAATCTTAAGTCAGAAATTGAGAAAACTCTGAGATTTTTACCTTTCTTGTAAACTTATGAGTTAACCTGTTAGACTTTTTATATACTTAGAGCAGACATGAGACCTCTGGGTCAGAGACAAGGAGGATTTAGTACTCACCTGCCAGGGCACATTTTCTGCCTGCTTCACGCTCTGTGGGGAAAGGTGATGAGGCTAGAGGTTACCTGTTCATGCAGAGGGGTGCCCCATAGGACAGGAGCCCTCAGATTAGGAAACCTGTGATCCTTTCCAATGGTGAGAGATCAGTTATTCCCCTGGAATGTAAGCAGGTTTCCACTGAGGGAGAGAGGAGGAAAAAGTTTATCTTTACTACCTTGCCCTATCTCCAGAGAGATAATCTCCAAACATCTCATGAAATATGTGTCTCTAGCTTCCAAGGCTGTTTTCCATTCAAACATACCTTACATAGAAGACCCAGATCATGCATCAAGTGAGAAATCTGGTCAGACTTGTCTCCTAACAAGGATAAGGAAATCGAAGCTTCATATCTTGCAAAGTATTTGAACTTGGGCTAGTGAAAGCACTAGGAAAATGACTGAATGAATGAATGACCTAGGCGAAGGTCAAGATACAAATGGCCACCTTTGTATACTCTCCTGAAAATAGGTACTGGGGCTTCCTTGGTAGCTCATTCGGTAAAGAATCCGCCTGCAATGCAGGAGACCCCGGTTTGATTCCTGGGTCGGGAAGATTCCCTGGAGAAGGGATAGGCTACTCACTCCAGTATTCTTGCCTGGAGAATTCCCATGGACAGAGGGGCCTGGTGGGGTTCACGGCATCGCAGAGTCAGACACAACTGAGTAACTAAGCATAGCGCAGGGCGGTATATGAGTGCCTTGTGATCATAGCAGAAAGCTCTTTATCAAAACTAAGTTGAACTGGGACTTCCTTGTGGGCCCAGTGTTTGAGACTCCGTGCTTCCACTGCAGGGGGCATGGGTTTGGTCCCTGCAGGAAATTTTACTCGTCTTTGACTGCTGGATCCTTGCTGCTTTGAGGGCACTCTCCAGTTGTCACAAGCAGGGGCCACTCTCTAGTTGCAGTGGCTGCTGCTGTTGTAGCTTGCAGTGTCTAGGCACGAGGGCTCAGTAGTTGTGGCTCACAGGCTTAGTTGCCCCCTGGCATGTGGGATCTCCCTAGACCAGGGATAGAACCTATGTCCCCTGAATTACCACTGCCATTAGTGAAGTCCATTACTGTCCCCATTTTTATAAGAAAATGTGGCACAGAGAAGCCAAGCTTCTTACATGATTGAGCTTTGGCAGATGGCAGGCCTGGCATTTGAACCCAAGTAGTCAGACATTACTTTGCCAACAAAGGTCCATCTAGTCAAGGCTATGGTTTTTCCAGTGGTCATGTTTGGATGTGAGAGTTGGACTGTGAAGAAAGCTGATCGCCGAAGAATCGATGCTTTTGAACTGTGGTGTTGGAGAAGACTCTTGAGAGTCCCTTATACTGCAAGGAGATCCAACCAGTCCATTCTAAAGGAGATCAGTCCTGGATGTTCATTGGAGGGACTGATGCTAAAGCTGAAACTGGAATACTTTGGCCACCTCATGCGACGAGTTGACTCACTGGAAAAGACTCTGATGCTGGGAAAGGTTGGGGGCGGGAGGAGAAGGGGACGACGGAGAATGAGATGGCTGGATGGCATCACCGACTCTGTGGACATGAGTTTGAGTGTACTCCGGGAGTTGGTGAGGGACAGGGAGGCCTGGCGTGCTGTGATTCATGGGGTTGCGGAGAGTCGGACACGACTGAGTGACTGAACTGAACTGAACTGAGTCAGACTCCAGAGGCCAGTTTAATAACCATTTGCTAAACTCTTTTGAAGTTTAGCATTCTGTTTGTGTGTGTCCATGTGTGTGCATGTGTGTGTGTATGTATGTGCATGTGTGTGTGGATAAATTCTCCTCTAGTTCTCACAAGCCTTTGAGAGAGGCATTATTATCATCCCTAATAAAGACGAGGTGACTAAAACTCAGGTGTAAAAACTTGCCAAAATTCTTTGGGTTAATAAGTTGTATTTCAGGAATTTGAACAAAGCACTGTATGTCTACTAAAGCCAAGCCCTGACCACTGTATGATTCTGATGTTTCTGAACCTCAGTTTCCTATTTGCAAATAAATGTAAATAAAATTATTCCTGTGAGGACATGGAAGCAACCTAAATGTCTATCAACAGAGGATGAATAAAGAAGATGTGCTACATATATACAATGGAATATTACTCAGCCATAGAAAGGAATGAAATTGGGTCGTTTGTAGAGATGTGGATGGACCTAGAGACTGTCATACAGAATGAAGTCAGTCAGAAAGAGAAAAACACCCCTCATATAGAGGGGTGGGATGGGGAGCTAGATGGGAGGGAGGATCAAGAGGGAGGGGACATATGTATACCTATGGCTGATTCATGTTGAGGTTTGACAGAAAACAACAAAATTCTGTAAAGCAATTATCCTTCCATTAAAAAGAAATAAACCCAAAAAACCATATATGAGCACATATATGTGGTATCTAGAAAAATGGTATAGATGATCTGATTTGCAAATGGGAAATAGAGACACAGACATAGTGAACAAGCATATGGACGCCGATGGGGGAAGAGGGTTTGGGGGGATGAACTGGGAGTTTGGGATTCACGTGTATGCACTGTTGATGTTATACACAAAATAGATCACTAATGAGAACCAACTGTATAACTTAAGGGACTCTACTCAGTGCTCTGTGGTGACCTAAAAAGGAAGGAAATCCAAAAAAGAGGGGATATGTATATCCATACAACAAGCTTCCCAGGTGGTGCCAGTGGTAAAGAACCCACCTACCAATGCAGGAGACTTAAGAGATGCGAGTTCGGTCCCTGGGTCGGGAAGATCCCCTGGAGAAGGGCATGGCAACCCACCCCAGTATTCTTGCCTGGAGAATCCCATGGACAGAGGAGCCTGGAGGGCTACAGTCTGTGGGGTTGCAAAGAGTCGGACACAACTGAAGCGACTTAGCATGCATGCATGCACACACAACCGATTCACTTTGCTGTACAGTAGAAACACAACGTTGTAAAGCAGCTAGACACCAATAAAAAGGTAATGAAAATAAGTACATTAAACTTACTTGTCAGTAAAAAAGAAAACTATTCCGGGCAGTGGCTGAGGAGAGTATCACTGAGATCACTGTGTGTGAAAGCCCTTTGCTCCCTTTGGATTGAAAAACAAAGGGCACAGTTAGAAAGCAGAAGCCATTTTTATTATACCTGTTTTTGCTTTGAGAATATGTCTCTCCTTGATTTCGCAAAGACTTTCTGAGCACAAAGGTTAGATTGGAGGCTGGTTGCCAGCCAGCATCCAAATGACAGGATTTGCATGTAAACAGAGTTTATGCTTTAATTGAACTTAGTTTTATTTGGAACAGCTTTACTGATATAGCATTCACATGCCATATATTCACCTATTTAAAGTGTACAATTCAATGATTTTTAATGGTTTTATAACCATCACCACAACTGTTACTGAACTGAACTCAAGTCTGCTCACCTACATGCAGAAAAGCCCATTTAATGACAGCAGATTGTGGGGAAGAAAAGTGCAGTGTTTATAGCAGGAACAAGAAAGGGGTTTAGGCAGCTAATTCTCAAAAGGCCCAAACTCCCCATGGCTTTCAGGCAAAGGTTTATAAAGATAGGGAGACGGACGGGGTTGCACTGTGTGTGTGATCAGCTCGTGGACATTCTTCTGATTGGCTGGTGGTGAGGTAACTGGGAGTCAGCATCAACAACCTACTGATTCCAGCTGGTCTGGGGTCTACGTGCTTGTGGGCCGCACACAGTTAACTTCTCCCGCCTGGTGGGGGTGTCAGTGGCTGCAAAACAGCCCAAAGGATTTGGCTCAGAATATTATTGACAGCCCTTGAAGAGGAACCGAAGGTCTTTGACTTTGTTTATTGGCTAAACTATTATTCCCTGTGCTCAACTGCTTTCCTCTGTCCTGTATTTTCTCACCTCTTTGATTAAATCTATTCTTTGGAAGCTGGGGAAGGCCTTAGGAGGCTAGTTTTTCTATAAACAAGAGGCAGGCAGAGCACGTGGGAAAGGAGTGTGTCCTAGGAAGGCCCTCTGCTCAGTTACACAATCAAATTTTAGCATTTTATCATCCCCTAAAGAAATTGTGGCTCAGCAGTGAACAATCTGCCTGTAATGCGGGAGATGCAAGTTCGATCCCTGGATTGGGAAGATCCCTTGGCGAAAGAAATGGCAACCCACTCCGGTATTCTTGCCTGGGAAATCTTGCAGACAGCGGAGCTTTCTGGGCTATAGTCCATGGGTCTCAAAAGACAACAACAAAGAAACCCTGTGTCCTTTAGCAGCTACCCTCTGTTTATCCTCATAGTACTAGGCAACCACTAATCTACTTCCTGTCTTTATAGATTTGCCTCTTCTGGACCTTTCATGTAAATGGAATCATACAATAATAATATGTGGTCTTTTATGACTGCACTTTCATCGTGAGTCATGTTGGTTCCTGCTCGCAGAGCAACCACAGATGTGGGGAAATGTTTATGCTCTGTTCTTAGTGGCTTAAATTATTTGGTCCATGTGATCCTGGGCAAACTACCACTATAGTGACAAATAAGCACTATCTCGGTTTTGCCAAAGTTGGTTAGTTTCAGAATTTCAGTGTCAGTTCTTTCTCTCTCTAACCTTTTAGCAATAAAATATCTCCTTTCTACCGATGGAGGGCAAAGAAAAGAAAAAAATCTTGTGTAAATACAACTGAAGAGAGATAATGTGTGTTGGCTTAGATATTGGCCGCCATATGCCTTCATATCTGCTTTCATAATGGTCCTCTGGTTTCAGTGTCCATTTTTATGTCAGATGGAAATGTAACTTTCTGGAGACGTTATTTCTCTACTCTGCTCTGAGTGAATTGATGTGATCAGAACAAGGAGCCAGAATTCACACAGATGATCACGTCAGCCTCCACAGAAAGTACAGATAATTAAAGGTCATGACCAGATCCATAGAAACAAAATAGTTTGGGTGCTATAATACTTTATGCAGTGTCTATGAATTGACACTTCAGACACAATAGGAAAAGTCTCATTGCCTAACTCCCTTGATTAAACATTTTCTCTTGGCAAACTCCTACATTTACCATATAACCTTCATAATTTTGGCTTTGATTGGACACAGTATTTATTTTATATTACTTTATTTATTTTTTAATTAAAAAACTGGCTGCACTGGGTCTTTGTTTCGGTGCCTGGGCTTAGTTGCCCAGCAGTATGTGGCATCTTAGGTTCCCCTACCGGGGTTTGAACTCACGTCCCCACTATTGGAAGGTGAATTCTTAACCACTGTACCACCAGGGAAGTCCCTCGCAGTCAGCATTTATTAATCATATCATGAACAGCCAGATGCCTGTGGGACAGGACTAGGTGCGGTGATGTTCTTCTCCTGATAGGCCTTTCCCCACAATTCTGCCCCCTGAGCTGGATGCCAATCCCTGTATTCTTCCTCAAACAGGTTGCCTATCCTTTCTGACAGCTTCATGTCATTATGATGCTATGATGCTGCTGCTGCTGCTGCTAAGTCACTTCAGTCGTGTCCAACTCTGTGCGACCCCACAGACAGCAGCCCACTAGGCTCCTCTGTCCCTGGGATTCTCCAGGCAAGAACACTGGAGTGGGTTGCCATTTCCTTCTCCAAAGCATGAGAGTGAAAATAGAAAGTGAAGTCGCTCAGTCATGCCCGACTCTTAGCGACCCCATGGACTGCAGCCCACCAGGCTCCTCTGTCTATGGGATTTTCTAGGCAAGAGTACTGGAGTGGGGTGCCATTGCCTTCTCCACATTATGATGCTATATTCTTCTAAAAAAATCTGACTAATCCTTTAAGACTGAACTCAAGCTCCATCTCTTCCCTGGAGTCTCCCCTAATTCCTTCTACTTTGGGTTTTCTTAGAATACACAAGGTAGATGTAAGAAGAGAGCCATAGTATTTTGGAGCTCCTCCTATCAAAAGGAAGAGTCTGTTTCTCTTTTAAAGAAAGAAAAGAAAGGTAGCACTAAGTCATGTCCAACTCTTGCGATCCCACCAACTGTAGCCTGCCAGGCTCCTCTATCCATGGGATTCTCCAGGCAAGAATACTGCAGTGAGTTGCCATTTCCTTCTCCAGGGGAATTTCCTGACCTAGGAATTGAACCCAGGTCTCTTGCTTATTTCCCTTTCACTCGAATCCAAACTGGCCTTAAGACTGCTCTGACGAATAGAAAGTGGCAGAAATGATGCTATATGAGTTCCAGAGCCTGGGTCCCCAGGTGCCTTAAGATGTCCCCCTTTGTCCTCTTGGAATGCTGCCCTGAGACCACCAAGCAAGGGAACTGTCTAGCCTGCCAGAGGGTGAGAGGCTGTGGGGGAGAACCAAGGTGCCCTGGCTGAGGCCATCTGACCAGTCCATCCCAGTAGAGCCATTGGATGATTTAGCCACAGGAATGAGCCCAGGTGAGCCAGAAGACGTTCCTGTGTGTACGCCTGGCCAAGAGCAGAATCGTAAGCATATATCTGATTGTGGTTTTTTCAATATTATCTTTTTTTTTTTTGCCATATGATATATGGAAACTTAGTTCCCCAACCAGGGATCAAACCTGTGCCCTGTGCAGTGGAAGCTTGGAGTCTTAACCACTGGACCACCAGGGAAGATCCCTAAATGGTTATGGTTTTAAATCACAAAATACTGAGGTGGCTTATTATGCAGCAATAGATAACTGATAATGATGGGCTATTTTTCTTGATGTTTTTAAAGGTCACATATGTGAAGGAGGTTACAGAGAACTGTGTTTGGGAAGGAGCTTTCTTCTCAGGCAAAAATCTTTACTTTCTCCTATTTTCTTTATTCAAAGAATTCTCCTTCACTATTTAAGTGTCACATTAGGTATCCATTCTCGGAATCCTTCTCTGCACTCAGAGACAGGGTCAGGTGCCCCTTGGATGGGCTCTTTTGCATTCTTGTTCTTACCATAGTACATTTTATACCTTATAGTTAAAACTATATTTTTTTCTGGTCTACGTTCTCTGTGAAGGTCCTGGGAGGCAAAGACAAAGCTTACCGCAAACACCACTGCACATCTAGAATTTGGCACAGCGCATGACATACATGGAAAGATTTTCTGCTTATGGATCTCACTGGCTCATCAAATATTGATGCTCTCACCAGGTCACCTGTTCCACTGTGGGACAGCACTCAGCATGACAATGCCTTTCCCTATCACAATATAATCCCTATCTGTGTACGTTCTATTCAGAGATCTGCATCTGACCACTAGAGCCAGAAAAAAAATGCCCTGCATATTTGAGTACAGGTGCTGTGCCCCCCTCATTAAATCATTTCTTGGGACATCCCTAGTGGTCCAGTGGCTAAGACTTTGTGCTCCCAGTGTAGGGGGGCTGGGCTCAATCCCTGGTTAGGGAACTAGATTCTGCATGCTGCAACTAAAAGATCCCAAGTGCTGCAACTGAGACCTAGTGCAGCCAAATAAATAACATAAGAAACCATTTCTTCTTCAGTTCACGGCAGGAGAAGCAGCTGGGGATCCTGGGGACATCTGGCATAGAGCTCCTGACCATCCTGAGCTCTCTTCTCTTTTCATCCTAAAATATTATAAGAACTTTTGGCATCAAAATCTATTCTTTAGGTTAACAAACCCATCATAAAATGTCATAATAAGAACTTGGTACTATTGGGAGAGGTCTGATCCAGTCAGAGGAGAGTGTGATAATCACTTTCAGGTCAGTTCAGTCACTCAGTCATGTCTGACTCTTTGCGACCCCAGGGACTACAGCATGCCGGGCTTCCCTGTCCATCACCAACTCCTGGAGCTTGCTCAAACTCATGTCCATCCAGTGGGTGATGTCATCCAGCCATCTCATCCTCTTATCCCTTTCTCCTCCTGCATTCAATCCTTCCCAGCATCAGGGTCTTTTCTAATGAGTCAGCAGCCCTTTGCATCAGTGGCCAAAGTATTGGAGTTTCAGCTTCAGCATCAGTCCTTCCAATGAATATTCAGGATTGATTTTCTTTAGGGATTGACTGGTTTGATCTCCTCGTAGTCCAAGGGACTCTCAAGAGTCTTCTCCAGCACCACAGTTCAAAAGCATCAATTCTTTGGCGCTCAGCTTTCTTTATAGTCCAACTCTCACATGTATACATGACAACTGGAAAAACCATAGCCTTGACTAGACGGACCTTTGTTGGCAAAGCAATGTCTCTGCTTTTTAATATGCTATCCAGGTTGGTATTAGCTTTTCTTCTAAGGAGCAAGCGTCTTTTAATTTCATGGCTGTGGTCATCATCTGCAATGATTTTGGAGCCCAAGAAAATAAAACCCATCACTGTTTCCATTGTTTCCCCATCTATTTGCCATGAAGTGATGGGACCAGATGGCATGATCGTAGTTTTTTGAATGTTGAGTTTTAAGCCAGCTTTTTCACTCTCCTCTTTCACCTTCGTCAAGAGGCTCTTCAGTTCCTCTCTACTTTCTGCCATAAGGGTGGTGTCATCTGCATATCGGAGGTTATTGATATTTCTCCTGGAAATCTTGATTCCAGCTTGTACTTCATCCAGTTTGGCATTTAGCATGATGGACTCTGCATAGAAGTTAAATAAGCAGGATAGCAATATATAGTCTTGACGTACTCTTTTCCCAATTTGGAACCAGTCCATTATTCCATGTTTGGTTCTACTGCTTCTTGACCTGCATACAGGTTTATCAGGAGGCAGGTAAAGTGGTCTGGTATTCCCCTCTCTAAGAAGTTTCCACAGTTTGTCGTGATCCATACAGTTTGTATGTGATTCATATACACTAAGCTAAAAGGCTTTAGTGTAGTCAATGAAGAAGAAGTAGATGTTTTTATGGAATTCTCTTGCATTTTCTATGGTCTAACGAATGTTGGCAATTTGATCTCTGGTTCCTCTGCCTTTTCTAAATCCAGTTAGAACATCTGGAAGTTCTCAGTTTAAATCATTAACTTTGTGGCATTTTGTTACATAGGAACAGATGATCAGTATATCATCAGCCTATGCTGTGCTGTGCCTAGTTGCTCAGTTGTGTCTGACTCTTTTTGACCCCTGAACTGTAGCCCACCAGGCTCCTCTGTCCATTGGGATTCTTCATGCAAGGATACTGGAGTGGGTTGCCATTCCCTTCGCCAGGGGATCTTCCCAACCCAGGAATCAAACTCAGGTCTCCTGCATAGCAGGCAGATTCTTTACCATCTGAGCCACCAGGGAGACCCGATAATCACTTCATTCTTTTATTAATGCAACTTAAGGCCATATTGATTTCCTGGTTATAATGGCCCTGTGGCTAGCAGTAGCATAGAAAAAACTTGTCTGAGTCAGAGTTACGTAACATCTAACCTCAAACTAAGAATGGATAGTTTATTTGGCTAATGTTTTTGAACAAGTGTGTCAATCTTCACAGAACTTAAATTTTATATGGTGATGAGGCATTTCAGGTGCTAATTTCTTTTTCTGTTATACCTGTGAGAATTCTTGTTGACTAGAATTCCATATTCCATTTCATTTAACTGTGCTATGTCTTTAATAGGAAAACTTCTGGTTAGCATTTGGCAAAATTCTTTGTTTAATTCTGTTGGATTCAAATTTGTAAAAAGAAAAAAAACCCTAAGTGACACTAAATCTTTTCAGAGAACCAGATATTCTTGTCCCCCCACCTCCAGTATTGCAGGAAAAATTCCAATAAAGTAGATAAACACTACAATAAAGTGATAATAGAAAGAAGGGGGTTTGAAATCAGACGAATTTGGGTTTGAATCTCTCTTCAACCACTAGGTGGTCTATGAAAATAGAACTGTGACTAAACCACACTGACAGTTACAGGTGTGAAAAAAGGGAATGAATTACTTCATGGTACCAGGGTGTGCTTATCCGATGTCTGGGATTCCTTAGTTTGTGGTTTCCTGTAGGTCCTGGCTGTGCAGAGTACCACCCGCCCTGAGGTGACCTGGCTGATACTGGGGCTGGTAAATCCTGATACTGAAGCTGTATTGCTGTGTATTATTTGTAAATAATACAAAGCATGTATTATTTAACATGCTGCATCTCCAGTGACTTCTGTATTTAAAATAGGGATGAACGAACGGATGCAATAGCCCTCTGAACTTTACGATTTGGTGTGTCAGGGACTTTTTCTGGGCTTGGACAACTTGGGTGGGTTGTGTATGTGTGTTTAAAAGAGCCACAGCTGTATAAAAAGTGATAGGACCTTCTAGTGAGTGAAGGGAGGACTGTGTGTACCTGTGGAGGCGAGGAGAAGATTGCCTCTCATAGGGTTAAAACATAGGGTTACAATGTTTTCTGAACCCGCACTGAACCGGCATCTCCGCCTCAGCTAAAGAGATGAGGAGGACTCAGGTTTCCTCCCGTCGCCTTGTTGCAGAGACCGGCTAGGCTGGTTGTAGCGTCTGTGAGTGGATGCTGCCACCTAGTGGTAGCTTCTCAGAATGCGCCACGCAGGACACTGCAAAGGCTGCTGCTGCTAAGTCACTTCAGTCGTGTCCGACTCTGTGTGACCCCATAGACGGAAGCCCACCAGGCTCCCCCGTCCCTGGGATTCTCCAGGCAAGAACACTGGAGTGGGTTGCCATTTCCTTCTCCAATGTGTGAAAGTGAAAAGTGAAAGTGAAGTCGCTCAGTCCTGTCCGACCCTTAGCGACCCCACGGACTGCAGCCTACCAGTCTCCTCCATCCATTGGATTTTCCAGGCAAGAGTACTGGAGTGGCTTGCCATTGCCTTCTCCGTGCAAAGGCTGAGCAGTCCCCATTCTGCTTTTGGAAGAGGATTAAGCTATTTTACCAGAAAGTAATTTTTAAAAAAATTATACACTGAAACAAGATAGAGGTATTCTGGCGTAGAATGTATGTCATATTTGCTTTGTTTAATATTGTTTTAGAGCAGTTTTAGATTCACAGCGACACTGAGTAGAAGGTGCATTTTCCCTTATCACCCTTGTACCCCTACTTAGACACCTAGCTTCCCTCATTATCAACATCTCCCACCAGAGTGTTACATTAGTTACAACCTATGAACCTACACTGACTCATCGTAATCATCCAAGGTCCACAGTTTACATGAGGGCTCATTCTTAGGGTTGTACCGTCTACAGACTTGGACAAAAGTATAATGACATGTATCCATCATTATGTATGGTCCAGAATATCTTCTCTGCCCTAAAAAATCATCCGTGCTTTGCCTGTTCATCCAAAACCTTACAGAATGCCAAGCCACGTAAGGACATCTACCCAAACCTTTATTAACCCTTTCACTCGACTTTGAACACGTAAGGAAAAAAAAATAATACAGGCATACCTCAGAGAGATCACACATTGTGTTCCAGACCATTGCAGTAAAGCCAATGTCAGGAGGGCCAGAAGTGTTGCTGTCTGAGGAGGGGAGAAGACAAAGTTCAAGCAAAAAAGCAAATTTGCTCTTCTTTTGCCTTTTTGTTCAATTCAGGCTCTTTTTAAAAAATTCTTTATTTGGCTGTAGCAGGTCTTAGATGCGACATGAGGGATCTCTCAGTTGTGGCATACAAACCCTTAGTTGTGGCATGTGAGATCTAGTTCCCTAACCAGGGATTGAGCCTGGGCCCCCTGCACTGAGTGCAGAGTCTTAGCCATTGGGCCACCAGGGAAGTTCCAATTCAGGCTCTTAATGGATAGGATGATGCCCGCCCACATTGGGGAGGGCAATCTTCTTTACTCAACTGCTGATTCATATGCCAATCTTTCCTGGAAACACTGTTGCTGACACACCCAGAAATAATGTTTTACCAGCTGTTTGGTCTCATCCCTTAGTCCAGTCAAATTGACACATAAAATTACCCATTACATAGCCCTAAGGTGTCCATACCTCTGAATCCTCTTCTTCCTGAGGGTTAACATTTAGATAAAAATTGTAAGATTTGCAACATCGGTCTGATTTAAACTTAGCCTTGTTTTTCTCCCCAGGCAATGGTAACAGGACCAGTTATTTGCTCATCTCCTAGGACATGAAATTGGGAAACATAAAATAGAGATTAAATATTTCAACATATTACCCTGCTACGTTTCTCCTTCTGGTAAATCTTTGCAACAGTGATGGTGACTTGAATGTCTACCTTGACTTCTGATCAAAATTTCAAAATAACTAATACCATTACTTTTCCAGAGTGGAGTAGCTGATGGGTCAGAAAAGCAGGTGAACATTGGAAGGTGTGTGTGTGTGTCCAGTGGGGAAGAGCAGTTGAGTTCTGTCACCAACAGATGGGGAGTTCAGGCACACGATTTGGTTCCTCTTGGGTTTATGAGACTGGGGATCAGTGGCAGAGAGCCCTGGAAATGAGAATCCTGGGATCTTTTTATCGTGGCTGCTGATCACAGAGAGCCTGTGGAAGGAAATTCTCATTACCTACCCCCTTTCCATCTGGCTTCCAAAAAGACTGTAAAGTGACATTCAAGACTTATTTGTTGATACTTGTGATGTTCAGTTCCCATCTGCCTGCTGGAATTACCCTTTGCTGTCCAAGGTATAGGTTCAGTTCCTTTAGAAATGCTGGGCAGGAGACAGGGGCTTGTAAAAATCACTTTAGAAACCGCCACCCCCACCCAGGTATTCTTCTAAGAATTTTAGAGAATTGAATCTTCTCCATCATATTCTAGCAAGGGTTCATTTGTTCTCTCTTCTTTTTGCTGACAACCCCAATGTGGCCCAGAGGATATAAACTACTGGGTAGAAATGCAGCTGATTTTTTAATATAATTTTACATCCTGCATCTTTACTGAATTTGTGTATTAGTACTAGCATTTTTTTTTTTCTGGCAGACTCTTTAGGGTTTCCTTTATATAATATCATATCCTCTATAAACAGAGGCATTTTTACTTCTTCCTTTCCAGTTTGGATGCCTTTATTTCTTTTCCCTGCCTAAATGCTCTGAGTAGGAGTTCCATAACTGTATTGGATAAAAGTGGTCCGAATGGGCACCTTGTCTTGTTCCTGATCTTAGAGAAAAAGCTTTCAGTTTTTTACCATTTAGTATAATGTTAACTGTCTCACGTGGCCTTTATGTTATTATGTTCCCTCCACGCTCATTTTGTTGAGAGTTCTTATAATGAATGGGTATTGGATTTTGTCAAATGCTTTTTCTGCATCTACTGAAATGATCCTATGATTTTTGTCCTTTATTTTGTTAATGTGATATACCACATTTACTTATTTGTGTATATTGAACAATCCTTGCAGTCAGGGATAAATTTCACTTGGTCATGGTATGTGACCCTTTTAATGTGTTGTTGAAATTAATTTGCTACTATTTTAAGGATTTTTCATCTATATTCATCAGGGATCTTGACCTGTGATTTTCTTTTCTTGTAATGTCTTTGGCTTTGGTATCAGAGTAATGCTGTCCTTTTAAAATGAGTTTGGAAGTGTTCCCTCTTCTTAAATTTTTGGAAGAGTTTGAGAAGGCTTAACATTAATTCTTCTTTAAATATTTGGTAGAATTAATCAGTGGAGTTATCAGGGCCTGGACTTCTCTATGTTGCAAGACTTTTGATTACTGATTCAATCTCTGTACTCATTATTGATCTGTCCAGATTTTCTGTTTTTTCATTATTCATTCTTGGTAGCTTGTGTGTTTCCAGGAATTTATCTGCTTCTTTTGGGTTGTCCAATTTGTGGGGGTTTAAATAAATGTTTATGGTAGTCTTCCATGATCCTTTGCATTTCTATATTAGTTGTAATGTCTCTTCTTTCATTTATAATTTTGAATTTTTTTTCTTAGTCTACCTAGAGATTTTTCAAACTTTATCTTAAAAAACCCCCCCAGATCTGAGTTTCATGAATATTTTCTATTGTTTTTCTATTATCTATTTCATTTATTCCCACCCTCATCTTTATTCCTTCTCCTAACTTTAGGTTTAGTTTATTCTTTTTCCATTTCCTTGAGGTGTACAGTTAGCTTGTTTGTTTGAGATCCCTTCCTTCCTCTGTCTCTTATAAGATGACCTAATTTTATTTTCCTAACAAATTGAATTTCACTTTGCTGCACAGCAGAAACTAACACAACGTTGTAATTTTACTCTAAAAAACAAAACAAAACAAAAAAAAAACAACCCAAACTGAATTTCAAAGGAGATTGGTGCACCGGTTAGAGATTGAGTTTAATTTACAGACGCCTGGAGTCACAGGCCTCCGCTAGGCCCTCCCTTCAGTCTGCGCTCCCCACACAACGCACTGGACGCTGCGCTGAGTGTTGGGTCACCCGTCCCTGCAGTTGGACGATGTATTTTCTCGGGGGCACACGGGTCTCCGACCGGGCGCCAGTCAGGAGCGTGCTGGAAGAGCCTCCGGCCGTCAAGCCTGCCGTGTGGGCTGGGAGGCGGTCACCGTGGATCCGGGCAGGAGTAGCTTCTTCTCCGGGCTGCCATTTCCAGGGCGTCGGACTCCAGGGCGCCTGCTGCCCAGGACGCCCTCGGCGAGCACGTGGCCTGTGGGGCCGGTCCTCCCCTGAGGCCGCGGGGAGCTGGGAGAGGAGGTGGAGGGCGGACGCACGGGCTACGTTGTTTCCTGCGGAGAAGGCCAGGGCACACGGAGCGGCGCCTGGACGCCGGGCCTGCGGCCTCCGCGGCGGGGTGCGCGCCCCGCGCCTGCTCCGGGCGCGCCGGCTGTCGGGGGACCCTTCGGCACCAGGCGGGTGGCTCTGCGCGCGCGTGGGAGGCAGGCGGCGCTGGGGTCCGGTGGGCCGAGAGGCCGCCTGGGCGCAGGTTCCGGGGATCCCCAGGCTGCGGTCCGTCCTCGCGGCTCCCGCGGTTGGAGCGGGTGACACAGGGTCGGGCAAAGCAGGCCGCGGTCCGGGCCCGGGGAGAAAGGAGGGCGCCGAGGAGCTTCCCCGAGGTGGCAGCCGCAGGAGCCGGGCTGGCGTCACAGCTCCTCGGCACGTGTCCTGCTCGGCCAGCTCCTCCCAGGCCTGTCCGAGCTTGTTGAGAACGGGAGAGTCAGGCACGCGAGGCCCCGCGCGCAGTGCTGGCCAGGCCCCTCGCCGACCTGGCCCCGTGTAGCTGGTCGCAAGGGGACGGCTCAGTGACACCTTTCCTGCGGCACCGCCGCTGGTGGGACCCACAGGGCGGAGGGATTAGGGCCGCGGGGCCCTGGGGCCTCCCTCCCAGCCCACACCTTCTGCCCTCCAGCCGCATCCTCCCGGGCCCCTTCTGCTCCTGTACCCAGAAGGGGACCACCCCAGTCCTTTCCCATGTGCTTTCCTAACTGACTCTCAGGATGGGGAAGCTGTGGGCAAGGTGATTTTCTTTCCAGAAGCTTCTGGGCTCCAGGCCTTTGATAAACTACAGGGACTGGAGGGGCCAGGGCCTGGATGGGGAAGGTCTTCTGGGAAGGTGGAGCGGGGAGCGTGGGAGACGTTTGCAGATTCAGCTTTCTGCTGAAGAGCAGCTCACAGGCTGTCAGGTGGCAGCGCTCAGTCAGCTAAGTGGTCTCCGAAGGGGTTCCTTGTGTTTTCAGTGGGCTGATATCATCAGATGAACCTTCTGAAAGAGCCAAGACTCAAAACAGAGGTGGAAACGCATGTGTGGGGTGCAGAGGACATTGGGGAAAGGAGCTGGGCCACCACAGATATTTTGAGGGTGGCCAGAATAGTGCTTAGCTGGCGGCATGGGCTGATATGGTGGTCTTTGTGGAGAAGGGTGGCAAGTCTCCACTCTAACCACTTGCTGTTTCTCTCCCCAGGTTCAGAGGGCTCATCTTGAACAAGACTGTCACCAAGCAGCAGTGAAAGGCATGGCCATATTCGCTCTCATCATGTGTGGTAGGCTTTGCCAGTCTCATCACTTGGGCTTCCAGGTGGTGGGGCTGAGACAACAGCTACTTTGGGAGTCTGGCCCTGGCCGGGGAAGGGAGCTGGGAAGCTGAGCTATGGCTGGGCTGTTGTTTGCAGATGGAGGCAAAAAGCCCTGCCTGTGGCTCCTCCAACTCACACCTGCCCTCGCAGGCACCCAGGACCTGAGCTGATCCCATGCCTTGAAGGGTTTAACTTGGGATCTGCTGGCATCTGAGGCTGAATGTGGCTTCAGAACTGAGGTGCTTGCCTCTTGTGGCTTTTCTTTTACTTTAGATTCACTGATGACATTTATGCCGTTACACATGAAAATCAGGATTCCTGTCTTCTCCTTAAAAAGCAAGGCTGTGACAATACCGGTTCATGTCAGAGTATCCAGGAGTCAGCTGCCACCAGGATGGGCTGTTCTATGCAGTTTGCCTCAATCTTCTCCATCTTCTGTTGTCTTATCCCTGACCCTCCACTGGTTCAGCTTCTAGGCCTAGACCCTGTGGGCATTTGTGGTAAGGACCCATTTTTTAACCGGAGCTTGACCTGTGTCCAATTAATGGGAAGGCTCTGCAAGTGGAATCAGGTGGTCGGAGAGGAGCCAGTGTGACAGCCCACTGCCCACGCCCTGGCTGTCTGGCCCTGCGTGTCAGTGGGCCTCACTTAAGATCTGCACCCCGTCAGAATCCAGAAATCTTTCCTAACACAGAGGCTGGTCACTTCAGGGAGGATGGCAGCAGTTATGGCAGGCCCAGGAGGCCACAGGTCAGGAGAGAGTCCCCTGGGGGTGCCCTCCTCAGCTGTCTGTGGGGGCTAAGTGAGCAACTAGAATGATTTATGCAGGGGAGTCAAGCTGGGTGATGGGAAGCAGGACAAATGCAGAGTGGGTTCCTGGGTGACCGGCATGATGCCCGGTAAGTTGCTTGCTGATGGGAACCAAGGTCTAGAGTTGCCAGAGAGTATATTTATATCCAATTGTTATAGCACTGTTTGTTGTTAAGACTATCCTTTCTGCGTTGTCTGTGTGCCTTTGTAAAAATCCAGCTGTTCATATATGTGTAGGTTTTTTTTTTTTCTGGACTCACTATTCTGTTTGTCTGTTTTTATAGAATGCCATGCTTATTTGATCACTAGTGTAAAAAACTTAAAATCAGGTATATTAGTCCTTCAAATTTGTTCTTTTTCTAAGTTGTTTTTAGTTATTCTGGGTTTTTTACCTTTTCATATGAATTCCAGAGTTACCTTATCAGTTTCTACAAAAATGTCTGCTAGGATTTTGATTGAGATTGCTTTGAATCTGAAGATGAGTTTGGAGAACTGATGTCTTAACAACAGTGAATCTTCTGACCCATGGTCAAAGTATAGCTCTCCATTTGTTTAATTCATCCTTAATTTCTCTCAGCAATATTTGTTTTCACTGTTTGGGTCTTTTCCATCTTTTTCTGGTTTATCCCTATTTATTTAATATTTTAAAATACTGTTTTAAGTGGTATTTTTAAACATTCAGATTCCAACTGTAGATAGCATATACAAATATAATTGATTTTTGTGTATTGATCTTGAATCCTACAACTTTCCTATACTCATCTATTTATTCTAGTAGTTTTTTGGTTGATTTCCTCTTTTCCCAGATAGGTTATCATATTATCTGTGAATAAAGATTCACATTTTCCTTTACAATCTGGATACTGTTTATTTCTTTTTCATGCTTGATTACACTGTCTAGAACTTCCAGTACAGTGTTCAGTAGAAATGATGAGAGTGGAAATCCTTGATCTTAGGGGAAGAACATTCAAGTTTTCACCGTTGAGTATGATGTTAACTGCTTGTGTGTGTGTGTCTGTATGTGTGGATGACTTTTCTCAGATTGGAGAAGTTCTCTTCTGTTTCTTGTTTCCAGAGGTTTTCAGGATTGGCTGTTGGATTTTGGCAAATGCTTTTTCTGTGGCTATTAAGATTATCATGTGTTTTTTTGTCTTTAGTTTACTGTGTAACATAGTAAATTACATTACATTGTAACAATGTTACAATGTAACATAGTAAATTACATTGATTGAATTTTGAATGTTAAAATAACCCTGCATTCCTTGGAAAAATTCCACATAGTTCTGATATATTATCCATTTAATATATTGTTGGTTTTGATTTGCCAAAGTTTTGCTTAGAATTTTTGCATCTATGTTCAAGAGGAATATTGGTCTGTTTCTTTTCTTGTAATGTCTTTTTCTGATTTTGTTCTTGGGGTACTGCTGGCCTCAGAATAAGTTAGCAAGTAGTCCCTTCTCAATTTTTGGAAGAGTTTGTATTGAATTGATTATTTCTTCTTTAAATATTTGATAAAAATCGCTGGGAGTTCATCTGGCCTGGAGTTTTCTTCTTTTTTAATGATGCAACTACTATTTTTTAAAAATTTTACTTTATATTGGATAGTTAACAATGTTTTATTAGTTTTAGATGTACAGCAAAGTGATTCAGTTAAACATATACATATATCTATCTTTTTCAAATTCTTTCCCCAGTTAGGTTATTATAGAATATTGAGCAGAGTTCCCTGTGCTCAATAGGTCCAGTAGGTCCTTGTTGCTTATCTGTTTTAAATATGGCAGCATGTACATGTCAGTCCTAAATTCCCTATCTATCCCTCCTTCAACGCTTCAGCCATCCACCCCCTGCGCCTGTCTGTTACTATAAGTTTTCTCTAAGTCTGTGAGTCTGTTTCTGTTTTGTAAATAAGTTCGTTTGTACCACTTAAAAAAATTCCACATATCAGTGATAGCGTATGCTGTCTTTCTCTGACTTACTTCACTTAGTATGATGATCTCCAGATCCATCCATGTTGCTGCAAATGGCATTATTTCATTCTTTTTAATCATCGAGTGATACTCCATTGTATCTTCCATTGCACCACATCTTTATCCACTGTCAAGGGACATTTAGATTGCTTCCATGTCTTGGCTATTGTAAACAGTGCTACAGTGAACATTGGGACGTATGTATATATATATTTTTTCCCTGTATATACAATACCTTATTTCTTTTTAAAAACTTTTTATTTCATATTGGGGTATAGCTGATTAACAATGCTGTGACAGTTTCAGGTGAACAGTGAAGAGACTCAGCCATACATACACAAGTATCCTTTCTCCCTTGATGGGGTGTTTTAAATTACAGTTTAGGTTCCTTTCATTGATAGACATTTTCAGGTTGCTAAATTTTTTCTTTAATGAGCTTTGGTCATTTGTGTCATCTAAGGAATTTGTCCATTTCATCTAAGTTTTTGTATTTATTGTCATAAGGTTGTTCATTATATTTACTCTTATTTTTAAAATTTTAGTTATTTACTTTTTGGGTGAGTGGTATGTGGGATCTTAGTTCCCCAACTAGGGATCAAACCCACACCTCCTGCCTTGGAAGTGCAGCGTCTTAACCACTGGACCATCAGGGAAGTCCCCTGTATTTGCTTTTTTTCTTTAATATCTGTAGAAATTTACTTTTTTATTTTTGACTGTACCATATGGCTTGCAGGGTCTTAGTTCCCAGACCAGGGATGGAACCTGGGTCCCAGAAGTGAAAATAACAAGTCCTGTCACTGGACTGCCAGAGAATTCCCTGTATAAATTTAAATGTTGTAGCTCTTTTATTCATTATGCTGATAATTTGTGTCTTTTCTCTTTTTCTCTTAATCATTATGGCTAGAGTTTTATTAATTTTATTGATAAAATTGCTCAGAGAAGCAACTTTGACTTCATTTTTTTTCTATTGCCTTTTTGTTTTCTGTTTCATTTATTTCCACTTGATCTTTAGTATATCCTTTCTTCTGCTTAATGTGGATTTAATTTTATCTTCTACTTCTAATTTTTAATGTGGAAAGTGAAATTGATTTTTCTTTTCTAATATAAGCATTTAGTCTTATAAATTTCTCTGCTTTGGTGACATTCCATACATTCTCATATTTTCATTTTCCTCCTGTTCAAAGTATTTTCTGATTTCCCTTTTGATTTGTTTTTGACCTGTGGATTACTTAGATATGTATTTAATTTTAAAAACTTTGGGGATTTTTTTCAGAAATCTTTCTGCTATTGATTTCTAATTTAATTTCTTTGTGGTCAGAGAAAAATACTTTTTGGGAATTGAGTCCTTTTGAAATAATTGAGATTTGGGGTATGACCCAGTATAGGGTTTTTCTTAGTGACTGTTCTGTATGCATTTGAGCAGAATGTGTATCCTGACATTGTTGGGTTGAGTGTTTTGTAAATGTCACTTAGGTCAAGCTGGTTGATAGCTGTTCAACTCTACCACCTTTTTGCTGATTTCCTGTCCATTTGTTCTGTCAATTATTGAGACATACTGAAATGTCTAGCTGTAACTTGGGATTTGTCTGTTTTAATGGCTCATACTTTGAGTGTAAGTATCTCCTGCTTTTATTTCCCTGGGAATCTTTTCTGTTCTCCCAACTCACCTCCAGAATGAGGTGCTGCTCTCCAGAGCACATTCAACTTTTCCTGGAGGAGTGTTCACTGCTGTGTTTGTCTACTGTTTTTTTTTTTCTTTCTGTTCCTTCGTTGGGTCATTATGTCCTAGACCACAGTGATTGGGTTTTGTTGCACCCGCATATGAAAGACTCAAGAAGCATTTTATGATGTAAGAGAGGTATTTGAGGCTCAGTACATGTACATGTGGCATTATTAAAACTAGGAACAAGAATTCATTAGATTCAGGGAACTGCAGCATGGAGTGGCAGTGAGAATATAAGAACCTTGAGAATTAACAAAAATTATTGTGGAGGACATGACTTTTGACTTGATGAAAAGTTAAGAGTGAAAGCTATCAAGTGTATCTGGCATGGGGTTTCATTCACATCTACTCAAGTTAGCAGGATCATATCCTTGATCCTTTTGTTTCTCTTCATAACCCATTTCCAAAGAATTCATGTAAAATGTTTTCCAACAGATGGAATGTGGACTTCATTTGAGATCTCACGTGTAACGCCCAGAAATTATAGAGATTACAAGGGTTTACTCTGGATGCTTTGGCCAGAAGGTGGTATGACTGAGGTGGTATGGTTTCACTTTTCATATAACTGGAAGTTGGAAAGTTCATGGGAAAATAAATCATTGTGGTTGGCAAAGAGCTTGGGATCAGAACCTCTGGTGCATAGTAAGAATCTAGGACATAGGCAAGATTCTTAACAGAAAAGAGATGTAAAAACAAGAGGGCTATGGTTTAGGACAAAATCTGAGAAAGAGAAAAAGCTGGATGAGATAACTTCTTTTTAGGTCTTTTGATCTGGGGATGGGCTGTCAGGCTTAAAGGGACAGAGCTAGACTCTGTGTTAGACAAAATATAATCTTAAGAGGTGATACATTTGATATCATTCTGCAGAAGTGACAGAAGGAAGCTCTTTCAATGCTCAAAGACCCAACTCTCTGGAGCCAAGACAGATGGTGAGCAGCAATCACTACTTGAATGGGTAGAAAAATGTCAACATCCCGGAACGTTTTATCTCCCGTCTGTTTCCCTCTGCAGTTTCAACTTGGTGCAATAAATCCAAGTTTCCCATTTCCTTTCCTCAGGCTGCCCAGGTTGCCAGTGTCTTAGAAGTTGACACGGATCCAGGTTGTTTTGGAAGGGAAATGTTTAACCAAGATGCTGAGCTTGGAGCTTTCAAAAATGGGGTCCTCTTGCTTAGGTTGTCAGATTGTATTAATGTTTTTGTACCCTGGGCTTTGATTCTGTATGTCCAGTATCCTCATAAAGAGATAGGAAATAATTCATTCGGTAGCTTTCCGTTCAAACAACTCTGCCTTAGCCACTCACATACTCCACTAGTGTATTAATGTATGAATTAATTGAAGCTTATGTCTGTTTAGGAGCTGATGATACAAATGTAAATTTGATATGATCCTTACGCATAAGGAACTCATGGTCTATTAGAGGGGAGAGTTGATAGATGTTGTTTTAGTTATCTGTATAGTAATTTATGAGTTCCCATAAATCCATGGCTGACTTTAAGGTTTCTGAGGCTCAAATGGGCAGTTTTTCTGCTTGTCTTGCTTGGGGAGTCTCTCATGCACGTGCATTGAGCTGGCTATTGAGCTAGAAGATCCAGTGTGGCATCACTATATGCCTGGCATCTCAGTGCTCTTCCATATGGCCTTTCTCTTTCTTTGTGGTCTCATTATCCAACAGTCTAGTCCAGGTTTCTTTACAGCGAGGTGCCTGGCTTTACCAGGGAGAAAGCAGAAGCTGCCTGGCTTTTTAAAGGAGAAGACCAGAAGTGATATCACTTCTGTTGCATTTTATTTATTTTTAAGGATAAAAAAATGTCAAGTTTATTAGATTTGTCCACAGTCCACAGTGGCGATCTTCTTGCTGGTATAGACATTTCTGGACCCAAAGCGCTCTATGGCTTCCACAATATTCATGACCTCCTTCACTTTGCCAAAGACCACATGCTTGCCATCCAACCACTCAGTCTTAGCCGTGCAGATGAAAAATTGCAAACTGTTTGTGTTGGGGCCTGTGTTTGCCATGAACAAGATGCCAGGACCTGTATATTTCAGGATGAAATTCTTATCATCAAATTTCTCCCCACAGATGGACTTGCTACCAGTGCCATTATGGCATGTGCAGTCACCACCCTGGCACATAAATCCTGGAATTATTCTGTTAAAGCAGGATTTGTCCTTTCCCCTCAGTGCTCAGATCATGAAAGTTTTCCACTATCTTTGGAACTTTGTCTGCAAACAGCTCGAAGGAGACGTGGTCCAAAGACTCGCTGTTGTCAGCGGTGTTGAAGAACACAGTGGGACTGACCATAGCTGGGCAATATAGAAGGCTCTGGGGTGGTGGCATCTGCGAGGCCTGTTGCATTTTACTGATCGAGGAAAGTCATAATTCCAGCCCTGGCTCAGGAGGAGAGGTCGGGGTAGTGGTAATGGGCGAAGCAACACACACTTATAGAGAGGGAACTCTGGAGAGTAATTTCCACAGATACAAATAAACAGGAACCATAGCTAAAATTTAGTGAACTCTTCTGTGTCAGGCAACCAGCTAAGTACTGTTCATATGTTGTCTCACGACATCCTCATATTAACCTAAGTGAAGTAGGAATCATTCTTACCCCCATTTTATTTTTTTATTTATTTTATTTGGCTGCATTGGGTCTCAGTTGCAACACACAGGATCTTTAGTTGCTGCATGTGGGATCTAGTTCCCTGACCAGTGATTGAACCCAGGCCCCCTGCATTGGAAGCACAGAGTCATAGCCACTGGACCACCAGGGAAGTCTTACCCCCATTTTACAAGCAAGTGAAGGGAGGCTGGTAGAGGTTAACTAAACAACCCCAGGTCTAATAAATGGCCAGGATTCAAACTCTTCAGAGATTAATTTGTTGCACTAAGAAAAGTTTGAGTGAAATGGTGAAGAACTCCGTCTATGGAGTCATTGCATTTTAATTAATGCTAGAGAGAGGGCTCTGAGGTTCAGAGAAGGGAAAGATCCTTTCTGTGTGGGAGTTCAGGGAGGTCTTTGGGAAAGGTGATATCTGACGCTGAAGGATGGTTTCGACATGAACAGGTGGTGGATGAAGGTCTCCTTGCAGGTGGGAAACATCATGCACACATGCTGAGGAAAGGATCCAGGAGTGCACTCTGGGACTAACAGCCAGTTTATCTTGAGTGGACTCCAGAATTCAAGGAGGGAGACAGAAAGTGTGATGGATGCAGGACATTTGGGGTCAGGTTGTGAAAATACTCGAAAACCAGGCTGAGATATTTGCACCTTTATTTCATGGGGAGACATTTTAGTGTTTGGGAATAAGAACCACAGAGGTAGATTTGATACATGAAAATGTAGTTACTTAAGACAGGATGAACAGAGAATGCAGTCTCTGTAGGCTAATTGAGAGGAGATTTATGTCCGAAGCTTTTAAGTGACCTGTGGGATGGATTAGAGGTAAAGAAGGGTGTAGATATTGAAGGGTTGGTAGCTGAAGATGGAATCAGAGATGGATGTCAAATAACCACCCACAGTAGCTAAAATAATAGGGATGGAATAGATTCGGGAAATATGCAGTTGTTTAAATTTTAGGCTGCTGAGTTGACTTCAAACAATGCTGTTGACCTGATGGGGGGGCCAAGGTGGGTTTGCAGGAGTTGATCCAAAGGTAAGAGTCATTGCTTATAAGGAGGAAATGTGACACTTTTCCTTTAAATTTATTTGGCAAGATATTGTAGGCTATTAACATGCTTTTTTCCTTTTCTCTTTGTTCCTTTCAAATGCAAATGGAGCCCAGTTACTTTTATGGCCTGATGCATTAGCTGTATATATCTCCTAACTGTATCCCTCCCCCTGACATCCTCACATCAACCTCAGAATAGGTACTGCCCTGTGTCAAGGCATTGAGGACTCAGTGGGATACTGTGCCTTGACCTACTGCTTTACACGTAAAAAAATGAGAGAGGGAAAATTAAACGACCAGTATAACATAAGAGTCAGAGTCTGTGCACTGACCTGAGTCTAGGCAGATAGAAGGACGTTTATGACCTTTATGCCCAGTGCATGGGGAGTCATAGTTAGGTAACCTTAAGCACACAGGGCAAAGATAGGTCCTGCCCTGTGGCCTCTGAGCATCAGGAGTAAGCCTGGGATAGATAGAGCTGTGAGCCAGTGACTCAGTTTCCTTTGCAAGATATTTACTTTTGACAAGAGTCCTCATAGGTTCAGGATATGAGATCCTGTAATAGTGCTGTGATTAAAGACTTTCCTTCTGAATAAAGTTACACACTGGCAAATGGGTGGGAACCACCAGAACTTACGCAGCTGCTCAACAGAACGAATGCAGTCATTTCTGAAGTGGGTTGTTAACTTTTTCCTTGCTCTCTTGTTTTTCATTTGTTTCAGATCTGAGTATGTGAGTTCTGGGGCCTTGGGAATGGCAACTGGGATTTAAATATTTAATGGGGAATTCTTCCTCCCATTATGCCTCATTACCGACTTTCACTCTCATCATTCATCAGATCGGTGGCCCCTCAAGGAATGGGAAGATTGCCCTGTCTCCTCACATGTGCTTTGTCAAACCCCTGATTATTTGTCTAAGTTGGACTGTACGTGGTCCCATGTTGAAGGGAAAGGATTCATGTAGGAGCTGGTTTCCAAGAGCCCATACAATTCATTGAGGACTTCCCAGGCCAGCGTTTTGTTACTTGTGGTCATGTGCTAAAACAGTAACTACTACTTCTGCTACTAATATTTACAATAGCAGCAGTGTTCAACTTATCTTACAGTGGACTGGGCAAGTTATACTTATTATTTTGAATCCTCGTAACAACCCTTTTTACACATAAGAAAATTGATATTTCTCAGTTCCACAACTTTAAATCCTGGTTCCGATACCAGAGGTTATACCTTTTGTCTTCTGTGATGGGAACTCTGTTTTTTCTCTTACGTGGTGGGGAATAGGGATGTTATGAGAGGCCTTTGACTATGATCTTCCATTGTTTCCATACCCTCTTTTGGTTATTTCAGCAAATATGGGCAGCGTGTATACACAGTTCCCAATATTGTATTTCTTCCTTACTGCCTGGGGCAGCCAGAATAGAATGCTCGTGACAGGAAATTGGTCTTGGGCATCAAGGAACAAAACAGACCAGAATCATGGAGTATATGGATTTCTTGAATCATCTTTTCCCCTGCAGCTAGGCTGGCCTCTGCCAATAGGAGGTGGGCATTTTGAAGCTACGCGTGAATCAATACTTAGCAGGTATAGCTTAAGGTAATAGGTAGTATTGATCAGGAGAGAAATCTGTTTTATGTGTGGGGGGGAACAGCAGGCTAGGAGGGGAGCCCACAATAATGAAAAGGACATAGACTCTCCAATTTAGTGGACACTGGCTTGAATATTGTCTCTACAACAAACCTTGTGACTTTGAGCCACTCTCTTAATCATTCTGAGCCTCAGTTTCCTTGTCTGCAGAATCTTCCTACCTACTGTTTTGTTCTGAGGAAGTTATAGCTACTTGTTGCCAAGGCTTATTACTCCTAAGGCACTATGATTACTGCTTTAAGTACACTCTGTATGTGTTTATGCTTTCATTGTTGTTTGGATGCTTACAAATGTTTGTTAATTTCTGTTATTATATTTTCCTTTACTTATATTTTCACCTTTTGGTGGTTATTGACATTGTTTTTGAACATACCAGCTTATCCTTGCTCTACTTAAGACAAAGAGGACATTTTTAGTGGCCACTGTGGATTCCAAGAAGTGAACAGAAAGGACGTCCCTGGCTGTCCAGTGGTTAAGATTCCATGCTCCCAGTTCAGGGGTCACAGGTTTGATCCCTGGTCGGGAAACTAAGGTCTTGCATGCCACATGGAAACGCCCCCAAAAAACACAAGAACATCAGGATACTCCTGGATGCTATGGTGGAATGAAAGGAAAGAATACAAGTAGAAGACAAAACACAGAGCACTCTTCATGCGGCCAGCCTTCTGTCTGGGAGAATCACCGTT
Organism: Moschus berezovskii; assembly: GCF_049115385.1. Classification (NCBI taxonomy): domain Eukaryota; kingdom Metazoa; phylum Chordata; class Mammalia; order Artiodactyla; family Moschidae; genus Moschus; species Moschus berezovskii. The sequence continues at coordinate 36,933,322 of NC_142481.1, read as the reverse complement.
ATGCCCTGAACCATCAAGGGTCCAATTTCATAGGTCTCGATGTACTGAATTTAACAAAGAACTTCTTCCTTTGCTAATCTTCCCTTAGATTCTTTTATTTGTATCTTATTTTTGTAGTTAATCAAATGTTACCTCATACTGTTACTGTTTTCTAAGAATCTTATCATTGTTTTGGGGGTTTCCCTGATAGCTCAGTTGGTAAAGAATCTGTCTGCAGTGCAGGAGACCCTGGTTTGATTCCTGGGTTGGGAAGATCCAGCAGAGAAGGGATAGGTTACCACTCTAGTATTCTTGGGCTTCCCTATGGCTCAGCTGGTAAGGAATCTGCCTGCAATGCGTGAGACATGGGTTCGATCCCTGGGTTGGCAAGATCCCCTGGAGAAGGGAAAGGCTACCCACTCTAGTATTCTGGCCTGGAGAATTCCATAGACTGTACAATCCATGGGGTCTCAAAGAGTCAGACACGACTGAGTGACTTTCACTTTATCACTGTTTTTATATTAGGATGTCATCACCATTTCCACTGTACCTAGTTCAGAGTTGGCACAGAGTAGGTGGTTAGGTAGGTGTGTGTGTGTGATGTTTTTCTGTTGTTTCTTTTGATTTAAAAAGTAAACTAAGAGAATTGCCATTTCAGTTAATCCCACAAACCTTTATTGTTGTTTCTGTTTCATTGCTAAGTTGTGATGGTCTCTCTGCGACCCCATGGATTGCAGCCTGCCTGGCTCCTCTGTCCGTGGAATTCTCCAGGCAAGAATGTGGGAGTGGGTTGCCATTTCCTACTCCAGGGGAATCTTCCCGACTCAGGGATAGAACCTGCATCTCCTGGGTCATGTACCGCTGAGCCACCTGGAAAGCAAATCCTTATGAGGTAATCACACAGATATACTCAATTATACACACACTTGTGTGTGCAGAGCTAGAATCTGAGCACACAAAGAAATCAACATAGTCCTTGCCCTTGAGATTCCCATAGTTTTGTGTGCAAAATAGCCACACAAGAACACTTCATAGTAGAATACTGGATATTATGTAAAAAAGAAGGGGAGTCATATTATCTGGGGTTTTAGGGAAAGCTTCCTGGACATGCATCTATGTTGAACCTGATTGAATGGATAAAAGCCATCCAAGGGAAAAAAGAAGGGTGATACAATCCAAGCAAAGAAAATAGCATAAGCAAAGCCAGAAGGTATGTGGGAAATGATGTGGTGTTTCACCAGAGTTTGTGGAAAGCAGTTTGGAGTTATCACACTCCAAAGTACAAAGTGACTTATTTTGGAAGTGAGGAAAGGAGAATGGATGGGGGGCCAAACCACTATAGCCCACTAAGATAAAGATGATGTGTGTAAATAAGGTGATATAGTTATAATTGTCTTTAGATCGATCAGTCTAGTTACTGATTGGATGATGAATTTATGATGTGCTGGAAGTAGGGGGAGGAATTAGAAGGTTGTTGAGATAGTCCAGTGAGAGAAATTAAGGGCCTAGCTTAGGACGGAGAAGGACAGGATGATGATGATGAAGTTGCTTGTGCTACCGTTACTACCAGTAGCAACATTTAAATATAGTTGATCCTGGAACAGCTCAGGGCCGCCCCATGCAGTTGAAAATGCAGTTGAAAATCCCCATCTAACTGATAGTTGGCCTTCCTACCCATGGTTCCACATCTGCGGATTCAACCAACCTTGGACCAGGTGGTACCACAGTATATTCTATCGAAAAAAATCTGCATGGAAGTGGACCTGTGCAGTTTAAACCCACCTTGTTCAAGGGTCAGCAGTACATCCTGATATAGGTTCCGTTTAAAGGGTTTAATAAGAATTAATTGTCCTATTGACCCTAATATTTCCCCCATCTTATAGAAGAGGAAGCTAAGAGGTTAAGTAGTTCACCTAGTGTATCATAAGGCAAAGTGGCTGAGCTCGAGTTCAGGCCAGGCTATCTGGCTGAGTCTGTGTCCTAATCACTGCTCCATGCTGCTTCTTTCAATCTTGAAGCAACAATAGGGTTTGTTTTTCTGATATTTTAGCAGAGGAATCTGTCCCTCAGTTAATTCTCATAATTAAAACTGTAACTTTATCCTTTGATTAATAGTTAATGATAGAAAATTTATATAGTATTGATAAGCCAAAAGAGAAAAATAAGCAACAACTCCATTTCCAACATCCTTTAGGTAACTAGTGAAGGCAATTCGTAATTTCTTTTTGTATTTTCTTCCCTCCCTTTCTGTCTCTTATCTTATCCTCTGTGTGTATGTACACGTGCTTTTGGGACATCGTTCTAAGATATTAGATATTTCTCCATCTCTCACTGTTTTTTATTTTGACTGTGCCATGCAGCATGTGGGATCTTAGCCTTGGGAGTGTGGAGTCTTAACTAGTAGACTTCCAGGGAAGTCCCTCAATCTTATTTTTAATGATTGCACAATACTCCCTTTTAGAGTGGAGGACTTTGGGGACTAGATCAATGTGGGTGGGTAAGGAAGAAGTAATATATTTAGTATGACTCAGATTTATGGCTATGTGTGTGGTGATGCAATGAGGAACAGAGAACTCTGGAAGGTTATATAGGTTCATGTTGAGTTTGAGGGTCTTAGGTATCATTTAAGTAAGGATGCTTTCAATTAGCTCAGTGTATGAATCTGAAGATCAACAGAAATTTATTTTTCTTTCCATGCACTTGATGAGTTTGAAACTCAGAGGTTAAGTCACTTTCCCAAAGTTCAAAGTCTGGTCTGGTCACAGTTCATATGTTCATCACACATTATTATTATTATTTTTTACACACACTAGCCATTACATGGGTAAATAGATTAATAAAGAAACTTATGAAATAGTCTTTTTTTTTTTTTATAATATTCAGTGTTCAGCCCACTTTTCATTCTGCTCGTTCTCACCTCTCACTTTCTTTCTCAAAAAAGATAGAAGGGTAGGCTTGCCCTAAGGAAGTTTAGAGGCTGCATTTGTTTAATTACTTCAAAGATCCAGTACCCTTAGGCTGTTTAAGATTGTTTAGCCTGCTTTGCTGCTATTTGAATAGACAGGATGCTTTGAAATGAGTGCAAAACAAAAAAGAAAACAGACAGAAATAAGAACAGTAAAAGCCTAGTGAGACTGATAGGGTCATGAAATGGAAAGACTGGGATGTGACAAACAGGCCACCTCACGTCCTGGACTTTGTCTAGCTCTGTTTGGGGGCTCCTCTCCTTGGCTGTCTGTGGGACCCTGTGCTCTTACTTTGCCACCGTGTCTAGTCATGGTTGCTGCTGATTTAAAGCTCTAATCCTGTGAAGCCATGTGTCACTCATTTATTTCATGGGCAGAGTAGTAGAGGATGAGGCAGTGTCCAAGTGAAAGGAGGCAAGAGGAAGAATGACTTTCCTGCCCTTAAGGAGCGGCCAGTGTGTACAAGCCTGCCCTGGGCCCCAAGGGAAGAGACCGTGGATTGCATCCAGCTCATTTTTCTTCTTACATCTGTCTCTTTCTCCAACATAGCTGGCACATTGTTGTCCAGCTTGCTGTATGCATGAGCAGACACACACAGAAACAGGCAACACTCCATCCTGGATAGTTGGACCACTGGCATTTGCCCTTTTGGACTTCCTCCCATGGGACTTAGTTCTTCTTTCTAGAGCCGCACAGAGCGTGTTCCTTACCTTGTCCCTGTGATGTCACTTTAAAGAAATTCAGGCATTACAAGAAAACTTCCACATGTTTCATTAGCTTCCTCCTTGAATCTCCTCCACTACTTCACATCTGATAGTTCCCACTTTGGTCCCTTTTCTTTCAGGGTGTGGCATTCAAAATATTGCTGCATTTAGTGTTTAAAAAGCTCATTGTGGAGTCTTTTTATAGATATTAGGTAGGATGTATTGAAAGTTAAGAAGCCTTAGTCCCTGAATTGGCCATACCAGTTATTGCGTGGGACTTGGGCAGACTAGTTCTCTATCTCTAGTTCTCTAGTCTGAGCATCAGTTTTCCCATCTGTAAAATGAAGGGCTCAGATTAAGAGATCTCTATTCCTCCTGGTTCTGAATGGACCCAGTGACAATGGAGGATGGGCTTCATTAAAAATCACTTTTTAAAAAGATTTAGCACAGAGGATTGTAGAAATGAATACAAAAGGATCTTAAATCTAATACCAGGACATCCTCTGGTGACTTTAAAGAGTTATATGTATCGAGTAGAAAATTCAAAAAAATTTTATAAGATGTGAAGTAAAAAGTAAAAGTCCCTCTTCTGGTCTCTGATCCTGGTTCCTTTTCCCAGAGGATTTCAGTATAACTAATTACTTGTTTTTCTTCCCTCTCTTCCCAAAATGAGAGTATCAACTTTTAAAACAAGAATATATGATTTCAAAATGTCTGTTTCTTCTCTATGGCCTTAGGTGGGGGGAGTCTACACTTTCTTGTGCAACTTCTCTTGTGGCAAGTGCAATTAAATACAGACTGTCCTCAACTTGTAATGGTTCAACTGATGATTTTTATTTTATTTTTTAAAAATGCACAACCTCCTTTTTTATCAGTTGATTGATTTATTTTTGGTAGTGCTGTGTCTTTGTTGCTACATGTGGGCTTTCTCTAGTTGTGGTGAGCAGGGGCTGCTCTTCGTTGCGGGGCATGGGCTTCTCACTGTGGTGACTTCTCTGGTTGCACAGCACAGGCCTTAGGCCCATGGGCTTCAGTAGTGGGCTTAGTTGCTCCCAGGCATGTGGGATCTTCCTGGACCAGGGATCGAACCCGTGTCCCCTGCACTGGCAGGTGAATTCTCATCCACCGTACCACCAGGGAGGTCCTGACTGATGATTTTTAGACTTAACAATGATGTGAAAGTGATATATGTTCAATAAAAATCGTACTTGGAATTTTAAATTTTGCTCTTTTCCTGGGCCAGCAATACACACCTGTAATACTCACCTGTGATGCTGGACATCAGCAGAGAGCCGCAGCTCCCAGTCAGCCACGTGATCACCAGGGTAAATAACTGATACATTTTTAATCATTCTGTTTTTCACTTTCAGTACCATATTCAGTATCTTCAGAGATATTTAACACTTTAAAACAGGCTTTGCGTTGGATGACTTTGTCCAATTGTAGGCTAATGTAAGTATTCTGAGCAAGTTTAAGGTGGTTGTTTAGTTGCTAAGTCATGTCCGGCTCTTTTGTGACCCTATTGGCTGTAGCCCGCCAGACTTCTCTATCCACTGGATTTCCCAGGCAAGAATACTGGAGTCAGTTGCCATTTCCTTCTCCAGGGGATCTTACTGACCCAGGGATTGAACCGGTGGCACCTGTACTGGCAGGCAGATTCTTTACCACTGAGCCTTCAGGGAAGCCCCTGCCACCAATGTAAGTGTTCTGAGCAAGTTTAAAGTAGGTTAGGATAAACTATGAAGTTTGGTAAGTTAGGTATATTAAATTCATTTTCTATTTATTATATTTTCAACTTATGTTTATCGGGAAGTAACCCTTGTTGAGGAAGATCAGTAGTTAAACAGAGAGGTGCTTCGGTAGTGGAATCTTTGGTAATTATTGTGGCTTGGCTTACAAACCTGACTGCTAAAAAGACAATCTTGAAGTCCTCAAAGAGGAGTGAAATTGATAGCTAGAGGTTTCACTGGATGGCAGCTTTTAAGTAGACAGCAACACCTAGTGAAATGATTTGTGGGAGTCCTTATGACTGTGATGGACCTTCACTTGGTGATTGAAAAGAAACATTAGCATGGAGCATTATCTACTGAAATAAGTTTTTTTTTATTTTCATCCTCGATTTATGAGTCAGTGTTGAAGGAGCCCCATTTAATGGTCTCACGAGGAAAAGAGTCCTTGTATGAATGGTTGGAATAAATCTCTTGAAATACTATAGATTTTTATTTTAGATTTTACTTCTGTTAGTACTTACAAGACAAATAGGCAGTTATCATCAGCTGTGGTCTGGCCCATAACACATTTTAGTCATGCTGGACTTTCAGATTGATATCTCATAGAAACTGAAGATTCCATTTCCCCTAAAATGTCTTCTCTTATTATAGCAAATGAAATTCCCACTAGTTTAGATATCTCTTTGGATTTATTAAGATATGCTTTAATGCTTTATGATTCTAAAACAGTGAGTGCCCGTTTTTGTTGAGGCATGATTGATATTCAATAAATGGCACATGTTATATAGTTCATAATTTAATACATTTTGACTTGTACACCTGTCACAATCAAGGTCGTAAACATATCATTCATGACCTGTATTTTTCTTGCTTTCCTTTAAAATTCTTCCTTCTTGTTCCTCATCATCCTGGCTGCTCCCCCTTCCCTCCAACCAGTGATCTGCTTTCTGTCACTATTGTTGTTCAGTCACTAAGTTGTATCCGAGTCTTTGTGACCTCATGGATTGCAGCACACCAGGCCTCCCTGTCCCTTACCATCTTCCAGAGTTTGCCCAAGTTCTTGTCTATTGAATCAGTGATGCTATCCAACCACTATATCAGTTTGCATTTTCTAGAATTTATATAAAAAGAATGACAAAATATGTTTTTTATTAAAATTTTTTTAGTCTGGCTTCCTTAACTCAGCATGATTATTTTCATATTGTATATATCAATAGTTCATTTCTTTTTATTGCGGAATATATCCTAGTGTATGGATATTCCACAATGGTACTATCCTCTTACCTGTTGATGGACATTTGGCTTATTCCCAGTCTTGGCTATCACAAATAAAATTGCTGTAACATTCTTGAACAATCTTTGTAGGGACATAGCTTTTCTTTTCTCTTGGGTAAATATCTAGGGGTGGAATAGCTGGATCATATGGTAGATGTAGGGCTTCCTCCATGGCTCAGCGATAAAGAATCCACCTGCAACGCAGGAGTCGGAAAAGACACAGGTTCCATCCCTGGGTTGGGAAGACCCCGGGAGGAGGGTATGGTAACCCACTCCAATATTCTTGCCTAGAGAATCCCATGGACAGAGGAGTCTGGTGGGCTACTGTCCACTGGGTTGCAAAGGTGGACATGACTGAAGCAACTTAGCACTCACATGGTAGATGTATTATTAATTTTTTAAGAAGGTGCCAAACTGTTTTCCAAAGCAGTTGTACCGTTTTACATTCCTACCAGCAATATCTGAGGGGTCCAGCTCCTCTGCATCTTCACTAGTACTTGGAATGATCAGTCTTTTATAAGCCATCAAATTAAAGTGTGTGGTGCTGTATCATTGTGGTTTTAATTTGCATTTTCTTAATGAATAATGATATTGAGCATCTTTTTATACTTCTTTGCCACTCGTATGTCTTTTTATTTTCTGAAGAATTGGTTTAACTCTTTTGCCCATTAAAAAAAATCAGGTTGTTTTCTTATTTTTGAGATTTGAGAGGTAAAATATTCTGGAAAGAAGTCTTTTATCAGATATAAGATATATTAAAAAGCAGAGACATTACTTTGCTAACAAAGGTCCGTCTAGTCAAGGCTATGGTTTTTCCTGTGGTCATGTATGGATGTGAGAGTTGGACTGTGAAGAAAGCTGATTGCCGAAGAATTGATGCTTTTGAACTGTGGTGTTGGAGAAGACTCCTGAGAGTCCCTTGTACTGCAAGGAGATCCAGCCAGTCCATTCTAAAGGAGATCAATCCTGGGTGTTCATTGGAAGGACTGATGCTAAAGCTGAAACTGCAATACTTTGGCCACCTCATGTGACGAGTTAACTCACTGGAAAAGACTCTGATGCTGGGAAAGGTTGGGGGCGGGAGGAGAAGGGGACGACAGAGAATGAGATGGCTGGATGGCATCACCGACTCTGTGGACATGAGTTTGAGTGTACTCCGGGAGTTGGTGATGGACAGGGAGGCCTGGCGTGCTGTGATTCATGGGGTCTTGGAGGGTCGGACACGACTGAACGACTGAACTGAACTGAACTGAAGATTTGCAAAAATGTCCCCCTGCTTTGTGACTTGTCTTTTAACTCTTTTAATAGTCTTTTGAAGGACAGAGATTTTCAATGATCATGAAGTTCAATTTATTAATTTGGTCTTTTATGGATTGTGCTTTTTGTATTGTAGCTAGGAAAACTTTGTCCAATTCATTGTATTTTCTCCTTTGTATTTTCTAGAAGTTTAAGGTTTATATATGGGTTTAAATAAGTTAGTTTTTGTAAATAGTATAAGATACGGATCAAAATAATTTTTGCTATGTTTATATATAGATTATACTAATACAATAGTTCCATCTCCATTTGTTGAAAGACTGTTTTCGTCAATGAATTGTTTTAGTGTCATTGGAAAAAATCAACTGAATTTTTCATACATCTATGGGTCTATTTCTGGGGTCTGTTCTATTCCACGGATTTATTTGTCTATCTTTAGTTGGGTCTTACATTTTGTAAACCTGGCAATTTCTGCCTTTAATTGGAATATTTGGATAATTTTCATTGATTGTAATTACTGCTTTGATTAGGTTTAAGCCTATCATCTTTCTGGTTGTTTTCTATTTGTCTCATCTGTTCTTTGTTTTACTTTTCTTTTTCTGCCTTTTTTTGAGATTATTTTTTATGGTTCTATTTTTATCACCCTTGTTAACTTTATTAACTGTGACTTTTTGTTTTGTTATTGTAGTTTAATAATCACCTTCTTTTGCCCCCGCCTCCCAGCTCTAAGCAACCACTAACTTACTTTCTCTCTGTATAGCTTTTCCTATTTTAGACGTCTCATATAAATTAAATAGTATCTATAGACTTTTGTCACTGACTTCTTTCACTTTGCAGAATGTTTTCAAGGTTCATCCCTGTTGAATTGCTTTTATTTAGAAAGACATTTTGCTAGGCTTAGAATTCTTTTATGACCATTTTGTCTTTCAGTACTTTAGATGTGTTACTCTTCTGTTTTCTTCCTTGTTTTGTTTCTGATGAGAAACCTGCTATCATCCTTATCTTTGTTCCTCTCTACATGTCTTTTTTCTCTAGCTGAAATTAAGACTTTTTTTTTTTAACTACTCTGTAATTTGATTATGATACATCTGGGTATAGTTTCTTAAAATTTTTTCTTGTGCTTGGGGTACATTTGAGCTTGAATGTGTGGTTTATAGTTTTCATCCTATTTGACAGTTTTTGACTGTAATTTGTTCAAGTATTTTTTTCTCCTTCTCCCCCTCTTTTTTAGGGCTACAAGTACCCGTATATTAGACTGCTTTGAATTTGTCCCACATCTCACTGATTCTAATTTTATTGGGTTCTCTTTTCTCTCAAGGATACATTCCCCCACCTCCCATAGTGGTACATTTTGAATAGTTTTTATTGCTGTGCTTTTAAGTTCACTTGCTTTTTTCTTTGTAATGTCTAATCTTCTGTTACTCTCATCAAGTCAGTTTTTTACCTTATAATTGTATTTCTCATCTCTAGAAGCTTGATTTGGATCTTATCTTTCATGTCTGTACTTCAAATTTTGAACATATGGAATGCATGAATACCAATAGTTTTAATTGTCCTTCTCATTACGGCTGTATCTTTTTACTTTTTCATGTCTGTTAAGTTTTTAATAGATGCCAGACATTGTGAATTTTACCTTACTGAGTGCTGGATATTTTTATATCCCTCTAAATCTTTTTGAGGTTTATTCTGGGACATGTTTAAGTTACTTGGAAGAAATCTGATCCTTTTGTGTATAGCTTTTAAGAAATATTAGGTAGAATTTGAGCACAGCTGTCTAGCGATAATTACTTTCCATGGCTGAGGCAAGACCCTACTGTGTACTCAGCGACTTTTGAATCACATGGTTTTCTAGTCCGGATGGGTTGTTTTTTCACACATATGCACTGCACTTATCAGTCCTCGTTAAATGCTTAAAGGGCACCCTCTGCAGTGTCTGGAGTTCTCTGTGTACCTCCCTCCTTACTGGTTCTCTGTGCTGTGAATTGTAGCCACTTTGGTCTCTGTGAACGCTCAGATTTGCCTCTTCAGCTCAGGGAGTCTGCTCGGTTTTGCCTGGTTTCCCCTCCTGTGCAGAGGTGCACTTTCTAAATAAAGTATTCTGAGGCAGTCATAGGGCTCAGCTCATTTGTTTCCCATCTCTCAGGGATCACTGCCTTTGTTGCTTGATGTACAGAGTCTTGAAAATTTTGTTTCATAAGTTTCATCTTTAAAAATAAATTTACTTATTTTATTTCTTTGGCTGTGCCAGGTCTTCCTTGAGGCATTCAGGATTTTTAGTTGCAGCATGTGAACGTTGTGGCTTGTGGGATCTAGTTCCCTGACCAGGTATCGAACCTGGGCCCTCTGCATTGGGAGCAGGGAGTCAGTCACTGAACCACCAGGAAGGTCCTTATTGTCATGGTCTGGGCGTGGGCTGGAAAAGAATTTCCAGACCTGAGACAAAATGAGAGGGAAATAAAGTTTATTAGAGTGCGAGACGCTGTTAGAACATTGGACCAGCTCAAGGGAGAACTGACGTTGAACAGGGGTCCTCAGTTCACTTTTATAGCCAGGGTACAAGGAGTGGGATAGGGGTTCTTGCAGGTCATTTGCTGATTGGATGGGGCACATATACTGGGTGGGGGAAGAGTATGGCAAATACCTTCTCCCTAAGGGGCAGGAGGGGAGACAGGTTATACTGTTCCATTAATAGTTGCAACATGGGGGTTCTGTTTCCAGTTTTTTAAGGAATCTCCACACTGTTCTCCATAGTGGCTGTACTAGTTTGCATTCCCACCAACAGTGTAAGAGGGTTCCCTTTTCTCCACACCCTCTCCACCATTTATTGCTTGTAGACTTGGATAGCAGCCATTCTGACTGGTGTGAGATGGTACCTCATTGTGGTTTTGATTTGTATTTCTTTGATAATGAGTGATGTTGAGCATCTTTTCATGTATTTGTTAGCCATCTGTCTGTCTTCTTTGGATAAATTTCTATTTAATTCTTTGGCCTATTTTTTGATTGGGTCGTACGACCCAGCAATCCCACTGCTGGGCATACACACCAAGGAAACCAGAATTGAAAGAGACACGTGTACCCCAGTATTCATCGCAGCACTGTTTACAATAGCCAGGACATGGAAACAACCTAGGTGTCCATCGGCAGATGAATGGATAGAAAGCTGTGGTACATATTCACAATGGAGTATTACTCAGCCATTAAAAAGAATGCATTTGAATCAGTTCTAATGAGGTGGATGAAACTGGAGCCTATTATACAGAGTGAAGTAAGTCAGAAAGAAAAATACCAATATAGTATATTAATGCATATATATGCAATTTAGAAAGATGGTAACGATGACCCTATCTGCAAGACAGCAGAAGAGACACAGATGTATAGAACAGTCTTTTGGACTCTCTGGGAGAAGGCGAGGGGGGGATGATTTGAGAGAATAGCATTGAAACATGTATATTATCATATGTGAAATAGATTGCCAGTCCAGGTTCGATGCATGAGATAGGGTGCTCAGGGCTGGTGCACTGGGATGACCCTGAGGGATGGGATGGGGAGGGAGCTGGGAGGGGGTTTCAGGATGGGGAACACATGTACACCATGGCTGATTCATGTGAATATATGGCAAAAACCATTACAATATTGTAAAGTAATTAGCCTCCAATTAAAATAAATTAATTAAGAAAAGAAAAAAGTTACAACATGGGGGAGGGAAGCACGATAAGAGTCTGATTTTTCTGTTCCTGCATTCCAAGACCGTCCTTGGTTATTTACGCTTTTGTTCTTGGGTCACCACACTTATTTCACCTGTTTTTTTTTTGTTGTAAGGGTGAATTCCTTCTCTGTTACTCAATCATGTATACCCAATTTTAAATATTGAGAAATATAGGCAGTAATTAAGATAGACATAAATTTAGTCATCATCTTATATTTTAGCAATACTTACTAGTAACAGATTGTAGAAGTTTTATTCATAAATCTTGTATGCTGTGTATTAAAAATGCTTATGGGGGTCAGATATCAGTTCAGTTCAGTTGCTCAGTCGTGTCCGACTCTCCGCAACCCCATGAATCACAGCATGCCAGGCCTCCCTGTCCATCACCAACTCCCGGAGTTCACTGAAACTCATGTCCACAGAGTCGGTGATGCCATCCAGCCATCTCAGTCAGATATACTTAGGACTAAATATGCCAGTTATTTTTTATGTTATTTTTTATAGGTTACTAAAACTCTAATCTTAGCTTTCTTATCTGTAGAATAGAGGTAATAATACTTATCTTATGGGTTGGTGCAAGGACTAAATAAAACTGAAGTTTTAAAAGCTGTAGTTTTTATACAGTGCTGAGTATATAATTAGAATGAGTAGTTAATGTTGATAGTCAGGAATCAGGGAGATGATAAGGCAGAAAGAAGCAGACTTGAGTGTGAAGATAGCAATTTGTAAGTCTTGGGGAAAAGCCACAAATGCTGTGGTGTATCCTTGCTGTGGCAATTTTGGGCATTAGATCCTCAATGCTTAGATTTGGTGGCTGTTCTGAAAGCGTCATAGTTGGATTGCATGGGAAGTGCAGATGAGGTGGAGGAACACAGGAACTCATAGTGAAGATGTGGATGAACAGGTATTAGTGTGATATGATAGTAACCACCATAGCAAAGGGAAATGACAGCATTAAGGCTGGGGGGAGCGATGTAGGGGTTCACCCGTGCAGCTCTAGGCAGATAAATAATAAACCCATTAGCACAGTCCAAGCTCCAGTGGACCAGTTATTTGGCTGTGGAATTGCTTGTTCTCTGGATAGGAGGGGAAAGTGGAATGGTTGATTTTTAGCATGAAAGGGCTTAGCTGAAGGCAAATCGAGGCTCTTTTTTAAACTCTGAGAGCTCTATGAATAATACGATCTAGTCATTTATTCTCCCTTGATGGATTTCTTTATATCATCAAATTACATCGTTTGCTGTTGCTCTGGTTAGGGCTTTTAACTCCGTATCTTGGTTGGGCCAGACGTGGTGTGGAAGGTGACTCAAGGTCAGTAATTTGGTTTCTGGCTCCTGGGTCTTCACTCTGTTGTCTCTCTTTAGTAGATAAAAGGGGCCCGTGAGCACTATAGTCTGCTGAGTGGCTTTCATTTATAACTTTAAAAGGGGTTGTCTGAAGACAAAAAACTTCCCAAGGTGAGAGTTTTAATATTCAGAGATACAGCCTGCTTTTGGGAGCTGAATTCTTTTGTTGCTGACAAAAATCAGAAAAGCTCTGGAGTTTGGGGGAAAGATCCTTGTTTTTTAAATTGCTTCTGAAATCACTGTGTTATTGTTAAGAAAATGTTCACTTTGTGGATAATGGGGGCAAAATTCCCATCTCCTGCCTGCTGTGTGCTGGGGGCTCAGTGCTTCTTGATGCTGTAGTCAGGGGCTCTGGATATTGTCTTTTTGAACAGGGGTCAGACTTTCCAAAATCTCTTTTTCAATTCAACACAGTCATCCTGTGGTGTATTTTTATTTTATTAAAAAGTGTTTATTTATTTATTTGGCTGCACCATGTCTTAGCTGTGGCACTTGAGTTCTTCAGTCTTTTTAAAATTTATTTATTTGGCTGCACTGGGTCTTAGTTGCAGGACGCAGGATCTTTGTTGCAACATGTGAACTCTTAGCTGTGGCATCTGGGATCTAGTTCCCGGACCGGGGATCGAACCTGGACCCCCTGCCTTAGGGGGAACAGCACAGAGTTTTAGCCACTGGACCATCAGGGAAGTCCCTTTTTTTTTTAAACTTTGTAAAATTCTTTATTTCAGCATTCTTTGAGGTTTCACACTTTTCTGTGGGAATGAGTCATTTAATTCTGTACAAGTTTGCAAGAGCATACTGTTGGTCTAAAGTAAGATACTGCTCCCCTTAGCTCATCACTTGGGAAGGAATTCCACCCCGATGAGCCCTCCTTCCCGGGATCTCTAGGGTTATTTCTCATCTTCTGCTGACTCTGCTTCCCTCCTACTGGAGCTGCTCCTTCCTGGGCTTCTCTCCTTCCACTTTCCCCTGCTCAGTCCTGTTTGTCATCATGCCAGGGCTGGCTTCTGCCTCCCTGCGTGTTACCTCTCCTCTACAGTCTCCCTTGTGGATTCCTGGGAATTTCAGTCTTTATTGCAGCATGCGAACTCTTAGCTGTGGCGTGTGGAATCTAGTTCCCCGAGCAGGGATCGAACCCAGGCCCCCTGCATTGGGAGCTCGGAGTCTTAGCTGGACCACCAGGAAGTCCCTTGTGGTATATTTTAAAAGTTGCCTCTGTAACACCCACCCCAACCTTCTCTTTTCCCAAAGGGCAGAAACCAGACACTCTCTGACCCCAGGCTTATGTGTGTAATGTTGGGAAAGGCGTGCCACCAGGAGGCAAAATCCTCTCACCCTGAAACTGTTCTTCCGTATCTCCAGTGGCAATATGCAGACTTACGTAAGTTTGGCACTGCTGACGTTTGTGCTGGATAATGCTCTGCTATGGGAGACTGTGCTGCCCACTGTGGGATGTTTGGCTGCATCTGTGGCCTCCACCCACTGGATGCCTGTAGCCTCTCCTCTGCCCCCAGTTGTGACAACCCAGAGTATCTTCAGACACTGCTAAATGTCCCCTGGGTCCAGGGTTGGGGCAGAATCGCCCTCAACTGAGAACTGTTGGCATACTAGTTAAAGGCCTGGGCTTGGGAATAAGGGAGGCCTGATAACATGTGACCGTCATTTGTCAGCTGTGTGGCTTTGGGATAGTTAATGGGTCTTTTAGGGCTCAGTAGCTCCATCTGTAAAATAGGGATATGATTACCTACTTTATATGTTCGTTCTAAGGGTTGAGAGAAACAGTACCATCACTGAATCTAAGTTCATGTGTCCGAGGCACAGTGAGGCCAAGCAAACGGAAAAAACAGTGTTTGGAGCCAAAAAACGTTTATTGATGGAGAGGGGACTGATCGAGAAGATGGGAGGTATAAGTTTGTCTCACATCCATCCATCTTACTGGCGGAACGCTTTTAAAGGCAACATTGGGGGTGAGGGTTATGGGGTGGTGGTGGACGCATGACTTTCTTCTGATTGGTTGGTGGTGCGGTAATGTGATGTTTCAGGAATGTTCGTCATCAGCCTTCTGGCTCCAGCGAGTCTGGGGTCTCCGTTGTGTGATCAGCATATAGTCACCCTGGTCTACCAGGTGGGGATCTTGTTCTGTGTAGCTCCCGGAAGAGGAACTGGGACTCTCTTTTATTGCTCAACTATTGTTTCTTGACTGCTTTTCCTTTTATTTCCATATTCCCTCACTTCCCTATTAGTAACTGCTTGAGTATACTCTTTGAAATTCAGGAAAGGTGTGGGAGACTAATATATTTTCCTACAGATGATAAATGAAGGACAAGAAAAGGCTTTTGTGCCCTGGAGAGCCCAGAAGGGTCCTACTTGGTTTCAGTACCTGTAATAGCACAGTGCCAGCTAAGGCTCTGCCTTTTTTTTTTTTGCCATACTTCGCGGCATGTGAGATCTTAGTTCCCTGACTGGGGATTGAACCTGCTCCCCCTGGAGTGGAAGCATGAAGTCTTAATCACTGGACCACCGGGGAAGTCCCAAAGCTCTGGCTTTCTTGCCTGTCTTTCCTCCCTAGGTTTCTAGTGTCTTCTCCATCAAATTCTGCTGGCCCTGCTTTTAGATTGCATATATATGTGCATTAATATATATGATATAAAAATACCTGGAAGGATATACACTGAAACAGTAACTACAGTCACATCTGGGGAGATGGATTACTGGGAAGACAAAGAAACTCTTACTGTATACGTCTGTAATTTGAGAAATGATGTTATAAAGGAATATATGCATATGTGCCTGCTAAGTCACTTTAGTCCTGTCTGACTCATTTCAACGCTATAGACTGTAACCTGGCCAGGCTTCTCTGTCCATAGGTTTCTCCTGACAAGAATACTGGAGTGGGTTGCCATGCCCTCCTCCAGGGGATCTTCCCAACCCAGGGATCAAACCTGCGTCTCTTATGTGGCTCTAGTGGTAAAAATCCACCTGCCTGTCAAATGAATATATGTATTGACTCAGAGACATTTTGAAGTGAAAAATACAGTTTGCAAAATAATATGAAACCTTTTTAATAAAGAAATTCATGTATGCAGAGAAAATAATCTAAACCGTAGAAGAAGGTAAATGCAAGAGTCAATAAAAATTACTTTTAGGCAGTAAGATTGTGGATGTTTTCAAATGTTCTTTTAGCTTACCTGTATGCTTCAATTTTGCTGCAACAAACATAGATTGCCTTTGAATGAGAAAACAAAAACACACACACATTAGGAAATAGAGTTAGAAGGTAGCTGCAGAGCAAATCATCCTTGTTTAGGAAGCAAACTCAGCATTTCCCTTCAGTGTAGGAAAAAAGCCCCAGTTCTTCCCTACTAGGTCTTTCTTCTCTATGTGTCTCCCTTACTTTCACAGAGAACACTTCACTTCTGGCACTTCTGGTTACCAAATGCATGGAGATTTTCCCCTACACCAAGCAATTCTCTGTGACACCAACTGGTCGTCCTGCAAGTCAAGTCCATTCTGAAGCTGTCTACCTGGAGATAGCTTCAGATCCCACTGGGTAAGGGTTCAGTCCTGCAGTACTGCTCCCTTGCTTTTCCCGCCACTTCAGATGCCATTTGTAAAAGCCCAGGTTGTTATCTGTACTTCTGACCAAATGGCTATAAATTAGAGGTTCCTATGACTGCCCTCTTTGGGTTTAATTAGTTTGCTTGAAGCTCAACATTCAGAAAACGAAGATCATGGCATCTGGTCCCATCACTTCATGGGAAATAGATGGGGAAACAGTGGAAACAGTGTCAGACTTTATTTTTGGGGGCTCCAAAGTCACTGCGGATGCTGATTGCAGCCATGAAATTAAAAGACGCTTACTCCTTGGAAGGAAAGTTATGACCAACCTAGATAGCATATTAAAAAGCAGAGACATTACTTTGCCAACCAAGGTCCGTCTAGTCAAGGCTATGGTTTTTCCCGTGGTCATGTATGGATGTGAGAGTTGGACTGTGAAGAAAGCTGATCGCCGAAGAATTGATGCTTTTGAACTGTGGTGCTGGAGAAGACTCTTGAGAGTCGCTTGTACTGCAAGGAGATCCAAGCAGTCCATTCTAAAGGAAATCAATCCTGTGTGTTCATTGGAAGGACTGATGCTGAAGATGAAACTCCAATACTTTGGCCACCTCATGAGATGAGTTGACTCACTGGAAAAGATTCTGATGCTGGGAAGGATTGGGGGTGGGAGGAGACGGGGACAACAGAGAATGAGATGGCTGGATGGCATCACCGACTCTGTGGACATGAGTTTGAGTGAACTCCGGGAGTTGGTGATGGACA
Organism: Moschus berezovskii; assembly: GCF_049115385.1. Lineage (NCBI taxonomy): Eukaryota > Metazoa > Chordata > Mammalia > Artiodactyla > Moschidae > Moschus > Moschus berezovskii. The sequence goes on along the minus strand of NC_142481.1, from coordinate 36,916,039 downwards.
GGGAGGCCTGGCGTGCTGTGATTCATGGGGTCGCAGAGAGTCAGACACGACTGAGCTACTGAACTGAACTGAACTGAGTTTGCTAGAGTGATACATAGATCCTAGGAAACCGATTTCCTCACTAGATTTGTTGCTGTTGTTCAGTCGCTAAGTCATGTCCGACTCTTTTGTGACCCCATGGACCATAGCCCACCAGCCTCCTCTGTGCATGGGATTCTCCAGGCTAGAATATTAGAGTGGGTTGCCATTTCCTTTTCTGGGTGATCTTCTTGGACCAGGGGTCAAACCCGTGTCTCCTGCATTGGCAGGTAGATTCTTTACTACTGAGCCACCAGGGAAGCCCTACTCATTAGATTACTGGTTTATTATAAAAAGATTTATCAGGAACTGCTAGATGGAAGAGATGCAGAGGGCAAGGTATGGCTAAGGCACAGAGCCTCCATGCTTTCTGTCAGCGCACCCACTCTTTCCAAGTCTTCCTGTTTGCCAGCCTGGAAGCTCTCCAAACCTTGTCCTTTGGGTTTTTATAGAGGCTTCATTACATAGGCCCTGCTGATTAAATCATTGGCCATTGGCAGTTGAACTCAATCTCCATCCCCTCTCCTCTCCCTGAAGTTGAGTGGGGTGGGGGGAGGGGGGACACTGAACGTTCCTACCCTTTAATTGCTTTATTGGTCTTCCTGGTGACCAGCTCCGCGCCTCCCCCCCCATCATTAGGTTACCTACTGAAAATTGAAAGTGTTAGTTGCTCATTTGTGTCAGACACTTTGTGATCCCATGGACCCTAGCCCGCCAGGCTCCTCTGTCCATGGGATTCTCCAGACAAGAATACTGGAGTGGGGAGCCATGCCCTCCTCCAGGGAATCTTCCCAATCCAGGTCTCCTGCCTTGCAGGTGGATTCTTTACTATTCTGAGCCACCAAGGAAGTTACCTAAGGGCATTCCAAAAGTCACCTCATTAATATAACAAAAGACACCTTTAGGGCTCCAATCAGAGGAAATGCCAGTTTTAGGAGTGTAAGGTGATCTCTTATTGTAGTTTTGATTTGTGTTTCTCTAATAACTAACGATATTAAACATCTTTTCACATGCCTGTTGGCCATCTGTATCCTTTGGAGAGATGTCTATTCAGGTCTTCTGCCTATTTTTTTGAGTGGGCTGTTTGTTTTGATGCTGTTAAGAGTCATAAGCTATTTATAAATTTTGGAGACTAATCCCTTATCAGTTGCATCATTTGTAAATATTTTCTTCTAATCTTTGGGTGGTCTTTTTGTTTTGTTTATTGTATCCTTTGCTGTGCAAAAGCTTTTGAATTTAATAGGTCTCGTTTGTTTTTGTTTCCATTTAGGTTTTTCATATTGATTTTTGTATAGATTTTGTATTTTGTATTGACCCACTTTTTCCAGCACCAGTTGGTTGAAAGGCTATGATTTTTTCATTGACTTGCCCTTGCACCTTTGTCTTTTGAACTGTGATGTTGGAGAAGATCTTGAGAATCCCTTGGGCTGCAAGGAGATCCAGCCAGTCCATCCTAAAGGAAATCAGTCCTGAATATTCATCGGAAGGACTGATGCTGAAGCTGAAACTCTAATACTTTGGCCACCTGATGTGAAGAATTGACTCATTGGAAAAGACCCTGTTGCTGGGTAAGATTGAAGGTGGGAGGAGAAGGGGATTGCAAATGATGAAATGGTTGGATGGCATCACCGACTCGATGGACATGAGTTTGAGTAGGCTCCGGGAGTTGGTGATGGACAGGGAGGCCTGGCGTGCTGCAATCCATGGGGCTGCAAAGAGTCAGACACGATTGAGTGACTGAACTGACTCACTACTCTTGCACCTTTGTCTAAAATCAGCTGACTTACGTCAGCAAGTCTGTTTCTGGGCTTTCTATTCTTTTCCATTGACTTAAATATATATTCCTTCTCTTCAATATCATTTGCCTTGACTGTTTTATCTTTAAAATAGTAGATCTTGAATTCAGATAGTTATCAGTCCTATTTTGTCCCTTTTTTTTTTTTAAAAGAAGATTCACTTTACTTTTCTGAACCACTTTTCAGAGTCAGACCCATCTGGGCCATTTTCCTAGGAGCTGAGTGACTGCATGTCTCTGAGCCTGTTTGTTGTTGCTGTTGTTTAGTCGTTCAGTCATCTCTGACTGTTTGTGATCCCATGGGCTACAGCCCACCAGCCCCCTCTCTCCATGGGATTTCCCAGGCATGAATACTGGAGTGCTACTTTGTTCTTACTTTTCAATATTATTTTGGCTATTCTAACACCATTGTAATTGCATGTAATTTTAAAAACCAGCTTATGTGCTTGTACAAAACTTTCTGATGAGATTTTTTATTGAATTGTGTTGAATCTATATATCAGTTTGGGAAAGACTTGACATCTTAGAAATATTGAATCTTCCAATCTATTTACCTGGTATGTTAAATATCTATATATATCTATTTATTCAGGTGCTTTAAAATTTCTTTTATCAGTATTATATATTTAATATTTTCAGCATGTAACATATCCTTAATAAGATTTATCTCTGAGCAGTGCATGTTTTTTCTGCTATTGTGAGTGACTTTTTACAAAATTAAAATTTTAATAGTTCACTGTGAATATATAAAAATATCATAGATATTTTTACATTGACTTTGTATCATGCAGCTTTGCTAAATTCACTTATTAGTTCTATTAGGTTTTTTCGGTGTGTGTGTGACAAATTCTTGGGGTTATTTATGTATACAACTTTGTCATCAGTGAAAGAAAGAATTTTATTTCTTCCTTTCCAACCTGTATTCCTGTTATTTACTTTTCTTATTGTATCTCCTAGGGTCTTCTGTAAAATGTTAAATAGGATTGGTAAGAGGGGAATTCTTGCCTTGTTCCCTATCTAAAACACACTCTGCCTTTCTCCGTTAAGAACATTAACTGTCAGGTTAAAGAAGTTCCCTTATATTTCCAGTTTGCTAAGAGTTTGTATCAGGAGAGGTTTTTGAATTTTATTAAAGGCTTTTTCTGCTTGTGTTGAATCAGTAGGATAGTTTTTCTTGAGCCTGTTGATGTGGTGAATTATATTGATTTTCACGTGTTTAATCAGCTTTGCATCAGAGGTAAATTCCAATTGGTCATGATGTATTTTCCTTTTGATTTATTGTTGATTTTGTTTACTAAGATCTTAGTGAGTGAGGATTTAGTTAGGAATGAGGATTTTTTGGTCAGTGCTCAGGAGGGACATTGCTCTGTAGCTTTCTTTTCTCCCAATGTCTTTGTCAGGGTATCAGTGTAGTGTTGTATTCATAGAGTGATTTGAGAAAAGTTCCTTCCTCTTCATTTTCTGGAAAGCTTTATGTAGAGTGATATTATTTTTTCTTTAAACATTTGCTAGAATTCACCTTGGAAGCTGTCTAATTTTCTTTGTGGGGATGTTTCAAGCTGCCAGTTGATTTCTTTAACAGGTATAGCGCTATCCAGGATATCTCCCAGGCTTGCTTAGTTTCTGACAGGAAGTTTGCTATAATTCTCATTTTCTCTATGTAATGTGTGATTTCCCTCTAGCTGCCTTTATTTATTTATTTGTTTTTAAACTTGGCTGCTATGATAAAATTAAAATTGAAATATAATTGATTTATAATATTGTCTTAATTTCAGGTATATAGCATAGTGATTCAGTTTTTCTTTTTTTGCTGATTGTATTCCATTATGAGAGTTCCAGAAAAACATCTACTTCTGCTTTATTGACTATGCCAAGGCCTTGGACTGTGTGGATCACAACAAACTGTGGAAAATTCTTAAAGAGATGGGAATACCATACCACCTTACCTGCCTCCTGAGAAATCTGTATGCAAGGAGATCAAACTGTTCAGTCCTAAAGGAAATCAGTCCTGAATATTCATTGGAAGGACTGATGCTGAAGTTGAAAGTCTAATACTTTGGCCACCTGATGCAAAGAGCTGACTCATTGGAAAAGACCCTGATGCTGGGAAAGATTGAAGGCAGGAGAAGAAGGGGACAACAGAGGATGAGATATTTGGATGACATCACTGACTTGATGGACATGAATTTGAGCAAGCTCTGGGAGTTGGTGATGGACAGGGAAGCCTGGCATGCTGCAATCCATGGTGTCACAAAGAGTTGGACACGAACTGAGTGACTGAACTGAACTGATATTCCATTATAGGTTATTACAGGATATTGAGTATAATTTCCTTTGCTGTACAGTAAATCCTTGTTGCTTATCTGTTTTATGTATAGTAGTTTGAATCTGTTAATCCCATACACCTCATTTGTCTATCCCACTGCCCCCAACTTTGGTAACTATAAATTTGTTTGCTCTGAGTCTGTTGCTGTTTTATATATAGATTTAGTCACTTTTCAGATTATACATGTAAATGATATCATATAGTATTTTTTTCTCTGACATATTTCACTAAACATAATATTCTCTAGGTCTATCCACATTGCTGCAAATGGCAATATTCCAGTTTTTTAAATGTCTGAGGTGTCTGATGGCCCATGTCTGCTCTTTCCCCCAGGGATAGACATTGTTTTCTGTTCCTTTCCTCAGCTGCAATGGATCTGCACTTGTACCCTAAACATGATAAGACCTAACTCTTCCTCTATGAATTAGAAGTATGATAATAACAGCAGTAAGTCTATAGGGATATTTTATGATAAAACGTGAAACGTGTGATTTAAGTATGTTAGTCTCTTAGTTGTGTCTGACTCTTTTCGACCCCATAGACTGTAGCCTGCCAGGCTCATCTGTTCATGGAATTCTCCATGCAAGAATACTGGCGAGGGTAGCCATTCCCTTTTCCAAGGGATCTTCCCAAACTAGGGATCGAACCTGGGTCTCCTGCATTACAGACAGGTTCTTTACCGTCTGAGCCACCAATAGTAGTTAACAGATAGTTGCTTATTGTGTTTCACCCAACAGCTTTTTTCTCCACATCTTCATGTTATTTACAAAGCTGAGTTCCTACCTTTTACATCTTCATCTAAGTCATCACAAGTGCTGATTGTTGTACGTCCTGAACCCAAAGATACTCATTAACAATTTTCAGAGAAATAATAATTATCTTATTGAATATCCTTTTTGATTTAAATATTTTGCAGCATGACATAATCTAAGATGAAGTTTCCAGAGAGCCCTTCATGTTGGCAATTGTAATACAATTGAGTGCCCCAAGAGAAATATTTTATCTTGTGGGATATTTGCACAGGGCAATGAAAATAGGGAAAATCCAGATTCAGATTAAAGTTTAGAGGTCATAAATGGGAAGGTGAATTGCAAGACTAGAGGTTATTAAAGTTAAGATCCCAACCATAGGCACAATAGACAAGTTATGCTTAGTGTTATTTTTTTTTAAAAAGTTGTGTTGGGGCTTCCCTGATGGTCCAGTGATTAAGACTCTGTGCTTCCAATGTGAGCGTACGGGTTTGATCCCTGGTCGGGGAACTAAGATCCCACATGCTGTGGAGCAACTAAGCCCTTGTGCCGTAACTACTGAGCCTGCGCTCCGCAATTAGAGAACCTGTGCTCTACAGTGAAAGATCCTGAATGGCACAGTGAAGATCCCATGTACCACAACTAAGACCCGATGCAGCCAAATAAATAAATTAATAAATGTTAAAAAAGATTGTGGACATCTTGAGGATTTATGACAAGTTTAGGTGAAATGTTATGTTCAGGGAGGAGTATGGCAGCATTTTGGGAGAAAGGGACATTCTAATGGTAAAGTGAAGGGTGTGGTACCCACACATATGCGATAGTTTAGAAAGCTTGTGTCTCACCATGTCTACCTCTGGAATTTGAGCAAAAACAAGATGAGTGTGAATTTCATCTCAATGTGCTATATGAGTGTATAGAATGGTAGCAGAAAGAAAGTCGGGCAAAAGTATGGTGAGTGTACAGGAAGGATACTCATTTCTGAGATCTGTGATACAGAGATTTAAATGGTCTACCTCTTGCATCCCTAATTCCATAGTGGAGGAGGAGATTAATTATTTTTTAATAATTAATAGAAGCATTGAACCTTTTGTTCTCATGTATACAAATCATCAGCAGAGCAAAGAACCAGCTGGAGGCAGGTGATTTTCCAACTCCTCCAGAGCATTTGGAGAATTCATCTTTGGTGATGAAAGTTTTTCAAATTTTCAAGCTGTGTTTTTACTAGAAAAAAGTTTATGGGAACTGAGTTTCAATGCCCCTGTTTAGATACCTCTGATGTTATACCAGTGTCTTAGTAGAGTATCCCAAGCCATCTATTCCATGGACTATATGAATCTGCTCATTTTTCAGGCTCATTTCAAATCCTTAGCAACCTATTTTAGCATTCAGTTTTCAATGGAAACAGTGACAGACTATTTTTTTGGGCTCCAAAGTTACTGCAGATGGTGACTACAGCCATGAAATTAAATGGTGCTTACTCCTTGGAAGGAAAGTTATGACCAACCTAGACAGCATATTAAAAAGTAGAGACATTACTTTGCCAACAAAGGTCTGTCTAGTCAAAGCTGTGGTTTTTCCCGTGGTCATGTATGGATGTGAGAGTTGGACTATAAAGAAAGCTGAATGCCGAAGAATTGATGCTTTTGAACTGTGGTGTTGGAGATAATTCTTGAGAGTCCCTTGGAGTTCAAGGAGATCCAAGCTGTCCGTCCTAAAGGAAATCAGTCCTGAATATTCATTAGAAGGACTGATGCTGAAGCTGAAACTCTAATACTTTGGCCACCTGATGCGAAGAACTGATTTATTAGAAAAGACCCTGATGCTGGGAAAGATTGAAGTCAGGAGGAGAAGGGGATGACAGAGAATGAGACGGTTGGATGGCATCACCGACTCAATGGACATGAGTTTGAGTGAACTCTGGGAGTTGGTGATGGACAGGGCATGCTGCAGTCCATGGGGTCGCAAAGAGTCAGACACAGCTGAGCGACTGAACTGAACTGAACTGAACTTTCCCTCTCCTAAGTCTGTCTTATATTTTCCTCATATACCAACAGGCTGTGACCAGGATTTAGTAGCCAGCCCAGCTTCTTTTCACCTTTTCTCATATCAGGTTCAGTTCCCCATGATTAGGTCACCCTTTGGGAACAGATGTCATTGACCCCAAATGTGGGCCTTCTGTGCTTTTTTTTTCTGAAGCGTTGCTGCTGATTTGGGTTAGGGACCAACCAAGCTTCCCTATGGAATACTTGAGTGCTTTGGGAAAAAAATGCACATCCATTGGGCCTTTAAAGTTCCATGAATGAAAGCCAGTCTTTGTTTTTCTGCCACACCACGTGCATGTAGGATCTGCAGAATCTAAGTTCCCCGACCAGGGTTTGAACCCACACTCCCTGCGTTGGAAGCTTGGAGTCCTAACCACTAGACTACCAGGGAGGTCCCTGAAAGCCCATTTTATAAAGAACCTTTCTGTTCTTGCTTCCTTCCATTCTTCCTTTGTTTTCATTAGATTTGAGTGTCCAGTATGAGCTAAATTCAATAACCATTTGGTTTCAAGGAGAAAATACTCTTAAATTTTTTTTAAATTAAAAAAATCCTTTTTATTTTGTATTGGGGTATGGCCGATTAACAGTGTTCTGATGCTTTCAGGTGCTCGGCAGAGTGGCCCAGTGGATACCTATATAGCATCCTTTCTCCCTCAAACTCCCCTCCCATCCAGGCTGCCGCATAACCTTGTGCAGAGCCTCCTGTGCTATACTGTAGGTTGTCGAGTAAATACTCTTCAAGCTTGGTTAAACTAAAGCAGAGAAGGGTGGAAGAGCATCAGAAGAATACAAAATCAGATCCCATGAATGTCTGGAACCAATAAACCTAAAAGCCAGTGGGAGCGATGACAGTTTTTCCTCCCTTTCCTTCCCTCCCTTCTCCTTGCAAAACGTGTTCATCTCTGGTCTGAGACTCAGTGTGGGAAATAAAATGATGTGTGTGGGAGGAAGCCACTGGCTATATTCTGAAGGTGTCCCTGCTTCCCTGAGGTTGAAACAATCATTTTTCTAGCTCATCCTTCCTTTTCCCCAAGCTTGGATTCCTATCCAGTAGTCCCAGAGACTCCTTAGAGACTTTTTGAGAACAGGCCAGAAATTTATTACTGTAACATTAATTAGTTCATTCAACAAGTCTTTCCAGAATGTCTTCTTTGGGACATGTGCAGTTCTAGGTTCTATGACACATGGGCGAATAAGACAGAGTGCCTACTCTTGAGAACCTAAGTATTAGTAGTAAACCTTCAGTGAATTAACTGAGAGCTTTTTGCTCAAACTTATGGAGGAAAACAACTCTCTCCACCTGACCCCCCGCCTTTTTAATTCAAACTCTTTTCTTTCAGGAGATATAAAGGTCCTGCTTGAATCTCCAAATAGCACAGCTGTTGGTAGGGCAGGTTGTTGGTCACTTGTACTAAATAGCCTCTCTTGAATATTTCAAGTACTCCTCAATTCAAGAAAACCAAACTCTTCACCTACCAAACTCACACCTTCCGATGCACACTGGCGTGCAAGCACGTGCAGAAAAAGGCATCACAGTTCACCCACTTGTCCAAGGTAGAGACAGGAGATATTCTCCGTTTGTGCCTTATTTCCATTCAGTTGATCTTGTTCAGCTAGCCCTTTTAAGAATTTTACTAATAAATCATCTATCACATCTGCTTCCTCTTTTTAAAAAAAAATGTTGGCTTGTGCAGGGCACGCTGGCATCTTAAGTTCCCCAACCAGGAACTGAACAACTCCACCTGCAGTGGGAGTGTGAAGTCTTAACCACTGGACCCCCACTGAAACCCTCTCCTTCCTCTTCTTTACCCCTTCTGGTATCATCTTCAGACATTCAGTCTCTCTCACCTAAATCCCTGCCGTGGTCACCTCACTGACCCTCAGTTTCCAATCCATATTCATTTCATCCATTCTCTGACAAACGGTGGGAAAAAAGCGTTAGTCTCTTAGTTGTATCAAACTCTTTTCAACCCCCTGGACTGTTGCCCACCAGACTCCTCTGTCCATGGAATTCTCCAGGCAAGAATACTGGAGTGGGTAGCCTTTCCCTTCTTCAAGGGACCTTCCTGATCCAGGGATGGAGCCTGGGTCTCCTGCATTGCAGGGAAATTCTTTACCATCTGAGCACCAGGGAAGTCTCCTGAAAAACAGTGGTTATTGTTAAAAGTTGAAAAACAAAAAGGAACTTCGATGTATTGGTTCAGTTGCTTCAAGTTAGCCTGATCTTAGTGTCTGAGATGACTGTGTTTTCCATTTGGCCTCTTCTAAATCTTTTCAGTGCTAGGATGGTGGTAGTATCTATATTCTCTACTGAGTAAGAAAAATTATTTAACACTGTTAAATGAATTGTTTTGGTAATTAAAATTTCATATAGAGGTTAAAATTGTGTGCAAGATATTGTTCATTCAATCTGTAGACTGCATTTCATGAATAGAAATTCACATCCTATGTGTAATGTCTAGATATGTCTAGATAGCTGTCTCCATGAGCTTGTGGTCTAAATGATAGAAATCACTGTCCCCTCTATGACAAAGTTAAATACAGCCTTCCACTGGTAAATTCTGAAGTGTAAATAAATCTTCCTTCCACAGTGCCCTGGTAAATTGCATTCAATGTTAAGCAGATCCCATCCACATGAGTTAATTATTTAATTGGTCTAAAGCTTTCTTTCTAGCATATTCTTCCGATTAATATTCTAAATTTTAGAGACTCCCCTGGTGGTCCAATGGTTAAGAATCCACCTTCCAATATAGGGGATGCAAATTTGATCCCTGTTCGGGAAACTAAGATCCCACATGCTGCAGGGCAGCTAAGACCCAAAGCAGGCACATAAATATTATAAAATACTGTAAATTCTCATCCTACTGCATACTCTCACTTTAGGATGTGTGTGTCTCCCCTGACAAGGTGCTTTTGCTGGTGCTGTTTCTGCTGCTAGTCAGGTGTTCTTTCTTTCACATTTTTGTCTATTGAAATTGTACCCACCTTTCTGTTCAACTTCATCCATAAAATTCTCTTAAGATCTTTTCAAAGAGGCATTTAATATTAACTTCCCTGTTAGACCATAGCGATCTCGAGATCATAAATCATATTTTAATTACCTTCATGTCCTTTTTCAGTTCTTAACACATCAATTAGCTTATAGTAGGTGCTTAGAATATTTGATCAATGGATGAGAATAGTGGCTAACACTTACAGTTGACTTACAAAGTGAAGGTTACTAGGGAGGCATGGAGCCGGGGTGGCCAAAGATGAGTGAGATGTGGTCTCTAGTGTTAAGTACACCTGTTTGTATTGTTGCATATTCCTGCAAATCAAGCAAAAATAGTTTTTGTTTTGAAATACATTAAAAATAATATGTCAACTCTGTATCGTTCCCTAAATGCATGCATGGGGTGAAGGAGGGAGACAGGTGGATTGCGAAATTTTGCAAGGTGACTAAGAGGAACAATGCTTATTTATTTATTTAATTTAATATTGACTTTTATTTTTCCATGAAAACTTTTTTGATCGTGGTAAAAGTCACTTAATATAAAACATATTCTTTTAGCTATATTGAACTGTACAATTGATTGGCACTAAGTGAAACTGCAATACTTTGGCCACCTCATGCGACGAGTTGACTCACTGGAAAAGACTCTGATGCTGGGAAAGGTTGGGGGGCGGGAGGAGAAGGGGACGACGGAGAATGAGATGGCTGGATGGCATCACCGACTCTGTGGACATGAGTTTGAGTGAACTCCGGGAGTTGGTGATGGACAGGGAGGCCTGGCGTGCTGTGATTCATGGGGTCGCGGAGAGTCGGACACGACTGAGCGACTGAACTGAACTGAACTGAACCTTCACAATATTGTTCAACTCGTACCGTTATCCATCTCCTGAATTTTTTACCTGCCTAAACTGAAATTCTGTCCTCATTAAACACTAAGTCCCCATTCCCCAACCCACTGATTCTATTAATTAGACTATTGTAGGTACCTTATATCGGAGAAGGCAGTGGCACTCCACTCCAGTACTTTTGCCTGGAAAATCCCATGGATGGAGGAACCTGGTGGACTGCAGTCCATGAGGTCGCTAAGAGTCGGACATGACTGAGTGACTTCACTTTCACTTTTCATTTTCATGCATTGGAGAAGGAAATGGCAACCCACTCCAGTATTCTTGCTTGGAGAATCCCAGGGACGGTGGAGCCTGGTGGGCTGCCGTCTATGGGGTCGCACAGAGTCGGACACGACTGAAGCGACTTAGCAGCAGCAGCAGCAGCAGGTACCTTGTATAAGTGGAATCAATCAGTAGAACAGTGCTCATTTAGATGGAAATTCTGGTCTGTTTGTTGCATTTCCAGGGTGACCTGGCAAGACTTTAAATATTTGCCTGGTGTGTTATGTGGTTGCGGGCAGTATTTACATATGCAGTGAATTTCTAGTACTTCAGATAAGAATGCTTGAATATGGTCTCAGGACAAAGCAGAGTTTAGGTGAGTACTGTGTCTGAAGCACAGTTAAGGCTCAATAAATATTTACTAGGGAGGAAGAAGGAAGAACGAAAACAAGCCAAGAGAGCTAGCATACTTCTGAATAAACAGAAGCTGGCTACAGTCCATGGGGTCGCTACTAGTCGGACAAGACTGAGCAACTTCACTTTCACTTTTCACTTTCACACGTTGGAGAAGGAAATGGCAACCCACTCCAGTGTTCTTGCCTGGAGAATCCCAGGGATGGCGGAGCCTGGTGGGCTGCCGTCCATGGGGTCGCACAGAGTCGGACACGACTGAAGTGACTTAGCAGCAGCAGCAGCAGCTACTATGTAAGAACAAGACCAAAATGGAGTCAACAGGTGTGAAACCATGAGCCAAATGAGATAGTACTCTTATAATTATTATTTGATTAACAATACTGTAGCAACTTAATTTCTTTTTCTCCTTGCACCAGGCACCTCTCATATGTTAGCACATTTGTTATTTAGAAGAGCCCTTAATTATAGTTACTGTTAATAATTACTTTGTGGATGAAGAAGTTAAGATTCAGAGAGAGCAGTTTGCAGAATCACACACAGCTAGCAGCTGGCAAGTGTGGTACCCTGTGCCCTACAGAACATTCAGGGTGTTCTCTAAACCATTCAGGCTGAGACTCTTCGTAGGTGACCTAGACGCCTGGCATTCCCAGGCCACACCCCCTCAGCTCATCTTTTTCAGCTCTGCTGAGGTGGGAAGTTCCTTTTCCCATCCCCATCCTTCCTCAGGCATGTGTGCCCTCGTCTCTTTCTGGTTTTCTGTCCCAGGAAATTTTCTAAAACCATGGAAGGACAGTCTGGTTCTTATCTGCACAGCCCCGAGATGTAAGGAAGCAGTCCTTTGCCAGTGGAAAATGAGAGCTGGTTGACAAATGCACCCTATTCCTGTCCTTCTTAAGGACAACCATGAAGTGCTTTTCACATGGGTTCTTGGAGTGTGGTATCACTGAGCTCTGTTTGACCCACAAGCAAATAGCTTAGTAACCCATTTTTCATGTTCCTCCTTTTCTGTTTTATTTCCACTCTCCCACATTCCTGTTTCTGCCATCATCTGCACTCAACTTGTTTCAGGCAAATCTAGTCTCAGTTCAGTTCAGTTCAGTTGCTCAGTCGTGTCCGACTCTTTGCGACCCCATGAATCACAGCACGCCAGACCTCCTTGTCCATCACCAACTCCCGGAGTTCACTCAAACTCATGTCCATCGAGTTGGTGATGCCATCGAGCCATCTCATTCTCTGTTGTCCCCGTCTCCTCCTGCCCCCAATCCCTCCCAGTGAGTCAACTCGTCACATGAGGTGGCCAAAGTATTGGAGTTTCAGCTTTAGCATCAGTCCTTCCAATGAACACCCAGGATTGATCTCCTTTAGAATGGACTGGTTGGATCTCCTTGCAGTCCAAGGGACTCTCAAGAGTTTTCTCCAGCGCCACAGTTCAAAAGCATCGATTCTTTGGCGCTCAGCCTTCTTCACAGTCCAACTCTCACATCCATACATGACCACGGGAAAAACCAGAGCCTTGACTAGACGGACCTTTGTTGGCAAATCTAGTCTAGATATGAGTTAATTAGGCCCGTATGTCACATCAAGGTCATACTCCTTAGGGTACCCTAAAGGACCACTGGGTATCTGAATCAGTAAAGCCGCCAGTATCTTTGCTTGAGAATCATACCTTATATGACAGAGAAAGATGTGTTTTTATTAAAATTTTTGTTTTTTGTCTTTTTTTGGCCACAGCATGCAGGATCTTAGTTCCCTGACCAGGAATGAAACCCAGGCGCCCTGCAGTGGAAGGTTGGAAACTTAACCAGGGAAGATTTTGCCAAAACACCAGGGAAGTCTCAGAAAGATGTGTTTTTAAAAAGCCCACCTTTCAATATTTGGGTAGTTAATGTCATATGGAGCTTTCTCATTTCCTATCTATGTCCCTGTGACGGGGACACATGATATTGATCTCAAGGAAGTGGTGCTTATTTCTAGGAAGCAGAGCTTACATTCTCAAGGGGAGACAGACAATGCGCAACAGTTTTAAGAAGGCATGGCAAAGACTGTGATGAGAGAAATACGTCAGGGGAGCTCCTACCCTCGAGGCCCAGAGCAGGTTTCCCAGAATGAGCTTGGATGTTTCCAGGCAGAGGTCTGAAAGCCGGGAAGGGTTTGAGGAGGATCTGGGGAGGCTGGGCCAGCTCATGGAGCTCCAGGGCAGGAGGGTGTGCTGAGATGAGAGCAGGGGTGGGCGGCGTGTGGAGCTAAAGATGAGCTGGTGTCCTGACGGTAGGGACCTTGGCTTGCTACAGGGCTTCATTTCGAGGGTAGCGGAGCGTTCGGTATTTGGGTTTGTTTCCTTTATAATGACCACTGCAGTATGTGATATCACTTATATGTGGAATCTAAAAAGTACAGCGGACTAGTGAATGTAATGTAAAGGAAGCAGAGTCACAGACACGGCGGAGAACACACTAGTAGGTTACCATTGTGGAGAGGGAAGAGGGGAAGGGTGATAAAGGGGTAGGGATGAAGAGGTACAAACTGTTAGGTGTAAAATAAGTTGCAAGGATATATTGTACAACGGGGGAATATAGTCAATATTTTATAATAACTATAAGTGGAATATATTAAAAATTGTGAATTATTATATTGTACACCTATGACATATAGCATTGTATAGCAACTATAATTCAACTAACTAACTAAATAAATAAACAAAAACTTAAAAAATGAAAATAAAAAATTTAAGAGGAAATAAAGACGACTCCGTGTGAGGCAGCCTGGTTTTAAACTGAGTTTGGATCGCTTCGCGGGTCATACCCACTGGTGAACACAAGGGGGCAGCCTCACACCGGGTTCTCAGGGAAGGCTGCCTGTGGTCGCGGCGGCTGTTAGCTTCGCCCCGCTTTATGTGCACAGTGAGTGAAACTCCATAGTTTGGTGTGGAAGCGGATTGATTTTTTTCTTTTTCTTTACGAAGGACTTGAGTTAGGGACCGGGGTTCGCTCGGCGGCACATCACAGGACGTGCTCCGTCTTCACATCTCACTTCCGAGGGTCTTTTGATTGCCGGGAAGAGGCACCCACTCCAAACCCAATGCTTGGAAGGACGCTGAGTCGCCGCCCTCCCGGCATTCACTCCAAACACAATGCGTCCAAGGCCGCTGAGAGTCGCTGCCTTCCCTCTGTTGTTTTCAAGTGTCGTCACAGAACTGCTGTGCGCGAGAAAAAGGCCCAGAGCTCTCCTGGAAAGTAGTGGAGTGGATTGCTCTTTTGGGAAAATTCTCCCTTTGCTTGGGTGACCTCATCCGGCCCAAGACTTTAAGTGGTATCTCTTCCCTAGTGGCTCAGTTGATACAGAATCCGCCTGCAATGCCAGAGACCCAGGTTTGATCCCTGGGGTGAGGAAGATCTCCTGGAGAAGGAAATGGCAACCTGCTCCAGTGTTCTTGCTTGGGAAATCCCAAGGGACAGAGAAGCCTGGCAGTCATGGGGTCTCAAAGAGTCCGACTGGAGTTAGCCACGAAACCACCACCAAGGAAGGTAACTGGCTGTTGGATGCCTCAATTCTCAACATCCGCCCAGAATCCCAGATTTGTATATTTCTATTTTGAATTATCTAGCTGGTATCACATAGTGGTGTCTAGTAGGCATCTCAGGTTTGACCAAAAACAGCTATTGCTAATCCTCACGCTTGAGTCTTTCCCATGGCCTTTTTTCCTCTCCTCAACATCAGCCGCCACCACTTACCTGATTGCTCAAACCTCAAACCCGCCAATGATGCTTCCCGGCTCTCTCTTCTCACCTCTTCCCACATCTGATCCGTTGATCTGTGAGTTCTGTTGACTCTCCCTCTCCACTGACACCGTCACTCTCCCCTTTCACCTGGTTGCCTGTTACAGCTTTCTTACTAGGCTTTCTTGCTGGACTCTGGACTCTCTACATATATGCCAGGATGATCTTTTAAGGATCACTATTCTGCTTATATTTCCCAGGACTCCTAGGTGGCTCAGCGGCAAAGAATCCGCCTGCCAAAGCAGGAGATGCAGGAGGCGCGGGTTCGATCCCTGGGTCAGGAAGATCCTCTGGAGAAGGAAAAGGCAACCCGCTCCACTCTTCATGCCTGGAGAATCCTATGGACAGAGGAGCCTGGTGGTCTATAGTCCAGGTGGCCACAAAGAGTCAGACGCTACTGAGCACATGCAGGGTCCCTGCTCAGAACCCTCCAGTGGATTCTATTGCACTTGTAATAAAATCCGTATGCCCTGTCATGGATGTGCGAAGTCCTGTGCTATCTGCTCGTGGCCTGCCACCCCTGCCTCATTGTGTACTCCGCTCCTTCTTCTCTTGGTTCTGGATGCCTTGGTCTTCTTGGTGTTTTAAGCAGCCTTGGGCCTTAGCATGAGCTTTTCTTTCCTGCTTGTATGTGTCCCTCTCTGGTCTCTACATAGGTGGCTGTTTGTGTCCTTCAAGCCTCAACTGAAATGTGACTTCTCAGGGAGAGCTTCTCTGGTCCTTCCAAATATAATGGTCACCCAGTCATTCTCACGTCCCTCTGTTTTCATTCTCTATAAGCACTGATACTGGATGCATTTCTTTCCTTCCTTCCTTTCTGCACAGTTTACAGGATCTTTAGTTTCCCGACTAGGGGTTGAAGCCAGGCCTTGGCTGTGGGTTGAACCCAGCCGAATCAAAACAACTGGACTTCCAGGGAATTCCCTAGATGCATTTTCTTGCTTATTTATTTGTCACTTTATCGTCTATCTTCCTTCACTAGAATACGAGCCCCACAAGGGGTTGGACATATCTTCTTTGGACATTCAACCTCATCCTGGTGACTAAACAGGGCCTGGCACGTGAAAGATGCTCAGCAGATGTTTGTTGAATAAAGAAATGATTCAATGGGTAGGACTTCCACACCTGACCCCGCTGAGGGTGGATTTCAGGGTTCTTTACTATTTATTACCTATATGTTTGGTCTGAGGTGAGACATTTCTTCTCTCTGAGCATCAGTTCCCTCTTCCAGATAAATACCGTTTTGAAAGTGAAAGTGTTAGTCACTCAGTTGTATCTGGCTCTTGTGACCACGTGGACTGTAGCCCTCCAGACTCCTCTGTCCATGGGATTCTCCAGGAAAGAATACTGGAGTGGGTAGCCATTCCGTTTTCCAGGGGCTCTTCCTGACCCAGGATCGAACCCAGGTCTCCTGCATTGCAGGCGGATTCTTTACTGTCTGAACCTCCAGAGCCTGTGATATGTTTATTCTAATCCACAAGTGTGCTTCTTAGCTAGGAACTCCTGAATGGAAAACCCACTTGCTGTCTAAAAGTTTTGAACACCTTGAAACTAGTGAGAAGCACCGAAACATCATGATTCCTATCCGTTCATTTTCACGTAAACAATCAATACTTGACAGAGTTTTTGGGGTCTCCTATGAAGAATTGATGCTTTTGAACTGTGGTGTTGGAGAAGACTCTTGAGAGTCCCTTGGACTGCAAGGAGATCCAGCCAGTCCATTCTAAAGGAGGTCGATCCTGGGTGTTCATTGGAAGGACTGATGCTAAAGCTGAACCTCCAATACTTTGGCCACCTCATGCGAAGAGTTGACTCATTGGAAAAGACCCGGATGCTGGGATTGGGGGCAGGAGGAGAAGGGGACGACAGAGGATGAGATGGCTGGATGGCATCGCCGACTCGATGGACATGAGTTTGAGTGAACTCCGGGAGTTGGTGATGGACAGGGAGGCCTGGCGTGCTGCGATTCATGGGGTCGCAAAGATTCGGCCACAACTGAGTGACTGAACTGAACTGAACTTATGTTGCTGGTTCTGTGTCATGAGACAGACCAAGCTTATCTTCTCAAGACAGTGGTTCTCTGAGTATATGAGCTGGAGGTCAGACCGCCTTTTCTCAAAGGCTTTTGGTTAGCGATACCTGGTTTGAAATTCTGGACCTGTTATTTCAGAAACAATTTGGGCGCAGCATGTCCATTCTGTGTTAGTGTATCTCAGATTTTATCTAAGCGAGGCAACAATTACAGATCCAGACTTTTTAGGATGCAAAAGTGCTATTCATAACTAGCCAGGAAAGGTCAGCAGATAAATACTTTGACGTCTGCTAAGAAGGGAGGTTAGTGAAAGCCTTGACTCTGTGTTCACCCAGATCGTGGGATGTGGGAGCATTTTTATTCCCTTTCAGTTCCTTTGTTGCTCTGGGATTCTGATATGCTACTAAGCTTTAATTTCCTGAAAAGGCGTTTCATCAACCCTGTTGACTGTGTGCTGAGATTCCCTCCTCCCTCCCTCTCCTACATTTGGGTCAGCCGGTACCAAAGGAGAAGGTTATTTGGGCTGTTAAACCTTTGACTTGGTGTCTTTTGAAGAGCGTATTTTGCATTTTGTTATGTCAGGATTGTAATTAGATCCGTTAATTAAGGAAGGAATGAACTTTTCCCAAACTCTGCACCTCTTTGAATTTTTGATAAGTTTGCTTAGGTTGCCGCTGACCTTTGCTAAGGGGTATGCTACTGCTCATTAATTGGCAAATTTTAATGAGGAGAGTTGATGAATGTGCTGGCCTTGACAATAAATAAAGCTGGCTTCCACTCCAGGCCTTACCACCTCTGGCTGCTTCAAAGTGTATGGTGTTTCTTGACTAGTGACCATTAAACTTGGGACACTTGGCCGGCATTCTGTCTTAAGAGTAAGCAAGGGAGGGCCTCCTTACACAGGCACTGATCTGAACGGCTCCTCATCCACCATCTTATTTCATTTTGGTTGTATTGTGGGCAGTGTGCTCAGTCTTGTTTGACTCTTTTGGACGCCATAGACTATAGCCCGCCAGGCTTCTCTGAACATGGGATTTCCCAGGCAAGAATACTGGAGTGGGTTGCCATTTCCTACTCCAGGGGATCTTCCCAACCCAGAGATTGAACCAGGGTCTCCTACATTGCAGGCAGATTCACTGCACCCCCTGGAATTCCCTTTATTCTGATAATTATTATACCTGTTTTAGACAAGGGGAAACTGAGGCATAGGGAAAGTAGTACATCACATAGGGATAGGTAACCAGTTAATGATAATAACTAATATTCGAGTTCTAATTATGTGCTAAGCACACTCCCAACCTCTTAGTGTGCGTGTGTCACTTCCTACTCATAACATTCGTGTGAGATAGGTAGTATTTTTGCCCCTGCTGTAAAATGGGGCTTGATATCCAAAAGGCTTGATCTCCTGTAGGATTGACTGGTTTGATCTCCTTGCAGTCCAGAGGACTCTCAAGAGCCTACTCCAACACCATAGTCCAAAAGCATCAATTCTTTGGTGCTCAGCCTTCCTTATGGTCCAACTCTCACATCTGTACATGACTACTGGAAAAACTGTAGCTTTGACTATACAGACCTTTGTTGGCAAAATGATGTCTCTGCTTTTGAATATGTTGTCTAGGTTTGTCATAGCTTTCCTTCCCAAGGAGAAGCATCTTTTAATTTCATGGCTTCAGTCATCATTTAGAGTACAAAGAAGAATAAAATTCAGATTCACACACATACACACACACGTATGAAGATTTCTCTCCTTTTCAAATATATTTCTGCTGCCACTCAAAAAACCTAGTGAGCTGTGACACTTCAGAACATAATGAGGCCTACAATATTTAACATATAGAACTATCAATGAGGGGACTTCCCTGGTGGTCCATTGGTTAAGACTCCACACTTCCACTGCAGGAGGCCCAGGTTCAAACCTTGACTGGGGAACTAAGATCACACATGCCATAAGGCATAGCCAAAAAGGAAAAAATACCTGAATGATGAGAAATTTACTTAGTTATCCAAGTCCGAGACATGAATTTTGGCTTTATAGCTGTACTCACTGTGACTCCTTAGATTACAGTGAGCAAGAGTGTATCTTCTGTTTGGAAGTATTGGTAGGAAAATAAAACAAGCCTGGCAGAAGTCATAAGTAACTCTTCAGAGCCTCTTTTAAAGATTCTGCAAAATACTAGTACTTTTAGTAATTATAAAATGTGGCGCTGACATCTCTGTGCCCCTTACTGAAACACAATCCTTCTACTAATCTGCAACCATAATAACCCTAAAAAACAATTACTAAATACTCAACAGTTTAAAATACTCACCAGCACTCACAGTTGCCACAAACATTCCCCATTTTTTTTTTTTTTTTTTGCTGAAAACATCCTCTCTAGCAAAATGTCACTACATTTAGAATTTCTGTTTCTGAACATCGCCCTAAGTGACTTCTGAGGAATTTTTTTTGGGCCGTTGATGATGATAATTTGATGTCACTGAGTAGCTGGTTCATTTGGGGAAATGCTATTCACATTTCATCCTCATCATGTTCTTATTATTCCTGTTTTCTAGAGGAGAAACACCGAGGTAGAGACAACGCGCTGGGTATTACTTAGCGAACACTTTGTTAAGGATGTTTAATGATGAATCTCACAATACACTGGTGTATTTGAAAATATGCCCAGTAATCTGCTAATATGGTGAAAGCCTGTTTAACCCCTAGAACCTTGGACATGGACTAGAATATCTAGACAGGGGTTTTCATGTCTCTGGATAGAGGAGAAAAAATCATACCTTAAGTCAATATTGGAGGCCGATCTAGAACTCAGGGGTCTGAGGTTTTCCTTAAAAATATCTCCTAAACTCAAGGCAACAGGTATTATAAACTGGGATTGCAGGACCCAGTGAAATCAAAACCTTCTTCTACCAGGCATGGCCTTCCTCTTTTCTTTGGTGGGTCAAGAGCAATTGAGTTGGTTATGAAAGTGAGAAAAAGAGTGCTGAGATTGCCGAGGGGAGATCTAAGAAGGTTTTACAGTGAGGGCAGTAACTGCGTGAAGCCTTGGAAAATGTACCAGATTTCTGTTTCTAGATCTGTGTTTCCTACTCCCATCAAAGCCCTTTACCCCCTCTTGTTAGAATGTGAATGAAAAGAGGGTAACACATCCTTGGGAATCCAGGGTGTTAAGACTTTCATGGTGTTCTGTTTCCTTCTGAGCTCCTACTGAGTAGTGAGGAAGGAAGGGCATTGCATTTTCTGTGAATCCTGAAAGAAGCAAAGCCATACATGTGTTAGAAATGAAATAAAAACAGAATCCAGAAAATCCACGAGTATCTCATCCTCGTTCTGGATACTGAATAAATAAGCAGAATGGTGGTATGAAGCTCCACAGTGTTTGCAAGGAGGTGGATTTTTTTCCCAGGGCGTTTTCAGGTTTAAATGTAGGAGGGTCATAAAGCCACACCCTTATTACAACTGGAGCATGGCAGCCCTGTCTTCCAAGACAGGAACCAAAACTTTTTAAGAGTGCTCAATCAAGGGCCAACTTTTCAAGTACTGAAATGATGCCTATTAAAGTTTATTAAAAACATAAGAGAAAGTGCAGACCTCCCTGTTCATGCTTTCTCTTTCAAATTCCTCTCCAGAAACATCGTGTAGACCTATGAATCCTATTTTTTTTGTTCCAGTTGGCATTTTGACTGAACTAATATAGGTGACACATACAGCATTGTCTCTTGGAAATACAGGTTGTTTCTTGGAACTGAGCCTGGCATTTGCAGGGGTCATGTCTTAGTTCAAATTCTCCCAACAGAGGTTCAGATATGAACTTGGTGTGCAGTTTATTTGGGAAGTGACATCAGGAGGCAGGGACAAGGGGGTGGAAGGAAAGAGACAGGGAACAAGGAAAATCCAGTGCCAGTGTTTATCAAGATTACTGTTCTGGAAGAGGGAGATTTGATTCTTCCAGGAACCCCTGAAAAAACTACAAAATGCCTCTTAGAATTTTTCATCTGAAAGGATAGTCATCCATAGGTTTCAACCCACTGGTTGAAGGTTGCTCCCATGATCTACCACGAGTCCTGCAGGAAGTGGTAACTCAATATTAAAAATAAATTAATTGATGGATGTGTGTGTGTGTGTGTGCCCGTGCATGCGTGCATGTGTGCTTGGTCATGTCTGACTCTTTGCCACCCCATGGACTGTAGCCTCCAGTCTCGTCTGTCCACGGGATTTTATAGGTAAGAATACTGGAGTGGGTTGCCATTTCCTACTCCAGAGGATCTTCTCAAACCAGGGATCGAACTTGTGTCTCCTGCACTGGCAGGTGGATTCTCCACCACTAGCGTCACCTGGGAAGCCCATAGCTGATGGGTATTAGAGTGTTTCTAAATTTTTGGCTATTAAAAAGAGAGTTGCTATAAACATTTATGTGCAAATCTTTATGTGGTTATATGTTTTCATTTCTCTAGGGTAATTGCTTTAGGAGTGGAAAGGTTGGGTCATGTGATCAGTGAATGTTTAACATTTAAAAATATGTCAGTGGTTTCCAAAGCAGTTGTGCCATTTACATGCCCACCAGCAGTGTATGAGCGTTCCAGCTGTTCCGTATTTCATTGACACTTGACTTTGTCAGGTGGTGTGTAGTATATCTCCCTGTGGTTTTATTGGTAGTTCCCTAAGAGACTGATAATGCTGAACATCTTTGCATGTGCGTATTTGTCACTGTTTATTTTCTTTGGTGAAGCCTTTGATAAAATATCTTGACCACTGTTTTTTCTTTTTACCCCGGTGAGTTTGTTTTCTTCTTATGGAGTTCTTTGTATATCCTGGTTCAGAATTCTTTGCCTAATATATGTCTTGTGAATATTTTATCACAGTCTGTGTGGCTTGCCTTTTTGTTTTCTTAACAGTGTGTTTGCAAGAATGAAAGTTTTAATTTTGATGAAGTTCAATTTACTGATTTTTTAATAGTTCATGCTTTTGTTGTCCGATATTAGATATTTTATCCCAACTCAAGACCATTATGATTTTTTCTTGTTTTCTTTTAGAATATTTGGAGGTTGACATTTACATCTATGGCCCATTTCAACTTAGTTTTTCTACGTTATTACCATAAACTCAATAAAAGGGACAGAGTACTGATATATGGAACAACACGGATGGATCTCAAAAGCATTTATGTTGAATTACGTAAGTCAGACCAAAAAAGAGTACATACTATATGACCTCATTTCTACAACATTCTAAAAAATGCAAACAAATATAAAATAACAAAAAACAGCTTTCCTTGTTTATCTCAGAGGAGGCCAGGCTACAACTTTCTTCCGTCTTCTTGCATCCAAGTTTGTTCAATACCAGCTGCCTCTAACATATTGCTTATTCAACCCCAGCAATAGTGAAGTTGTGTTTATCTGAGGTGTCTTAGTGGGGAAATTGATGCCACGTCTGCCCTGATCACGAAGATCTGTCCCCTGAGTCTGTCTCTGAAAAAGCGTGGTGGTGACATCACCAAGGCAACCAGTGATACGAAGGGCCTGATATAGTGGACCTGCACATTTAGTACAGGCCTGATTAAGGTGGTACCTTCTACCTCTGCCTTGGCCATCAAAGCCCTCGGAGAACCACCTCTGGACAGAAAGAAGCAGAACGACATGAACCACATAGGAAATATCACTGCTGAAGAGATCGTCAACTTTGCATGACAAATGTGGCACAGAGTTTTAGCCAGTGAGCTCTCTGGAACCATTTAAGACATCCTGAAGACTGCCCAGTGTATAGCTGCACTGTTGATGGTCACCACTGTCGCGACATGACAGAGATGACATCAACTGGTGCAATTGAAAACCCAGCTAGTTAGGAACTATTAATACTAAGGGAACTGTTTCAATAAAGGATCACTTGGAAACCAGTTAAAAATACTCCCCAAACCACGAAAAAACACCCATCCCCCCAAAAGCAAGGACAAACAAACAAGAAACAGATTAGTGGTTGGAGGGTAGGTTGCAGACAGGCCTAGGAAACTGTTGGGCATCATGGAATTTTTTGTAATGCTGACTGTGATGCTGGTTACATGAGTGCATGTAAATTTCAACACTGGTCAAGTTGTCCTCTTTGAACATGTGCATTTTATTGTATCATTCATACCTTAGTAATACCATAAAAATAAGAATTTTCTTCTTCTGAGAAGCCTTGTAATTTAGCTGCCACAAAAAACTTCTAAATCAGTACCAGGTATTAATTTTTTCTTAAGTCACATTTAAATTAGAAGTAACATTGAATTTTATCAATCTGCTTTTTCTAGTGTGGTCAGTTGTCCTTAGGTAGGGAAGGAGCCCACTGAGCATATTGTATGGTCTCATTGCAGTGTGCTGTTCTTTTTGAAACTGGTGTCTTATCTTTACATCTGCAATTAGCCGAAGCTGGCACCTTCAAGAATAAATCCTGTACTCAAACATGTTGGCACTTAACCCTGCACCATCCTAGGGCAGCAGCTAAAATCCACATCTTTGCCTTAGAGCAGACACTTCATTTGGAATTGTCAGAAACACGGACACTCTGAGGTCAGATGCAGTCTACACCTGTTCAAAAAGAGGGCTAGTCTCTGAAAACTAGGATTTGCCCATCTTAAAGCAGTTCTGTTTTCTGCTTCTCAGAATGAGCCTAATATCCAGCTAAAAGGAATGCCAGATTAAAATCTAGCTGGATGACTTCAACCATGCCATCTGATCTCTTGGGCCTCCATTATTTCTAATCTAAAATATTGGTTTATTGGGTTAGTTTTTAATAGTGTTTCCTATAATGCACTTCTTCTAGAATTGGTTATTAGAAGCCATTTTATGGCTCACCCATAACCTACCGAATGCAGCTGTATTTTTGCTCCAAATGTTAAATATTTAATCAACTCTAGGTGAAACCCAAATGTAATTCATTAAGCAACTTGGTGTTGAGTCAAATGCAGCGGACATGAAAAATGCCTTTTCATTAGTGTCCATTGGCTTCTTTGGTTCAAGAATTCTGGCTGATGGAATGAATAGCAATACCGTCCTCCGTTTGAAGAAACTGAAGGTATGTGAGTAAAAGTAAAATAAGAGCCAGGAGGCTTTCCAGTTGCCTTCTACTAATTGTGATGTATTGATTTTCTATGCTGCATTAATGTCTACAAGGCTCTCCTTTGGCTAATCTGAAAGATGAATGAAGTTAATGAAAATTTTTATTTTGAAGTGTGCATAAATGTAAAGACTAGAGAAAGGCACGTGTGCTTGTGTGTGTGCATGTGTGTGTGCAGAACACGGAGAAAAAGACACACACGATGCAACTTTTATATAGGGGAGATAGTGGAGACCACCACCAACGTATCTTTTGTATATGATCTTATTTTTGTCCTTTATCTACAGGTCTTGAACAATTTAACCTCTCAAAAAATAACAATACTGAACTTAATGATAAGGGCTTCCCCGGTGGCTCAGCAGTAAAGAATCTGCCTGCAAAGCAGGAAATGCAGGTTCAGTTCCTGGGTTGGGAAGATCCCTTGGGAGAAGGGAATGGCAACCCACTCCAGTATTCTTGTCTGGGAAATTCCATGGACAGAGGAGCCTGGTGGGCTAAAGTCCATGGGGTCACAAAAGAGTCAGGCATGACTTAGCGATAAAACAACAGCAGGAACAAACTTAATGATGGGTGTTTGTTTTAAGTAATAAAGATTTGACTTTCCTATATTTTTATGAGTCAGAATTAGAAAAACAAACAACGATTTAGATATGAAGTAAGTGTATATTCACACCAAGTTTATGAAGCTGAAATCAGCAAAAGAAAGGAAGAAGGGAGGGAGTCAAGTATTGTCAAAGCATGTTCTGGGTACCAGGCACATCTCTGGTGATTTGTATCTATAATCAGTGTCTAGTCATTTAGAGGACAGTGTTGCCCTTATACAGACATCCTAAAATTAGCAGCCATGGGCTTAGTAAAGTGGGTGGAAGTTCAACATGGAATGTGACTCTCTTGGACGGTGACTGTGGCGTTAGTTTCCCACCTCACATTCTCAGACGAGGGCACATTTCATTCTCTTCTGGGAGGACAGCCCCTCCTGTTTAATTTCCTAGAGCAGGGGGTAAATTCCAACCCTTGGTTCATATCTGGTGTGCTGCCTGTTTTTGTATGGATTGTGAGCTAAGAATGACTTTTACATTTTTATTTATTAAAAAAAATTTTTTTTTGGTGTGTGGACTGTTTTTATTTATAGACTTAATTTAATTTGTTACAATATTGCTTCTGTTGTATGTTTTGGTCTTTTGACCCAAGGTATGTGGAATTTTAGCTCCCTCACTAGGAACTGAACCTGTACTCCTTGCATTGGAAGGTGGAATCTTAACCCCTGGACCACCAGGGAAGTCCCTACATTTTTATTTTTTAAAAAATATTTATTTATTTAATTTATTTGGCTGTGCTGAGCGTTAGTTGTGGCACATGGGATCTTCAGTCTTCGTTGCAGCATGCAAACTCTTAGCTGTGGCATGTAGGATCCTAGGATCCAGTTCCCTGACCAGGGATTGAACCTGGGCCCCTGCACTGGACCATTGGACCACCAGAGAAGTCCCCAGGACCTTCTTGATAAGTAAATATTTTATTCCTACTGGACTTTTGGAAAATTTGCTGAGTTCATAGATTTCCATATCATGGCACAGTAATTGGGGACCTAGGAGGATGCTTACAAGTTCACTGTCTGGAATAATAGAGAACTGTATTTGAATTGCCATTTTACCACTTACCAAATAAGGAATATTTCTTAAGCATGCTTCTTGACATCTCTGAAGGCCTCATCTATAAAATGGGAATAATTATGGTGCTTAAAGGAACTTTGTATTAGTAAATGAGATAACAAATGTAAAACAGGTAACCTAAAAAGTACGCTTTAACTATAAGCCACGATTTTCTCTTAACTGGATAAAAGTGGAATTCCCACATAACAATAGCTCACTTTTTCCACTGAAACACCCATGTCTCAAATATTTCAGATTTAGTTTTTTAAAAGCTCAATAGAATCAGATTCTAAACATGCCTTTTCTATGGTTTTACTCTCATGCCTTTAGAAAAATACTGCTAGTTCTTCAAGATTTATGGAGAAGACTTTCTAAGATTAAGCAGATAAACAAATTTTGTTATTAACAGTAAGCTGATACCAGACTGGAATTTGGTCTTCTCTCTGTTTAGAGAACAAAGTTTTCTTAGAATGCAGCTTTTGATAACAGATTATTAATTTATTTGCCTTTAAGTGATTTATATTTGTTTTTAAAATCTTTTTGTTACTTTGCTAGAGTAAATAAACATTATTTAAAATTAAAAAAAAAAAATAAAAGCTCAGATATGCACTCTTGAACTCCCCTTGCATTTTGCTGCCTGTTTCCCAAAACCTTCAAATGCATTCGATGGTTGCGCTGAAGAAGGGACAGTCAGGGGATGTCATCATGACAGCCACTGGTGCTTTTTGACAAGGTGTTGAGAGTTGACGATGATCAGGGAAAAGGTGACTTCAAAACGCTCTTCCTAATTCATTAGGCACAGATCATTAGCATGCCTCAGAAGTACAATGGAACATTTGTAGGAGTCTGTACTATCAGCAGTCCACAATGAGCCCATTCTTGACTCCAAAGACTTTTAACATCTCAGTTTTAAGAAGCTGCAGAGATGGTTGACACTTTTCATTTCAAAGAAATGAAAACACTCTGAACATACTTCTTTCCATTAAAACACTCTGAACATCTTTCCATTCAGAGTCTTAAAATGTTTCCATGTGGGACAGTTATGTTAAAAAAGTAGTGTGGGACTTCCCTAGTGGTCCAGTGGTTAAGATTCTCCACTCTCGATACAGCGGGCATGGGTTCAATCCCTTGTTGGGGAACTAAGATCCAGCATGATGCACAGAATGGCCTAAAAAAAAAAAAAAGACAAGAGAGAAAAAAAGCACTGTGTGCATTTACTGTGTGAGATTATTAAGAAGTGAGATATGTTTTGTTCATTTCATAATGGGTGTATTTTTGCAAAGCTCTGCCCTAATTTCTACATGTATTGATATATCCACATATATAAGTATCTAATTTATCAATAAGATCTACACTACACTGGACCAAGAACACATGCAGAAGTCATGTAAATGTATCCTTGTATTATTTTCAGCCATTTTTCTCTAATGCTCATTTTCATATAATTCTGTCCCTGTTGAAATTTTTTGATGATAAACTCTAGGTGGGTTTGTCATCCCATCTCAGGAAGGGGAAAATATAAGGGAATTTAACTCACTTTCTTTCTCAAACTTTTCTTTGTAGAATAAAATGAGGTCAGAAGTATTGAACGATACATATACAAGTTCATACAGTTAACTTGATGAGAAGTGCTGAGGATGAGGTGGAAAGCTCATTTACTTTCTATAACTAATGGTTTTGGTCACTCAGTCAGATTGTTGGTTGAAGTTTTAAAAACAGAGTCAGCTCCCAAAGCAAACTGTTTGTATCTTGTCTGTCAAACTGTCAAGAAGAAAGTCAATGAATAGTATATGAAGACTTCCTTTATCTGAATCTTTTTCTCTATTTAGTGGAGACAAATCTCATCCATGATAGAGTCTTTTTGCATTTTATGAGGAGTACTACTATGCCTTCTTTCAAATCTCAGTGTTTAATTATTTTCAGTCCTACAAGTCATCCCTTGACCCAAACTCTTTAGGTTCTGTCCTGGATAAGCAACATGTCCTCTTCATTTGTATTTGGACCATGAAGTAAGACATTTCTGAACATAGAACATTTTAGTCCCACAAGCCATGCTAATAAAACCAGTCTTTTTATTTCCAGATTCAGATTATTGTGATACAAGGGCTGAGGCCAGGTATGAGGGTAAATGTTCATTTCAGATTTAACAGGGCCAACTTTACATTGCCCCTTTCTTTCCCTGACCCCATCTGATCTGACTTGCTGCAGCCCAAATTGTCGTTTTTGAGAAATAGCATATCCAGCCTTCTTCCATGTCGCAATTTCCTGCGGTGAACAAGTCATCTGGCATCTCATATTTGTTCACTCCTTACTTACGTCCAGTGACAAATCCTGGCATTTCTTCTTCCAGAGTACTTCTCTGTCTTCAGACAGCACACCAGTCAGACACCCTTATGCCTCCTCTGCTTCAGTGGCCTGTGGCGCTAGTTCTCCCTTTTGTATCACATCCCCACCTCACAGCTGGATGTGATTTAATTATATTTATAATTAAATATAAATTAATATTTATATTAATATTTGGCAGCACTGGATTGTAGTTGTGGTGTGTGGGATCTTTGATCTTCACTGTGGCATGCGAACTCTTCCTTACTGGATGTGGAATCTAATTTCCCGATCAGGGATTGAATCCAGGCCCCTGCATTGGGAGTGCAGAGTCTTAGCCACTGGACCACCAAGGAAGTCCGTGGACAGTGTGTATTTTTATAGGCAGTTTCAATCACGTCACCATACTGCTGAAAGGCCTCTGAAGGCTTCTTCATGTCATGAAAAAGAGATCCCATATCCTTAACATGACTCAGAGGATGCCACATGAGGATCCCCATCTATTTCTAGAGACTCATTTTCTGCCCTTGCAGATGGATTCATTTTCTGTCACCTCGCTCACCGTATTCTATCCATGCTGGCCTTCTCCAGGCTGTTTAGCTTGGCAAATTCACCTACTTGTCCCTCAATGCTATTCCTTGCCCACTCAAACTCTAGGTCTCAGTATTGGAGAGGCCTTCTCTACACCTGACTATACTCCTAGGTAAAGTGGGTTCCCCTTGTTTGCTCTCTGATGACGCCTGTTAGTTTTCTTTCCTGCGCCTCTCCTCTGTGGCTATCCATTCGTGAAACTATCTCTGGACACCTTTTTCCTACTAGTTCAGGCTCCCGGAGGAAGACACCACTCTGCGTTGTTCACTGCCATATATCCAGTACCTGGTAAGACTTTGGCAAAATGTAAGACCTGTCATGAATGCATGAATTTTCAGACAATTAAGCACAAACTAGATTAATGTTTCATTATGACTAATTCAAGCAAAACATATCCATTTATACAATCAGAAAAGCTCTCTCTTTTTGGCCTTAATTAACCCTTTATAAAAGTCAGATGCCATCACCATCATCATCGTCACCATGTGCTCAGTGTACTTCCTGTGGATAGTCAAGTCAGCAAAGAGGGAGGGTGGTCAGCTAAAAGACAGGATGCTCAGTAAAATTTGAATTTTGGATAAACCACAAGTAATTATTTTAGTGCAATATTTAGGACATACTTGTATTAAAAGATTATTTGTTACTTATCTGAAATTAAATTTTAAGCCAATATCTTGTACTTTTATTTGCTAAATCTGATAGCCCTACCACAAGGAAAACGTCATTTGAATTTTTTAGAAAGTTTCACTGAAGTTTATAGACATATCACAAGGAGAGGCACAGAAAATAAACCTTGGAAGTCTTTGTGATGAAAGTGTTTTTTCGTCCAGTTTTAGAGATATAATTGACAGACAGCACTGCATAAGTTTAAAGTGTACAGCATAAGGGCTGAGGAACAAGATGGCGGAGGAATAAGACGGCGAGACCACTCTCTCCTCCACAAATTCATCAAAAGAACTTTTGAACGCGAGTAAAGTCCACAAAACAACTTCTGAATGCTGGCAGAGGACGTCAGGCACCCAGAAAAGCAGCCCATTGTCTTCAAAAGGAGGTAGGAAAAAACATAAAAGATAAAAAGCGAAACAAAAGAAGTAAGGACGGAGCTCCGTCCCGGGAAGGGAGGCTTTAAAAAGAGAGAAGTTTCCAAACACCAGGAAACACTCTCACTGGCGATTCTGTGGCGAGACTTGGAAGCTCAGAGGGCCACATAACCCTCTTTTTTTTTTAAGATCTTTTTAAAACCCACAGATTACCCGCCAAACGGTAACTCCCAGCAGAGAAGCAGCACAGACGCCTGCATACGCCATTAGCAAGCGGGGGCTGGGCAGGGAGGAGCCGGCTGAACTGCTTAGAGAGAGGACTGGGCTTGAATGCTGCGAGAACAATCTGAGAGAACTGGGGAAAGCAAAGCAGACTGTGGGATAGCTTCCCCACGAAAAGGCGGAAAGCTCTAACCTATGACTCAGCCAGCCCCGCTCACAGAATAAAGGACTGAGCAGAGTGAGCCGGCTGCGGTCGGCCCATTCCCCATCCCCCGCCGAGACAGGCAGGGAGAGCAACCAGAGCCGGAGCGGGCAACCGCGGCCCCAGAAAGGCATCCGATACAAACTGCAGGCAGGCTTGTTGCTATTCAGGACTTCTTGGGCGCGGGCCGGTCGATATCCCCCTGAGAAGGTGCGCCGGTTGTACGCACAGAAAACTGAGTGGCGGGGACTGGGGAGGCGATAAGTCGCAGAGACCATGCTCGCCAAACACCTGGTCCCCTGAGCTGCTCGGACTGGGGAAGGCACAAAACGCAGGCCCAACCAAGTCTGCGCCTTTGTGGAGTACCTGAGAACCTGAACTTGAGCTGCTCAGACCTGGGAAGTCCTTCAACCTGGCGCCGGCCTCGGACAGTTCCCGGCAGAGCAACCTAGAGCCTGTGCAGTATAGACTGGGACAGCATACGTGCTGTGAGCAGGGGCAAACCCAGTGTGGCCGAGACGCTGCGAGCACTCCCCACAGACGCCAGAGATAATCGACTGCAGCGTTCCTCCCTTCCCAGAACAGGACTGAACAACTGAGCCTTAAAAAGTGTCCACCCACCCCCTAGTATCAGGGCGGAAATTAGACACTGAAGAGACCAGCAGACAGAAGCTAAAACAGAGGGAACCACCTTGGAAATGACAGATAGAGTTGTCTAGAGACTACTCCAAGAATAAGACCAAAAACCAGAGGCAAGAGGCTTAAGCCCGAATCCTGAGAACACCAGAGAAGTCCTGACTCCAGGGAACATTAATCGATAGGAGCTCATCAAACGTCTCCATACCTACGCTAAACCCAAGGGTCAACAAGTTCCAGAGCAAGACATACCACGCAAATTCTCCAGTAACACAGGAAACTAGCCCTGAGCTTCAATATACAGGCTGCCCAAAGTCACTCCAAACCCACTGACATCTCATAACTCATTACTGGACACTTCATTGCACTCCAGAGAGAACAAATCCAGCTCCACCCACCAGAACACCGACACAGGCTTCCATAACCAGGGAACCTTGACAAGTCACCTGTCCAACCCCACACACAGCAAGGAAACTACATAATAAAGAGAACTCCACAAACGGCCAGAAGAGGGAAAGGCCACCCCAAGAAAAGCATTATAAGCAAGATGAAGAAGCAGAGAAATACCCAGCAAGTAAAGGAACAAGATAAATGCCCACCAACACAAACAAAAGAGGAAGATATAGGGAATCTACATGAAAAAGAATTTCGAATTTTGGTGGTGAAAATGATTCAAAATCTTGAAAGAAAAATGGAGTTACAGATAAATAACCTTGAGAAAAGGATTGAGAAGATGGAAGAAAGGTTTAATAAGGACTTAGAGGAAATAAAAAAGAGTCAATATACAATGAATAATACAATAGATGAGATCAAAAACACTCTGGAGGGAACAAACAGTAGAATAACAGAGGCAGAAGACAGGATAAGCGAGCTAGAAGATAGAATTGTAGAAATAAATGAAACAGAGAGGAAAAAAGAAAAACAAATTAAAAGAAATGAGAACAATATTAGAGACCTCTGGGACAATGTTAAACGCTCCAACATTCGAATCATAGGAATCCCAGAAGAAGAAGACAAAAAGAAAGACCATGAGAGAATACTTGAGGAGATAATAGTTGAAAACTTCCCTAAAATAGGGAAAGAAATAATCACCCAAGTCCAAGAAACCCAGAGAGTCCCCAACAGGATAAACCCAAGGCGAAATACTCCTAGACACATATTAATCAAATTAACAAAGATCAAACACAAAGAACAAATATTAAAAGCAGCAAGGGAAAAACAGCAAATAACACACAAGGGGATTCCCATAAGGATAACAGCCAATCTTTCAACAGAAACTCTTCAGGCCAGGAGGGAATGGCAAGACATACTTAAAGTGATGAAAGAAAATAACCTACAGCCCAGACTACTGTACCCAGCAAGGATCTCATTCAAATATGAAGGAGAAATCAAAAGCTTTACAGACAAGCAAAAGCTGAGAGAATTCAGCATTACCAAACCAGCTCTCCAACAAATGCTAAAGGATCTTTTCTAGACAGGAAACACAGAAAGGGTGTATAAACTCGAACCCAAAGCAATAAAGAAAATGGCTACGGGATCGTACTTATCAATAATTACCTTAAACGTAAATGGGTTGAATGCCCCAACCAAAAGACAAAGGCTGGCTGAATGGATACAAAAACAAGACCCCCATATATGTTGTCTGCAAGAGACCCACCTCAAAACGAGGGACACATACAGACTGAAAGTGAAGGGCTGGAAAAAGATATTCCACGCAAATAGAGACCAAAAGAAAGCAGGAGTAGCAATACTCATATCAGATAAAATAGACTTTAAAACAAAGGCTGTGAAAAGAGACAAAGAAGGAAACTACATAATGATCAAAGGATCAATCCAAGATGAAGATATAACAATTATAAATATTTATGCACCCAACATAGGAGCACCGCAATATGTAAGACAATTACTAACAAGTATGAAAGGGGAAATTAACAATAATGCAATAATAGTGGGAGATTTTAATACCCCACTTACATCTATGGATAGATCAACTAAACAGAAAATTAACAAGGAAACACAATCTTTAAATGATACAATAGACCAGTTAGACCTAATTGATATCTATAGGACATTTCACCCCAAAACAATGAATTTCACCTTTTTCTCAAGTGCACATGGAACCTTTTCCAGGATAGATCACATCCTGGGCCATAAATCTAGCCTTGGTAAATTCAAAAAAGTTGAAATCATTCCATGCATCTTTTCTGACCACAATGCAGTAAAATTAGATCTCAATTATGGGAGAAAAACTATTAAACATGCCAACATATGGAGGCTGAACAACACGCTGCTGAACAACGAACAAATCATAGAAGAAATCAAAAGAGAAATCAAAATATGCATAGAAATGAATGAAAATGAAAACACAACAACCCAAAACCTCTGGGACACTGTAAAAGCAGTGCTAAGGGGGAAGTTCATAGCAATACAGGCACACCTCAAGAAACAAGAAAAAAGTCAACTAAATAACCTAACTCTACATCTAAAGCAACTAGAAAAGGAAGAAATGAAGAACCCCAGGGTCAGTAGAAGGAAAGAAATTGTAAAAATTAGGGCAGAGATAAATGCAAAAGAACCAAAAGAGACTATAGCAAAAATCAACAAAGCCAAAAGCTGGTTCTTTGAGAAGGTAAATAAAATTGACAAACCACTAGCCAGACTCATCAAGAAACAAAGGGAGAAGAACCAAATCAATAAAATTAGAAATGAAAATGGAGAGATCACAACTGACAACACAGAAATACAAAGGATTATTAGAGAATACTATCAGCAATTATATGGCAATAAAATGAAGAACCTGGAAGAAATGGACAAATTCCTAGAAAAATACAACTTTCCAAAACTGAACCAGGAAGAAATAGAAAATCTGAACAGACCCATCACAAGCACGGAAATTGAAACTGTAATCAAAAATCTCCCAGCAAACAGAAGCCCAGGTCCAGACGGCGTCACAGCTGAATTCTACCAAAAATTTAGAGAAGAGCTAACACCTATTCTACTCAAACTCTTCCAGAAAATAGCTGAGGAAGGGAAACTTCCAAATTCATTCTATGAGGCCACCATCACCCTAATCCCAAAACCTGGTAAAGACCCCACAAAAAAAGAAAACTACAGGCCAGTATCACTGATGAACATAGATGCAAAAATCCTTAACAAAATTCTAGCAATCAGAATCCAACAGCATATTAAGAAGATCATACATCATGACCAAGTGGGCTTTATCCCAGGAATGCAAGGATTCTTCAATATCCGCAAATCAGTCAACGTAATACACCACATTAACAAACTGAAAAATAAAAATCATATGATTATCTCAATAGATGCAGAGAAAGCCTTCGACAAAATTCAACATCCATTTATGATAAAAACCCTCCAGAAAGTGGGAATAGAAGGGACATACCTCAACATAATAAAAGCTATATATGACAAACCCACAGCAAACATTATCCTCAATGGTGAAAAACTGAAAGCATTTCCCCTAAAGTCAGGAACAAGACAAGGGTGCCCACTCTCACCACTCTTATTCAACATAGTTCTGGAAGTTTTGGCTACAGCAATCAGAGCAGAAAAAGACATAAAAGGAATCCAAATTGGAAAAGAAGAAGTAAAACTTTCACTGTTCGCTGATGACATGATCCTCTACACAGAAAACCCTAGAGACTCTACCAGAAAACTACTAGAGCTAATCAATGATTACAGTAACGTTGCAGGATATAAAATCAACACACAGAAATCCCTTGCATTCCTATACACTAATAATGAGAAAATAGAAAGAGAAATTAAGGAAACTATTCCATTCACTGTTGCAACGAAAAGAATTAAATACTTAGGAATATATCTACCTAAGGAAACAAAAGACTTGGACATAGAAAACTATAAAACACTACTGAAAGCAATCAAAGAGGACACTAATAGATGGAGAAATATACCATGTTCATGGATTGGAAGAATAAATATTGTAAAAATGAGTATACTACCCAAAATAATTTATACATTCAATGCAATCCCTATCAAGCTACCAAAGATATTTTTCACAGAACTAGAACAAATAATCTCACAATTTGTATGGAAATACAAAAAACCTCGAATAGCCAAAGCAATCTTGAGGAAGAAAAATGGAACTGGGGGAATTAACCTGCCGGACTTCAGGCTCTACTACAAAGCCACAGTCATCAAGACAGTATGGTACTGGCATAAAGACAGAAATATAGATCAATGGAACAAAATAGGAAGCCCAGAGATAAATCCACGCATCTATGGACACCTCATCTTTGACAAAGGAGGCAAGAATATAAAATGGAGAAAAGACAGTCTCTTTAACAAGTGGTGCTGGGAAAACTGGTCAGCCACTTGTAAAAGAATGAAACTAGAACACTTCCTAACACCATACACCAAAATAAACTCAAAATGGATTAGAGAGCTCAATGTAAGACCAGAAGCTATAAAACTCCTAGAGGAGAACGTAGGCAAAACACTCTCTGACATAAATCACAGCAGGATCCTCCATGACCCACCTCCCAGAATATTGGAAATAAAAGCAAAAATAAACAAACGGGACCTAATTAAAATCAAAAGCTTCTGCACAGCAAAGGAAACTGTAAGTAAGGTGAAAAGACAGCCTTCAGAATGGGAGAAAATAATAGCAAATGAAGCAACTGATAAAGGATTAATCTCCAAATTATACAAGCAGCTCCTGCAGCTCAATTCCAGAAAAATAAATGACCCAATCAAAAAATGGGCCAAAGAACTAAACAGAAATTTCTCCAAAGAAGACATAAAGATGGCTAACAAACACATGAAAAAATGCTCAACATCCCTCATAATCAGAGAGATGCAAATCAAAACCACAATGAGATACCATTTCACACCTGTCAGAATGGCTACTATCCAAAAGTCTACATGCAATAAATGCTGGAGAGGATGTAGAGAGAAAGGAACCCTCTTACACTGTTGGTGGGAATGCAAACTAGTACAGCCACTATGGAGAACAGTGTGGAGATTCCTCAAAAAATTGGAAATAGAACTGCCATATGATCCAGCAATCGCACTCCTGGGCATACACACCGAGGAAACCAGAATTGAAAGAGACACGTGTACTCCAATATTCATTGCAGCACTGTTTATAATAGCCAGGACATGGAAGCAACCTAGATGTCCATCTGCAGACGAATGGATAAGAAAGCTTTGGTACACAAATGGAGTATTATTCAGCCATTAAAAAGAATACATTTGAATCAGTTCTAATGAGGTGGATGAAACTGGAGCCTATCATACAGAGTGAAGTAAGCCAGAAAGAAAAACACCAATACAGTATACTAACACATATATATGGAATTTAGAAAGATGTAAATGATAACCCTGTATACGAGACAGCAAAAGAGACACAGATCTATAGAACAGTCTTTGGGACTCTATGGGAGAGGGTGAGGGTGGGATGATTTGGGAGAATGGCATTGAAACACGTATGTTGTCATATGTGAAACGAATCACTAGTTCAGGGTCGATGCATGTTATAGGATGCTCGGGGCTGGCATGCGGGGATGACCCAGAGGGAGGATAAAGGGAGGAGGGAGGTGGGAGGGGGGTTCAGGAGGGGGAACTTATGTAAACCCGGGGCAAATTCATATCAATGTGTGGCAAAACCAACCAATATAATATTGTAAAATAATTTGCCTCCAATAAAAAATAAATTAACTACAAAAAAAAATAAAGTGTACAGCATAATGATTTGACTTACATACATCAGGAAATGATTACATCAATAATCTCCTACAGATACAAAATTAAAGAAAAAAAATTTTTTTCCCTGTGATGAGAACTCTTAGGATTTACTCTCTTCAGTTCAGTTCAGTTCAGTTCAGTTCATTTCAGTCACTCAGTTGTGTCCAACTCTTTGCGACCCCATGGACTGCAGCACTCCAGGCTTCCCTGTCCATCACCAGCTCTTGGAGCTTGCTCAAACTCATGTCCATCGAGTTGGTGATGCCATCCAACCATTTCATCCTCTGCCATCCCTTTCTCCTCCTGCCTTCAGTCTTTCCCAGCATCAGGGTCTTTTCCAATGAGTCAGTTCTTTGCACCAGGTGGCCAAAGTATTGGAGTTTCAGCATCAGTCCTTCCAATGAATATTAAGGACTGATTTTCTTTAGGATTGACTGGTTTGATCTCCTTGCAGTCCAAGGGACTCTCAAGAGTCTTCTCCAACACCACAGTTCAAAAGCATCAATTCTTCAGCGCTCATCTTTCTTTATGGTCCAACTCTCACATCCATACATGACCACTGGAAAAATCATAGCCTTGACTAGACGGGACCTTTGTTGGCAAAGTAATGTCTCTGCTTTTGGATATGCTATCTAGGTTGGTCATAGCTTTTCTTCCAAGGAGCAAGCGTCTTTTAATTTCACAGCTGCAGTCACCATCTGCAGTGATTTTGGAGTCCGAGAAAATTAATAAATAAATAAAGTCTGTCAGTGTTTCCATTGTTTCCCTATCTATTAGTCTTATATGATCAGTTGTGTCCGACCCTCTGCGGCCCCATGGTGTAGCCTGCCAGGCTTCTCTGTCCATGGGATTTTTCAGGCAAGAATACTGGAGTGGGTTGCCATTTCCTACTCTAGGGGATCTTCCCGATCTAGGCATTGAACCTACATGTCCTATATTGGGGAGCCAAATAAGTTATAGCAGGGTTAATTGATCATGTTTTACATTATATCCCTAGTACTTATTTATCTTATAACTAGAAGTTGTACCTCTTGACCACCTTCACCCATTCTTCTGCCCTTAATCCCTTCCCCTGTGCCTCTGGTTACCACAAATCTGATTGTTCTATGAATTTGTTTGTTTTTTGAAGTATAATGGGCCTACAACACTATGATAGTTACTGCTGCACAGAATAGTGATTTGATATTTCTGTGTGTTACAGAATGATCACCACCATGATGGGAATATTGAACAAGTTTTAAATTCATTGCCACTGTGTGAGATGTTAGGACAGTTGCTTAGATAAAATGTCAATGCTTTGTTGATTGTTACAGGGGCAGATGAAGGGTCTTAGAAATTTGGTTAGTCAAGAGATGTTGATCATCATCTTCATTATTACACAGTTCTCATAATTGAAGTTCATTCTAAGTGACAGAGTCCACCATGGTAAAGCTTATCTTATCATTGGGCTTACTGGAATCAAGATTCATTTCAAATAACTAAAAATGCATGACTGTACATATGATTGGGCTTTCCTGGTGGCTCAGATGGTAAAGAATCTGCCTGTAGTGCAGGAGACCTAGGTGCAGTTCCTGGGTCAGGAAGATCCCTTGGAGAAGGGAATGGCTACCCACTCCAGTGTTCCTGTATGGAGAATTCCACGGACAGAGGATCCTGGTGGCTACAGTTCATGGAGTCCCAAAAAGTCAGACATGATTGAGTGACTAATACTTTTACATATGATTGTGCCATTTAAAAATTTTAAATATTCATGTTCTTTTTTTTTAAACCTGTAAACTTGTCATTGAAGGGTAAATTAATAATTTTCCATAAAAACTAATTAAATGATAAAAATAACATTTAGCACTGATTTTTAAAGATTATAGTTTAAGAGTTGCCAAAAAATATATTTTTGTATCTGCTAAGACTCTAGAGTGTTTATTTAAAGTCTTGGTTTAGTGTTTATTTAGTGTCATGGCAGTGGTGTTGGGGAGGGATGGACTGGGAGTTTGGGGTTAGTAGATGCAAACTATTACATATAGAATAGATGGACGACAAGGTCCTACTGTATAGCACAGGGAACTATATTCAATGTCCTGGGATAAACCATAGTGGGGAAGAATATAAAAAATGTATGTACATATATAACTGAGTCAATTTGCTGTACAGCAGAAATTAGCACAACATTGTAAATCAACTATGCTTCAATAAAAATATAATGTCTTGATATAATTCTCTACTTATGGCAGTACACAAGATACAATCACTGAAAAGTTAGTTTATTAGAATATTTAACGTTTATTTTAAAGATTAAGTATTAAGTGTAATCAGGAAGATACTATAATGTCACCTTTTACAAATTAATTGATTAATTGATTTTCGGTTGTGCTAGGTCTTTGTTGCGCTGCGTGGGCTTTTCATTGTGGTGATTTATTGCAGAGCAGTGGCTCCAGGTCTTCGGGCTTCAGTAATTGTGGCACTCAGGCTTAGTT
The DNA here is from genome assembly GCF_049115385.1 of Moschus berezovskii. NCBI lineage: Eukaryota > Metazoa > Chordata > Mammalia > Artiodactyla > Moschidae > Moschus > Moschus berezovskii. Next base: position 36,876,779 of record NC_142481.1, on the reverse strand, counting down.
GCTCTGAGGCATCTGGAATCTTCCCAGACCAGCAATCAAACCCGTGCCCCCTGCATTGGCCTCTACCGTACATCACAGCTATACATGTCTCCTCTCCCTCCTGAAGCCCCCTCTTGTTTCCTACCTCATCCCATCCTAGGCTGTCACAGAGCAGGGGGTGGTCTGGCTATAAATATAAACACTTCCAAGCCTTGCTTAGGGTAGGCAAGGGGCAGTTATGTCTAAATGAAATGATTCATATGTTCACAGAATTTTAGAGCTGAAAAGAATTAGATTGTTAAGCTCAAGGGCTTCATTTTACAGACTGGGAATATCTGCACAGAAACGGCAGGTGATATCTGTGGCACGCAGCAAGTGAGTGCTTCACTCAGGGGCAGATTCAGCTTCTTTGCACTAGGTTTTTTCCTACCACAGTTTACTTGTTGCATTTCAGGTTGTGGAGTATTCTGAGTCATTCCAAATGTAAGACTAGTTGTAGGTGTGCCCTGGAGTCCTTTTCATGCCATCTATTCAGTGCGTGTGTGTGTTCGTATTAAATATAAACTCATGTGATAATTGGTTTCAGAATATCATTTTGGAAGATCTGTGATGATTACTTTCGTAAGGAAGAAACAGCCACATAACACTCCCTCTGAGGTGCTGGATTAACCCCATGATGAAACTGTCATCCTTGTCTTAGAGATGAAGAAGCTAGGGATCAGAAAGGTTAATTTAATTATTTAAGGCACATAACCTGGAGTGGCAGGTTTTGGATAGAAAACCAGGTTATCCAAATGATTACATCTATACCTTTTTCTCCTCAATTTTTCAACACCTGTCCTTTCTCCTTTCTTAGTTTGTGACCTCTTTTTTTTTTTTTTAATTTCACTGAAGCAAATGGAAGCAATCAGAAGAAAATTGTTACAGCCTCCCCATGACAAATCTGCCTAATGCCAGCACCTTCTGTTCATCTCCCTTTCACAGAGGAGGAAGTTTCGAGCTCTTATCTAATTTCCCCTCCCTACACACTTTGTAAATGAGATCCTGTACCTGCAACTGCTCAAGATCTTCCAGCTTGCATTCAGTCCTTTTTCTTCCAAATCATCAGTTACCCTCTTTTTGTTAGATTTTCTCATCAGCATAAACATGTGGCTTAATCTATCTCGTCTTCAAAGAGTCCTGCTCCAGATACTATAAACTTTGAGCACTTTTCTTTATAGCAAACTCCTTGAAAGTGGTCTCTGTGTTCTGTTTATCCTCTCCTCATTCCATTTTTGCCCTCTCTAGTCACTGAAACCATGCTTGTTCTGGTTATCCGTGACTGTAGCTTGCTGATTTCTGTTGGTCGCTTGTCAAACTCATCTCATTTGGCCTTTGGGAATCTTTGGAACAGTTGATTATTCCTACTATGTTGACCCCCACACCCCACCCAACATACACTTAATTTGAAGACATTCCACACTCCTCTTTTTCCTCCTACATAGGTTGGTTCTTCTAAGGTTCCCTTCAGCCTCCTCTTTCTCACCTCTATATTGGATCAGACCTCATAACATCTTTTCTTCTCTTCTTTAGTCTGTGTTTGTGCTAAGTTGCTTCAGTTGTGTCTCTTTATGACCCTGTGGACTGTAGCCTGCCAGGCTCCTCTGTCCGTGGAATTATCCAGGCAAGAATATTGGAGTAGGTTGCTGTTCCCTTCTCCAGGGGCTCTTACCAACCCAGGGACTGAACCTGTGTCTCCTGCAGCTCCTGCATTACAGGCAGATTCTTTACTGCTGAGCCATCGAGGAAGCTCCTTCTTTAGCCTCAGTTCAGTTCAGTTCAGTTCAGTCGCTCAGTCATGTCCGACTCTCCGCGACCCCATGAATCACAGCACGCCAGGCCTCCCTGTCCATCACCAACTCCCGGGGTTCACTCAAACCCATGTCCACAGAGTCGGTGATGCCATCCAGCCATCTCATTCTCTGTCGTCCTAGATGATATTAATTCAGTTCCAAGACTTTTTAATCCCCATCTGTATTCGGAGGCCTCCTAGTTGTACATAACCTTGGATTTTCTGAGTTTCAGGGTGTGTGTCTGAATGAATGAAAGGTGTCATGACTCCCTTTGCACAGAAAAGAAACAGCAAGCCCAAATAAGAGTGCCCAAAGGATTCTCACTCTCACTCCAATCATCTTTTAACACTGTCATCACTTTTCTTCTTTCTGGTTAGAAGATGTCCTGTTTTAGCACTCAAAGTCTGCTGACTGTTTGGTTGGTGTGCAGAATATATTTTACATATAAATGTCCCTCTCCAAAGAGCCCCTTATATGTTACATTGGAATACCTCTACTTGTGCCAAGACTTCAAACAATTTTATGAAGATTTGAATTAAGAGTAGAAAATGAAAACTGCTCACTGCAAATTGGCTTCTCTGCCTTCCCAGGAGTCAATTTCTACTTTCAAACAGTTAGGAAAATCATGAGTATTACTTTTTTGGTTATTAACTGTATGAGTGATACTAGAATTTCAGATTGTGTTTTACTGAAGTTTGTGATTTAAAGCCTCAGATACTTACTGTGAAATGCATGGTGTTTAAAATGGATAAACTATCTGAAGAATTATTTATCTCTTGGGAAAAGTAGAGCAAATCAATTAGTATATATCAAAACACAATATGGCCAGGTTTTTGTGGATCATCTGCAAGATTGATAGAGGTGTCTCATGCCCTTTTATTATGTGGTAAATTTTTACAGATCATTTAGATTTGTCCTTTTTAAATTTCAGTGACGATGTCTACAGTGGTTTAATATATTAGTGGTTTACAGGAGTGCTAAAGTTCAAGTGTTAAACAGGGCTCACTGTCCTGGAGTGTCTGTTTTAACTGACAGTTGTGAAGGGAAATGTTTTGATATTAAAAAAGGCATGATCATTCTATTAAGCATAGCTTTACTGATGCACAACACTTCAAGGACATTTTACACTTAAGGTGAACTATTTAAGACTTTCCTGAGAGCCCCCAGCCCTGGGGGTCATGACTTTATTCTTGCCTGAAGTTAGAATTGCATTGGTGAGGAATTTGAGCAGTGCCTACACTTCTGGTGGCAGTGAACAGTCACATATATAATATCATCTCTCTTTCCAGGGCTTCCCTGATGGCTCTGGGATAGAGAACCCGCCTGCCAATGCAGGAGGCATAAGAGATGCGGGCTTGATCCCGGAGTTAGGAAGGTCCCCTGGAGAAGGAAATAGCAACCTACTCCAATAGTCTTGCCTGGAGAATCCCATGGACAGAGGAGCCTGGTGGGCTACAGTCCAGGGGGTCACAGAGTTGAACATGACTGAAGTGACTTAGCACTCTTTTCAGTAGGCTCTAGGCTCCCCCTAGTTAGGGACTATATGTTATGTTTTTTTTTGGCCCCACCATGTGATTTCTGGGATCTTAGTGCCCTGAGCAGGGATCGAAACTGTGCCCCACCTGCAGTGGAGGCATGGAGTCCTAACCACTAGACCTCCAGGGCATTCCCTATGGTACTTTATTTTGTAACTCTGTAAGGGTCACTGTGCTTGGCACATAGATGAGACTCTCATAAAAGTCATTGAGTAGAACTTAGGCAGATGGAACATAGTGATTAAAAAATAATTTCTAAGGCAATAGCAGAGTATCCACAAATATCGAAAGGGTGCATTGTTCTTGAGGAAGAAAATGAGTTTCTTGATTTTTCACATATATCAGTGGCTGATTAAGCCTTAGAGATGAAATTGGGGAATTACTGACTTGGACAGAGAGTGACAAGGCAGCTCTGTGGTTATTGCCAGAGGATCATTAGAGCATGGCTAGAAATGTAAGGTGCAATGATTTGAGGTGTGCATTCATATACCCACATACGAGGAGTGAATTGCACATAAGTGGGAAGCTGCAGCAACAGTAAAGTGGACCAAAAAGTCATGTTACATGCATATGCTTTACACAGTGATGAAAGGGGACCAAGTACATCTACATAAAACTGTATAGATGAACCTAATGAACCACAGATCCCTCCATATGCTTACATGTATATAAAGTCCTGCTGCTGCGGCTGCTAAGTCGCACCAGTCGTGTCCAACTCTGTGCGACCCCATAGACAGCAGCCCAACAGGCTCCTCTGTCCCTGGGATTTTCCAGGCAAGAATACTGGAGTGGGTTGCCATTTCCTTCTCCAGTGCATGAAAGTGAAAAGTGAAAGAGAAGTCGCTCAGTCGTGTCTGACTCATAGCGACCCCATGGACGGTAGCCCACCAGGGTCCTCCATCCATGGGATTCTCCAGGCAAGAATACTGGAGTGGGTTGCCATTTCCTTCTCCTATATAAAGCCTTCCCCCTCCAAAAGAGGCAAAATTAATGTATGATGTTAAAAGTCAGCATATTGGATACAGTAGTTAATCCTTGGCAAGATAATGTGCATGTAACAAAAGCGAGTGTTATGCAGAAATGTTCACTTAGTGAAAATGCATCAATTTATACAATCATGGTTTGTGCATATATGTATGCATATCAATTTGTGCATATATATATATATGCAATCAATATATGTATTGCATCACTAAAAACTTGAAACAACTGCCTAACATGAATTGTGATCTTGAATTAGAAAACACCTAGGACTGCTAGAAACCGTCCAGGAGTACAAACACAGCATCAGAGGGTACACTGGTTTGGAGAAGCACAGGGATCTGGGGATAAATGGATGGGGTTATTTCAGCTCACTTACACTCAAGACTACTGAGTTTTATCCTTTTTCATCAAGCTCTAAGCGTTCTGGATATCAGGCCAATAATCAGGGTTAGGCTGTTAGAGAGGTACATTAATGAGGAGGCTTTAAAAGTGATTTGGAATTTCTAACCTGAGAAAGCAGCAGTGCAGACTTATACTTTTTACTGATTTTTGCAGTGGATTCAGCAGGAAGGGGGAACCATGGTGGAGCTGGCTTTGGGAGCTGCTTTCATTGCTGGTCTTAAGTTTTCAGGTATAGGCAGGAATTGTTGGTAGCTCTTTGTTGAGAAATCATTTTAATAATCGCACACAAGTCTGATAATAATTGGAGGGAGTTTCTTTTTTTTTTTATTTATTTAGGATGGGCCCTTTATCCTGTCTTTAAAAAAAACTACGTATTTTTTTTTTTGGTTGTGCTGGGTCTTCAGTGCTGGACCCTGGCTTTCTCTAGTTGTGGTGAGCGGGGACTACTGTTCATTGGGGTGCATGAGCTTCTCATTGTGGTGGCTCATCTTATAGAGCACAGGCTCTAGGTGCATGGGCTTCAGCAGTTGTGGCGCATAGGCTTAGTTTCTCTGAGGCATGTGGAATCTTCCTGGACCAGGGATCGAACCTGGTCTCTCGCATTGGCTGGTGGATTCTTATCCATGGTACCACCAGAGAAGCCCAGATACTTTTACTCTTTTTGTTTCTAGTCAAATAAGATAGCATCAGTTCCTCTTCTTATATGTTAGGTGGCATTCAGAGGGATAAAAAGTGTACTTTTTTTTTTAATCATTTGTCATTCCTCAACAGGGAATCAAAATAATATGGACTTTGTGAAGCCACTTAGTAAAATCGTAGGTTATTAGACAAAGATCACTCTTTACACATGAACTCACTGTGTGTGTGTGTATGTGGCCTATGGAGATGTAGGAAGAAGTTGCATTTAAGGAGTAGTGAATTTCATCTCATAAAAACTTTTTAAAATTAAAAAAATTGTGGTAAAAATACCCATAATATTACCAAAATATAACCATTCTTAAGTATACTGCTCAGTGGTATTAAGTATACTCTCCCTGTTTACGCAGCCAATCTCCAGACCTTTTTCAGTAGAATCGCCCCTCCGTACCTGTCAAACAGCTCTCCTCCCCAGCCTCTGGCAACCATCATTCCATTTTCTATTCTTAGGAGTTCTTCTATTTTAAGTATTGGAATCATCCATTAAGGCTCTATTTTAATTTTTCATTCTGAGCCTGGTTTAGACAAGTCTATGAGCTTAAATAATTTTACTGATTGCCTAATGTTGGTTTACAGGATCACCCTGTAAATTATTATTTTCAGATGGCCCATAATAACATCTTAGATGGACTATTTACATGTTCTAGAATACTTTGCTGACTACATTTTCAATAGGAAGAAGAAGAACAAGACAGTCAGAGGTCCCAGCCCAATTAGAGGGCTTGATGGCATCACCAACATCCATGCTCCTGCCCCAAATGGAAGAAGCTGGTAGAGGCAGTGGTCTTAGAGTGTGCAGAGTTAAGCATTTATTGAGTTCCTATGATACAGTAACTGCTTTTGAATGTAAGTCATCTGACTTTGTGTGTGTGTTTAGTTGCTCAGTTGTATCCAACTCTTCATAACCCTTGGGACTGTAGCCTGCCAGTCTCCCCTGGCAGGGAGAGTTCCCCTGTCCCTGTCTCTCTCCCCAGGGAGAGCAGGTACAGGCTCCCCTGTCCGTAGGGTTTTTCAGGCAAGAATACTGGAGTGGGTTGTCATTTCCTCCTCCAGGGAATCTTCCTGACCCAGGGATCAAACCCATGTCTCCTGTGTCTCCTGCATTGCAGGTAGATTCTTTACCTGCTAAGTCATTGGGGAAGCTTTCCTGGTGGCTCAGATGGTAAAGAATCTGCCTGCAATGCAGGAGACCTGGATTCAATCCCTGAGTTGGAAAGATCCCCTGGAGAAGGGAATGGCTTCCTATTCCAGTATTCTTGCCTGAAAAATCCCATTGACAGTGGGGCCTGGCGGGCTACAGTCCATGGGGTCCAAAGAGTTGGACACGACTGAGCAATTAACACTTCAACTTCATCTGACTTTAACCCTCATCTTAATATTATGAAATTGGTTTTTTGTATCTGCTTTGCAAGTGAGGAAACTGGAGTTAAGAGAGTCGAGTGGTTTCTCCAGGTTTCCAAGGCTAATGGCAGAGATGGTATTTGACCTGGTTTCTTCTTACCCTTCTTTATCTTCTGTCATGCAGGAGGAGCTGTAGTAATATGCATGATGTACATTATCCTTGTGTTAGGGATGATCAAACTGAGTTAAGTTGGGCTAAGTAATTTTCATCAAATTACACATCTAGCAAGTAGTAGAAATAGGAGTTGAAATCAGGAGATGTTAGAAATAAACTGTAAGCCCTTCTGGGTTTGGAGCTATCTTTACGCAAAAGTTTACAAAATTCTTGCAGTTAAAAGCATTGGTAGGTGGAAAGTCTGTCTTTGCAGAAATAATACAAATGTTGTGACATCTGGCAATGCCTTCTTCACAAGAGATGAAGGTCGGTCTGGTCATATGGGAGACCTTGAATGACCCACCTACGGGTTTGATCTTAATTTGGTAGACAATCAGGGGCTTTTGAAGAACCTTGATTGAAGATGATCAGAGCTGTGCTTTTAGAAAAATCAATGCATACATTAGAAGGTGAAGCTACTGAATGCAAGCACTCTCAATAGTACTAAAGTTGGAATGACTTTATTGCCTCTCTGCATTCCCTTGACCTTTCCCAGTATCAGTTAGGAAGCCTCCTGTTATTTTACATTTAATACAAGGTATTATTTCTTTTCCCCAAAGGCATTTGAATGATGAGGCTAACATCTCAAACTTTTGCATATATACAAATGAAGACATTTTAATGCTAAGTCAGTAAGTCCGAACAGTCAGTATTTTAGTGATAAACTGATATGTGGAGTACTGCATGTTTCTTGGGTGATTTTTTGAACCAGTGGAAATGATTGTGCATGGGTGCATGTTAAATCCCTTCAGTCATGTTTGACTCTTTGTGACCCTATGGGCTGTAGCCCATCAGGCTCCCCTGTCCATGGGACTCTCTAGGCAAGAATACTGGAGTGGGTTGTCATGCCCTCTTCCAGGGGATCTTCCCGGCCCAGGGATTGAACCTGCATCTTTTATGTCTCCTGCTTTGGCAGGCAGGTTCTTTACACTATGTTGCAATAAATATACATACATCTGTGTATATGTGTATATATATGTGTGTGTGTATAGTTATGCATATATATGTAGTTATATATATATTTAGGATTCTGCACTGTATGCTAGTTTCTGTTTCTCATACTTTGCTCATATTCCTCTTAACAACACTAGAGGTCACTCAGACCCTGTCTGTAATTTAGTTTTGCCACTGTTCATCTTCATTTAAGTTACATCTGCATTCCTGTTGTGGACTTGCTGTTTTTCTTTATGAATTATACAGCTTGCCTCTCTTAACCTGCTAATGTTAGTTTGCAGCAGTCCCTATTACAGCGTAGTTTAATTGACAAATTAACTTGTATTAGTTTGCCAGATACTGGCACAAATGAGATTTTTCTTCATCTCCTCCATGGTTGATGTCAGCTATAGAGAGGCAGGTTGATTAGATGCAGAATGGTTCTAATTTCAGAAAAATCAATGATATAACCATAGTATTCAAACTACATTTTTTCAAGTATTATATTTTCAATCATAGAAAATAGGCTCTAATTTTTGTTTTCGGTCAACTTGAAACTTTTTTTATTAATCTGCAGGCATAAAATCATGACATTAGCTTTCTGTTCTGTAGGCATAAAAAAATTAGTTTACTGTTCTGAATTAATCAGATTAGTCATTCAGTTAACAATCTTTTATTAAACACATACTCGACGAAGATAATCACGATGCGTGATCACTCACCTGGAACCAGACATCTTGGAATGTGAAGTCAAGTGGGCCTTAGAGAGCATCACTACAAACAAAACTAGTGGAGGTGATGGAATTCCACTTGAGCTATTTCAAATCCTGAAAATAATGCTGTGAAAGTGCTGCACTCAATATGCCAGCAAATTTGGAAAACTCAGCAATGGCCACAGGACTGGAAAAGGTCAGTCTTCATTCCAATCCCAAAGAAAGGGAATGCCAAAGAGTGCTCAAACTACTGCACAATTGCACTCATCTCACACACAAAGAGTTGGACACGACTGAGCGACTGAACTGAACTGAACTGAACACACGCTAGTAAAGTCATGCTCAAAATTCTCCAAGCCAGGCTTCAGCAATATGTGAATCATGAACTTCCAAATGTTCAAGCAGGTTTTAGAAAAGGCAGAGGCACCAGAGATCAAATTGCCAACATCCGCTGGATCATGGAGAAAGCAAGAGAGTTCCAGAAAAACATCTATTTCTGCTTCATTGACTATGCCAAAGCCTTTGACTGTGTGCATCACAATAAACTGTGGAACATTCTGAAAGAGATGGGAATACCAGACCACCTGACCTGCCTCTTGAGAAACCTGTATGCAGGTCAGGAAGCAACAGTCAGAACTGTACATGGAACAGACTGGTTCCAAATAGGAAAAGGAGTACGTCAAGGTTGTATATTGTCACCCTGGTTATTTAACTTATATGCAGAGTACATCATGAGGAACGCTGGGCTGGAAGAAGCACAAGCTGGAATCAAGATTGCTGGGAGAAATATCAATAACCTCAGATATGCAGATGACACTACCCTTATGGCAGAAAGTGAAGAGGAACTCAAACGCCTCTTGATGAAAACAAAAGAGGAGAGTGAAAAGGTTGGCTTGAAGCTCAACATTCAGAAAACAAAGATCATGGCATCTGGTCCCATCACTTCATGGGAAATAGATGGGGAAACAGTGGAAACCGTGTCAGACTTTATTTTTTTGGGCTCCAAAATCACTGCAGATGCTGTTTGCAGCCAGGAAATTAAAAGACGCTTACTCCTTGGAAGGAAAGTTATGACCAGCCTAGATAGCATATTAAAAAGCAGAGACATTACTTTGCCAACCAAGGTCTGTCTAGTCAAGGCTGTGGTTTTTCCCGTGGTTATGTATGGATGTGAGAGTTGGACTGTGAAGAAAGCTGAGCGCTGAAGAATTGATGCTTTTGAACTGTGGTGTTGGAGAAGACTCTTGAGAGTCCCTTGGACTTCAAGGAGATCCAACCAGTCCATTCTAGAGGAGATCAATCCTGGGTGTTCATTGGAGGGGCTGATGCTAAAGCTGAAACTCCAATACTTTGGCCACCTCATGCGACGAGTTGACTCACTGGAAAAGAGTCTGATGTTGGGAGGGATTGGGGGTGGGAGGAGACGGGGATGACAGAGAATGAAATGGCTGAATGGCATCACCGACTCGATGGACATGAGTTTGAGTGAACTCTGGGAGTTGTGATGGACAGCGAGGCCTGGCGTGCTGTGGTTCATGGGGTCGCGGAGAGTCGGACATGACTGAGCAACTGAACTGAACTGAACTGATAATGCAAGAAACTAAATCAGGCACAGAGAGCATGGAGACTAATTAAACTGAAAATGGATCAATAGACTTTATTCATGTTCCCCTAAACTCTAAAATATTATGATGCTGGGAACAGGCTTTCTTAAATTCTTTAAGGATAAATTCAGTAAACTCTAAGGAAGGGTGGTGATTCATTTTCTTCCATTCCTTAATAATTTTATTTTCCCTCCTAACTTCTTCTAGAAGTTATACTGATGGGCACCTGCTCTTGGGTCTCTATGTAACATAACATGTAACATAAATGCCGTCTGGGACTAAATGTCTTCCTGAACCTGTTATGTCCTCTGAAATATTGACCATCGAAGGACTTGCCAAAGCAGAACATCTTCGTCCAGTTTTTGCGAAGTACTTGATTGATAAAGGTTTGTTATGAGCTTAAGGCGCTTTTGTGATTAATAAAGAAGCAATATTTGTGTTTTATTTAGTTTCTTTCATGAACCACTCTTTGGGAATGGGAAGACAATAGCATAGTCAAGAGTAGTGATTCTAGGACCTTTCCTGGTGGTCCGGGGTTTAAGAATCTGCCTCCCAATGCAGACTTCCCTGGTGGCTCAGTCGGTAAAGAATCTGTCTGTAATTCAAGAGACCTGGGTTTGATCCCTGGGTTGGGAAGATCCCCTGGAGAAGGAAATGGCAACCCACTCCAGTATTCTTACCTGGAGAATTCCATGGACAGAGGAGCCTGGCGGGCTACAGACCATGGGGTTGCAAAAGTCAGACATGACTTCATGACTAAACAACACCAATATATCCTTCATATACCAGTTTAGCAATCATAACTGTAAAGCTTGTGAGTATCATTTGCACCCATCTCTAACTCCCTTTGATAAAGCTGGTTATTGCTTTTAAGGTATTCTCATGTTAATGTTGAGCGTAATACATATCATATTAAGATAGGGTTTCTGTTGGTTCATTGGACAGCTGCTTCTCTCAGAGGAGATAGAATCTTATTCATCTTTGTGTCTTTATTATCTAATGTAGTTCTAGTACAAAGCTTGCATTTCATAAATGTTTAGTGCATGATTAAATCTATGTATATATCTGTTTTTCCTTCTATATTGTGAGATTCTCTAGATGGATATCTTGATCAGTTTTGCTTTTTTGATACATTCCTCTCTTTACACATTATAGTTCAGTTTTAATGAAGTTTAACTGCATAAAAAAATGAAAAGAATGAGAGAACTTATATTACTTTTAGTTTAAGTGTCTCCAGATTCTAAGTGCAGAACTGACTTGGTATTTTTCATTGTGCATTTATTATAATTGGATCTGATTTTAATAGTTATATTTAACATTTAGACATGGTTTTGTGATAGGGACTTCACAAAACAGATTTCAGGGATTTTTGCAATATTCACAACAGTCTACAATGTTTTATTGCTATCTGTATTTACAAAACAAAAAACATTTGATGAGCTTGAATTGTCAAACACGTGTCAACATTTAATGTAAAAATCAGAAAAGTCAATGAAAGTAGGATATAGTGACTGTCCTTGTACCAGAAACAAGGTGAATATAAGTTGTCCACAGTTGCACTAAGATGGAATGACTTTTGAAGCTTTGATAATGTGTCACAGCTTGTGGCAGGAAAAGCAAGTATACAGATTATATGTCGTTGGTCCTGTGGCAGAGCTCATGCTAAGCAGAAAAACTGGCATAATTCCTATTCTTTTGTTAGGCTGTCAAAAACTCAGGCTGTAAGGAGGAGTTACTGTTGATTGAGGCAAGTCTTCCTTGCCTGTCTTGTTCCTAGAACCCTGGTTGTTTAAGGCCAAGAGTTAGAAAAATTTTGCCCATGATCTGGTAAAGGCACTTGCTTACTATGTCTCAATGCCTAGAATAATTCTGTGTGCCAATAGCACGTCTAGACAAAAGGGAATCTTGTCCGAGTCCTATTTTATGTGGAGGTTGCTTACACAGTCAGTTTGATTTTGGCACAACATTCTAATAAAGAAAATGTCAACGATAACTGTCATTCAGTTCAGTTCAGTTAAGTCGCTCAGTCGTGTCCGACTCTCTGCGACCCCATAAATCACAGCACGCCAGGCCTCTCTGTCCATCACCAACTCCCGGAGTTCACTCAAACTCATGTCCACAGAGTCGGTGATGCCATCCAGCCATCTCATTCTCTGTCGTCCCCTTCTCCTCTCGCCCCCAATCCCTCCCAGCATCAGAGTCTTTTCCAGTGAGTCAACTCGTCGCATGAAGTGGCCAAAGTATTGCAGTTTCAGTTTTAGCATCAGTCCTTCCAATGAACACCCAGGACTGATTTCCTTTAGGATGGACTGGTTGGATCTCCTTGCAGTCCAAGGGACTCTCAAGAGTCTTCTCCAACACCACAGTTCAAAAGCATCAATTCTTCAGCACTCAGCTTTCTTCACAGTACAACTCTCACATCCATACATGTCCACTGGAAAAACCATATTCTTGACTAGATGGACTTTTGTTGGCAAAGTAATGTCTCTGCTTTTTAATATACTATCTAGGTTGGTCATAACTTTCCTTCCAAGGAGTAAGCGTCTTTTAATTTCCTGGCTGTAATCAGCACCTGCAGTGATTTTGGAGTCCCAAAAAATAAAGTCTGACACGTTTCCACTGTTTTTCCATCTATTTCCCATGAAGTGATGGGACCAGATGCCATGATCTTAGTTTTCTGAATGTTGAACTTTAAGCCAAGTTTTTCACTCTCCTCTTTCACTTTCCTCAAGAGGCTTTTGAGTTCCTCTTCACTTTCTGCCATAAGGGTGGTGTCATCTGCATATCTGAGGTTATTGATATTTCTCCTGGCAGTCTTGATTCCAGTTTGTGCTTCTTCCAGCCCAGCATTTCTAATGATGTACTCTGCATATAAGTTAAATAAGCAAGGTGACAATATACAGCCTTGACATACTCCTTTTCCTATTTGGAACCAGTCTGTTGTTCCATGTACAGTTCTGACTGTTGCTTCCTGACCTGCATACAGGTTTCTCAAGAGGCAGGTCAGGTGGTCTGGGATTCCCATCTCTTTCAGAATGTTCCACAGTTTGTTGTGATCGACAGTCAAAGGCTTTGGCATAGTCAATGAAGCAGAAATAGATGTTTTTCTGGAACTCTCTTGCTTTCTCCATGATCCAGTGGATGTTGGCAATTTGATCTCTGGTGCCTCTGCCTTTTCTAAAACCTGCTTGAACATCTGGGAGTTCACGGTTTACATACTGCTGAAGCCTGGCTCTTTTTTTAACCTATAAATTACAATTATGTCTTACTGTGGGTCCAGCCACACCTCCTCCTGCCACTAAAAGCTGACCCTAAGACAAGGAGTTGATATAGGGAGTTTATACTGGAAGTAGTCACAGAAGTGTGGAAAGTAGAGAGAGAAGAAAGGAAGAAAAACAATGAAATATGTGTTTATGAGCTGTTTACTGACTAGAACTGTCTCACTGAAAGATAAAGCAGTTGGGACATTTATCCATAGGCTCTTATGTTCTATAGCATGAGGATTGCATTGGGGGTAGACCCCTGCACATTTCTGGCTTGCATCTGCATGTGGTAAGCCATTTTCCCCAGCTTTAGAGAAAGCAGTTCAGAAAACTGTGGTGGAATATTGGGAAAGATGCATGGAACTGTCCACCATACACGTGCTGAAATTAGGTGGACTGAGGGTGGGAAATGGTTCATTACGGGTATCTTCTACAGATGACAAAAAGTCTTACCTAAGAATAATGGCCAAAATGATGAAATAAGTTGTTTATGCTCTACTAATTATTTATATGTTTATATATGCTTTTTAGTATGTTTTGAGAGATTACACTCATGTCAAGTGATATTCAGTTTAAGGTTGGTATTTGTGCCAACCTCTCTTCATTTAATAATTGGCAAAATGCCAATTTCTAGAACATTTTGAAAGAGCCAAAAAAACTATAAAGTTTATTAATGAATTACTTTCAGTATAAGGTCAGATCATGGGATGGGAATAGGTGGGTACAAGACTCAAATGACACACGTTTAATATAATGGCGTCCAGAATTTTGAATTTAAAAATCATCTTATTTATCATTTTAGAAAATTACAAAAAAAAACCTAAATAAAAATATAAAGAAGGGAACTGTATCAACCATAACCTCCCATCTAGAAATGATCATTATTACTACCTTGATGTAATCCTTTCCAGTCAAAAATTCTTATTATAGATGTGAGTAATGATTTTTTTTTCTTTTTGATAATAAATGCCAGTTCCCTACTGTATGGCAGGTAAGGAGACTGATATTTTTTAAATGCCTGTTATTTGCTGGATATCGAGTTGAACATTCTACACACCTTTCCTAATCCATTAGCCCGTGTGCTGTTTGTTTTTAGGAAGCCACTATCCCAGCCTCAGAGGTTAGTCTACGTGTGTTGGGTACTGCCCAGAGCCTGTCTCAAATCATTGAGAGAACGCTTTGTCTTCCCCAGGCCCCAAGTGAGCAAGTGAGAAAGGTTAAGGGCAGCCTGGGAAATGCTGAGAAGTGTTTTTTCCAATGGAAACAAAAATGGAATAGAGAGAGGCAGAGGAACCAGGGAAGTGTATTAGAGTAGAGCAATGGAAAAGAAATTTCCTTAAATTTATTTTCCTCCCAATACTGTGTTACGTCTGTTTTTAGGTCTGCTTGCTCAAATGACTAGGCAGATTTTCCCAGTTAAATCATCATTTACAGCCCTACTCATCCCAAATGTGTAAATAAGCTTCCTTTGGGTTTGTGTGACAGGCATTTGCTTTGCATCATCATTCGTGTTTTGACAACATTCCTGGCAATGAAAACAAGTCTGCCATACCCCCAACTCCTTCGAAATGCCTTTTTCCTCCTTTTATCTTTGATTCAGGGATGTAAGTAAATAAAACCTGCCCTACCAAGTCTTGCTTCTCCTCCCCCGCTTCCTTCTACTATTCAGGATTTTAATTTGAAAATGGTTATTTTTAGCCTTGTTCTCAACTGTGCCTATGCTCTGTCCTCACCATGCTGCTGATTGCTGATAACGCTGCCGGCTTCAGGGGTGGCTGGTGCAATCTGCAAACATTACAGATAAGATTGATTGAAAAGTGGGCTGTGGCTTATAGAGACCCCTCTGAGGCTTTGGAAGCAGGAGCTTCCTAAAGGGCTTGCTTTTTAGGGGGAAGTTTTTAAATCACACTTCCAGGCAGGCCTGTGGTGGGGAGAGGTATTTATTAAAAACTGTCCCTTTTGGAGTAGTCTTGGGACTCAGGAGTAGGTGGAGCAGTCTTGATTTTACAAAATTAGGGACTGTGTGGGCAGAGAAAAAGAGTCAGGAGGTATGCTACATCCAGAGGCAATCCCAAAAGATTTTCAGTATAGATAAAAGCAGGGGTCCCATTCTGGTGACCTGTAGACCATAAGTGTTTGTAGATGTGTTTTGCTTGGCTCCCAGAGTTTTTCTTTAAAAATGTATTATTATTGATGTTATTCAATTGCATATTTCATATTTAGTTGTATATTCAATATCCAATTATACATTTAACATGAACTTGAATATTACATATTAATTGCACGTTCACATATATATGAAAACACTATGTGCCAAGAACTGCTCCAAGCTTTTAATAAATGCCATGAAATTTACTTTTTATAGCAGCCCTATTAATTAGGGCCCAGTGTTGTCCTTATTTCACAGATGAGGAAACTGAGGCATGGGGAAGTTAGATAACTTGTGCAAGGTCATATATCTTACACTTGATATTGAAATAGAGATTTTTACATATAAGGCTAAAAATCAGTATTTATGAATATTTGAAACTTCTAGGCAATATTGGGCTCTCAATCCTTAGGGCAACAAATGTCACTATTAGATAGGATATTCAGGCTGCTGCTTATTGAAGTCTTCACATGTCCCTATTCCCTGTAATTGGTTGACTTTAAAGATTTCTGTTCTTTTTCTTACTCCTGTAAGTAGTTAAGTAGATTCATAGTTTTCAAATCAGGAAGATAAGATTTAGCAAAAGGAGGCAGTAGGAAATGGGAGTAGGACATGGAGGAAATCATGAGAAAATGTGTAGAGTCCACTGGCCCCAAACCACCTGTCACCCACCTGGGTAATCATTACAGTCACACATCTATTCAGCCACTTGCAGTAGACGACTAAAACTGAGCTGAAGACTAAGGACACAGCTCTGCGTGAAAACCAAACAGAACTTTTGAGTCTAGAAGGACAGTGCTGGTGATCAATGACTGTACAATCATGCATTATGTATAGGAGGAAGCCTTGCTTGGGGATGTCTGGGGAGTCTGGTCTGAGGAGGTGCCTTTTGTTCTTAGGAGCACGAGTAGTTAGCCAGTGACGAATAGGTATGGTTGTGACAATTATGCCCTGAAAATATACCTTCCCTAAGAGAGCATTAGAAATCAAGAGCAACCTGGTTGCAAAGGCTAGAGAAAGCAGGGCAGGCAGAAAAGATGAATGAAGGACATGTGTTGGGTGTGGAGGACCGAGGGCATCTTGGGGAGAACACTCACTAGCTTTGTCTGTTAGTTGAAATGTTGGTTTCTTTCTTCTTAAAATATTTATTTATTTATTTGGCTTTGCTGGGTCTTACTGCGGCATGCTGGACATTTGATCTTTGTTGTGGGATGCTCACTCTTAGTTATAGCATGTGGGATTTAGTTCCTTGATGAGGGATCAAACCCAGGCCCCCTGCATTTAGAGTGAGGAGTCTTAGCCACTGGATCACCACGGAATTGGTTTCTGAGGTCACTTTTCTTCATTTTAAAAGCGTGGATGGAAAAAAGTGCTGACCTCACAGTTTTGCTTCAAGACTTAATTGTGATGATATAGGTAAAGTGCTTGGGGAGAACAGCACGCATTGCATTGCTCATCAATATGGCTATTATGTCATATCACATTTTTCTTCTATCATTTTTGGTGCTAATAATAATGGTGAGGTTAATAGTACTTATTGTTATTAGAAGGTCCAGTTGTTACTGTGGGAAGAGAAAGCATTGTTTCCATAAGTGCATCTCATGAAGATCTAAATAACAGACCCATGAATGGAGATAGTGTGCAGTGAAGTGACCCTGAGATGGTAGGGCATTGGGAAGGGACTAATAAAAAGCTGAAGAATTGATGCTTTTGAATTGTGGTGTTGAAGAAGACTCCTGAGAGTCCCTTGGACTGCAAGGAGATCAAACCAGTCAATCCTAAAGAAAATCAGTCTGGAATATTCATTGGAAGGACTGATGCTGAAGTACCAGTACTTTGGCCATCTGATGCAAAGAACTGACTCATTGGAAAAGACCCTGATGCTGGGAAAGATTGAAAGCAGGAGGAGAAGGGGACAACAGAGGATGAGATGGTTGGATGGCATCACTGACTCGATGGACATGAGTTTGAGCAAGCTTCGGGAGTTGGTGATGGACAGGGAAGCCTGGTGTGCTGCAGTCCTTGGGGTTGCAAAGAGTCAGATGCGACTGTGTGACTCAGGTGAACTGAATAAAAAGCAAAATAAACAGAACAACTGAAAAAAAATCACTCTAAAATGCTTTGACAGTTTCTTCCTGCTATTAAGATACGGTGAAGATATTTCTCTTACCCTTGACCTTTTTAACTGATGAGTTAGGAATTAGAGGTAGAACTTAGGCTCAAATGGGTGGTTGATAATTTCTTTCTCATATCTAAAGTAGAGCTAGACTCTGAACTTCAAATCCTAGTTATAATCTGTTTTTAAAAAGTATTTATAACTTCCAGATACATAGTAGTGGGTTGACCAAAATGTTCATTTGGGGTTTTCCACAGCATTGTACAGAAAACCTGAACTAACTTTTTGGCCAACCCAATATGTGAACTGTGAACTCCCAGATGTTCAAGCAGGTTTTAGAAAAGGCAGAGGCACCAGAGATCAAATTGCCAACATCCGCTGGATCATGGAGAAAGCAAGAGAGTTCCAGAAAAACATCTATTTCTGCTTCATTGACTATGCCAAAGCCTTTGACTGTGTGGATCACAATAAACTGTGGAACATTCTGAAAGAGATGGGAATACCAGACCACCTGACCTGCCTCTTGAGAAACCTGTATGCAGGTCCGGAAGCAACAGTCAGAACTGTACATGGAACAGCAGACTGGTTCCAAATAGGAAAAGGAGTACATCAAGGCTGTATATTGTCACCTTGTTTATTTAACTTATATGCAGAGTACATCATGAGGAATGCTGGGCTGGAAGAAGCACAAGCTGGAATCAAGATTGCTGGGAGAAATATCAATAACCTCAGATATGCAGATGACACCACCCTTAATGGCAGAAAGTGAAGAGGAACTAAAAAGCCTCTTGAGGAAAGTGAAAGAGGAGAGTGAAAATGTCGGCTTGAAGCTCAACATTCAGAAAACAAAGATCATGGCATCTGGTTCCATCACTTCATGGGAAATAGATGGGGAAACAGTGGAAACAGTGTCAGACTTTATTTTTTTGGGCTCCAAAATCACTGCAGATGCTGATTGCAGCCATGAAATTAAAAGACGCTTACACCTTGGAAGGAAAGTTATGACCAACCTTGATAATATATTAAAAAGCAGAGACATTACTTTGCCAACAAAGGTCCGTCTAGTCAAGGCTATGGTTTTTCCCATGGTCATGTATGGATGTGAGAGTTGGACTGTGAAGAAAGCTGATCGCCGATGAATTGATGGTTTTGAACTGTGGTGTTGGAGAAGACTCTTGAGAGTCCCTTGGACTGCAAGAAGATCCAACCAGTCCATTCTAAAGGAGATCAGTCCTGGGTGTTCATTGGAAGGACTGATGCTAAAGCTGAAACTGCAATACTTTGGCCACTTCATGCGACGAGTTGACTCACTGGAAAAGACTGATGCTGGGAAAGGTTGGGGGTGGGAGGAGAAGGGGACGACCGAGAATGAGATGGCTGGATGGCATCACCGACTCTGTGGACATGAGTTTGAGTGAACTCCGGGAGTTGGTGATGGACAGGGAGGCCTGGCGTGCTGTGATTCATGGGGTCGCGGAGAGTCGGACATGACTGAACGACTGAACTGAACTGAATATATATATATATATATTTATATATATTTGTGTGTGTGTGTGTCGGAGAAGGCAATGGCAACCGACTCTAGTACTCTTGCTTGGAAAATCCCATGGATGGAGGAGCCTGGTGGGCTGCCGTCTCTGGGACACGACTAAAGTGACTTAGCAGCAGAAACAGTGTGTGTGTGTGTGCAAATAGTCCAGCTTGGCATCAATGTGATACCCTACAGGAAAACAAACTGAGGGCCTCCCAGTAGAAAGCTCTGCCATCTTGTCGATAATTATAGTCTAGATCTGTCACACTTTGCCTTTAACATTTGATTGCATTGCCTTCACAAAAGGTGTGCTTCCCTTGTGGCTCAACTGGTAAAGAATTCGCCTGCAATGTGGGAGACCTGGGTTCGATCCCTGGGTTGGGAAGATCCCTTGGAGGAGGGAAAGGCTACCCACTCTAGTATTCTGGCCTGGAGAATTCTGCTGCTGCTGCTGCTGCTGCGTCACTTCAGTCGTGTCCGATAATTCTACAGGGTCTCAAAGAGTCGGACACAACTGAGTGACTTTCACTTCACTTCACTAAAGGTCGAGAATGAATGTCCTTTCATCTGTTCTCTCACCCTCTCTTTCTGTCAGTTCTTCCCTCCAGGAGACGTAAGAGGGCGATCAACTAAAAGGAAACAAGCCAAGCCTTAGAAACCTAAAATTTGGTTCAGAGGCATTCCTTTTTAGCTCCATGTCTGAAACTGTTAAAAGCTAGGGGCTCGTTGTTCAAATGTGGGAACTAAGAGGGTATTTCTGCCTTTTTCTTTCTCCCTTCTCAGTGTTCATTAGTTGTTTTTACTAATAACAGTTTCTGGAGACTCCTTTTGGAAATCCACCTTCTGTCTCAGATCATTAGCTGATCCACCCTCAGCTGCAGGGGTGGGCAAGAGACCAGCCTACCCAATTGTTTCATCCTGGAGCCTCAGGACTTCCTTCAGGGTTGGGGACACACCCCAGTCAAACAATCAGAGCTAACACTTGGCTGTTTACTGGGGAGACTGAAAGAAATAGTTCTTCTTTATGCTGATCTTACAAAGATGGAAGACAAGCGCTTCCAAAGGCCACACAAAGAGATCCCATTTGAGCATGAAACACACACAGAGGAAAGCAGGGCTAAGGCCTGGGGAAAGGAGAGAGAGATGGAGAGATAGAGATAGATCAGGTAGAGTGGAGAGCGGAGAGGCTAGAGGGAAGGGAGGGGCGTGGGAGATAGAGATCTTTAAAATGAACTCTACTACAAGCAGGACTGTGTGGATCACAACACACTGGAAAATTCTGAAAGAGATGGGAATACCAGACCACCTGACCTGCCTCTTGAGAAATCTGTATGTAGGTCAAGAAGCAACAGTTAAAATCGGACATGGAACAATGGACTGGTTCCAAATTGGGAAAGGAGTACGTCACGGCTGTATAGTGTCACCCTGCTTATTTAACTTATATGCAGAGTACATCATGCGAACTGCTGGACTGGATGAAGCACAAGCTGGAATCAAGATTGCTGGGAGAAATATCAGTAACCTCAGATATGCAGATGACACCACCCTTATGGCAGAAAGTGAAGAGGAACTGAGAGGCCTCTTGATGAAAGTGAAAGAGGAGAGTGAAAAAGCTGGCTTAAAACTCAACATTCAAAAAACTAAGATCATGCCGTTTGATCCCATCACTTCTTGGCAAATAGATGGGGAAACAATGGAAACAGTGGCATACTTTATTTTCTTGGGCTCCAAAATCACTGCAGATGGTGACTACAGCCATGAAATTAAAAGACGCTTGCTCCTTGAAAGAAAAGCTATGACCAACATAGATAGCACATTAAAAAGCAGAGACATTACTTTACCAAAAAAGGTCCATCTAGTCAAGGCTATGGTTTTTCCAGTAGTCATGTATGGATGTGAAAGTTGGACCATAAAGAAAACTGAGCACTGAAGAACTGATGCTTTTGAACTGTGGTGTTGGAGAAGACTCTTGAGAGCCCCTTGGACTGCAAGGAGATAAAACCAGTCAACCCTAAAGGAAGTCAGTCCTGAATATTCATTGGAAGGACTGGTGCTGAAACTGAAACTCCAATACTTTGGCCACCTGATGTGAGTAACTGACTCATTTGAAAAGACCCTGATGCTGAGAAAGATTGAAGGCAGGAGGAGAAGGGGGCGACAGAGGATGAGATGGTTGGATGGCATCACTGACTCAATGGACATGAATTTGAGTAAGCTCTGGGAGATGGTGATGGACAGGGAGTCCTGGCATGATACAGTTCATGGGGTTGCAAAGAGTCAGACACGACTGAGTGACTGAACTGAACTGAACAAGCAGGAGGGCATCCCAGGTGACTCAATGGTAAAGAATCCACATGCCAATGCAGGAGACGCAGGAGACATAGGTTCAATTCCTGGAGAAGGGAATGGCAACCCACTTCAGTATTCCTGCCTGGGAAATCCTGTGGATAGAGGAGCCTTGCAATCCATGGGGTGGCAAAGAGTGGGACACAACTAAGCAACTAAACAACAATAGCAGTAACCAGCCATTTTAGTAATGCGATTTAGTAGTGTCCCCTGTTTTACTTTCACCAGTTTGAATGGACTCTTCATTAATTTGCAACTCTAAGAGTGATGGCTAATAAATATATTTCACAGCCATCTGGGTCACAGGCAGGGAACCTTTGAAATTGGTTTGTTAATTCAGAAAGAGGAAGACAAAGAAAAGGAAGTGGCTTTGAAATATAGAGAGACACATGAACCCCAGAGTAGATGGACTGTGATAACTTGGAATTGGTTCTGAGGCGTTGGCTGTGACAAATGGCATGTGTGAATTTAAAAGGGATGAAGTAAAAGGTTGCAAATCTTGACAAGGACACTGTGTGGCTGCAAAGCCCTGATATGACAAGTGAAGTCACACTTCCTGAGGGTGTGTGAAAGATGATCAACTTCAGATTCTGATTCCATCAAGTTGAGTATCCTCCTTTCTTTGCCTGCATTCTCACGTGTTATCCATAAAGGTCGTGGTCACTTGCAGGGGTACATTCCTAACATTTTTAGTAGCTGGGAAACACAAGCACATGGATTCGTCTTTGGCTTGGAGGAGAAGGAGCAAGGATGAGTGGAAGAAGAACCTAAGTATTTTATCACTGTCGCCTCCCTGGAATGCTGTAATCTTAGGTGGTTTAAAGCACCACCCTATGAAACTTGCATTTACAGTGGTGTTGCCGGTAGCCCGGTGGCTAGATAGTGCAGAATTTTGTAGACAATTGCAAGGAGCTTGGAGGAAGCCATTCTACATCCTATCATATATTTTCAGACAAGACTCTGACATCTCTACTTCTTTCCCTTCCCAAGCTAAATAATACAAATTATTCCAAGTACTCATTATATGAAGCTATTCCCCCACAATCCTCAAATACAGGAAACTTGTCTTTTTTCCACAGGTGCCTTCCCAGATCTTAGCATAGTTCCTAGTCCGTATTAGATGCTCAGTACACTTTGGGAGTTGGAATCAATTTCCTTATCATGTCATCTTTGTTTTTATTTATTTTTGCTCACTCTGATTTTCCTTCGGCAGGATGCTGGTTTTTTGAATTTCAAACTCAGTTCTTCTCCGTCTCTCTCCACTTCTCATATGAACGAAGGGAAAGAGAGAAGAGAGAGGGTTAGTTAGTTAGCTCTGGTTTCTTATGAAAAGAGGAACTCTGTCATGGTGGCCACAGCCAATTGATTCCTAATTAAGTGAAGCGTAGAATTGGGCTGGGATGCATTTGTTCTGACTCAAAAGTCATCTTTCCTTCCCGCCTGATGATTGAGTCTTTTTCAGTGTCAGCACAATGTGGGCAGGGAGGAACTCTCTCTGCTCTGTTCCACTCCACACAGGGATAAAGGGAGATGGAAGTGCAGAATGCTTTCTGATGAAGCAGGAGCCACTTGTTAGAGCAAGGGGGAGAAGCGACAATAATAGGAGACTGCCCAAATGGAAAGGACGGGATCACAGGCAGTCGTTCTTTCAGCAGCAGAAACTTTTCATTCCCCAAGAAGCAGGAAAGGAGCCAGCAGAGGTGATTAAGCCAGGTATCAGGATGAAGAGCCGCCCGAAATACAGTCAATGTGCAGAAATGACTCAGCAGGCTCGCTGAGCTGGGGCTGAACCTGTGGCTCTGTGAACCAGCCCGAACACTTCATCGCCTGGAATCTGCCAAGAACCAGTCTGTAATTTATCTGTGGCAGTGGATGCTGATCGTCAGATGTCCCATTCATTCACTCACGCATTTCACAACTGTGGAGGGTGCTCCCTCTGGGTGCCAAACTGCCTGCTAGACAGTGGGGATTCAGAGCTGATTAAGACCGTCTCTTTTTCTAGAGGAGTTCCTAATTTAACAGGGAAAAGCAATAAATAAAGCCAGAGTAAACCCTTCATAGCTGGTAGCTGTGTTTTCATATTGTGGGGGACCCAAGCAAACATTCATTAGTAATGATTTCATATAACAACTCTGGGAGGTAAATTCTATTTTCCTCTCTGTTTTTAGGTAGAAAGCTCTACAATCAACATTACCTCCAAGTCAGTGAAAAGCTGAGTTTGAACCCATCTGGTTAAGAGGCAAGCACAAATTACAGTTAGAACATAGGAGTGATTGACTCACCTTTTCCGAGAGCATTCAGAAAAATGTTTTCAAATAAGTACTTTTTGATTTGGGTCTTGAAGTACAACTAAGAGTTCACATCACAGGCAAAGGTTGACAGGAGGTCATTTCTTTCTTTTGTAACATATAAGTGGGAATGGCCATAGAAAATATTTCTGGATTCTTTTGTGAAGCCCAGTTAAGTAGCAATTTTCATTGAGCAGGCTATTTTGATAATCTGATTTAGATTTAGTTTTATGATTTTAAGCAATATAGTTTTGGCTTCAGTCTGTTGGTCACATTTTACTGATTTCTAAAACGAGGTATAATTGACATATAACTTTGGGTGTTCACTGGAAGGACTGATGCTAAAGCTGAAACTCCAATGCTTTGGCCACCTCGTGTGACGAGTTGACTCACTGGAAAAGACTCTGATGCTGGGTGGGATTGGGGGCGGGAGGAGAAGGGGATGACAGAGAATGAGGTGGCTGGATGGCATCACCGACTCGATGGACATGAGTTTGAGTGAACTCCGGGAGTTGGTGATGGACAGGGAGGCCTGGCATGCTGTGATTCATGGGGTCGCAAAGAGTCGGACACGACTGAGTGACTGAACTGAACTGAACTGATACAACATAATGATTCAATATTACATTACAAAATGATCATTATAATAAGTCAACATCCCTCACCATGCGTAGTTACAAATGTTGTTTCTTGTGATGAGAACTTTCAAGATCTACTCTTAGCAGTTTTCAAATATGCAATACAGTACTATTATTTTTATTTGTTTATTATTTATTTTTGGCTGTGCTGGGTCTCCATTGCTGTGCGCGGGCTTTCTCTACTTGCAGTAAGCAGGGGCTGCTCTCCAGTTGTGATGTGCGGGCTTCTCATTGCGGTGGCCTCTCTGCTTTGCAGAGCAAGGGCTCTCGGGTGCGCAGGCTTCAGTAGTTGTGGCGTGCGTGCTCAGCGGTTACCAGGCTGGACTCAGCGCACGGAGGGATAGAATTTTCCTGTTAGCATACAAAGGACTGAGATATGATGGACGTTTGAGCGCTTTCAGAAAATAGGTAGAAATAGGTAGATGGATATTGAAAGAGAGCGAGAGAGGGGGAGAGGGGAAGAGAAAGAAAATTGAGAACTAAGAGTAGACTTCAGATGTCCGTGCATGTGAGGTCAGGCACCTACCTGAATTCGCTCTCTGTCCAGCTTCTAAAGTCCCCGTTCCCTGGATTGTGAGAAGGACATGCCACATGCTAGACTGCGCTTTTTAAAAAAATTTATTTCTTTTTGTCTGGGTCAGGTCTTAGCTGCGGCATGCAGGGTCTTCACTGCGGTGGGCTGGCTTGTCTCTCGTCGTCGCGGGTGGGCTTAGTTGCTCCCCGGCGTGGGAGGGTCTTCATTCCCCAACCAGGGATTGAGCGTGCATGCCCTGCATTGGCAGGCGGACTCATCCTGATTGTGCTTTTTTTTTTTTTTGTGAACGAGCCAGTGTGCCTTTCTGTCAAATATGGTTTACACACACACACACACACACACACACACCCGTGTCTAGCTGACCTTTGAAAGACTATTCTCTTTAAGAAGCTGAGCAAGCCTTTACTTTCTCCTGTTATACCAGCTTGCCTTTCCAAATAATTCTTGCTTCCACACCTCTTTCTATTTTACTCCTCATGCCCTCAATAGATGACAGTTAAATATCAATAAATATACCAGTCCCTCCAAATATGAACAAATATATGAGCCCTTCCAAATATGAGTAAGTATATTGGTCCTTCCAAATATGAATAAATATGCTAGTCCTTCCAAACGTAAGCTGACGTAAACTATGTGTGTTTGTGTATGTGCTAAGTCGCTTCATTCGTGTCCGACTCTTTGTGACCTTATGGACTGTAGCTTTCTAGGCTGCTCTGTCTATGAGATTCTGTAGGCAGGAATACTGGAGTGGGTTGCTATGCCCTCCTCCAGGGAATCTTCTTGACCCAGGGATTGAACTTGAGTCTCCTGCATCGGCAGGTGGGTTCTTTACCACTAGTGCCACCTGGGAAGCCCTGTATGTGTATATATAAAGCAGATTGAAAGCACCTAATGAACTGAATCTGTTTCTTCCCGCCAGTGTCTAGGAATGGCTGAATTTACTGTCCAGGGCCATCATGCCAGGGGCCGCTGGGACCTGGTTGTTCTTTGGTTCCCATTTCCCATTGCAGTGATCATGCTGTCTGCCTTTTGTCTCTTGCTGTTATCAGACACACCACGGCAGACCAAGCTGGATATGGGAACCAGGCAGTGCTATCTGGTTAGACTCAAACATCCCTGGGAGTTGTACTCGCCCATTCTTTGCTGTAAATTGAAGCTTCTTTTCTTGGCATGATGAGCCCTAGACCTGGAATGCGAGAGCAGCGCGTTGAGAGATATGGAGAAGAGGGCCAAATGTGTGTCTTTGTCCAGAGAAGAATCATCTGTCTGTGCGTTCTGCAGTTATCACGGTGCTCGGCTCTGTGGTCTCGGTCTATTCAGGAACAGAGCTCCCTTGGTTATAGTCTACATCTAACTTTAAATCCAGCTTTTCAAAACCGATGAGGGTTTGGCAGCCAGAGTAGTAATTGAGTCAGATTTAATGTTTTGGTGTTTGATAAACATATTCTCTGGCTTAATGATTATGTCTCTGGTTGAGTGGATATTATTGCTTGACACTAATTTAATCAGATAATTATTTAGCTTGAAAAGATCCTACAGATGGCCTCCTCCAGTCTCTTCTCGATCTTCCCATGAATATACCTCAGTTTACTCATTTGTGCACTAACCCCTGCCCCCAGGAGTTGCCAAATTTCACATGGCATAGAGAGAACCTGTGGAGGAATTTGGTATTCAGTGGGAGGTGTCCACTTTATCCTGCATATAGGAATGATTATTTTTCATGACTTTTAAAACAGATTCTAAGTAGATGTCCTTCTGTGTGTTAGGGACGGAGAGTGCATGCAGAGACAAGGAGTGGAAGTGGGTTGGGAAGTGAACCCAGAGCCCTGATCTCGAGTAGTTCTCTGCTTGGTTTGTAGGGTCACGGCTTGAATGACCTAGAGACGCTGAAATTCTTTATTCTGGGACTCAGACCACAAAGAGAGTTTTTATTGTAACTCTTCTCTTCTGGTAATAATGAAAATGAAATATTAAGAGCTCTTCATTACAGGCCTTAGGGAAATACGCAAATATGTTACAACTTTCTAAAATATGTCCTGATTAAATATCTCATTTCTCCACTTCCATAATCGGGAGATAATAGACCAACTGATTGTGCTAAATGGATTCCAGCAAGCCTCACTGTCTTGTTCCATCAGGAGGGAATACTGATTTCTTCTCTGTGTCATCTTTGTCTACAAAGGAGAACTCATTCCTACTATTCAATATAAATTTCTTTAAAAACAAAACAGAAGAAAAAAACCCAATAATCAAAGCTCTATTTCTCTTTTATATATGAATATCTTAGGTATAGATATGGGCTTCTGCTTCTGCCCAGAGGAGAAGGGTGCAACAGAGGATGAGATGGTTGGATGGCATCACCGACTCAATGGACATGAATCTGAGCAAACTCCAGGAGATAGTGAAGGACAGGGAAGCCTGGAGTGCTGCAGTCCATGGGGTCGCAAAGAGTCGGATGCAACTTGGCGACTGAACAACAAATGGGCTTCCCAGATGATGCTGGTGGTAAAGAGCCTGCCTGCCAGTGTAAGAGACATAAAAGATGCGGGTTCAACCCCTGGGTCGGGAAGATACCCTGAAGGAGGGCATGGCAACCCACTCCAGTGTTCTTGCCTGGAAATTCCATCGACAGAGGAGCCTGGTAGCCTGCAGTCCATGGGGTCACACAGACTTGGACATGATTGACATGACTTAGCACACACGCATATATAGACACGGTTATAGATATGCATTGACCCATAATGTTGTAAGTGTTTTTCTGGTTAGGGAGATGAAGGGACTTTTTTTGCATCCTTCATAATGCTTCCGTTTCTTTTGTTCACGATTTTAAAGTTTTTAAATTTAGTTTTTATTTTATATTATAATTGATTTACGATGTTGTGTTAGTTTCAGGTTGTACAGCAAAGGGATTCAGTTATACATATACATATATCCATTCTTTTTCAGATTCTTTTCCCATATAGGTTATTATAGAGTATTGCATAAGTTCTCTGTGCTATATAGTAGGTCCTTGTTGATTTTCTATTATATATATAGTAGTTTGTATATGTTAATCCCAACCTCCTAATTTATGTTGTGGTTTCTTTTTAAACTCCCAGGTGCCTCCTATAACCAAATACCTGGGTAAAGGGTTCAGTTAAATTAGACAAGGATGGAGCACTTACTCTATGCCAAACACTGTGCTGAGATCTTGGTATTCAAGGATGAATGAGTTATAGATGCTTAGTGTCAAGTGGTAAGACTATTATCTTTGCATGTAAGTCTTGTTTCATGCAATAGCAGTAAAAATACAGATGAGGTTTTGGAGATGGAGACATCACCTTTATTTGGAACATGCAAAATAACCTGGATGGGGTTTTATGGGCTCATCATCCACAGCTTTAAAGTTTATCATCCAGCGATAGTGAAGGTGGTCTTTCCATAGTGGGACCAGCATGTGCAAAGGAAGGAAAGCCTTTTAAAAGTTTGCATCATGTGTTGTAAGGGCAAGAGAAGTCCATTAGGATTGCTTGAGTATAAGAGTGGGACAGCATGGGGGCAAAAAAACCAGTGTAGCTCAGATCATGCAAATTCATGAAGACTGGTCAAGGAACCTGAACTTTTATCTTTTCAGAAATGGGGAACGAATGAAGGGGAGCTAGAAAAAAAGGTTACTCCTGAAACCTTTGTTTTCCTCCTATCCAGAGCTTTACTACTTAGCCACAGGAGTACGGGTGATCGTACCTCAGAAGGTATCTGCCAGCATTCATTAAGACCAATGCTTAATCTCAACTGACAACATCAATGTCAAAATCAGAGCTTGGAGCTGGCAGTATTTCAGCAGAGGAGTCTTTGGAACTTCCACGAACGGGTTCAATAAACAATCTTGCTGTGAAACACAAAGCTTGGAATTTAGAAGGGTTTTAGCTGGCACATCCACAAAGTCGCAGCGTCCTGTCCACTGACTAATTCCACTGTGAAATGTTGAAATATAGCTCTTAGCTCCAAGAAAGCACGTAGGCCCCCATTTGCATGCAAATCGCTGCCATTCATGTGTGAACTACAGCAGGTAACAGCTCTGCCAGATGGAATAATTTGGGGTAGGGCCATCCTCCTTGCTAAAGGCCACAGGTATCCACACATGCGGCAGTGTACCTCATTCCTATTTTCCACATCACCCCCCTGGGGAATAATCATCTTAATAATGGGCATC
The DNA here is from genome assembly GCF_049115385.1 of Moschus berezovskii. Classification (NCBI taxonomy): domain Eukaryota; kingdom Metazoa; phylum Chordata; class Mammalia; order Artiodactyla; family Moschidae; genus Moschus; species Moschus berezovskii. Next base: position 36,847,488 of record NC_142481.1, on the reverse strand, counting down.
AAGGCAAGGAACCTCCATCCCACCCTGTCATCATCTAGTAAACAAATGGTGCTAATTAGTGTAATACTGAGCTAATGCAATATTTGATGCAATTAGAGAATTGAGTCACAGCTACTGAGAAGGATAACAGGGGACATGGTAAATTGATAAAGAAAATGCCCTTGGACTTTGAAAGGGTACAAAGAGCAGTTTTCAAAGGAAGACCACTGTGCTCTCAATCTCTGAAATTGTTAGGGATGTGTGTCTCTGGGATCAGAGTGCTTTTTTAAAATATTTATTTATTTGGCTACTTTGGGTCATTGGTGTGACATGCCGGATTTTCATTGCATCAGGCAGGGATCTAATTCCTTGACTAGGGATTGATCCCAGGCTCCTTGCATTGGAAGTGCTGAGTCTTAACCACTGGACTACCAGGGAAGTCCCAAGTGCTTGAGTTGTTTTTTTAAATTTTTTTAAAATTTATTTTTTCTTGGTTGTACCAGGTCTTTGTGTTTTGCTTGGGCTTTCTCTGGTTTCAGCAAACAGGGGCCACCCTTTGTTGCTGCGCATGGGCCTCTCATTGTGGTGGCTTCTCTTGTTACGAAGCACAGGTCCTAGGCTTGTGCTTGTGGCCCATGGGCTTTACTTGCTCCACAGCAAGTGGAATCTTCCTGGACCAGAGATTTAACCCATGTCCCCTGCATTCGTAGGTGGAGTCTTTTGTTGTTGTTGTTTTATTTATTTTAATTGGAGGCTAATTACTTTACATTATTGTATTGGTTTTGCCATACATTGACATGAATCTGCCCCAGGTGTACATGTGTTCCCCATCTTGAACCCCCCTCCCACCTCCCTCCCCATACCATCCCTCTGGTTCATCCCAGTGCACCAGCCCCGAGCATCCTGTATCATGCATCAAACGTGGACTGGCAATTCATTTCACATGTAAGTCCCCAAGTGCTTGAATTTTAATCATAGCTCTACCTCTTACTAGCCAGGAGACTCTGAGTAACTTAAACTTTCTTGTTTAGCTGCTGCTGCTATGTTGCTTCAGTCGTGTCCGACTCTGTGTGACCCCATGTACAGCAGCCCACCAGGCTCCTCTGTCCACTGGGTTCTCCAGGCAAGAATACTGGAGTGGGTTGCCATTTCCTTCTCCAAATTCTTGTTTAGATAGGAAGTAAAGAAAATAATACATGGTTAGTTTTAATCCTTTCATAATCATGTGAAGTAGGTATGATTTAAGTAGTTTAACAAATTTCCTTATATGTAGTAAAGCTTAATAGTAATAATAATTATGATTACTATTAATAAAATAACCATAGAAGCTGGTTGAATTCAATGTATTTAGCCATGTATTTATCCCTCATAGCTCAATCAGTTAAGAATCTGTCTGCAACGCGGGAGACCTAGGTTTAATTCCTGGGTTGGAAAGACCCCTTGGAGAAGGAAAGGACAACCCACTCCAGTATTCTTGCCTGGAGAATCCCATGGACAGAGGAGCCTGGCTGGCTATAGTCCATGGGGTCGCAAGAGTTGGACACAACTTAGCAACTAAACCACCATTTATCCATGTAGTAGCTAATGTTGCTCTGGGAACACTGATTCATGAATCTGATTTCTCCAATAAATAGAAAGTTCCTAAGGACAGAAACCATGTCTTCTCTCCCTATCATCTGTAGTTTGCTCAGCAGTCTAAAACTTAGCAGGTGTTCAACAAACAGCTGTTAAATGCATATTTAAAAAAAATATTTGGTGGTATTTGTTGTATTGTATTCTTTCTTTCTCCACCTTCTTCTCTTCTCTTCTATCATCATCATCTTCTTTTATCCTCTCTATTCCCAACAACAAAGAAATAAAATGTGCCCCAGCGGGATTCATGCAGATGACATGAAAGCGATGTTGCTGTTTAGTGACGAAATTGTGTCCTACTCTTTTGCAACCTCATGGACTGTAGCCCACCAGGCTCCTCCGTCCATGAAATTTCCCAGGCAAGAATACTGGAATGGTTGCCATTTCCTTCTCCAGGGGATCTTCCTGACCCAGGGCTTAAACCCACATCCCCTGGATTGGCAGGCAGATTCTTTACCACTGAGCCACCCGGGAAACCTGAAAGCAATATTGCAGACATTCAAATGTCCTCTAGGGATACTTATCAGCTTATGGATCTTTGATATTTTTCATTTGAATCTCCAGGCGACTTTTTTATGCTTTCCCAACTCTATTCTATGGAGTAATTCTTTGGACTTCATTAATCAGTTTGCTTATTTTCTGGCTTCCTGTTGCATTCAGCTGATGAGGACCTAGGAGGGTAAGAGGAAAGTGAGGGTAGATTTCTCTCTACTAGGTTTAGCTGTTGCCTTTTTTCTTCTCTGTGTGGTGAGTTCTTGTCCGCATGCCCATATTTTAGGTATGACATGTTTTAGGAAGAATGAGCAGTACAGTATGGCTGAACTATAGTGGATATTAGTGGGGTAATACCTGAACAGAGGTTGGACTAGATTAGCTTTGCAGAAGCTTAAATGTATATTAAGAAATTAGGACTAGACTAGGTCAGTATTTTTCAGTCTCTTTTTTTTTCTTTCATTGAAACTCTTTATTGAAAAATTTGTATTCAGAAGATAAATAAGTAACAAAGAAAAGGAGGTTCACTCTCAGTGGAAGCCAGGAAGATGTCCAGGAGCCCTGCCTACTTTTTCCATCTACCAGTTGCTTCCTATTCAAAGGCAACTACACATGTACAAACTCCCTAGATTTTCAAAAAGCACACTCTGAAAACCTGCTCTAGGTTGATGGGAAATCACTGGATCCATGTTTCAGAAGGAGCACCACCAACTCTGTGGGGAGAGGAAGACCTAATAGTCTATTGCTATCATGGGAGGGGGAGGTGATGAGGGCTCATCGTGAAGTTGTGATGGTGAAAGTGAAGAAGAGGGACAGATGCATAGCCAGGTCAGAGGTAGAGTCAGTGTGACGTTGCGATGTCTTAAATATAGAGTGTAAAAGAAGTGGGAGTACCAAGATTGTCTGGGGTGTTCTATTCAGCTTAGATTGACTAGGAAATTCTGGGCAATACCAGGAAACAAGCATGAGAGAACTCTATTTCCCTTGTGCGAGAGCAGGGGGCTGTCATGCTGACAATATAGAGGGCAATCCTTGAGAAAGAAAGAAAAAGCTCTCAGAAAGAGAAAGAAATGATGAATGAGTGTCTAGAATAGAACACAGCCCCATTATTCCATTATTCAAACATGAACTCCTTCAAATAAGACTCAAGCTGGAGAGCTCTAAAATCTTAATGGTTTGGAAAGGGTATAGGGACCCTCCAAAATATGATAGAGTTGGGTTGGGCGTGAGATGATTGTGGGGAATGACAGGCAAAGTTTGAAACATGAAAGAGGTCAATTAAGAATGTATGAACAAGATATGAGTTCCCCAAACTGAAATACAGATTCTGAAATTGACCAAAGCCCGTATACTAATTCATCACTTAAAAATGATTCAGGGATTAATGGATACTTAAAGGGACTTAGTAAATGGATAAAACATCTCATGTCGGTATCTTTCACTCTTCTGAACACATCAAACCTACACATGTTGCTTGTCCTTGACAACATAGGCAGCTGACTTATAAACCATTCCTTCCGATTGTCTCAGCAGCCCATTCCCTCAACCAATGGGCCTTCCTCTCATCTAATACGTCAGTAAAATCTATTGGCTCTGCCTTCCAAATGTCTTCTGAGTCTATAGGCTTGTTTATATCCCTTCTGTTACCATTATCCTCTTTTCCTGGTCCAGTAACATGGCTTTCCTATTTCCACTCCTGGGTTTTTCCCTCCATCCTGCTCCCAACAAAATCCATTTTTTCAAAGAGCTTTTGAATGAGCTTTTGTTGTTATTGTTGTTCAGTTGCTAAGTTATGTATCTTTGTGACCCCATGGACTGTAGCATGCCAGGCTCCTCATCCTTCACCATCTTCTGGAGCTTGCTCAGATTCATGTCCATTGAGTTGGTGATGCTATCTAACCATCTCGTCCTCTGTCCCCTCCTTCTCCTCCTGCCCTCAATCTTTCCTGGCATCCAGGTCTTTTCCAGTATGTCGGCTCTTTGTATCAGGTGGCCAAAATATCGGAGCTTCAGCATCAGTCCTTCCAATGAATATTCAGGACTGATTTCCTCTAGGATTGACGGGTTTAATCTTGCATTCCAAGGGACTTTCAAGAGTCTTCTCCAGCACACCAATTTGAAAGCATCAGTTCTTCAATGTTCAGCCTTCTTTATGGTCCAACTCTCATATCCGTACATGACAAATGGAAAAACCATGGCTTTGACTATATGGACCTTGTGGGGAAAGTGATGTCTCTGCTTTTAAATGCACTGACTAGGTTGTCATAGCTCTCCTTTCAAGGAGCAATTGCCTTTTAAATTTTATTTATTTATTTTTGGCTATGCTGGGTCTTTGTTTCTGTGACGGCTTTTTTCTAGTTGTGGCAAGTGGCAGCCACTCTCTAGTTGTGGTGCATGGACTTCTCATTGTGGTGGCTTCTCTGGTTGTGGAGCACGGGCCGTAGGGTGCGTGGACTTCAGTAATTGTGGCATGTGGGCTCAGAAGTTATGATTCCTGGGCTCTGGAGTACAGGCTCAATAGTTGTGGCACCTGGGCTCAGTTGCTCCGAGGCATGTGGAATCTTCCAACCCGGGGATCGAACCCATGTCTCTTGCATTGGCAGGCAGATTATTTACCACAGAGCCACCAGGGAACCCCCCAGAGCGAGCTTTTAAAAATGCAAGTCAGATCCTGTTACTTTGCTTCTCAAAACCTTTATTACTTTCCCATACCTAGCCCCATGTTTCAAGGCTTTATGCAGTTTGACCCCTGCCTGGTTTTTAACCTTAATTCCTTTCACTTTTTCTGCCTCCATCCAAGACTACCTGCAAGTCCTTGGTTGCTCCATCCTGACTACATTGCCTTTCTTGTTGCTCCTGAAATATACAGGAGCTGGGCCTTTGTGGTAACTTTTTTTCTCTGTCTGGAATGTGATTTTCCTAAATTGAGCTTCATCCCTCACTGTTTTCAGGTCCTTTCTCAAATGTTATACTAAGAGGCTTTCTTTGACCGCTTAATTAATGGTCTTGTTCCCTGTTCCCATTCCCAAGGCACCCCTTAATCCTTTCATGTTTCTTCATATACCTTTGTACCTTAGAAGTTGCATTTTATTTTCCATCATGTATCTGTTTAAATGTAAGTCTTTGAAGTTGGGAACATTAGTCTTTATTGACTGTTGTTAAATCACCGAGACCTCATACGGTCCCTGGCATATGGTTGACAGTATATATTATTTGATGGTATTTTTTCTTTTTTTAAAATTGAACTATAATTGACATGGAATATTTTATTAGTTTCAGGCATATAACACTGATTCAATATGGTATATGGTATGAATTGATTTCCATGATGTGTAGTAACCATCTGTCATCATACCCAGTTGTTGCAATGTTACTGACCATATTCCCTATGCAGTATATTATGTTCCCATGATTTACTTATTTTGCAACTGAAAGGTTGCATCTCTTAACCCCCTTCACTTGTTTTACCCAGTGTCACACCCCTCTCCCCTCTGGTGACCACCAGATTGTTCTCTTTACCTATGGCTCTGTTTTTGTCTTGTTTTATTTATTCATTTGTTTTGTGTTTTGGATTCCATATGTAAGTTAAATCATACAGTATTTGTCTTCCTCTGTCTGACTTATTTCACTTAGCATCGTACCCTCTAGGTCCAACCATGTTGTTTCAAATGGCAAGATTTCATTATTTTTTATGACTGAGTAATATTCCTGTGTGTGTGTGTGTGTGTGTGTGTGTATCTCATATCTTCTATACCAATTCAGCTATCAGTGGATGTTTAGGTTGCTTATATATCTTGGCTATTGTAAATAATACTGCACTGAACAGAGGAGCATATACTTTTTAGAATTAGTGGGTTTTTTTTAATAGTAACTTGATATATTAATCAGCTGTCTGTCTTTGCCTTTACATGTTTCTTCTCCTGATTCTTGCTTGAATATATGCTGGTTATCTAACCTGCACCAAACCAAAGCCTGCCCTAGACTCAAGTAATAAGATTTTTTCCAGTGTGGAGGAGAACTTCACACTTGTCTAGGAATTGGAGTGTCTGAATAGAATAATTTATTTTGTAGAATATCATGAAATCTGGATAAATCAGTTGTGAAATAATGTCATGTGTAACTGTGTGAAGAATCATATGTCATTATATATGCAGCAGTATATCAGAGTGTTTAAAGATAATTTCTAGAAGAAAGGGAATCTTAAATCTGTAAACGTTCTATTCAATGACTTATTAGGAATTTTTGCTGAGAATTTGAAGAAAAGGATCAGTTATTCTACGACTGTTTTAGAATCTCTTGGACAACTTTGAGTCATGGTGGTATGAGAATTATTATCAAAGGCATTAGAGTTCAAAAGAAGTCAGAAGGGGTTTTTCCCTTGATAATTAAAAAAATTTTTTTTAAATATTATTTTTCCACTATGGTGTATCCTAGATACAGTTCCCTGTATCTAGGACTTTGTTGTTTATCCATTCTAAATGCATTAGTTTGCATCTACCAACCCCAAACTCCTAGTCCTTTGATAAACTTTTGAACCATTATACAGTTAACTTAAAGTACTTTAAGAACGGATTCACTTACTCTTCTCTTTGTATGAATATTTTGATTCTATTTGATAGAAGTATCAAGGAAAAAATTTTTTTCCTGATCTAAAGGAAAATTTTTCCTTTATTTTTATTTCCTTAATTTTTCATTTTATTAATCTTATGCCATTACTCTTACTTATATCTCCTTGTTCATATTACAGTGAACATTTTCAACCTTGCACACCTCAGCTGTGTTTCTGGATCTAGTGAATTAGATTAAATTATTCTGTCTCTCTCTTGGCTTTGTTCCGTCTTTTCCTCTTATTCTTTCTTGATACTTTCTCCAGTTTAATTCCATATTTTCAGAGTTAAAGTGCTCAGGGCTGAGTCTAGCAACTCATCTCAAGGAATGTATCAGATTACTTTATATGGTGTTTGCTGGCTGTCTGGTCATGCCAGACATTCAGCCTGTTGCTTTTTGCATATACTGTCATATTAATTAGACAGCAGTTCTGTCTAAAATGAGATGAAAAATTGAATCAGATGAAAGACTGGGGTTCAAATCTCAGATCTGTTTTACTGAATCCAAATCTAAGGTTCTTTCCGCTCTACCATACAGCAGTAAGCCAGAGTTCTTTTCGGGAATCTTTTCACATTATAAGCTAAGATCTAATTGACTTTTCCTTTCATTTTCCATTTAGCTTTATTGAGATATAATTGATGTATACCATTGTGTATGTTTAAGGTGTACAGTGTGTTGATTTGATACTCATATAGTTTTCAAAATGATTACCTCATTTGTGCTAGCTAACACTTCCATCATATCACATAATTACCATTTCTGTTTTTGTGATGAGAACATTTAAGATTCAGCAACTTAGCAACTTTCAAGTATGTAATGCAGTATTATTAACTTTACTTAGTTATACATTAGATCCCCAGAACTTATAGCTTTTTAATTTTAATATGATTAAAAAGTACACTGAATAGTACACTGAAAAACTGAATACATATTTTCCCAAAAAAGTCATATAAATGGCCAATATGTACAAAAAAGGTATTCAATATCACTAATTGTCAAGGAAATGCAAATCAAAACCACAATGAGATATCACCTCATTGAAATCAAGAAGATAAGAGATAACGGTTGTTGGTGAGGATGTGGAGAAAAAGGAGTCCTTGTGCACAGTTGGTGGGAATGTATATTTGTGTATCCAGAATGGAAATAAGTATGGAAGTTCCTAAAAAAATTAAGAGCTACCATATGATCTGGCGATCCCACTCCTGGGTATATATCCAAAGAAAATGAAAACAGGATCTGAAAGAGATATCTGCACTCCTATGTTCATTGCAGCATTATTTATAATAGCCAAGATATGGAAACAGCTAAGTGTCCATCAGTGGATAACTTTTCACTGTAACTCCTGGATTTGCTTTAGAAATAATGCCTTAGAAAGTTTTTAGTTGATGATGTCATAAACATTATTTCCTCTGTCAACTCTCACCCTCCCCCATTCCTGCTCTCAACTCTTAAAATTTCCATGGTGCATTTTTGTTGTTTGCTTGTGTCTACATGTCTAACTTCTCTGGATTTCTTTTGATAATTTAATAGTCTTTCAGTGTTTGCAGTGCCTCCTCATACATTAGTATTTGTGAATTTCATTAACAAGTTATTTGCTCCCTCCTTCAGGTCATTAATGAAGATGCCAAATGAAACTCAATCCATCAATCCCTGTGCCACCCCAGCAGCAAACTCGGTACTCAGAGTTTTATGATTATTTCTTGTTCGTGACTCTTGAGCCAGTTCCCAAATCAACTGAGAGTACTCATAGCCAAGCCAATTTCAATTAATTTTGCAAGGAGAAATTTCATGAGCTAAAGTAGCACCTGCTTCTCTAAAACTAAGATGGATCACTTGCATTCCCTTAACCTACTAAAATTAAAGTTGTGTCCAAGTAGCAATTATGGACCACTTCTCTGGTGATATTCAATCTTTTCTTTTTTGAATTTCTCTTTATCTCATGTTTTTCTTTCTTTTTTTTTTTGTGTACAAGAATCACCTCTGTTTTATTTATTTTACAGAGTAATGGTTTAAACTGAATATACCTGGGCACAGTAAATATTTTGACATGAAAAGCATCAGAACGGGCATCAGAAAAATAGCTACTCATCTTAACACAGAATAACTAGAAAATATTTTTGTCTGATCATTTAAGGGTTACAAATCCTGAGAATGTTAGACATTGAACAAACTAGGTACTACTTTATAATTAAATCTTGTTTGGAAATCATCGTTTAAAAAAATGCTCTGAGGTACAAATCACCTATGTATTAAACATGAATCTTTTACATTTTACAAAGACTTTAAACAAATATATCAAATGATTATACTTCAGTGGCTCTAAAACAGCTATCAGTCAGGTTCCAGGACACACTGTTCCACGATTTCCCGTAAGTTGGGGTTCTCCATGGCAGCCGCCACTCGCTCTTTGTCATTTATCTGCTTGTTGATATCTTCCTCTGTTGAGTGGGTTCCTTCAGAAATGTAGATTTCCAACTTATGTTTAAACGGTAAACACCGCTGAAGTTTTACTCTTAAGCACAGCCCAATAAGAGTCGCCAAAGAGCAATGAGGTACCGTTGGCGTGAATCTTTTAATAACCAAATAGTCATCTTCATTTATCTCCTGAACCTCCACACAACTTTCCGTTACCACTTCCAGTTCTTCTAAAGTATTGCGCTTCTCTGGGTCCCGGATGGTTCGAATTAAATCATAAACTTCTAGCGCTTTCTCTTCCATGATCCGGGGCTGCCGGGCAGCTCCCCGCTCAGAGAGGCCCGAGAGCCACAGGAATCTGCTCAGCGTCCAGGAGAGCAGTCCGGACACCCGCTCCATCCTTACGTTCCGCCCTCCCTGGCGACTGTCCCATCCGAGCCACCGTCTCTCAGTAGCGAGCCTGGCGAGTTATCAACTTCCTGGTCTTCCTCTTTATCTCATATTTTTCTTGACCAGGAACTGTTTCTTAAATGTGTCTATTTTTCAGTTCCATGTTTAAAACCAAGTATGAATACATATGCTTTTGACTTTATAGGTTTATGTAATAAAAATTGCATAATTTTTAAGTAAGCAATAACCTTAGATATGCAGATGACACTACCCTTATGGCAGAAAGTGAAGAGGAACTCAAAAGCCTCTTGATGAAAGTGAAAGAGGAGAGTGAAAAGGTTGGCTTGAAGCTCAACATTCAGAAAACAAAGATCATGGCATCTGGTCCCATCACTTCATGGGAAATAGATGGAAAAACAATGGAAACAGTGTCAGACTTTGTTTTTTTGGGCTCCAAAATCACTGCAGATGCTGATTGCAGCCATGAAATTAAAAGACGCTTGCTCCTTGGCAGGAAAGTTATGACCAACCTTGATAGTATATTAAAAAGCAGAGACATTACTTTGCCGACCAAGGTCCGTCTAGTCAAGGCAATGGTTTTTCCCGTGGTCATGTATGGATGTGAGAGTTGGACTGTGAAGAAAGCTGATCGCCGAAGAATCGATGCTTTTGAACTGTGGTGTTGGAGAAGACTCTTGAGAGTCCCTTATACTGCAAGGAGATCCAACCAGTCCATTCTAAAGGAGATCAATCCTGGATGTTCATTGGAGGGACTGATGCTAAAGCTGAAACTCCAATACTTTGGCCACCTCATGAGACGAGTTGACTCACTGGAAAAGACTCTGATGCTGGGAAAGGTTGGGGGCGGGAGGAGAAGGGGACGACGGAGAATGAGATGGCTGGATGGCATCACCGACTCTGTGGACATGAGTTTGAGTGTACTCCGGGAGTTGGTGATGGACAGGGAGGCCTGGCGTGCTGTGATTCATGGGGTCGCGGAGAGTCGGACACGACTGAGCGACTGAACTGAACTGAACTGAACTGAATAAAAAATGTACAGGCTTTGGAGTCAGCAGTCTTAAGTTTAAATCTCTGCTCCCCTACTTCTTAGTTGTATGGTTTTGGACAAATAATAACTCCTCCTTGTCAATGCAAACCTCAGAATAATGCAACAGTGTAATAAAATTTATAAAAATAACAAAAATTAGGGATAGTAATTCCTATCTTACTGTCTTTCAGAATTTTCATGAGGATTAGAATTGATGAAATATAATATATACTCAACAAAAAGTAGCCATTATTGAATTGAAATTTTTTCCTTCATTTACAGAGATTTCTAGACCTACTCATGTACTCATATAATTGTGTTCCATAAATTAATTTGAAAGTAGTCAAAAGTCCAATAAGAAAAGAACAAGAAAATTTAATATGAAAAAAGGTCAGCTTCACTAGGAATGAATGAATTTCAGATTAAAAAAATGATATTCTATTTCATACTCACAAGACTTACAAAAATTTCATTGGCTAGGACTTATTTTCAAATTGGCAAAGATGTAAAGGGTAAAAAAAAATGCAGATACTGTTTATGAGAATGTAAAAAACTATCACTTTTCTAGGTGTTTTAAACTGTTCTCCAAAGTTGAACATCAGTATGACTTTATAAACTTTCAGTACTAGAGAATCTCAGATATGTGTAAAGAGTTCATTATACAAAGTGTTCACTGAAGTACTGGTTATAACTGTAAAGAAGTAGGAATAAATAACTTACTAGAATGGATAAATGGATGTATGTATCTAAAGCATGTTCATTACTGGAATTCTATGAGTTAGGAGTTAATAAGGCTGCATGTGGTAGAGAACCAACTCCTGTACCTTAACTGAAAAGAGATTTTGCTTTTCCCGCTTAATGTGAGGCCTTCCCTGGTGGCTCCAATGGTAAAGAATTCACCTGCAATGCGGGAGACCTGGGCTCGATCCCTGGGTCAGGAAGATCCCCTAGAGGAGGGCATGGCAACCCATTCCAATAATCTTGCCTGGAGAATCCCATGGACAGAGGAGCCTGGAGAGCTACAGTCCATGGGGTTGCAAAGAGTCGGACATGATTGAGTGACTAAACACATAAACTTTAGTATGATAATTTCAAGGTCCATCCAAGTTGCTACAAATAGCATTATTTTATTCTTATTTATGGCTGAGTAATATTCCATTGTATATATGTACCACATCTTCTTTATCCATTCTTCTGTTGATGGACATTTAGGTTGCTTCCATATCTTGGCTATTGTAAGCAGTACTGCAGTGAACATTGGGGTGCATGTATCATTTTGAATTATGGTTTTCTCTGGATATATGCCCAGGAGTGGGATTGCTGGATCATATAGTAGTTCTATTTTTAGTTTTTTAAGACACCTCCATACTGTCCTTCATGGGAGTTGTACCAATTTACATTCCCACCAACGGTGTAGGAGGGTCCCCTTTTCTCGACACCTTCTCCAGCATGAGACTTTTTGATGATGGCGATTCTGACAGTGTAAGGTGATATCTTGTAGTTTTGATTTGCATTTCTTTAATAATTGGCGATTTTGAACATCTTTTCATGTGCTATTTGGCCATCTGTACATCTTCTTTGGAGGACTGTCTAATTAGATCTTTTGCCCATTTTTTTTCATTGGATTGTTTGTTTGTTTTTAATAATGAGCTGCATGAGCTGTTTGTATATTTTGGAAATTAATTCTGTGTTGGTCGCTTTGTTTGCAAATATTTTCTCCCATTCTATGGGTTGTCTTTTTGTTTTGTTTATGATTTCCTTTGCTGTGTAAAAGCTTTTAAGTTTAACTAGGTCCAGTTTTTTTATTTTGTTTTTATTTTCATTACTGTAGGAGGTGGATCCAAAAAAATATTGCTGCGATTTATGTCAAAGAGTGCTCTGCCTATGTTTTCTTCTAAGAGTTTTATAGTATCAGCTCTTATATTTAGGTCTTTAATCCACTGGGAGTTTATTTTTGTGTATAGAGTTAGAAAGTGTTGTAATTTCATTCTTTTATGTGCTAACTGTCCAGTTTTCTGAGCACTACTTATTGAAGATAAGAAAAGAAAAGACACCACTGTCTTTTTTCCATTGTATATTCTTGCCTCCTTTGTCATAGATGAATCGACCATTTTAGAACAATCCCAAGCAGACTTTGCTCAATTGCATTAGCTAGAAACTTAACTGCAGGAAGCTTGGAAAACATTGTTTAATTTTTCAGGGCACATGACTACATTGAAAACAATATTATGTTTCTCTTAGAAAGTAAAAAGGCAAGGGCGTGTATTGCTGCTCAGCCACTAGCAATGTCTGACCACTCTATTTAGCAGCTGAAAAAAAGAGAACTTTATTCGGATTTATCAATCTGGATAGACCTCAGAAGCACAATTTGAGTGAAAAATCTAAGGAATAGAACAGCACCCATGATATAATACAGTTTATGTGATTTTTTAAAAAAGGCTGCACACAAAGTAATACCGTCTGTTGTTTATGGATGGGCTTCCCAGGTAGCTCAGTGGTAAAAGAATCCGCCTGCCAAGCAGGAGATACAGGAGACGTGGGTTCTATTCTTGGGTCAGGAAGATCCCCTGGAGTAGGAAGTGGTAACCCACTCCAGTATTCTTGCCTGGGGAATCCCATGGACAGAAGAGCCTGGTTGGCTACAGTCCTTGGGTTCGCAAAGAGTTGGACACAACTGAGTGACTGAGTATGCATACACATTGTTTATGGATAGGTATATATGTATTAAAAATGCAAAAACATGTCTGGGAAAGCCATACAACTTGGGAGAATAAGAGAAGGGAATAAAGCAGGTCTGGCTATAAGGGAGGTTTCAATTGTTTCTTTAATGTGTGACTTCTAAGTGAAAGTTCTAAAATTAAATAAAGTAAATAATATGAACAATTTCTGAAATTATATATTTATGAGTTTGCTTCTAAGTTATTTGAATTGAGTCTCATCTTCCAGGTGCCTAGCTGCAATGGCTTTCTGTTTTTGGATCTTTTCTGTTTCAATCTTCTTAGATATAAAAGAATCGACCCTGAGGTGACAATTAATTAAATTGATATAATTATTTTCTGAGAATGAAATCTGTCATTTAAAACCCATAATAAATATTTTGAAGAAAAAAATAATAAGAAAACATAAATAGGGATTTGCTTTTGGCAATCTATTAAAATATTTACTTTTGTGTAAGAATGAAATAATTCCTTATGTTATCCAATGCCCTCTGCATTCTGAAATTCTTAGGGAGGAAATTACAAAGATGAAAACTAAATGGCATTTGATATAAGAATACAATTGGATCTTTTATTATTATTATATGTTGCATTATAAAACTGTTATGAAAATACATTGTTACACAAAAGTGATAAATCTGTAAAATTCTTTTCCAATCCTAAACCAAGTTTAGAGCTTAAGTATCTACTGAGCAATAATAAGATAATAAAGGCCAGAATAATTGATAAAAAAACTTTCATTTATGCTGAGATTTACCTTTATAATTTCTACCATTTGTTTATACATTTATTCGGTAAGCTTTGATTAAACATCTTTTATATATGAGGACTTTGCCAGATACTAGGAGTTCTGATACTGGCATTTAAGAAGCTAGTGGAGAACATGGACATGTAAAAAAATGCCATAAAAGTATGAAAAAAGTATAAAAAATATGAAAAAAATGTTATTAACAGAATCAGAGACCCCTGACTACCATTGGGTGCTATGCTGTGCTTAGTCACCCAGTCATGTCCAACTGTTTGCAACCCCATGCACTGTAGCCCACCAGGCTCCTCTGTCCATGGGGGTTCTCCAGGCAAGAATATTGGAGTGGGTTGCCATGCCCTCCTCCAGGGGATCTTCTCAACCCAGGGATTGAACCCAGGTCTCCCTCATTGCAGGTGGATTCTTTACCATCTGAGCCACCAGGGAAGCCCATTGGATGGGATGATGCAAAGTCTTAATTTGTTTAGTTTCTGAATCAATCAGTCTAGACACCAGCAGGAAGTGTATGGCACACTCAAAGCAGGATAATTTGAGAGTGGTTGAATAAAGGACCAGTTTCAAAGTGTGTCCAGGAAATAAAGACACTTCAAGGCATAGTGGGTGTTTACCACCTTTAAGTTCAATGCGAGAAGGGAGAGGAAGTGGTCAGTGTCCTACCCACTCAGACCTCCTGTCAAAGCTCTCCATTCTGAATGTAACCAGAAGTCATAGGGCCTGGCCACTGATAGGTGTCCTGCATGTAGGTGACCCTTTAGGAAAGAAAATTGGTGGGGAAGGGTGAAGATGGGGCAAAAAACAATACTTGGTCATATGGTTTTAGGTGGCTTTAGACAAATAAGATGGAGAAGGCAATGGCAACCCACTCCAGTACTCTTGCCTGGACAATCCCATGGGTGGAGGAGCCTGGTAGGCTGCAGTCCATGGGGTCGCTAAGAGTCGGATAGGACTTAGCGACTTCACTTTCCCTTTTCACTTTCATGCATTGGAGAAGGAAATGGCAACCCACTCCAGTGTTCTTGCCTGGAGAATCCCAGGGACGGGGGACTCTGGTGGGCTGCCATCTATGGGGTCGCACAGAGTCGGACACAACTGAAGCGACTTAGCAGCAGCAGCAGACAAATAAGAAGCTCCCTGGGAAATTTGCATTGGGGCAGACAGGCTGTAGGTGGGCTAGTCTCGGTCAGGATATTGTGCGCAACTGTGAACAGAAGAATGAAAGAGAAACTTTTGTTTCTGGGTTTAATGTGGCTGAGATTTAGGGAGTGTATTGTGTACTGGAATGCGTTAGCCTCATTAGGGAAGACAATCCCTCTTTTTCGTTCAGGGTGAAATGCGCTGTCGAAATGAAACGGTCAGATTCTCTGAGTGATTGTGAAGTATACATTCACTTTATGCCATGGTACTATAGAATATTGTATTATAGATTTTAGTTCTTTCTTTTTTAAAAAAATTTTATTTATTTTTGGCTACATTGGGTCTCCATTGTGGCACATGGGATCTTTCATTGTGGCAGGCTTCTCTCTATTTGCCACACACGGGCTTAGTTGCACTGTGGCATGTAGGATCTTAGTCCCTGGATCAGGGATAGAACCCATGTCTCCTGCGCTGCAAGGCAGATTCTTAGCCACTGGACTTCCAGGTAAGTCCTTTGGTTCCCTTTCTTTGGCCCCCTTCCTGAATTCTATTGATAAGTTCTTGTGGTGAGTCTTAACTGTTGTAGTTTCAGTATAATGATGTAATGATAAATAGAAAATATGTCAGGATAACAGTTGTAATACTAAATGACAATATCAGTGATTTATACTAGTGACAGAGACAGTTGAACAAAATGTTAAAATTCACTTGGAGGCTAACACAAATTGAGATGTAATTTTTCCCATGCAAGTTTGTAACTACTGGTAGTCTGTGGACCTCACATTAAAAAGTCCCATTTGAAAACTCATTTGCAGTATCTTTGAACATATCAACTGAATTTTCAGTTCAGTTCAGTTCAGTTCAGTCGCTCAGTCGTGTCCGACTCTCCGCGACCCCATGAATCACAGCACGCCAGGCCTCCCTGTCCATCACCAACTCCCGGAGTACACTCAAACTCATGTCCACAGAGTCGGTGATGCCATCCAGCCATCTCATTCTCCGTCGTCCCCTTCTCCTCCCGCCCCCAACCTTTCCCAGCATCAGAGTCTTTTCCAGTGAGTCAACTCGTCTCATGAGGTGGCCAAAGTATTGGAGTTTCAGCTTTAGCATCAGTCCCTCCAATGAACATCCAGGATTGATCTCCTTTAGAATGGACTGGTTGGATCTCCTTGCAGTATAAGGGACTCTCAAGAGTCTTCTCCAACACCACAGTTCAAAAGCATCGATTCTTCGGCGATCAGCTTTCTTCACAGTCCAACTCTCACATCCATACATGACCACGGGAAAAACCATTGCCTTGACTAGACGGACCTTGGTCGGCAAAGTAATGTCTCTGCTTTTTAATATACTATCAAGGTTGGTCATAACTTTCCTTCCAAGGAGCAAGCGTCTTTTAATTTCATGGCTGCAATCAGCATCTGCAGTGATTTTGGAGCCCAAAAAAACAAAGTCTGACACTGTTTCCACTGTTTTTCCATCTATTTCCCATGAAGTGATGGGACCAGATGCCATGATCTTTGTTTTATGAATGTTGAGCTTCAAGCCAACCTTTTCACTCTCCTCTTTCACTTTCATCAAGAGGCTTTTGAGTTCCTCTTCACTTTCTGCCATAAGGGTAGTGTCATCTGCATATCTGAGGTTATTGATATTTCTCCCAGCAATCTTGATTCCAGCTTGTGCTTCTTCCAGCCCAGCGTTCCTCATGATGTACTCTGCATATAAGTTAAATAAGCAAGGTGACAATATACAACCTTGACGCACTCCTTTTCCTATTTGGAACCAGTCTGTTGTTCCATGACCGGTTCTAACTGTTGCTTCCTGACCTGCATACAGGTTTCTCAAGAGGCAGGTCAGGTGGTCTGGGATTCCCATCTCTTTCAGAATGTTCCACAGTTTATTGTGATCCACACAGTCAAAGGCTTTGGCATAGTCAATGAAGCAGAAATAGATGTTTTTCTGAAACTCTCTTGCTTTCTCCATGATCCAGCGGATGTTGGCAATTTGATCTCTGGTGCCTCTGCCTTTTCTAAAACCTGCTTGAACATCTGGGAGTTCACGGTTTACATACTGCTGAAGCCTGGCTTGGAGAATTTTGAGCATGACTTTACTAGCATGTGAGATGAGTGCAATTGTGCGGTAGTTTGAGCATTCTTTGGCATTGCCTTTCTTTGGGATTGGAATGAAGACTGACCTCTTCCAGTCCTGTGGCCACTGCTGAGTTTTCCAAATCTGCTGGCATATTGAGTGCAGCACTTTCACAGCATCATCTTTCAAGACTTGAAATAGCTCAACTGGAATTCCATCACCACCACTAGCTTTGTTCGTAGTGATGCTTTCTAAGGCCCACTTGACTTCACATTCCAAGATGTCTGGCTCTAGGTCAGTGATCACATTATCGTGACTATCTTGGTCGTGAAGATCTTTTTTGTACAGTTCTTCTGTGTATTCCTGCCACCTCTTCTTAATATCTTCTGCTTCTGTTAGGTCCATACCATTTCTGTCCTTTATCGAGCCCATCTTTGCGTGAAAAGTTCCCTTGGAATCTCTAATTTTCTTGAAGAGGTCTCTTGTTTTTCCTATTCTGTTGTTTTCCTCTATTTCTTTGCATTGATCACTGAGGAAGGCTTTCTTATCTCTCCTTGCTATTCTTTGGAACTCTGCATTCAGATGCTTATATCTTTCCTTTTCTCCTTTGCTTTTCGCCTCTCTTCTTTTTACAGCTATTTGTAAGGCCTCCTCAGACAGCCATTTCGCTCTTTTGCATTTCTTTTCCATGGGGATGGTCTTGGTCCCTGTCTCCTGTACAATGTCACGAACCTCCGTCCAGAGTTCATCAGGCACTCTATCAATCAGATCTAGTCCCTTAAATCTATTTCTCACTTCCACTGCATAATCATAAGGGATTTGATTGAGGTCATATCTGAATGGTCTAGTGGTTTTCCCTACTTTCTTCAATTTAAGTCTGAACTTCGCAATAAGGAGTTCATGATCTGAGCCACAGTCAGCTCCTGGTCTTGTTTTCGCTAACTGTATACAGCTTCTCCATCTTTGGTTGCAAAGAATATAATCAATCTGATTTCGGTGTTGACCATCTGGTGATGTCCATGTGTAGAGTCTTCTCTTGTGTTGTTGGAAGAGGGTGTTTGCTATGACCAGTGCATTCTCTTGACAAAACTCTATTAGCCTTTGCCCTGCTTCATTCCGTGCTCCAAGGCCAAATTTGCCAGTTACTCCAGGTGTTTCTTGACTTCCTACTTTTGCATTCCAGTCCCCTAGAATGAAAAGGACATCTTTTTTGGGTGTTAGTTCTAAAAGGTCTTGTAGGTCTTCATAGAACCGATTAACTTCGGCTTCTTCAGCATTACTGGTTGGGGCATAGGCCTGGATTACTGTAATATTGAATGGTTTGCCTTGGAAACGAACAGAAATCATCCTGTCATTTTTAAGATTGCATCCAAGTACTGCATTTCGGACTCTTTTGTTGACCATGATGGCTACTCCATTTCTTCTAAGGGATTCCTGCCCACAGTAGTAGATATAATGGTCATCCGAGTTAAATTCACCCATTCCAGTCCATTTTAATTCACTGATTCCTAGAATGTCGACGTTCACTCTTGCCATCTCCTGTTTGACCACTTCCAATTTGCCTTGATTCATGGACCTAACATTCCAGGTTCCTATGCAATATTGCTCTTTACAGCACCGGACCTTCTTTCTATCATTGGTCACATCCACAACTGGGTATTGGTTTTGCTTTTGCTCCATCCCTTTATTCCTTCTATAGTTATTTCTCCACTGAGCTCCAGTAGTATACTGGGCACCTACCGACCTGGGGAATTCCTCATTCAGTATCCTATCATTTTGCCCTTTGTTACTGTTCACGGGGTTCTCAAGGCAAGTATACTGAAGTGGTTTGCCATTCCCTTCTCCAGGGGACCACATTCGGCTGTGGTCCATGTGATTAGATCAGCTAGTTTCCTGTGATTATGATTTCAGTTTGTCTGCCCTCTGGTGCCCCCTAGCAATACCTACCGTCTTATTTCGGTTTCTCTTACCTTGGTCGTGGAAAATCTCTTCACAGCCGCTCCAGCAAAGTGCAGCTGCTGTACCTTACCTTGGACGAGGGGTATCTCCTCAAGGCCCCCCCTCCTGACCTTGAACGCAGAGTAGCTCCTCTCGGCCCTCCTGCGCCCGCGCAGCCACCGCCTGTTGGACGTGGGGTAGCTCCTCTCGGCCGCCGGCCCTGGCCTCAGGCGTGGGGTAGCTCCTCACGGCCGCACCTCTTTGCGTGGCTCGTTGCGCCGGGGCCGGCGTCTCTCGCGTCGCGTCTGCGCCGCCGGGGCCGGCGTCTCTCGCGTCGCGTCTGCGCCGCCGGGGCCGGCGTCTCTCGCGTCGCGTCTGCGCCGCCGGGGCCGGCGTCTCTCGCGTCGCGTCTGCGCCGCCGGGGCCGGCGTCTCTCGCGTCGCGTCTGCGCCGCCGGGGCCGGCGTCTCTCGCGTCGCGTCTGCGCCGCCGGGGCCGGCGTCTCTCGCGTCGCGTCTGCGCCGCCGGGGCCGGCGTCTCTCGCGTCGCGTCTGCGCCGCCGGGGCCGGCGTCTCTCGCGTCGCGTCTGCGCCGCCGGGGCCGGCGTCTCTCGCGTCGCGTCTGCGCCGCCGGGGCCGGCGTCTCTCGCGTCGCGTCTGCGCCGCCGGGGCCGGCGCATTCAATTCATTAAACATAGGATGAATGGATATCTTATGCCAAATATTGTACTAAGGAGGTACATACTGAGGGAAGTTTTTCTTTTTTAACACTTCAAAATTCTGTGGAAAAATGCAATTATTCCCAAATGACTAGTCTCAAAGCATTAGAATACAATAACTAAAGATTTCATCTACTACTTCATTGAGGTAATCCATAACGCAGAGTGATACTCATAGAATCATATACTGCATTTATTGTAATAAAAAATACAAACTGCTAAATTGCTACAGTGAAAAATATAACCTTTTTTATGACAGAAATTTAGCCAATTATAGTCATTGTTAATTCTTACCATTGGACACAAGTCATGCCTTGTTTCAGGGACTAGGCTGCACAGATATTATTAATATCTTCGATTAAATGTTGTTACAGATGTATTACATTTAAACACTTTTTGTTGAACTAAAATATAAATAAACACAAGTGCACATGACATAAATGTCCAATGAAATTTCACAAACTAAATATGCCCAAGAAGCAGAATATGAAAGTGCTCCAGAAGCCCCTTGTTACTCCTTCCCAGACAGCGTACCCTCCTCAGTGTCCTTGACATCTAACAGCATGCATTTTTACCACCATGGATAGGGGTTTGGGTAGTATAAATGTTGTTGTTCAGTCGCTAAGTCGTGTCCGAGTCTTTGCAATCCTATGGACAGCAGCACACCCGGCTTCCCTGTCCTTCACTATCTCCCAGAGTTTGCTCAATATAAGCAGTAGTGAGCATTCTAATGCGTATCTTTTGCTGAATATATGTGAACACTTCTATTGGGTATATACCCCGGAGTGGAATCACCTAGTTATATAAAATGGGTAAGTTCAGTGTTAAAAGATACTTCTAAATATTTTTCCAAAGTGATGCTAGCAATTTATATGTCTCCCAGAGGATCTTGATTGTTCCAAATTCTAGTTATTACTTGGTATTTTCTATCATTTTAATTTTAGCCATTTAAACGTATGTAGTACATTGTTTTGTGGTTTTACTTTGACTTTCCATTATGATCAGTGAAGTTTATGATCTTTTCCTATGTTTATTGCTCATTTGGCTGTTCCTTTTTGAAATATCTGTTCAAGAATTTGTCTTTCTACCCAGTTCTCATTGTCAGTGTCCTTTGTTGGTTTTATGTATCGCAAGGATCTTCTGTCTTCTGTGGGTTATTCTTTACTCTATTAGTAGTATATTTTGGTGGAAAGATATACTTAATCTTATTACAGTCCAATTTATCATTTACAAATTTATGGTTAGTACTTTTGGTTTCTTGTTAAAAAATGTTTGCCTACATTTAATATCATTAAGATATTCTAGGGAATTCCTTGGTGGTCCAGTGGTTAGGACTCCATGCTTCCACTGGAGAGATCCTGGATTTGATCTCTGGTTCTATTTCTGCTTTATTGACTATGCTGAAGCCTTTGACTGTGTGGATCACAATAAGCTGTGGAAAATTCTGAAAGAGATAGGAATACCAGACCACCTGACCTGCCTCTTGAGAAATCTGTGTGCAGGTCAGGAAGCAATAGTTAGGACTGGATATGGAACAACAGACTGGTTCCAAATAGGAAAAGGAGTACGTCAAGGCTGTATATTGTCACTCTGCTTATTTAACTTATATGCAGAGTATATCATGAGAACAAGGGCTGGATGAAGCACAAGCTGGAATCAAGATTGCTGGGAGAAATATCAATAACCTCAGATATGCAGATGACACCACCTTTATGGCAGAAAGTGAAGAGGAACTCAAAAGCCTCTTGAGGAAAGTGAAAGAGGCGAGTGAAAAGGTTGGCTTAAAGCTCAACATTCAGAAAACTAAGATCATGGCATCTGGTCCCATCACTTCATGGGAAATAGATGGGGAAACAGTGGAACCCGGCAGACTTTATTTTCATGGGATCCAAAATCACTGCAGATGGTGACTGCAGCCGTGAAATTAAAAGACGCTTACTCCTTGGAAGGAAAGCTGTGACCAACCTAGACAGCATATCAAAAAGCAGAGACATTACTTTGCCAACAAAGGTCCGTCTAGTCAGAGCTTTGGTTTTTCCAGTAGTCATGTATGGATGTGAGAGTTGGACCATAAAGAAAGCTGAGCACCGAAGAATTGATGCTTTTGAACTGTGGTGTTGGAGAAGACTCTTGAGAGTCCCTTGGACTGCAAGGAGATCCAACCAGTCCATCCTAAAGGAAATCATTGCTGAATATTCTTTGGAAGGACTGATGCTGAAGCTGAAACTCCAATACTTTGGCCACCTGATGTGAAGAACTGACTCATTTGAAAAGACCCTGATGCTGGGAAAGGTGGAAGGCGGGAGGAGAAGGGGAGGACAGAGGATGAGATGGCTGGATGGCATCACTGACTTAATGGATATGAGTTTGAGTAAACTCCGGGAGTTGGTGATGGACAGGGAGGCCTGGTGTGCTGCAGTCCATGGGTTCACAGAGTCGGAAATGACTGAACAACTGAACTGAACTGAACTGGAGAACTTTGATCCCTCAAGCCAGAAGGCAAGGCCAAAAAATAAAGATGTTATATATTTTCCTCTAAAATCTTTATTATTTTAGACTTTTATACATAGGTCTGCAGTTCATCTTTATTTTATTTTCAGGTTTATATGAAGTAGCTAACAAAATATATATATTTTTCCATATGGATGTCTAATTAAGCTAGAACCAGATACAAAAAATTCCCCATTGTATCTCCTGTAAGCATAGAAGTCTATTTTTGGACTCATTCTGTTCCACTGGTTATTTTATCTATCTTTGTGCTAAAACCACATTGTCTTAATTACTAGAGCTTTACACTGAGCCTTCATATATGGTGGAATAAATCCTCTGGCTTTGTTCTTTTTCTTCAAGATTTCTCAAGTGCACTACTCTTTAAATCAGACAGAATAAAAAATTCTATTTTCAGAGGATGGAGCAGTCCAGACTAGACAACTATTTGGATGAAGAATTATATAAGCAGGCAGATAATCATAGAGAATCCTTTACACTACATCTAAGAGGGAACCATTTCTGTAGAAATCTGTAACCAGAATTGAGATAAAGTGTGATATAACAGGGAGCTCACAGACTTTGAATTAAAATTTGGTGGAAAACGCAGTACTCACTAGGTCTCTGATTCAGATCCAGCAAATATTTACTTAGTACATACTATATGCCAAGTGAGAGTCTGCATTTCTGCAGCAAACGATGATTGACTTCACTAACTTCTGTGATCCCCAATTTCCTCTTTTGTAGGGTAAAGTATTATAAAGATATATTCTAATATCCCACAGATTATATCCTTGTCTCATCAAGTGATTAAATAGTAGACTTAAACTACAGAAACTGACTCTGACCACAGTGGAATTTGTTAGGGAAACACTGGATGACTCATGACATCAATGAAAGTTTGAAGAAAAAGACATTAAGAAAGATGAGAGTCAAGATAGCTTAAGTGGAACTCTCCTGGTGGTCCAGGGGTTTAGATTCTGTTCTTCTACTGCAGAGGACTTGGGTTCAATCCTTGGTTGGGAAACTAAGATCCCATATGCCTTGTGGAGAGGCCAAAAATTAAAAAAAATAAGATAGCTCAAGAGAAGGAACTTATGGAGAAACTAAGTTCCCTGAAAATAGAGCCTGAGGCAAGATTTAAATGACAGTAATTTATTGCAAGTTCAAATCTCAGGACAGAGAGAGAAAAAGGAAGTGAGGCTGGAAAGGATGGGGAACAAATGCAAAGCGATGCATTACTGTGTGGCCACTGTTTCACGATGAATCACAGTTGGTCACTCAGTAGGTACATCCACTAAGCTGTGTGGAACGGATGACTGGACACACTGCATGAAGCAGCTGGGCTCCAGTCTTATGCAGTAAAGGCAGAGGAAATTTGCCTGCCAGCTCCATTCCATCTCTAATCTCCCATTGGTCAAAAGGTAGAGGAGACAGCTTCTCTACCCCTCTAGACTGGATCACCCAGTCCCTTCATCTTGTCCTCCAGGCCCTGGGACTTAGGCTTCATCTGAGCTCAGGAAGGTCAAGAGGAGCCAGAGCATGAGGCAGTGGGGCCATGTGCCCTGCATGGATTTAAGACCCTGGTAGCAACCGAGGTGGAAAAAAGTAACCAGAAGCCTAGAACATAGATCAGGTGGGAAGAATCTTAATCAGGTACATATGAAGGGTCCTAAGTACATGAACTTGGTAGACAGCAATTCTTCAAAGTAAGGGTTGCAGCATGGACAAAAATCAAACCAAGTTAAGTAACAAACAAATATAGTCTTTTGTTTTTGGCTCATCAAAAGACTGCTCTCAATAGATAAAACCAAACAAAAAAACCCAACAAGATTGAGTGATGGTAACGCTTTGAAGTAGCTGCAACTCTTACATATTGATGTGAGTGTAAAATGATACAATTCTTACGAAAGAGTTTGGCGATTTTCTTTCCTTTCCTTTTATTTTCATTGAAGTGTAATTGACACTATGTTAGTTCCAACATGGTGTACAGCATAGTGATTAGAAATTTCTATCCATTACAAATTGTCATCACGAGAAGTCTAGTTTTGTCCGTCCCTATACAAAGTTATTACAATATTGTTGTCTATAGTCCCCATGCTGTACATTTGTTCCCCATGACTCATTTGTTTTGTAACTGGAAGTTTGTGCCTCTTAGTCCCCCTCATCTAATTCACTCATCCCTTTACTCCTCTCGCCTCTGGCAGCCACCTGTTTGTTCTCTGTATTTATGAGTCTGTTTTGCCATGATTGTTAATTTGTTTTGTTTCTAGATTCCACATAAAAGTATAATCATATAGTATTTGTCTGAGTTATGTTACTTAGGACAATATGTTCTAGGTCCATTCATGTTGTCCCGTGTGGCAAGATTTCACTTTTTGTTTATGGCTGAGTAATATTCCATTCTAACTCCCTCCCCTCCCCCCATATACCACATATCTTCTTTATAAATTCTTTTATTCATGGACATTTGGGTGGCTTCTGTATCTTGGCTATTGTTTTCTATGCTAGTCTTCAGGTTGTTTTCACTGATAGTTGCTCTATAACTAGTTGTAATTTGGGTGTGCCCATGGGAAGAGGTAAGTTTGGGGTCTTCCTACTCTGCCATCTTGGTCATTCCTTTGTTTTTGTTTCTTGGGTGTATATTGACTGGTGTGTGCTCCACTGAAATTGGCAGTTTCTTAACCAGTTAAATACCTATCTACCATGTGACCTAGCAGTTCTATTCCTGGTTATTTTTACCCAGGAAAAGTGGAAATATATGCTCACAAGAGGTTTACACACAAACGATCACAGAAGTTTTATTCATGATAACCAAACTCTGAAAATAACAGCAGATGCATAGAGAAATAATCAAGGTATTATTATAATGGATTCAGTTCAGTTCAGTCGCTCAGTCGTGTCCGACTCTCCGCGACCCCATGAATCACAGCACGCCAGGCCTCCCTGTCCATCACCAACTCCCGGAGTTCACTCAAACTCATGTCCACAGAGTCAGTGATGCCATCCAGCCATCTCATTCTCTGTCGTCCCCTTCTCCTCCTGCCCCCAACCTTTCCCAGCATCAGAGTCTTTTCCAGTGAGTCAACTCATCGCATGAGGTGGCCAAAGTATTGGAGTTTCAGTACACAACCATGCAGCTACCATTTCAATCAAGGTATAAAACATTAACATGACCAGAAAGTTCCCACATGCCCCAGTATAGTCAATCCTCTCCTCCATCCAGGAGAATCACTCATTCTGACTTGTATGGCTACAGATTAGTTTTGCCTGTTCTGAATCTTAAACTATGTACTCTTTTGTCTCTAGTTTCCTTCGCTTAGTTAATTATTCTAACAGTCACCTGTGCTGTTAAACGTATCAAAGACTCAGCAATAAAGAATGAACCACTGATAGGTTTAACAGCATAGGTGACTAAGCGAAGGAAACTAGAGACGAAAGAGTACATAGTTTAAGATTCAGAACAGGCAAAACTAATCTGTAGCCATTCAAGTCAGAATGAGTGATTCTCCGGGATGGAGGAGAGGGTTGACTATACTGGGGCATGTGGGAACTTTCTGGTCATGTTAATGTTTTATACTTTGATTGAAATGGTAGCAGCATGGTTGTGTACATGTACCAAAACACATTAAGTGTGGGTCCATTTTATTGAAAGCAAATTGTAACTCAATAAAATTGACTTAAACATGAGTCAGTCCACTCTACACTGTAGGACAATCTACTCAGAACGCTGGCCACTAATGCCAACTGAAAAAGTCTGTCTGCCTGGTCTTCTCATTTGTCTTTATCACAGATTGAGGGCAGGAGGAAGGGCTGATGTGCACAGCACTTGGCTGATTTCCTTTGCCCCATGACCGTTCACCTATGTACTGCAGCTTTGTTGAACTCAGGCAAACTTCTACTCTCATTGCCCTGTACCTGAATATTTGAGCTCATGAAAATTTCTGAAAGACAATCGTCTCCTGTGCACAGTACTTTAAGTTTCTTTCTGATTTGTCCCTTGCTTATTAGCATTTCTCTCTCCGTCTTTTACACCGTCTTAAATGTGTTGTTTCATCATCAGTCCTCCCTTTTTTTAGCCTTGTTTTTCTTCTTAGCTTTAAAATCTTCCAGTATATTTTGAGTGGGAGACACTTGGAAGGGACTGAGGCGTAAACAGGAAAAAGGGAGTCCCCCAGGATAGGGACAGCTGCCCCATTTTATAACTGAGCCTGGTTTCTGAGTCTGAATCAGAGATAAATAAACGGAGATCCAAACCCCTTCTGGGTGGTGTGTTTGCTATGAGAGATCATTTACAGGGTGTCTCATCTCAGCTCTCTTGGATTGTTGAGATTTTTCTTACAGATTTTGGTAATGGCTTCATTCTTTCTCTCAGTTTCCAGGCTTCCTTTGAGTTCTGATGTCTTTCTGAGCCTTTATAAGTATTACAGTAGCATATTTTGAGATATTGATATGTAGACTGCTAACTAGACGCAATTTTTACACTGGCAAATACACTTTCATTTACTTTTTAGGAGTCTCTTTAAGGAGGGTGACATTCTTCAGCAAGATTTATTCTAACCTAAATGTATGCTGGCTGCTCTGGGTCTTCACTGCGAGTAGCGGGGGCTACTATTTTGTCAGCTTGGAAATCTCTGCTTGTGCTTGCCGGCTCTCTCACTGTCATTTCTAATCAACCTGGTACTCCTTTCAATGCCTGTATCTGTGTAATTACATTAATAGGATGATGCCCTAGAGGATTTCATCTGTGTTCTATCTTGAAAGTGAAAAATCTTGTAATTCCCTATTTCTCATGAAGCCACCTTCAAAGGATTGATCATATGCACATTTTCTTAGACTTTATCAGCTTATAAAACGTTGCTACAGTGAAACTGATACTACCTTCACTTTGCAGAGGAGTAACTGGCTTTCTTTGAAAAATCTAACCCAGTTCTTATTTTACATAAAAGGAAAGTGTATTTAGAAAAGTGTATGTACAGGTGAAATGTAGATAGATGTAGGTAAAGTTGAGTTTGAACATATGGAAAAGTGGAAGTTTCACCAAATCCTTTAACCCCTAGAGAAATGTTCTCCAATTTCAAGATGTCAGGTTCGGGGATTTCCCTAGTGGTCCAGTGGTTAAGAATCTGCCTGCCAGTGCAGGAGACACAGGTTAGATCCCTAGTCTAGGAAGATTCCATGTGGCTTGGAGCAACTAAGCCTGTGTGCCACAACTATTGAGCCTGTGCTCTAGAGTTCAGGAGCTACAACTGCTGAGCCCATGTGCCACAATCACTGAAGCCCATGTGCCTAGAGCCCTTGCTCCTTAACAAGAGAAGCCAGCACTGTGAGAAACCTGTATCCCCCAAAATAGAAGCCCCCACAACTCGCAGTGAAGACCCACAGCAGCCAAAAAATAAAAAAGAGAGATTTCAGGTTTGGCCACAGAGCTAGAGGATTAGAACATCTGTGGTTGGTGAACTTCCTCGGCCATGAGCTTTTGATGCACATGTGTCTAATCCACCAATTTGAACTTTAACCCATAGTTAAATGATCCAGCGGGAGTGAGTTCTATCATATGCAAATTAGAAATGGAGTATTTCTGTTAATGGCTCAGTCAATATTGTGAAAACTCAGCATTTTTATTATGTAATAAAATGATAACATATTTTCCCAGTAAGCACACTTAGTGAAGAGTTCCAAGAATTAAGAATAGTAAAAGATGACTGTATTCCATTAGGGGCAATATGTCATGAAGTCCATGCATTTTAAAGTGGGAGAAAAATGCAACCACGAGCGCTTTTGTTTTTACTTAATAAACTTTTGTATTTTGCAGTATTATCATCTGTTTTCCCTTCAGTTCAGTTCAGTTCAGTTCAGTCGCTCAGTCGTGTCCGACTCTGCGACCCCATAAATCACAGCACGCCAGGCCTCCCTGCCTATCACCAACTCCTGGAGTTCACTCAAACTCATGTCCATCGAGTCGGTGATGCCATCCAGCCATCTCATCCTCTGTCGTCTCCCCCTCTCCTCCTGCCCCCAATCCCTCCCAGCATCAGAGCCTTTTCCACTGAGTCAACTCTTCACATGAGGTGGCCAAAGTATTGGAGTTTCAGCTTTAGATCAGTCCTTCCAATGAACACCCAGGACTGATCTCCTTTAGAATGGACTGGTTGGATCTCTGTGCAGTCCAAGGGACTCTCAAGAGTCTTCTCCAGCACCACAGTTCAAAAGCATGAAAGTGGAATGCAATATGGGACAGTCTGGGCTGGTGAAAGGTAAGGCAGGAAGTGAAACTAGAGCACTGAGATGTGATCGATTGTGAAGCAGTATAAACCATAGAAACACTACATTCAAGACATTTGGAACTACCATCATTTAGGATGAATAGCACTATCTAAATTCCTGAAAAAAATAACTCCATAATATCTTAAAGACAAAAACTGGTTTGTACAGGATGGTCCAAAATAATTTAAAAAGTTTAAATTATGTTCAGGGTCATCTGGTAACAATGTTTCACTTGCCTTATTACATTTGTGGGGGAAAAAACCTTCCTAAATAAATTCTGTTAAGGTGTAGATCTAAAGAAAGGGAATAAAAATGCTAAAAGAGAAGAAAAGCTGTTTATGCAAAAGCAATGGCAGTTTTGCTGCTTTTCTTTATACAACAGTTAAGGGTATCATATGCCAGTGACCTACTTTGGAAAATCAAATGAGACAGATTCTGATGTAGATATGTTTTGGGGGCCTACAGTGGGACACTCAGGTGAATTTCTGCCAGTTTTTGATACCAAATTTTAGAAGCTGAGTTTCTACAGAAACTTACGGGAGAGTGCCCCAGTGACTATGAATGATACTTTTGGATGATCAGAAAACATGATTGAGGTTTTGCTGACAGGATTCTTAATTTCCACTTATGATATACAGAATAATAGGAATATTATAGCAATAATGAGTTTTAGATATGAACTTGGTCCCAGCCACTGGAATAGGTGCTGTAGTATACATCCTCACATTTAATCATTGCATTAGTCCTATTATGTATGTATATATTATTATTCCAGCTTTACAGGTGAGGGACTGAGATTTAAAGAGATAAATAAACTTACCCAAGATATAATGGCTTAGTTAAGTGATAGCATTAAGACTAGAACATGTGTTTTGTTTTATTTTTTTTAAACATTTTTATTTTATATTGTAGTATCAAAGATTATCAATATTGTGGTAATTTCAGGTGAACAGCAAGGGGACTTAGCTGTACATATTGGAACATGTGTTTTTGAAATTCAAATTCTGACTTTTAATTGCTCCATTAGACTCTTATTCTGTGTGTATGTGTATCAACATATATGTATATATATAAATGTTAGTCTCTGTTGTACAACTTTTTAAATGTGTTTATATATTTATTTCTTTTTATTTTTTATTGCATTGGGTCTTTGTTGCTGTGTGTGGGCCTTTTCTCTAGTTTTGGCAGCGGGAGCTACTCCCTAGTTGCAATGTGCAGGCTTCTTGTTGTGGTGGCTTCTCTTGTTCTGAAGCACAGGCTCTAGGCATACTGGCTTCAGTAGTTGTGGCACATGGGCTCAACAGTGTGGCTTGAGGGCTTTAGAGCACAAGATCAGTAGTTGGGGCACACGGGCTTAGTTGCTCTGTGGCATGTGAGACCTTCCTGGACCTTCTCCTGCATTGCAAGGTGGAGTCTTCACCACTAGACCACCAGGGAAGCCCTATATACATATATTTATACCTATATTTATGTGTTTGCATTTATAGTTATAAATAAGCATTATGTTTCTTTCTATAATCTTGAACCTTTTGTACTTGCCAGGTGGCAGAAGCATAGCTTCTCCCCCAACCCCAGCTGAAAAAAGATGTTCACAGTTCCTTGCGAGAGACTGTGGAAAATCAAAAAGAAACTTGAAAAATTTAGCATGCTATTTGAATGAAGTTGCTTCAGTATTGGCATCAGTGTGGAACGTAAGCTTTGGGAGGGCAGGGTCTTGATTCTTGTTTCTTTCTCTGTTCCCTCACTGCTGCAGTATGTAAAACAGGGCCTGATAAAAAGCAGATACTTTATGTATATATTTGAATTAGAGAGAATTCAATAATCAAATAACCCTTAATTTCTCTCTCTCAGAGACCAGACCAGTCTCTTTAAGAGTGGTGAATGGAACTGAATCTGCCTTTGAAGCTTTTAAGACCATGGGGTTTTCTGAAGTCAAAGGATGACTGATTTGGAGGTGAGTATTCGTTCCTATTCTCTCTTACTTCTTTAAGACTAAGACTATTATGGTCTTCTTAACTCTTCCAAGAGTTAAGGAACTCTTGGAAGTTGAATATTTGAGTTGGAGGATTGGTGATACCATCATTTTTTCTAATTGCTTTAACTCATTTTGAGTTGAAACTAAATTTGTAAAATATTTTATTATTTTTAAAAAAATTAGTCAGTGTCATAATGCTGTGTGTATATGTTTAATCAATGCTTCTAGATCTCCATAGGAAAAGAGACAAAACAAAATAAACACTGTAGGTTGCTTAAAATCAGTTCTCATCATTTTTGTGGCTTCTCACATCATACATACTATGGGCCCACACTAAAGAGAAAAAGAAGAGTAATGGAGAGATTATTAATGTACTTAATGTGTACAATCACAAAGGGACATACTTTCTGATTGGAGAAGGAAATGGCTACCCACTCCAGTGTTCTTGACTGGAGAACACCATGGGCAGAGGAGCCTGGTGGGCTGCAGTCCATGGGTTGCAAAGAGTCAGACATGACTGAGTGACCAAGCAACAACAAATACTTTCTGATAATTCCTCAAGGAAGAGGGAATCCTTTGCTTCAGTGTTCAGAATGGGAAGTTTGGTGCTCATAAAAACCAAGTTTTCAGATTTCCTGAGTCTCATTCTGACAGTCTGGAGATATCAGAATATTTCCAAAAATATTCTTTACTATGTGGCTGTGGACTTATATTAGAGAAGGTTGGCATAGATTGTGAAAATAGAATATGAGGATTTGTTTATCTAATGAATATTAAAAAACTACATCTTGTTATTGATGAGGAAACATGTGGATGCTCCTCTGTCCATGGTATTCTCTAGGCAAGGATACTGGAGTGAGTTGCCATACCCTCCTCCAGGGGATCTTTCCAAGCCAGGGATCAAACTCACATCTTTTAAGTCTGTATTGGCAGGTAGGTTCTCTACTACTAGTGTCACCTGGGAAATCCCAGTACCAGATTTTTAAAATCCAAATGGCAATCTCTAATGAATTAACAAAGTTAGTTAATAATCAACAATGGCTGGTAACGGGGACTTCTCTGGTGGTCCAGTGGTTAAGACTGTACGCTCCCACTGCAGTGGGTGCAGGTTTGATCCATGGTCAGGGGGCTAAGATCCCACATGCCTCCCAGTGGGTCTGAAAAGAAAAAAAGAAAACAACAATGGCTGCTAACATGACAAAATGAGAGACAATCAGACATTATATATCTCCCACTGGGAGAATGAGAGCTTTAAGGGACACAGTAACAAACTGTAATGCATGGACGTTATTAGGTTAAAAGTAACTGTTAAAAAGAAAAAAACATCATCAGGGAAATCTGCATACTAACTGGTAGTGTGCATGAGATCAAAGAGTATCAGGATCTTGCATGTTTATGCTTATATAAAAGTTTTTTTTCCTAAAAATGTCCTCATTTAATGTGTTTTCATTAAAAAAAATTACTAAGACCATCAACATGTCAAGAAATTTGTCAGTTTCTAACAAGAAATGAAGAAATCAAAAAACATTATGTGTTGGACCCTTTGGGACCCCCCCCGCTAGGCTCCTCTGTCCATGGGATTTTTTATTTCTCTTGCCTTGGGAAACTGACCTAAGAAAATCTTGGTAGGATTTATGTCAGAGAATGTTTTGTATATGTTTTCTTCTAGGAGGTTTATGGTGTCATGTCTTATGTTTCAGTCTTTAAGTCTGAGTTTATTTTTGTGTATGGTGTGAGGGTGTGTTCTAACTTCATTGATTTACCTATAGCCGGGGGACATATTTCTTGAATCTGAAGGAACTGAATACAAAGTAGTTATACTTTTCAGTTGTCAAGTTATTGGCTCATCCATAGAAAAGAAAAAAAAGTTTTGGGAAATATTATATTTAACTTCATCAAAATTCAGCTATGGAGTCTGAAGTATTCTAGGACCTTTTCAACTTCTGTTTGTTTGTTCAAACCTGGAATTCTTCATTCTGACAAATTTTCTGTAGAAGCCCAGATTAAAGCAGAGACGATCTGATTGAAGAAGGAATGGGGAGTGAGGGTGGAATCCACCCACATGGCCGACTTCTTAGCAATTCTGTTTCCTTTTCCACCTCTGCCTGAACCCCAGGGCTCTGAGAAAACCAGTATTTTGACATTACCCACATTGTGTTTTGCAGAAGACTAAACAGTAACTGCTGTACTGTGACATCCAAATGCATCATTAAAATCAAACACTTGCTTTGTGTCAAGCACTGTCAGCAAGATAGGCAGGACGGAGCCCTCATAAAATGTATAGTCTAGTGGAGAATGCAGAAGGGAAAGAGGAAATGTTTGCAGGTGTTACATGGAAACTAACTGCTCAAACACAGAGTATGTTTTCAATGCTCAGTTCATGCTTCAAGAAAGGGTAAGACAAAGTATCTCTCATATTGTCTGCTTAGCATTGTTACTTTGCCAACCAAGGTCCGTCTAGTCAAGGCTATGGTTTTTCCCGTGGTCATGTATGGATGTGAGAGTTGGACTGTGAAGAATGCTGATCGCTGAAGAATTGATGCTTTTGAACTGTGGTGCTGGAGAAGACTCTTGAGAGTCCCTTGGACTGCAAGCAGATCCAACCAGTCCATTCTAAAAGAGATCAATCCTGGGTGTTCATTGGAAGGACTGATGCTAAAGCTGAAACTCCAATACTTTGGCCACCTCATGCAACGAGTTGACTCACTGGAAAACAGTCTGATGCTGGGAGGGGTTGGGGTGGGAGGAGACGGGGAAGACAGAGAATGAGATGGCTGGATGGCATCACCGACTCGATGGACATGAGTTTGGGTGAGCTCCGGGAGTTGGTGATGAACAGGGAGGCCTGGCGTGCTGTGATTCATGGGGTCACAAGGAGTCGGACACGACTGAGCGACTGAACTGAACTGAACTGAGCATTGTTACAACTTAACATGATTTGGTAACATAAAATCGAATCATCTGCTAATTTGGCTGGAAGAATGTCTTTTATTATCATCCAATAATTAACTCAGCTTAAGTACTCATATTAAGATGGAGTTTACACCCCAACCTGTATTGCATGTGAATATAGTGTTAATCAGGTGTGTATATCAGGATAAAAAATTTTTAAGAGTTTTGTTTTAAAGAACACTTTTGGTGAAGGGGAGGTGCTGGTTGCTATACAATTTAATGCTTTAAAATACAATTTAATGCTTTAAAATGCTTAAAATGCTTCAGCATATTAAAAGGAGTTTTTAAAAATGATATATGTGACTATTTGCAAAAAGTGGAACAGCAGACTTTCTTAATCTAGAATTCAAGGAGATCCATGGATGATGAAAGGGCATCCATATCACTTTGAAATTATATTCAGCATTTTGTGTATATGGGCATTTTCCCTCTGAGTTGAGGGAAGTAAATTTTTAAAAAATATTCTTAGAGGTTCCCAGAAAATGTGTTGCATAGCAAAGGCTTTGTTTCCAGTTGGTTGTTCTGACTCAATTTTTGGATCCAATTATGTTTTCACTACACTTATCAAGTGCATGTTTTCTTAGTATTCCTTAGAAGGCATCTATTATAATCAGCTTTTACTTAATTATGAAGTTGAAAGCTTTAGCATTTACAATTAAAGAAAAACCTGCTATGGAACAGTTTACTGAGAGATACTCTGATTTATTGACTGTTCACTCTGCAGCTTTATTGAAGTAGATTGAGAAATAAGTAGTATATATGCAGGATGTACAATGTGATGATTTGATACTAGCTTTGATGGAACTCCTGAGCTGGAGAGAAGAATAGAAGAGGTGGCCTCTAGAGTGAGAATAGGTTCAGTTCAGTTCAGTCGCTCAGTCGTGTCCGACTCTCCGCGACCCCATGAATCACAGCACGCCAGGCCTCCCTGTCCATCACCAACTCCCGGAGAATAGGTTAGCATGGTGACATTCTAATAAGGGGAGAAAGCCAAGGAAAATCAGACAAAGAGCCTTGTTAAGTGTAGATGG
Source organism: Moschus berezovskii (assembly GCF_049115385.1). Classification (NCBI taxonomy): domain Eukaryota; kingdom Metazoa; phylum Chordata; class Mammalia; order Artiodactyla; family Moschidae; genus Moschus; species Moschus berezovskii. Next base: position 36,812,855 of record NC_142481.1, on the reverse strand, counting down.
TTTCTTTGGTACCTTTTGTGTGTGTGGGACATTCAGTTACCCGTTACTTATTTATCCATTCCTGCTGTGTTGTTAGTGCCAAAGGAAAAGACTTGCCTAATTTTCCAGCCCCTAAATAATTCTTTATTGCAAAATTGAATTAGGAAAAGGGAAATTTTATATCTGTTTTTGTTGCCTTAAAACATGGTTTTATGCACATAAATTACTTTGGGGATTGGATGCCTCTCTTATGAAAGAACATTTATCTTGGAGATGTATATAAAAGCATTCATGAAGGGCATAATGCATGTGATTCTCCAGAAGTTTTTGCAAACATCAAAGAACATGACAGCTACTGCTCACCATCTTTCAGCTGTGATTATGCCGGGCTGCCTCCCAAATGCCCATTTCTACATGTACAAGTCAAATGATTTGCCCAAGCTAAGTTGTCTGTGGATTCTTCCGGGGATTGATGAATTTCTTTAAATATCTATAATGAGTAGTAGTGACCTATAATTTCAGGGAACTTGAAACTACCTGAACGTAATTTCTTTAAAGTTGCCTTCTAGAGTCCAGTTTGAACAACAAGCCTATCACAAACAAACCGTCATCAATCAGGCATGAAAGGAAAACCCCTTTCCTAATTCAGAATCCAGGAATAGTGTCAGAGAGTGAATTTTTGGTTGGACAGAGAGCTATTGATGGCTCTAATAGGGGTGTGTGTTAGATAATCACTTAACTTTCCTATCTTTTGTTTCTTTTTTAAAAAAAATTATTTATTTTAATTAGAGGCTAATTACTTTACATTATTGTATTGGTTTTGCCACACATTGACATGAATCTGCCCCGGGTGTACATGCGTTCCCCATCTTGAACCCCCCTCCCACCTCCCTCCCCATCCCATCCCTCTGGTTCATCCCAGTATACCAGCCCTGAGCATCCTGTATCATGCATCGAACCTGGACTGGTGATTCGTTTCACATATGGTAATAAAACACCAATATAGTATACTAATGCATATATATGGAATTTATAAAGATGATAACGATATCCCTGTATATGAGACAGCAAAAGAGACACAGATGTATAGAACAGTCTTTTGGACTCTGTGGGAGAGGGTGAGGGTGGGATGATTTGGGAGAATAGCATTGAAACGTGTATACTATCTTTTGTTTCTTATTCTCCCAGGGGGAGGGGCAGGTGGCATTATTTCTAAAGCATTTTATACTTTCAGCCTTTTGTTAGTTGAGGAAGTCTAATTTGAAGTCTGATTCAAATGAATCATGTAGGTGTTTGCTTATTCAGGGGATAAATAAGAAAGCTATCACTGAGTTACACCCCTGGCCCACATTTGATTTCAGCTAAAGCTCTAGTGGGCAGTTCCACTTGTCCTCATACTGCCAGAGTCCCTTCTTCGTCTTTAGCACTAAGCCCTGGGCCTTCTCCTATGCAGCAGGAGTGTACCTAGCCTGAACACAGTCAGGGCTCTGAAGTGGTCCTGAGTTTTCCTGAAGGCCATGGCAAAAAAGTGTTTATTGTAGAGTGCATACGTGAACCTGAGACACTCTTGAGAAGTGGATCAACAGTATTTCCTCCAGTTTGTGATACACTTACCTGCCAGTGTGTGCACTTGGATGGTATCTCATGACTTGTGATTCCAGAATGCATCAGTTCAGTTCAGTTCAGTCGCTCAGTCGTGTCTGACTCTTTGTGACCCCATGAATCACAGCATGCCAGGCCTCCCTGTCCATCACCAACTCCTGGAGTTCACTCAAACTCGTGTCCACAGAGTCGGTGATGCCATCCAGCCATCTCATCCTCTGTCATCCCCTTCTCCTCCTGCCCCCAATTCCTCCCAGCATCAGAGTCTTTCCCAATGAGTCAACTCTTCACATGAGGTGACCAAAGTGTTGGAGTTTCAGCTTTAGTATCAGTCATTCCAAAGAATATTCAGCAATGATTTCCTTTAGGATGGACTGGTTGGATCTCCTTGCAGTCCAAGGGACTCTCAAGAGTCTTCTCCAACACCACAGTTCAAAAGCATCAATTCTTCGGTGCTCAGCTTTCTTCACAGTCCAACTCTCACATCCATACATGACCACTGGAAAAACCATAGCCTTGACTAGACGGACCTTTGTTGGTAAAGTAATGTCTCTGCTTTTTAGTATGCTGTCTAGGTTGGTCATAACTTTCCTTCCAAGGTGTAAGTGTCTTTTAATTTCCTGGCTGCAATCAGCATCCGCAGTGATTTTGGAACCCCCAGAAATAAAGTCTGACACTGTTTCCACTGTTTCTCCATCTATTTGCCATGAAGTGATAGGACCAGATGCTATGATCTTAGTTTTCTGAATGTTGAGTTTTAAGCCAACCTTTTCACTCTCTTCTTTCACTTTCATCAAGAGGCCTTTGAGTCCCTCTTCACTTTCTGCCATGAGTGGTGTCATCTGCATATCTGAGGTTCTTGATATTTCTCCTGGCAATCTTGATTCCAGCTTGTGCTTCTTCCAGCCCAGCATTTCTCATGATGTACTCTGCATATAAGTTAAATAAGCAGGGTGACAATATACAGCCTTGATGTACTCCTTTTCCTATTTGGAACCAGTCTGTTGTTCCATGGCCAGTTCTAACTGTTGCTTCCTGACCTGCATACAGGTTTCTCAAGAGGCAGGTCAGGTGGTCTGGTATTCCCATCTCTTTCAGAATTTTCCACAGTTTATTGTGATCCACACAGTCGGAGGCTTTGGCATAGTCAATGAAGCAGAAATATATGTTTTTCTGGAACTTTCTTGCTTTTTCCATGATCCAGCGGATGTTGGCAATTTGATCTCTGGTTCCTCTGCCTCTTCTAAAATCAGCTTGAACATCTGGAAGTTCACGGTTCATGTATTGCTGAAGCCTGGCTTGGAGAATTTGGAGCATGACTTTACTAGTGTGTGAGATGAGTGCAATTGTGCGGTAGTTTGAGTATTCTTTGGCATTGCCTTTCTTTGGGATTGGAATGAAAACTGACTTTTTCCAGTCCTTTGGCACTGCTGAGTTTTCCAAATTTGCTGGCATATTGAGTGCAGCACATTCACAGCATCATCGTTCAGGATTTGAAATAGCTCAACTGGAATTCCGTTACCTCCACTAGCTTTGTTTGTAGTGATGCTTTCTTTTTAAAAAAAATTTATTTATTTTAATTGGAGGCTAATTACTTTACATTATGGTATTGGTTTTGCCATACATTGACATGAATCTGCCCTGGGTGTACATGTGTTCCCCATCTTGAACCCCCCTCCCACCTCCCTCCCCATCCTATCCCTCTGGTTCATCCCAGTGCACCAGCCATGAGCATCCTGTATCATGCATAGGCCCACTTGACTTCATATTCCAGGATGTCTGGCTCTAGGTGAGTGATCACACCACCATGATTAAATGGGTCGTGAAGATCTTTTTTGTACAGTTCTTCTGTGTTTTCTTGCCACCTCTTAACCTCTTCTGCTTCTGTTAGGTCCATACCATTTCTGTCCTTTATTGAGCCCATCTTTGCATGAAAAGAATGCATAGACCTATGCATATGTTATGTATGTGTGTGTGCTAAGTCACTTCAGTCTGTGTCCTACTCTGTGTGACCCTATGGACTGTAGCCCACCAGACTCCTCTGTCCATGGGATTCTCCAGGCAAGAATACTGGAGTGGGTTGCCATGCCTTCCTCCAGGGGATCTTCCTGACCCAGGGATGGAACCCTCATCTCTTATGTCTCTTGCATTGGCACGTGGATTCTTTACCACTAGTGCCACCTGGGAAGTCCTACGTTATGTATATGTACACACAAATAGGCACAGTTGTAGAACGCCATTGTCTATCAACTGTTGGTTGATTTATTGATACATTAGCTCAATAAAATTGTCTCAGCACCTACTATGCCTCAGATACTGCTCTAGCTACTGGGAATGCAGTAGGGAACAAAAGAGGTAATTATTTCCCCTTTGGATATTATGTTATAATGGGTGAGTGGTGCGAGGAGAAAGAGAAACAAGCATTAAATTAATTAAGATAATCATAGGTCAAAGTTTGGTATCTGCTATGAAGGAAAATTAAGTAGAAGATTAGGAAAAGGAGTAGTGGCAGGAAGGGGTGGAAGTTTGCAATTTTAAATAGAGTTGTAAGGCAGGCCTCTCAGGATGGTGACATTTGAGCCAAGGCAAGATGATTGTATAGGAACAGTCCTTGTTAACTAGGGGAGAGGATTACAGCAGAAGCTATGGAAAGACCAAGTGGTCAGGCCATACAGTAAGTGTGAGGATTCTGTTCTGATGTCTGGGATGCAGTTAGGCAGATAGGGAGAAAGAGTGAGGCAGGCTAGATGTAAGAAAGACTGACTAGCTATGACTTTGCTGAACCGTAGAATGAATGCTCGTGAAGACTAACTACTGTTGAATTTTTTTTTAATTTAAGAAATATCAAAGGAAAAATTTGATATAATGCACATTCATAGAATGTACCATCAACTATTTTTAAGTGTACAGCTTAGTAGGTTAAGTACATTTACCTTGTTGTGCAACTAATAGCCAGAATGCTTTCATCTTGCAAAACTGAAACTCTACACTCATTAAACAGCTCCCATTTCTCCTTCCTTCAAGTCTCTAGCAATCACCTGTCTCTCTGAATTTGAATTTGCTCTTGGTACCTCACGTAAGTGGAATCAGACAGTATTTGTCTTTGTGGGACTAACATTTCAATATGCATTTGTTGTTGTTTAGTCATGTCCAACTCTTTGTGACCCCCATGGACTGCAGCATGCCAGGCTTCCATGTCCTTCACTATCTCCTTGAGCTTGCTCAAACTCATGTCCATTGAGTCAGTGGTGCCATCCAACCATCTCGTCCTCTGTCACCCCCTTCTCCTCTTGCCTTCAGTCTTTCCTAGCATCAGGGTCTTTTCTAATGAATCATCTCTTCGCATCAGGTGGCCGAAGTATTGGAACTTTAGCTTCAGCATCAGTCCTTCCAGTGAATATTCAGGAGTGATTTCCTTTAGGATGGACTGGTTGGATCTCCTTGCAGTCCAAGGGACTCTCAAGAGTCTTCTCCAACACCACAGTTCAAAAGCATCAGTTCTTTGGCGTTCAGCCTTGTTTATGGTCCAACTCTCACATCCATATGTGACTACTGGAAAAACCATAGCTTTGACTACATGGACCTTTGTCAGCAAAGTAATGTCTCTGCTTTTTAATAACAGTATTCTCAAAGTAAATGTTGTAGCATGTTTCAGAATTTCTGTCCTTTTAGAGGCCAAATAGTCCACTGTATGTATATATCACATTTGTTTATCCATTCGTATGTTGACAGAAAGTTGGGTTGCCCCCAACTTTTGGCTATGATGAGTAATGCTGCTATGCATATGGATGTATACCTATCTCTTTGAAACTCTGTTTTTAATTATTTGGGGTATAGACCCAGAAGCAGAATTGCTGGATCATATGGTAATTCTAATTTTTAAATTTTTTTTGAGGAGCCTCCGGACTGTTTTCCATAGTAACTGCACCAGTTTACATTCCCACCAATAGTGCACAAGGGTTCCACTTTCCTCAAATCCTGGCCAGTATTTGTTACTTTCTCTCTCTCTTTTTTAATACTAATGGGTATGAGGTGATATTCCATTGTGGTTTTCATCTGTATTTCCCTAATGTTTAATGATGTTGAGCATCTTTTGATATGCCTCTTGGGCATGTTTTCTTTGGGAAAATGTCTGCTTAAGTTCTTTGCCCATTTTTACTTTGGGTTATTTTTTTTGTTGAGTTGTGGGATTTCTTTATGTATTCTGGATGTTAACTCCTTAGCAGAAACATGAATTCTCCCATTCTGTTGGGAGAGCTCACTCTTTAGTTTGTGTCCTTTGCAGCACAGAAGTTTATAATTTTGAGGTAGACCAATTTGACTATTTTTTACTTTGCTTTCTGTGCCTGTAGCATCATGTCCAATAAATCATTGCCAAATTCCATGTCAAGAAGCTTTCCCCATATGTTTTCTTCTAACAGTTTAATTTTTATTTATTTTATTTTTTTTATTGGAGGCTAATTATTTTACAATATTATATTGGTTGGTTTTGCCATACATTGACATGAATCCGCCCCGGGTGTACATGAGTTCCCCTTCCTGAAGCCCCCTCCCACCTCCCTCCTCCCTTTATCCTCCCTCTGGGTCATCCCCGCACACCAGCCCCGAGCATCCTATAACATGCATCCACCCTGAACTAGTGATTTGTTTCACATATGACAACACACATGTTTCAATGCCATTCTCCCAAATCCTCCCACCCTCACCCTCTCCCACAGAGTCCCAAAGACTGTTCTATACATCTGTGTCTCTTTTGCTGTCTCGTATACAGGGTTATCATTTACATCTTTCTAAATTCCATATACATGCGTTAGTATACTGTATTGGTGTTCTTCTTTCTGGCTTACTTCACTCTGTATAATAGGCTCCAGTTTCATCCACCTCATTAGAACTGATTCAAATGCATTCTTTTTAATGGCTGAGTAATACTCCATTGTGTATATGTACCAAAGCTTTCTTATCCATTCGTCTGCAGATGGACATCTAGGTTGCTTCCATGTCCTGGCTATCATAAACAGTGCTGCAATGAACATTGGAGTACATGTGTCTCTTTCAATTCTGGTTTCTTTGGTGTGTATGCCCAGGAGTAGGATTACTGGGTCATATGGCAGTTCTATTTCCAGTTTTTTGAGGAATCTCCACACTGTTCTCCATAGTGGCTGTACTAGTTTGCATTCCCACCAACAGTGTAAGAGGGTTCCCTTTTCTCCACACCCTCTCCAGCATTTATTGGATGTAGACTTTTGGATAGCAGCCATTCTGACTGGTGTGAAATGGTATCTCATTGTGGTTTTGATTTGCATTTTTCTGATTATGAGGGATGTTGAGCATCTTTTCATGTGTTTGTTAGCCATCTTTATGTCTTCTTTGGAGAAATGTCTGTTTAGTTCTTTGGCCCATTTTTTGATTGGGTCATTTATTTTTCTGGAATTGAGCTGCAGGAGCTGCTTGTATATTTTGGAGATTAATCCTTTATCAGTTGCTTCATTGGCTATTATTTTTTCCCATTCTGAAGGCTGTCTTTTCACCTTGCTTATGGTTTCCTTTGCTGTGCAGAAGCTTTTGATTTTAATTATGTCCCATTTGTTTATTTTTGCTTTTATTTCCAATATTCTGGGAGGTGGGTCTTGGAGAATCCTGCTGTGATTTATGTCGGAGAGTGTTTTGCCTACATTCTCCTCTAGGAGTTTTGTAGAATCTGGTCTTACATTTAGCTCTCTAATCCATTTTGAGTTTATTTTTGTGTATGGTGTTAGGAAGTGTTCTAGTTTCATTCTTTTACAAGTGGTTGACCAGTTTTCCCAGCACCACTTGTTAAAGAGACTGTCTTTTCTCCATTTTATATTCTTGCCTCCTTTGTCAAAGATAAGGTGTCCATAAGTGCGTGGATTTATCTCTGGGCTTTCTATTTTGTTCCATTGATCTATATTTCTGTCTTTATGCCAGTACCATACTGTCTTGATGACTGTGGCTTTGTAGTAGAGCCTGAAGTTCACCTTTTTCTCAAGCGCACATGGAACCTTTTCCAGGATAGATCACATCCTGCGCCATAAATCTAGCCTTGATAAATTCAAAAAAATTGAAATCATTCCAAGCATCTTTTCTGACCACAATGCAGTAAGATTAGATCTCAATTACGGGAGAAAAACTATTAAAAATGCCAACATATGGAGGCTGAACAACACGCTGCTGAATAATGAACAAATCATAGAAGAAATCAAAAGAGAAATCAAAATATGCATAGAAATGAATGAAAATGAAAACACAACAACCCAAAACCTCTGGGACACTGTAAAAGCAGTGCTAAGGGGGAAGTTCATAGCAATACAGGCACACCTCAAGAAACAAGAAAAAAGTCAACTAAATAACCTAACTCTACATCTAAAGCAACTAGAGAAGGAAGAAATGAAGAACCCCAGGGTTAGTAGAAGGAAAGAAATCATAAAAATTAGGGCAGAGATAAATGCAAAAGAAACAAAAGAGACCATAGCAAAAATCAACAAAGCCAAAAGCTGGTTCTTTGAGAAGGTAAATAAAATTGACAAACCACTAGCCAGACTCATCAAGAAACAAAGGGAGAAGAACCAAATCAATAAAATTAGAAATGAAAATGGAGAGATCACAACCGACAACACAGAAATACAAAGGGTTATTAGAGAATACTATCAGGAATTATATGGCAATAAAATGAATAACCTGGAAGAAATGAACAAATTCCTAGAAAAGTACAACTTTCTAAAACTGAACCAGGAAGAAATAGAAAATCTGAACAGACCCATCACAAGCACGGAACTTGAGGCTGTAATCAAAAATCTTCCAGCAAACAAAAGCCCAGGTCCAGATGGCTTCACAGCTGAATTCTACCAAAAATTTAGAGAAGAGCTAACACCTATTCTACTCAAACTCTTCCAGAAAATAGCTGAGGAAGGGAAACTTCCAAACTCATTCTATGAGGCCACCATCACCCTAATCCCAAAACCTGGTAAAGACCCCACAAAAAAAGAAAACTACAGGCCAATATCACTGATGAACATAGATGCAAAAATCCTTAACAAAATCCTAGCAATCAGAATCCAACAACACATTAAGAAGATCATACATCATGACCAAGTGGACTCTATCCCAGGAATGCAAGGATTCTTAAATATCTGCAAATCAATCAACATAATACACCACATTAACAAACTGAAAAATAAAAATCATATGATTATCTCAATAGATGCAGAGAAAGCCTTTGACAAAATTCAACATCCATTTATGATAAAAACCCTCCAGAAAGTGGGAATAGAAGGGACATTCCTCAACATAATAAAAGCTATGTATGACAAACCCACAGCAAACATTATCCTCAATGGTGAAAAACTGAAAGCATTTCCCCTAAAGTCAGGAACAAGACAAGGGTGCCCACTCTCACCACTCTTATTCAACATAGTTCTGGAAGTTTTGGCTACAGCAATCAGAGCAGAAAAAGACATAAAAGGAATACAAATTGGAAAAGAAGAAGTAAAACTTTCACTATTCGCTGAGGACATGATCCTCTACACAGAAAATCCTAAAGACTCTACCAGAAAACTACTAGAGCTAATCAATGAATATAGTAAAGTTGCAGGATATAAAATCAACACACAGAAATCCTTTGCATTCCTATACACTAATAATGAGAAAATAGAAAGAGAAATTAAGGAAACTATTCCATTCACTGTTGCAATGAAAAGAATTAAATACTTAGGAGTATATCTACCTAAGGAAAGAAAAGACTTGTACATAGAAAACTATAAAACAGTAGTGAAAGTAATCAAAGAGGACACTAATAGATGGAGAAATATACCGTGTTCGTATATTGGATTGGAAGAATAAATGTTGTACAAATGAGTATACTACCCAAAGTAATTTATACATTCAATGCAATCCCTATCAAGTTACCAACGATATTTTTCACAGAACTAGAACAAATAATCTCACAATTTTTATGGAAATACAAAAACCTCAAATAGCCAAAGCAATCTTGAGGAAGAAGAATGGAACTGGGGGAATTAACCTGCCAGTTTTACATTTTTAATTCTTATGTTTAGGTCTTCAATCCATCTCGAGTTAATTTTGTATGCAGTATAAGGTAAGGATCAAATTCATTCTTTTACATGTGTTATCTAGTTTTTCCAACACTATTTTCTGAAAAGACTGTCCTTCCCACATTGAATGGTCTTGGCATCTTTGTCGAAAATCATTTGGTCATATATGTAAGGGCTTATTCACTTACCAGATCTTTTGATGCTTCAGAATAAAGCAGAAATTCAGAATTTCATGTGTAATAGTATTTTAAGTATAAGAATATAAATGAAAAAAAATTAAAATGTCACAAAACAAAGGAAACACATCTTTGGGCTGTTTTTCAACACATTGGGCAATAGCTTGTTGCTTTGGTTTTGAAGACAATAGGAATGGATGTTTACATGCACACACAAACACATTTCAGCAAGTTTGTGCTCTGTAAAAAATGTTATTTTCTGCTGGGTTTTTTAAGCAAATTTTTGTGGAGAAGTATTAGTATGGAAAATGGGGCTTTTGGGTTTCTTAAAAGTGGGTGAAAGCAGGGTATAAAGAGGGATTCTGAAGTCATTTCTCCTTTGCAAGAATGGAGAACTTTCCCCATGGAACGTTTCTTTTCTGTGTTCTCTCTGTGGAATTTGTTTCTCTGAGACCATAAAGATAGAAAAGGGAGAAGAAGGAAGCAAACCAGTGTACGTGTATGCCAAGTGCTTTACAAATTTATTTTATTGTCTTTCAAAAGGTTCCTTATAGATTGGCATTTCTTTTTTCCAGTTTGGCTTTTGTTATTTCCATTTAAATAACACTTACAAAGTTAAGAGAAAGTGGGAAGCTTATTTTAGAGCACAAAGTAAGTGAATTGCAGAACCAGAGTTTAGACACAGGTCAGCCATCCTGCAGAACTGCATGATCATGTCAGGAAACGTTATCTCTAAACAAGTTTCCCAGTGTCTGAGATGGGCAGCCAGGAGGCTGAGCAAAGGGAACAGGACTGTGCCATCAAAAAAATTTAACTGTATTAAATGTAAATAAAAGATAGGTGCACATCAAGAGAAACCTAACCTTTCTGGTTTTATAATGCATTACTACCTTAATATATGCCTGAAATGAGTCAATTTACACAAGTATCCTCACCCTGTAATTAAACTTTTTTTCCTTTTAACTAAGCTTCTAAAGTGTGGGCACTTAACAAGTGATGACAATTATTATTCAGTATAATAATAATGAAAAGTCTGAATAACCATAATTAGTGAAAGCAACAGTGTCACATTGGGGTTAGGGCTTCAACAGATGAATTTTGTTTGTGGGACACAAACATTCATCCCATGACATTGACAAAAAGTTATCAAAGTGCTTTCTCTCTGTATATATTAATGCATAAACATTAGATATAAGATATGTATGTACACATTGTGTATACATACTTACAGAAAACAATATACGTATATAGATTATATTTAAATGGTCTTTATTATATGTAGTGGAGAAGGCAAGATAATATATTTAAGGATATTACAATTGATATGGAAGTATTAATTCTATAGAGAAAAATCTCTTGCTCAGTGTCGAAAATCTTGGTCTATTTTCAGCCTCCACTCTCAATCTGATCACCAAACAAACACCTTTCTTCCTTTTATGATATAGGCTCTGTATGTAATGGATCTTGTTCAGTTATTAGTAACTGATAAGATTTCAAAAATATATTGAATGAGTAACACAGAAGTTTACAATACATTTATTGTCATTTGCTTTTTTCCCCAACTGTATCCATACACTTTAAAATACTGAAAAGCAATGTTCTAATGGGAAGAGATGGCTTATAGAAACACAGACTCTGAGAAATTTTTTTTTTTGGATGTCTGCCTATGACCATTTTTTTTTTCTTTTCACAAGTAGTATAATAAGTACGGATTGAGCCAGTCTTGATGTTAGACATTGAAAATACATTGTCTTTAAAAGTTCATATTGTTCTTCCTCCAATCCCAAAAGATAGAAAAAGTAGTAATTAAACTAACTTTTTAGATACTCTTTTGAAGGGTTTGATTTAATCCCTAAATAGGTGTGATAGCTCTTTTTTTTAAATTGTGATACTCATTTTATTGCAGTGGTCTGAAAGTGAACTCTCAGTATCGCCGAAGTATGCAAACACTCTCAGACAGGAACCACTATGGTGCTTTGGGTCTGTGGGTATCACTTTCAACTCATACCCTGTATCCCTGTATTGATTTTCTCACTGCCAACACACCTTGCCACAGATTGCTGGCTTAGAATAGGACGTATTTGTATGATGGCATTGAAGTAAGCAATTGCAAAGTTCAGTTCAGTTCAGTCACTCAATCGTGTCCAACTCTTTGTGACCTCATGGACTGCAGTATGCCAGGCCTCCCTGTCCATCACCCACTCCAGGAGTTTGCTCAAACTCATGTCCATTGAGTTGATGATGCCATCCAACCATCTCATCCTCTGTCATCCCTTTCTCCTCCCACCTTTGATCTTTCCCATCATAAAGGTCTTTTCCAGTGAGTTAGTTCTTGGCATCAGGTGGCCAAAGTATTGGAGTTCAGCTTCAGCTTCAGTCCTTTCAATGAAAATTCAGGACTGATTTCCTTTAGGATGGGCTGGTTGGATCTCCTTGCTGCCCAAGGCGCATTGTTCTTTGTATACCCACTATGTACCAGGTACCATGCTGAGTGCCAGTGATATGTTTAGGAGCAATTATGGGCACAGTCCCTGACCTCAGAGTGCTTATGGACTAGTACAGTGATAGTCCATAAATAAGTAAACACTAAACAAAAACAGGAAAAAAAAAAGAGTAGCACATACTTATTATCTCACAGTAGGTGAGATATTATCTCTTCTGTAGGTCATAATTCTAAGTGTAGCATGACTCCATGAGTCCTCCTCTTAGAGTCTTTTTTTAAAAAAATTTTAATTGGAGGCTAATTACTTTACAATAGTGTGGTGGTTTTTGCCATACATTCACATGAATCAGCCATGGGTGTACATGTGTTCCCCATCCAGACCCTCCCTCCCACCTCCCTCCCCATCCCATCTCTAAGGTCATCCCAGTGCACTAGCCCTGAGCACCCTGCCTCATGCATCGTACCTGGACTGGCGATCTGTTTCACATATGATAATATACATGTTTCAATGCTTTTCTCTCAAATCATCCCACCCTCTCCTTCTCCCATAGAGTCCAACTGTCTGTTCTTTATATCTGTGTCTCTTTTGCTGTCTTGCATACAGGGTCATTGTTACAAACTTTCTAAATTCCATATATGTGCGTTAATTTACTGTATTAGTGTTTTTCTTTCTGATTTACTTCGCTCTGCATAATAGGCTCCAGTTTCATCCACCTCATTAGAACTGATTCAAATGCATTCTTTTTAATGGCTGAGTAATATTCCATTGTGTTTATGTACCACAGCTTTCTTATCCATTCATCTGCCGATGGACATCTAGGTTGCTTCCATGTCTTGGCTATTGTAAACAGTGCTGTGATGAACATTGGGGTACACGTGTCTCTTTCAATTCTGGTTTTCTCGGTGTGTATGCCCAGAAGTGGGATTGCTGGGTCGTATGGCAGTTCTATTTCCAGTTTTTTAAGGAATCTCCACACTGTTCTCCATAGTGGCTGTACTAGTTTGCATTCCCACTGACAGTGTAAGAGGGTTCCCTTCTCTCCACACCCTCTCCAGCATTTATTGTTTATAGACTTTTTGATAGCAGCCATTTTGACTGGTTTGAGATGATACCTCATTGTGGTTTTGATTTGCATTTCTCTTGTAATGAGTGATGAGACAGAAACATAGATCAGTGGAACAAAATAGAAAGCCCAGAGATAAATCCACGCACCTATGGACACCTTATCTTTGCACAAAGGAGGCAAGAATATACAATGGAGAAAAGACAATCTCTTTAACAAGTGGTGCTGGGAAAACTGGTCAACCACTTGTAAAAGAATGAAACTAGAACACTTTCTAACACCATACACAAAAATAAACTCAAATGGATTAAAGATCTAAATGTAAGACCAGAAACCATAAAACTCCTAGAGGAAAACATAGGCAAAACACTCTCTGACATAAATCACAGCAGGATCCTCTATGACCCACCTTCCAGAGTAATGGAAATAAAAGCAAAAATAAACAAATGGGACCTAATTAAACTTAAAAGCTTTTGCACAACGAAGGAAACTATAAGCAAGGTGGAAAGACAGCCTTCAGAATGGGAGAAAATAATAGCAAACGAGGCAACTGACAAAGGATTAATTTAAAAAATATACAAGCAACTCCTGCAGCTTAATTCCAGAAAAATAAGTGACCCAATCAGAAAATGGACCAAAGAACTAAACAGACATTTCTCCAAAGAAGATATACAAATGGCTAACAAACACATGAAAAGACTGAGAAATTTGAACAGGTGTTTCCCAGGTTTTTTGTGAGCTGCATATATGGTAATAACATAAGCTGAACATCAGAAGTAGGGTTGGTAGATGGAAGGTGTCCAGCAGTGATCCCCAGTAGCTACAGTTCTCCTGCTTACTGCCTCTTTCTCCTTACAGAGTCTGCTTTTGGAATGGGTCTCCAAGGTAAACAAGTAAATGTTGAGGAGACAAATTTGGGAAATTGTTCAGTCTTTTAAAATTCCAACTGCTTCCATGATCTGTTGAAAACACAACTGTATAAAATTGGTTACAGTCACCTTATTCTAGGGCCCTGGCATGGACTCAAGCCCTGTCCTTCCCTCTGTTAAAATATGTCAGAAATCCTGTGGAGACTTTCCCTCCACAGGTTTTTCAATAACTAACAGTTGAACATTGAGTCAAGTAATTAAGACAGCTCTATTTGACATAACCAAGAAACATTGCTCTGGGAGCTAGGGAAAAGATAGTATAGCTGGCTTCTTATATAGCAAATCTACTGAATTATAAATGAAAGAATGAATGGCAGAGGGAGAATTCAGAACTTAATACTAATGTCAGCTCTATGCTGGACACTGTATGTCTAGAAGCTGTGTGCTGTGATAAGTGCAGTCATGGAACACAATCAAGCAGATAGATAAGACAGTGACTCGAACTGAAAGAAGTGCGCGTAGGATAGATGAATGAGAGGAGGTTGAGAATGAATTGGAGCAGCTGTGAGAATGGAGGGGTGCAGCGGTGGTTTCAGCAAGGAGCTGGCATGCGTGTGTCTAAAGGAATGAAGAGAATTTTGCAAGGGGAATTCCAGAAGAGGACAGCATGATGCTTGTGGGTGAAGAGTTAAGGCTGTGGGGTCAGCAGCCCTTAGTTCTCAGTGGACTCTGCCACATTCTCATCTGCCCTGTGAGTCTCAGTTTCCTTGTCTGTGCAATACAGGAGGGGCTGGTGGAGGCCAGGCTGGTTGTAAAGATTAAATGAGGTGACACATAAGGGACTCTGCATAGAGTCGGATCCAGTAAGTGCTAGATAAGTGTTAGCCGTTGTTGTAATGATAGTTATTATGATTATTTCCCATTTTAACTAAATGTAACCCACTCCAGTATTCTAGGCTGGAGAATTCCATGAACAGAGGAGTCTGGCAGGCTCTAGTCCATGGGGTTGCAAAGAACCGGACACACTGAGTGACTAAGCACAGCACGAAGCTTTTTGTAGTGGCATGTGTCTAGAAAATCCAGGCAGATCTCCCCATGGAAAGACAAAGAGCAGGTGTGGATTTCAGTGTGAAGAGGTTAGATTCTGCCTGGCAGGGGAATTATGGAGAAGGGAATGCCCTCTTACTTTTCTAGATGCTGGGAGCTTTGGAGGACACAGATACAGTCCTGCCTTCTGGCACTTGCTTGGTGAAGGTCAGGCAAGAACCTGCATCATCCTGAATGCAAAGAAGACTGTGATTAGAGTTGGTATGTGCTCAGTCGCTCAGTCATATCCAACTCCTTGCAGCTCTGTGGCCCGTGGCCTGCCAGGCTCCTCTCTATGGGATTTCTCAGGCAAGAATACTGGAGTGGGTTGCTGTCTCCTTCTGCAGAGGATCTTCCCCACCCAGGGACTGAACCCCCATCTCTTATGTATCCTGCATTGGCAGGTGAATTTTTACCACCGTGCCACCTGGGAAGCCCTGATTCAGTTCAGTTCAGTTCAGTTCAGTCGCTCAGTCGTGTCTGACTCTCCGCGACCCCATGAATTACAGCACGCCAGGCCTCCCTGTCCATCAGTGTGGTGTTGGAGAAGACTCTTGAGAGTCCCTTATACTGCAAGGAGATCCAACCAGTCCATTCTAAAGGAGATCAATCCTGGATGTTCATTGGAGGGACTGATGCTAAAGCCCTGATTAGAGTCTCTAAAAGAGGTGCAAATGTGTCACAGAGAACAGAAGTAGGATAATTTCCCTTTGAACTATTAAAAAGAGGTGATATTAACATGCATCTTTAAAAAAGTGATTAAAAAAGTGAATCTAAAGCTATTTCTGATTCTAGATTCTAGAAGTGCCGCCATTTTCCTGGTTCTGACATCAGGGTGAATTGTTTAACCTCTGTAAGCCTTAGCTTTCTTATCTATTAAATAGGGATAATGTCGTACCTATTGCTTAGAGCCATTGTGGGGTTTACAGAAGGTAATCCATGTAAAGGAGCTTACCTGGCACAATGCCAAGGAACTGATTCAGTGAATCACTTGTATTTATTATTATTATTTCAAGACTATTTTATAGGACACAAAGCTTGTTGTTATAGATTATCTCATTTGATCCTCATAACCTTCTGGTAACATTGGCAAGATAAACAACTATCATTCCCATTTATTTATTTATTTGGCTGTGCCGAGTCTTAGTTGCAGCATGTGGGATCTTTAGTTGTAGCATACAGAAGGTTTTTTTTTTAAGTTGGAGCACATGACCTCTTAGTTGTGACATGAGGGATTTGGTTCCCTAACCAGAGATTAAACCTGGGATCCTGCATTGGGAACTCAGAGTTTTAACTGCTGGACCACCAGGAAAGTTCCTATCATTCCCTTTTAATTGCTGAAGAAACTGAAGATTGAAGAGATGGGTTTATCAAGTCATACAGAACTAGTATAGGTCAGAGTCAGGACTCAATCCCAGATCTAACTCCCTGAGTATGTTTCCTTTCATTTCTGTCTAGTGATATCCAAACCATCCTCAAAAAGATGTAATTGTTATATTAGCTTTAACATTGTGGTTTCTTTAAAACTTCAGAGCTTCTTCCATTCAGATGAAATCTCATTAAACCCCTAGAATGTATAAGAGTAAACAGAGATGCTCTACTTAAAAACTCAAGACTATAAGATTCTCTCCATTCCTCTTCCCTCAACAGTGCCATGTAGCCCAACTTGGGAGAAAAAAGTAAACAGACCTGAAGGAAAGATCTAGATTTGGAGTCACGGAGAGCAGCTGAAACAAGGTCTGGCCGTCCACAGCCTTTCACAAGCTCGGTGTTCTGAGAGTCCACAGCTTTTCACAAGCTCTTGAGGAGTTTGATGTTCCACCTGCGGCTGGACCAGCTTTGGAATCAGTACCTGTGACGTTCACTAACTGTGGCACATGGGCATGTCTCTTAAATTCCTTTTGTCTCAGTTCTCTCATCTACAACATAACAAGTAATAACTTCTACCTCATGGGTTATTGTAATAATAAGCAAAACATTTATGTTCATGGCATATAGTAAATGCTCAATAATCATTTGCTGCCAATAATTTCATCTTTCTGGGCTTCACTTTTCTCTTCTGCACAATAAGAACAATAATTTATTAATACCAAGAGCATTTTGGTCAGACTTCCATGGCATAATGCATATCACATGACTGGCACATAACTAATGGTAACTAGATGTCATCATAAGATTCTTCTTGTGACTTCTCTCTCTTTTCTGTATCCTAACTTTCTCAGGAAAAGCAAGTCTTCTTTTGTCTTTTCAGTTTCTTCTTCTTCCCCCGCCCCTGCTCACACGTGAAGGACTTTTCCTGTTTCTGATGTCAGTCCCTGGACTCTTTTCATAGGAAAGACTCATGTCCTCCAATTAGACCAATACCAATTGACTCGGGCCCTTCGGCAATCCTGATGCCTTCCACATTAATTTGACATCCTCACTTCACCTTGAAAATATGCTAATTGCAAGAGGGATCTGAAGATTGCATGATACATGGGTTTGCAAGAGTCTGTGGTATGCTAGGAATAATTGCAAATTTGATTCCCTTTGAGAAGGTGTACAAAAACCTGACCACTCCCATTAGCCCAGAAGAAATTAGAATCTCTGAAATCAAGTGAAATGAACTAAATTAAAGGACAAATATTTCATTTTGGAGGAAAAAAAAGCTCTACATTTTATAATTTAAAATCTTCCCAGAAAAAAAACTTTGGTTTGGAAAGAGTGTTTTTCAGCCCATTTGTTTCCATTAGGCAATTAATTTTTAAGAGTTAAGATTCTGAAAAACAACTTTCCCAACTTTATTTTTCAGAGACAAGTTTACCTTCAAAAATAAGTAAAAAAAAGAGATGTAGGTAAAAATTAATTGTATAATTGTCAAAGAAGCACTAATTTAAGCTAAGCATGCAGCGCTATTGTTAAGAAAAATATAATCTTAAAATTTAAAAACAACTGTATCAAGGTATATTGTATATATCATAAAATTCACCCATTTCAGGAATACCATTCAGTGATTTTGTTTTTTAAATTAACTTACCATTGCCATCACCTTAAGTCAGTTTTAGAACATTTTTACTTCTCCAGAAAGATTCTTCATATCTATTTATAAACTAATCCCCATTCTTACCTCTAGCTCCTGGCAACCACTAATTTGCTTTCTGTCTCTATAAATTCACCATTTCTGGAAATTTCATGTGAATGGAATTACACAATATTTCGTCTCTACTGTGAGGCTTCTCTCACGTAGCACACCATTTTTGAGCTTCATTCATGCTGAAGCATGTGTCAGGAGTTCATTCCTTTTTATTGCTGAGTAGTATTTCACTGCAGAAAGAGACTTTATTTTGTCTATTCATATACCAGGTGATGTACATTTAGGTGGCTTTCAGCTTTTACCTATTGTAATGTAATCTTATTTTTTTCACATTGGATAAATTTGACATGTAACATTTTGAAAATTTAAGGTATATAGTGTGTTACTTTGATATATTTATATATTGTAATATGGTTTCTGTCAGAACAATGTCACATCACATACTGATAGCCTAGTATTATTGTCTATATTCAATATACTGTATGTTAGAGCTATATAGATGTCAGGTTATTTTTATGAGATAAATGTCTTAACAATTTGGTGCTTGTTGGTTCTTCTCTCCTGATCCCAAGCAACATGGGGAGTTTTGGAATGAAGCAGAAAGGCATCACCCATTACCACCAGTGGCTCCTGAGGCTTCTGTAATCCTCAGCTTTCTTTGTTCAGTTCTGCTTAATATTCTGCTTCAGAAGATGAACAACACTTTCTGCACTTTTGGAGTCTAGTTTATGTCTATAACTCAAGAACCATAGATTATTTTAATGGACAATGAGGAAGGGGAACTGCTAAATGTTCCATGTTGTACATTGGAGAATTAAGCTTTCAGGGCAAATTCTCCACTCACACTTTGTAAAATTCTCTTTCGTCAAAATTTCCTTCTCAGCCCAATTGAAGCAATATATCAAAAGTAAGTGGGTGAGTGACTCCCAGCTTAAAATTATACATTCTGTCCATTCTTACCCACATTTTAAATATAAATGTGAAGCCATCATGAGAAGTGTTAAGAGCTCAGCTGGTTGTATTTTCATGGTTTGTGCTTTGCTGAGACAGCTTTATCCATCTCTCCGAGGATGGCTTTGGAATGGCATTTAGAACCCCAGATGGCTCCAAAGGATTCTAGGTAACAAAGTTAGAGAGAGACATAGAGATACAGAGAGACAGAGGGGGACAGAGATGTTATTAGTATCAAAGGAAAAAGAAAATGGAAAATAGAAATGGACTCATCTCCAGGTATTTTCAATTCACAGTCCATATTTGATAGAATCCATTCATTTCTGAGCAGCCAGCACTTAACAAGCACCTGTTACATACAGAATCCTGAATTACTAGCTGGAGATGCAAAGATAAAAATGTTTATCCATTTGATCACTATCAGTATTTACTGAGTAACAATTTTGTGAAATGTACTGTAGATTCTCAGCATTCAAAAGCGAAAGCCACCTTGGTGCCTGCTTTTGTGGAGCTAGCAGGCGAGTGGGAATAAAGATAAAACAAATGAAGAAATATAAAAAAATAGTTGCATGTAGTGATGAATACTGTGAAGAAATAAAAGAAGTCAAGGTATTGAGGGGGAGTATAATGAGAGGTATTTAGATCTCTGAGGAGGTGGCAATTAAGCTGAGTCCTAAAGGAAAGGAGGAGACAGATCAGAGTCAGGAAAAGGGTGTTCTAGGCGAGGCACAAGCACGGGCTCAGGGAGGGCAGGGAAAGAGTTTGGAAGACAGATATGGCACTGTGTCTAAACTGTCTGTTTCTGGAAGCAATTGTGGATAACATACACGCAGGTGCTATGTGGGCAAAAAGCAGCAGCTCAGAATGGTACTTTGCACAGAGAACTAGAAAAATGAGTTTAATGGCTGAATGAATAAATGAAATGACAGAATGGGCAGATGAACAAATGACGTCTGACGGACAGAACGCATGAATGCATAAGTGGAAAGAAGCCCTTTTTGATAGGTGGGTGGAGGAGACTTATAATACGAAATTTATAATCCAAGGACTGTGAGAAGCAGCAGGCACATAAGCAAATGGGAAGGAAAGGAGACCGAGCTGAGGGTTCTTTCCAGCTTAATGTTTTTTTTTTTCCCCTTGGGGGCTATCTCTGAGTGTCTTCTTGCATTCTAATTTGAAGAACCTTCCCTGCACTATTTTAGGCATAAAATGAGAGTATCCTCCACCCCTGTGACAGCTGCCTGGCGAGCAAAGGAAAATTAATTAACTGGCACGAATGGCCTACAGGTCAGATTTTCCACATAAATAGCGCATAAAACAGTTGTATCTTTTAAGATTGGATTCATCTTGAGAAAGCAGGGGAGGCAGGATATGTGAGCCCAGAGCAATTCAATAAAAGCGATCAACTAAGTCATTTAAACATGAATAGACACACACACACACACACACACACACACACACACACACACATACATATTTGTTGACTTCAGGAGACAGGAGACCTTTTCTCCAGTGCAGTCAGATTATATAGCTCCAGGTTACAGCATCCTCTTGTGCTACACAACAGGGAAGTCTTGACAACTGTATGCATTATGTGATAACCATCGTGGGCCAAG
Source organism: Moschus berezovskii (assembly GCF_049115385.1). Lineage (NCBI taxonomy): Eukaryota > Metazoa > Chordata > Mammalia > Artiodactyla > Moschidae > Moschus > Moschus berezovskii. Next base: position 36,791,927 of record NC_142481.1, on the reverse strand, counting down.
ATGGCATAGACTATCAATATTTAAAAAAAAAATTGGGCTTCCCTGGAGGCTCAGTGGTAAAAAATCCATCTGCCAATGCAGGAGATGTGGGTTTGATCCCTGGGTAGGGAAGATCGCCCAAAGAAAGAAATGGCAATCCACTCCAGTATTCTTGCCTGGGAAATCCCATGGACAGAGGAGCCTGGCAGGCTGCAGTCCATGGGGTTGCGAAGAGTTGGACCAGACTTAGCAACTAAACAGCAACAACAACAATTTTAATAAATCACCTGTACCTCTCACAGCTGGCCAATTTCCAACTGGATGGATTCTTTGTACATCTAGGGAATAAGCAAGAGTGGTCCTGGAAGCCTGAACTTCCTGGTTTCCCTCCAGAATTATTTACTTTTGTTTCAGGAGGAAATGAATGCATTCTATCAACTCAGGAAGCCCAGAGTCCTAATGCAATTTCTCACAGCACAAGCAGCACCTCCAGAAAAGACACTTAAGCTCCCCACTCATGGCCGGTAAAATCCTTTTTTTCCTGATAGCATTAATAAAAATGACACATGGAACATTTGCTCAAGTGGCAAAGTGGGACATTCCTGGCTCTAACTTTTGTTTAAATCTTTCTCCTGTTATAGTTTGTTCTTTCAGGTCACAAGGAAATCGGTCTAGCTAGAGGCCACAGGGAGCCAGTGGCCATAACAGGTGACTTCCCCAAATGGCTTAAGTTCTCTGTAAGCAGAGAGCATCTGCTTGCTGTCAGGTAGAGGCTTATAAGTAGATTGTGCTGATGCCCTGTCCTGACTGCAAACAAGTAATAGGGGTAGGAAGTAGTGTCAGAATGTGGAAATCGGCTCCTGCTTCTTTGCATGTCTACTGATATCTAAACTTTTTTTAGCTCCTTTTTTTTCTCCCCAGTTTTATTGCCTTACCTCAGTGACTTCTGTTGGGTTTTCAAAATACAGTATAGCATCTCTTCTTATGCATAACATTCTTGGGTCCCTCTTCCTTGCATTTAGAGCACCTTGCATGTACCATCATCATGTCATGTGTCGAAACTTCTATCAGTTAAAATGATTTGGTTAAATCTCCCACCTAGGCTCTCCTATTCTTCCTCTTTGACAACAAACTGCTCTGACAGCCATGGCAGGAGATTTATTGAAAATTGTTGTAGGGACTTCCCTGGCAGTCCAGTTGTTAGGACTCTACGCTTCCACTGCAGAAGGCATGGTTCCACCCCTGCTTGGGGACTAAGATCTCACATGCTGTGGGGTATGGCCAAAAAAAAAAGTGGTCAATTGTTGTATTTATCCTGGGGTATTGCTTGTTTCACTGTTGGGGAAAGAACTGAATGCTTTTACCTCTTATTAGGCCTTTCTTCACCTTAGGGAACTGAGCTCTGTAGGTGCCACCATAGGGCTATAGATTCCTGGAAAAGGCATAAAGATAGAGCCAAGGGAAGACATAAAATAGCTGTTACCATCACACTAGCTCCACATCAGAGCCCCTGCCTTTGAAGGGCTCAGTGGAGGCTGCTTCATCAGACACTTTCCATCTTCATACCTGAGAGCAGAATGGATAACATGTGTTGTACATCTCCTGGGGCAGCTTCAGCCTGGTCATGCAAAAACTGTTGAAATCTTGATTGCCTGGGACCTCTTGATTTTTAAATGGAAACTCTTTCCTCTTTTTATCCCTTTCTGCTGTTTTTCATCATTAAAAAATGAAGCTTTGCATCTCTTAAAAGAAAAAAAATACGGTCATTAAATTTGGAGTGTGTTTTAGTGTGTGATGTATATTTTGGATGAATGTTTGGGGTGTTGGGCTGATATATACAATTGGTGTGACTTATCTGGTCTGGCTTATATACTGGCCATGTCTTGGGTGTGTGAGTGTAGGGGAGGTGTATGCAAGAGGAACATGTGTTTTGTTTTATATGAATGTGTGGAGGGTGTGTGTGTATGAATGTAATATTGTATCAGTATTCATGGGGTATACACTCTGTGCATTGGGTGGGTGTCTGCCATATGTATTTAGTTGTGATAGACATGTGGGACTGTGCGTGTGAATATGTATGTGTGTGTCTTCACCTGTCTTTTTATGTTAGTTCTGTATTTTTCAGCTGCATTGCTCAAAAGCTATAGAGTTATAGATCAGAATAGTTCTCATAAATAGAAGCATTTGGCTTCCGTGGTTCAGCTGCATTGCTGTTGGCAACACACTCCCTCTCAGGGTGTCTATTTCTAGAGGTGGGGCTTTGGGGAGATTCCCCAGAACTATCTGGAGGCATGTTAGATGACTCACCTTCTCGGATTGAAACACCCCCGAGATCTTATTGTTCCATGTTAATCACAGCCCTAATTCTGCCTTTCAAATTGATTTTTTTTTCACACCCTAAGAATAGAACCACCAGGATCCCACTTCAGCCTTTGTACTGACTCATAAACCTCAACTCTCATAATTCCTTAGGAGAGCTATAGAGTTGGCAGCAATCAGAGATCTTTTTTTAAAAACCCCAACCCAGTGTAAATGTTATTTTATCAGGAATAATATGCCCTGTTAATTTGATCATCTGTTCTGCTCACACTGCCTATACATTTGCACTTGGCCCATGCTGAATACTTCCTGCCTTAGGAAGGAATCAATGTGGGATGTTCCTATAAATCTCTGCAAGGAGGCCTTTCCTCCCAGCATCACCACTGTGCCCTGCAGTGATTGCAGGTGTGATGCCTTTCTGTAAACCTTCCCTGACCACCCCAGTGATGGAGGGGGAACCCCTTCTCTGTAAATTTGGAGTTTCTTTACCCTGATCTTTGCATGTGTGGCACATAAATCCAAACTCACAGTGGGCACAGGGTCTTCCCCACCAGACTAAAGTCTGTCCATATCTGTTCCCTAAGCACTGTGTAGTATCTGACTTGAAGAGGAGATAATGGACTCAGAAAAAGAGGAAGGAGGAAGGGAGGGAAGATTGAAAAAAGATAGCCATCAAAAATATATTTCTTTTCAGTGCCAGGCACTCTTCTCAGTGCTTCATGTTATTACTTCACATAATTCATCTATCAGCCCTATTTAAGTAGGTTCTACCCTTGGAAGGAAAGTTATGACCAACCTTGATAATATATTAAAAAGCAGAGACATTACTTTGCCAACCAAGGTCCGTCTAGTCAAGGCTATGGTTTTTCCCGTGGTCATGTATGGATGTGAGAGTTGGATTGTGAAGAAAGCTGATCACCGATGAATTGATGCTTTTGAACTGTGGTGCTGGAGAAGACTCTTGAGAGTCCCTTGGACTGCAAGGAGATCCAACCAGTCCATTCTAAAGGAGATCAATCCTGGATGTTCATTGGAGGGGCTGATGCTAAAGCTGAAACTGCAATACTTTGGTCACCTCATGAGACGAGTTGACTCCCTGGAAAAGACTCTGATGCTGGGAAATGTTGGGGGCGGGAGGAGAAGGGGACGACCGAGAATGAGATGGCTGGATGGCATCACCGACTCTGTGGACATGAGTTTGAGTGAACTTCGGGAGTTGGTGATGGACAGGGAGGCCTGGTGTGCTGTGATTCATGGGTTTGCGGAGATGCCCAGCATCACTTGGTTTGCTAATGAGCTAGGCTACAAACCTAGGCAGTCTGGCTCTAGCCTGTTGCTGTTGTTCAGTTGCTAAGACCCCTGAGACCCCCTGAGACCCCACGAGTTCGACTTCCTAAGACCCCATGGACTGCTGGACTGCACCGTGCCAGACTCCCCTGTCCTTCACTCTCTTCTGGAGTTTGCTCAAATTCACGTCCATTGAGTCGGTGATGCTATCTAACCATCTTGTCCTCTGCTGCCCTCTTCTCCTTTTGTCTTTAATCTTTCTCAGCATCAAGGTCTTTTCCAATGAGTCGACTCATTGCATCAGATGGCCAAAGTACTGGCTCTAGTTGCCAGTCTTTAACCAGCCCACGTGTTGCCTGTTTTGGCTTTGTGCTCTGCCTGAAAGTGTGTGTGTTGTTGCCTCTGTGATACTGGGAAGGGGCAGCTTCAAGCTCAATCCATGTTTTTGTCCATAGAGACTTTCCCCCTTTTTATATCCTTATATTAGTAAAGATGTTTTTTCTTTTTTTATTGAACGACAATTGCTTTACAGAATTTTGTTGTTTTCTGTTAAACCTCAACATGAATCAGCCATAGATATACATATATCCCCTCCCTTTTGAACCTCCCTCCCATCTCCCACTCCATTCCACCCCTCTAGATTAATGCAGAGCCCCTGTTTGACTTTCCTGAGCCATACAGAAATTCCTGTTGGCTATCTGTTTTACATATGGTAATGTAAATTTCCATGTTACTTGTTCCATACATCTCATCCTATCCTCCCCTCTCTCCATATCCATAAGTCTATTCTTTATGTCTGTTTATCCACTGTTGCCCTGTAAAATTCTTCAGTACCATTTTTCTAGATTCCGTGTATATGCAATACAATATTTAGAATATATAATCCATATATTTAGAATCCATATATATAGAATACGGTATTTATCTTTCTCTTTCTGACTCACTTCACTTTGTATAATAGGTTCTAGGTTCATCCACCTCATCAGAACTGACTCAAATGCATTCCTTTTTATGGCTGAGTTAAAATAGTCCCTTGTGAATATGTACCACAACTTCTTTATCCATTCATCTGTTGATGGCCATCTAGGTTGCTTCCATGTTCTAGCTATTGTAAATAGTGCTGCAATGAACAATGGGATACATGTGTCTTTTTCTATTTTGGTTTCCTCAGGGTATATGCCTAGGAGTGTGATTCCTGGTTCATATGGTGGTTTTATTCCAAGTTTTTGAAGATATCTCCATGCCATCTCCTATAGTGGCTGTATCAATTTACATTTCTACCAACAGTGCAAGAGAGTTCTTTTTCTCTACACCCTCTCCAGCATTTATTGTTTGTAGACTTTTTGATGATGGCCATTCTGACTGGTATGAGGTGATATCTCATTGTAATTTTATTTTCATTTCTCTAATAATTACAAAAGGCAGAGGCACCAGAGATCAAATTGCCAACATTCGCTGGATCATGGAGAAAGCCAGAGAGTTCCAGAAAAACATCTATTTCTGCTTCATTGACTATGCCAAAGCCTTTGACTGTGTCGATCACAATAAACTGTGGAACATTCTGAAAGAGATGGGAATCCCAGACCACCTGACCTGCCTCTTGAGAAACCTGTATGCAGGTCAGGAAGCAGCAGTCAGAACTGTACATGGAACAACAGACTGGTTCCAAATAGGAAAAGGTGTACGTCAAGGTTGTATATTGTCACCTTGCTTATTTAACTTATATGCAGAGTACATCATGAGGAACGCTGGGCTGGAAGAAGCACAAGCTGGAATCAAGACTGCCGGGAGAAATATCAATAACCTCAGATATGCAGATGACGCCACCCTTATGGCAGAAAGTGAAGAGGAACTCAAAAGCCTCTTGATGAAAGTGAAAGAGGAGAGTGAAAATGTCGGCTTGAAGCTCAACATTCATAAAACAAAGATCATGGCATCTGGTCCTATCACTTCATGGGAAATAGATGGAAAAGCAGTGGAAACAGTGTCAGACTTTATTTTTTGGGCTCCAAAATCACTGCAGATGCTGATTGCAGCCATGAAATTAAAAGACGCTTGCTCCTTGCAAGGAAAGTTATGACCAACCTTGATAGTATATTAAAAAGCAGAGACATTACTTTGCCAACCAAGGTCTGTCTAGTCAAGGCAATGGTTTTTCCCATGGTCATGTATGGATGTGAGAGTTGGACTGTGAAGAAAGCTGATCACCGAAGAATCGATGCTTTTGAACTGTGGTGTTGGAGAAGACTCTTGAGAGTCCCTTGGACTGCAAGGAGATCCAACCAGTCCATTCTAAGGGAGATCGATCCTGGGTGTTCATTGGAAGGAGTGATGCTAAAGCTGAAACTCCAATACTTTGGCTACCTCATGCGATGAGTTGACTCACTGGAAAAGACTCTGATGCTGGGAAAGGTTGGGGGCGGGAGGAGAAGGGGATGACAGAGAATGAGATGGCTGGATGGCATCACCGACTCTGTGGACATGAGTTTGAGTGTACTCCGGGAGTTGGTGATGGACAGGGAAGCCTGGCGTGCTGTGATTCATGGGGTCGTGGAGAGTCGGACACGACTGAGCGACTGAACTGAACTGAATAATGACCAATGTTGAGCATCTTTTCATGTGTTTGTTAGCCATCTGTATGTCTTCTTTGGAGAAATGTCTGTTTAGGTTTTTACACTTTTTAAATGGGTTGTTTGTTTTTCTGGTATTGAGTTGTATGAGGTGCTTGTATATTTTGGATATTATTCCTTTGTCAGTTGTTTCATTTGCTATTATTTTCTCCCATTCTGAGGGCTGTCTTTTCAACTTGTTTGTACTTCCCTTTGCTGTGCAAAAGCTTTTTAGTTTAATCAGGTCCCACTTGTTTACTTTGGTTTTTATTTCTGTTACTCTAGGAGGTGGGTCATAGAGGATCTTGCTTTGATTTATGTCAAGTGTTCTGCCTATGTTTTCCTCTAAGAGTTTTAGAGTTTCTGGTCTTACATTTAGGTCTTTAATCCATTTTGAGTTTATCTTTGTGTATGGTGTTAGGAAGTGTTCTAATTTCATTCTTTTACATGTAGCTGTCCAGTTTTCCCAGCACCATTTATTGAAGAGGCTGTCTTTGCCCCATTGTATATTCTTGCCTCCTTTGTCAAAAATAAGGTCCCCTGGGTGCATGGATTTATTTCTGGGCTTTCTATCTTGTTCCATTGGTCTATATTTCTGTTTTGTGCCAGTACTATACTGTCTTGATGACTGTAGCTTTGTAGTATAATCTGAAGTCAGGAAGGTTGATTTCTCCAGCTCCATTCTTCTTTCTCAAGACTGCTTTGGCTATTCGGGGTCTTTTGTGTTTCCATATGAAATATGAAATTTTTTGTTCTAGTTCTGTGAAAAATGCCATTGGTAGCTTGAGAGGGATCACATGGAATCTGTAGATTGCATTTGGTAGTATAATCATTTTCACAATATTGATTCTTCCTACACAGAAACATGGGATATCTCTCTATCTGTTTATGTTATCTTTAATTTCTTTCATTAGTGTCTAATAATTTTCTGTGTACAGTTCTTTTGTCTCCTGAGGTAAGTTTATTTCTAGATATTTAATTCTTTTTGTTGCAGTGGTAAATGGGATTGACTCCTTAATTTCTCTTTCTGACTTTTCATTGTTAGTATATCGAAATGCAAGTGATTTCTGTGTATTGATTTTGTATCCTGCAACTTTGCTAAATTCACTGATGAGCTCTAGTAATTTTCTGATACTATCTTTAGGGTTTTTTATGTACACTATCGTGTCATCTTCAAACAGTGAGAGCTTTACTTCTTCTCCAATCTGGATTCCGTTTATTTCTTTTTCTTCTCTGATTGCTGTAGCTGGGACTTCCAGAACTATGTTGAATAATAGTGGGGAGAGTAAACACCCTTGTCTTGTTCCTGATCTTAGGGGGAATGCTTTCATTTTTTGACCATTGAGAATAATGTTTGCTGTAGGCTTTTCATATATGGCCAATACTATGTTGAGGTAGATTCCTTCTATGCCCATTTTTTGAAGAGTTTTAATCATAAATGGGTGCTGAATTTTGTCAGAGGCTTTTTCTGCATCTATTGAGATTATCATATGGTTTTTATCTTTCAATTTGTTAATATGGTGTATCACATTGATTGATATTGAAGAATCCTTGCATTCCTGGAATAAACCCAACTTGATCGTGGTGTGTGAGCTTTTTGGTGTGATGCTGAATTCTGTTTGCTGAAATTCTCTTGAGGATTTTTGCATCTATGTTCGTCAGTGATACTGGCCTGTAGCTTTCTTTTTCTGTGTTGTCTTTGTCTGGTTTTGGTATCAGGGTGATGGTGGCCTTGTAGAATAAGTTTGGGAGTGTTCCTTCCTCTGCAATTTTTTGAAAGAGTTTTAGAAGGATAGGCATTAGCTCTTCTCTAAATGTTTGATAGAGTTCTCCTGTGAAGCTATCTGGTCTGAGCTTTTGTTTTTGTGGAGATTTTTGATCACAGACATTTTTCTTCCCTGATAATTTCTGTTGGGTTGGCCAAAAGTTCATTCGGGTGTTTTCATGAGATGAGATGGTACAGAAAAACCAAATGAACTTTTTAGCCAACCCAGTATAAAAGTCTCAGGTTAGGCTTGGTCCACACCTACCCTAAAACTGTCACTGGTGGAGTTGATGCTGTGCCTTGTTTGGCCGGGCCAACCTCAACTGTCCCCTACTGAAATGACGGGGGTGGGGGTGTTCCTCTTAGACCACAGGGTCTGAAGATGGAAAAGTGTGGTCCCCACAGACACCCGGGACAATCTTGAGTAGAAACAGATCTGTTACTGTCTCCTCTCATCTCTTTCCCTCTCTTATCTTTTTCCCTTAATTGGTAGACATGGGCATGAATCTGCAGTTACTCTGAAATAAGTAGATTTGTGCTAATACTCTGGGGTCTGGGACACCAGAGAGCAAAAAACATGCTCTTCCAACCCTGAGTTCTTATCTAACTAAAGGGCTTTCTCATAATTTGAGTGGATCATGCTGGCCCAAAGACCAACAGATTCAGTGACTTCTTTGCACTTGAAAGAAAGACCTATTTGAATTTGAAATGAGGATCAACATTGTAACCCTGGATACAGTCAGAGAGACAAAAAAAAAAAAAAAAAAAAAAATCTTTAGGGCCATAAGGAAAGGAGACTGCATTCATAATACAGGAGGAGATGGTTTAGATTGCTTAAAGAAGGAATATGTTTTTGATAACAGAAGTGTGAAGAAGCATTTATACACCATCCTGCATTTTTAAGCAACCGGAGAACAAACAAAACTATGGGAAATTATCATCGGCAAGTGCCATTCTTTCCACTCAGACATTCCGTTCAAGTACCTGAGGGAGGGTCCTATAATTCAGATTTAACTGCTCCACTCTCTAGCTCAATGATCCCCCATTCCCTGCAAGATAAAGTTCAGAGTCTTAGACATAACAAAAGAGCTAGGCTAAAACCTTTAGAGACTGTAAACACTGAAAATATTGTAGTATATACTTCATATGTAATACAAGGTGAAAACAATACTATGATTTTTCATAGTATTCTGAGTTTTCCCATGGTCACTTCTTGTGGATTTGGTTTGCAGCTGTATAAACAATTTTTTTGTCTCTCTTTCCTCTCCTGAATGCTACAGCATATGCCAAGTCTCTCTGTACTTTTATAATGTGCATGCTAATCACATGACATCTTGTTAAAACGCATATTCAGATTCAGTAAATCTGGGGATGGGACCTGGAATTTTTTTTCTTAATCTCCATTACCTCCAGTCCCAGAGCCTGGAGGATGAGCCCTTTTGATTTTAGATTTCCTGGTGATTAGTTTTAAGCTATACACTTGTAACTCCTTTTCCTTTTTTAAAAATCAACTTAAGGCCTTATCTATTTACTCCCTTTTATGAAATATGAAAATTTTGTAATGCCACCTCTTTACCCCACCATTCTTCCTTCCAATGTTTAATAGTTTGATATTAATTTTAGTTTTACTGTTACTTCCTTGTTTCACATTCCCTCACGTCTAGTCAATATTCATCTCTGCTTTGTGTGTGGTAAGAGTTACCATACCCCTTCCATCCCCCTTGTCTTTTCATCTGTATCCCACCTTTCATCTTCTACCTTCTGTCACTTCTAATTTTACTCTTACTTTTAAAAGAATTCCATTTATTTTATTCTGTATTTTGTTGTTGTTGATGGGCTGTGTGGCATGTGAGACCTTAGTTCCCTGACCAGGGACTGAATCAGTCCCCTGCAGTGGAAGTGCGGAGTCCAGAGTCCTAACCACTGGACTGCCAGGGAAGTCCCTTTACTGCTAATGGATAATGCTTTCCTTCTGCAGAACTGTAGGGGTGCTTTAGTAAAAACAATTGGGAAGAAATGGGATGAACTTGATCAGTGGTTCCCAGACCTAGATAATTATAAGAAAGACTTTCCAACCTAAAAGTGTTGAACCATACACCTGAAAATTCTTCATCTCTAGGGCTTTGGAATCTGTGTTTTATTTTATTGTTTTTTGTTCTATACAGACTAATTTATACACTTCCAGAAGGAACGGCCTCTTGAATCCACAGAGTGTTGAGGTGGGGAGCCCCCAACCACATCAGATTGTTTCACATATGAATATATGTTTCAGTGGTATTCTCCCAAATCATCCCACCCTCGCCCTCTCCCACAGAGTCCAAAAGACTGCTCTACACATCCGTGTCTCTGCTGTTGTCTCATATACAGGGTTATCGTTATCCTCTTGCTATATTCCATATATATGCGTTAATATACTGTATCAGTGTTTTTCTTTCTGGCTTACTTCACTCTGTATAATAGGCTCCAGTTTCATCCATCTCATTAGAATTAATTCAAATGTATTCTTTTTAATTGCTGAGTAGTACTCCATTGTGTAAATGTACCACAGCTTTCTTATCCATTCGTCTGCAGATGGACATCTAGGTTGCTTCCATGTCCTGGCTATAATAAACAGTGCTGCAGTGAACATTGGAGTACATGTGTCTCTTTCAATTCTGGTTTCCTCGGTGTGTATGCCCAGGAGTGCGATTGCTGGATCATATGGCAGTTCTATTTCCAGTTTTTTTAAGGAATCTCCACATTGTTCTCCATAGTGGCTGTACTAGTTTGCATTCCCACCAACAGTATAAGAGGGTTCCCTTTTCTCCACACCCTCTCCACATTTATTGCTTGTAGACTTTTGGATAGCAGCCATTCTGACTGGTGTGAAATGGTATGTCATTGTGATTTTGATTTGCATTTCTCTGATTATGAGGGATGCTGAGCATCTTTTCATGTGTTAGCCATCTTTATGTCTTCTTTGGAGAAACGTCTGTTTAGTTCTTTGGCCCATTTTTTGATTGGGTCATTTATTTTTCTGGAATTGAGCTGCAGGAGCTGCTTGTATATTTTGGAGATTAATCCTTTATCAGTTGCTTCATTTGCTATTATTTTCTCCTATTCTTAAGGCTGGAATCTGTATTTTATTAAGCATTTTCAGGTGGGTTTAGTGACTCACCAAACATGGGAAACAGTGAATGAGATACTTCATTTGTTCTTCGGATGGTGTTTTAGTCAGCATAGTCACTATCAGCTGCTGCAGCACATAACCCTGCAATGAAGGAGTTTAACACACTAAGGGTTTATTTCTTACTGTCAGTCCCTTGTGGGTCAGCAGCATCAGGAGTCTCTGCTTCATTCAATCAGGGACTCAAACTTCCTCCAGTAGTTCTGTAGACACTGAAACTTTAACTGAATCCTAGGTTTTTGGCTAGGAAACAAAGAAAGGAGGAGAGTATGGAGTATCACACAGTAGATCTTAGCAGTGGTGTGCAGGAACTGGCTCAGACTGGGTTGTGAGAAGCAACTGCTATCTTTGTAGGAATTTTGTGAGTTGTTTTGAAAATATGACCACTGTGAACAATTAAATTACAAAAACTTACAATTAACTAAATTATATTAAAAATAAACATCATTTCCTAATATTACTACATTTTTATGTGCTCTTGAGGTTATTTCCATCTGCTGTTCCTATATGACAGAAATACTACATAATACATTTTCTCCCCAACATTATGTTGGGACTTTGAAATTAGGCATGGTGGGAGAAGTTTACCATGGAAATCAGCAAATGCTGCAAACCAAGATTCCCCCCTCACCTTCCCCAATAACTGGTTGTTAAATCTTTACTAGCACATACTTATTTAGGGCTGGAAGTGGCACATGTCCCTTTAGTATGTATTCCATTCACCAATACATGTTAGTGTTGGTGGCTTCACCTAGATGTATGGGTTTAGTTTAGTTGATCCATCAAAGACCATGGATATTGGTAGGCAGGCATTTAGAACCTTATCCCAAAAGACAACTTAGCCATTGAAATGACTATTTTCTAGGACATTTCCATGGGTAAGTTATATAATATATATATATAATGTGCTGATGTATATAGTCACTTAGGAAAATTCATGAATCCCCAGAAACTAGATTTGGGGGTATCATGTGAAGAAAGGCATGGTAATGCTAAGCTTTAATATGTGAATATTGTATTTCAATTTATCATGTACATTGCTACTCTAAAATTCTCTCATATCTCAAGACCTGCAATTTTATATTGACCTTGTAATTGTGAATCAGGGTATAATATGTCAATGAGAACACCTGCCTCAGGATAAACATATTTAAAAATCAGCCTTTTACTCTGATTGGCTTTGAAAGTTCTACTGATTAGATATAGATATTTAAAGCCTTAATTCCTAAAAAAGATTTAAAAATGAGTATATAAGTAATTCTCAAATAACTCATTCATCAAAATGCTAGGAATTTCCACATGGTAGTAAAACTTGTTCCAAAGTGACCTGGGTCTCAGAAAAATTGAGTTGATAGTAATTGAGAAACTGAGTAATTGATAGTAATTGAGTTGATGAATTGAGAAACTGAATGTATTAATTTCCATTTTGTCTTTGTATACTATTATTATTCTTAAGGAAACTATACATTTATAAAACATTTTGTGTGCAGATTGTTTTCTTGAATACACTGCATTGTAAAGATGCTAATTAAGTAACAATGGTGTTCTTTTCTTTTGGCTGCTATGGGTCTTCGTTGTGGCATGTTGTAATTTTAGTTGCAGCATGTGAACTCTTAGTAGTGGCATGTGGGGTCTAATTCCCTGACTGGGGATCGAACCTGGTCCCCCTGCATTGGGAGTGCAGAGTCTTAACCACTAGATCACCTGGGAAGTCCCCACAGTGGGGATCTTATTCTCTATAATTTCTTTATTTTTTATTTTGTTAATTTCTGCTCTTGTGTCCCTCTATTAATTTCTCCTATGTTTATTCTGCTTTTTTTTTTAAACTCACATCTTTATTCAGTGGTTATTCATTTTAAATCTTTCTTTTCTATTGCATCCATTTAAGGCTTTAATTGGGCTTCCCAGCTAGCTCAGCTGGTAAAGAATCCTTCTGCAATGGGGGAGACCTGGGTTTGATCCCTGGGTTGGGAAGATCTCCTGGAGAAGGGAATGGCTGCCCACTCCAGTATTATGGCCTGGAGAATTCCATGGACTGTATAGTCCATGGGATCAAAAAGAGTCGGACACAACTGAGTGATTTTTTACTTTCAAGGCTTTAATCTCCCTATAATTATTTGCTTTAGAAATAGCTCTTCACTTTTACTAGTTAATTTTTAATACAAAATTATATATATTTTAAAGTGTACAGTGTGGTGTTTTAATATACATATACATTGTGAAGTTATTACGACAGTCAGGCTAATTAACACATCTACCACCTCACATATTTATTTATTTTTAGGTGAGAGTACTTAACAATCTACCCTCTTAGCCTATTCTGAGTATATTATGCAGCATATAACGCAGCAAATGTAGCATAATATTATGTTATATTATTAACTATGGTCACCATACTCATTTCTACACTTACTCATCCCATATAACTGCTATTTTGTACTCTTTGACCAACATCTCCCCATTACTCCTTCCTTAGTCCCTAGCAACCATTCTACTCTCTGCTTTGTATGAATTTGACTTTTTTAAGATTTCATATATGAGTGAAATAATGCAGTAGTTTTCTTTCTGTCTTTGGCTTATTTCAGTTAGCATAATATCTTCCAGGTTCATCCATCTTGTTGAAAATGGCAGAATTTTCTTCTTTTTAAAGGCTGAATAATGTTATGTTGTATATATATATATATATACACACACACATATACATGGTTAAAGTTAAATATATAGTCAAATACAGATAATGTAATAGTGTAATGGTAGTGTGTAAATAACTTATGTAAAAGTTAAAAGGCAAAAATATTAAGAATAATTAGAATCACAAAAGTTTATTGATGAATATATAATATAAAAAGAAGTAAACTTGGACTAAAAAACAAAGTATAAATTGGGAGTATAAAGTGCAGTTTTTGAATGCAATTAAAGTCAAGTAGTTACCAGCTTGAAACAGATGATTATACCTGTATTTTGTGCAAACCTTGCAGTAACTACCAAGAAAAAGCCTATCATATATACTCAAAAGATGAAAAGAATCAAAGAAATCATTACAAATTCATCAAATAACAAAGGAAGATAGCAGAAGAAGAGGGGAACAAAACAATAGCAAAAGAGACAGAAAGCTATTAAAATGGCAATACCAAGTCATTGCCTATCAATAATTTCTTTGAATGTGAATGAATTAAAGTCCCCAATCCAAAGACTGAGAGTGTCTGAATGGATTTAAAATGCATAATTTCCAATAACCTACATTTGAGGTCTCTCTTTTTTGTTTAGTTGAGTCAGCTGTTGAAGTTCTCTGCTATATTTTTCATTTCAGCCATTGTGTTCTTCAGCTCCTCAATTTCTGTTTAATACTTTTTTCAGTTCAGTTCAGTTCAGTTCAGTTCAGTCACTCAGTCGTGTCCGACTCTCTGCGACCCCATGAAGCACAGCACGCCAGGTCTCCCTGTCCATCACCAACTCTTGGAGTTCACTTTTTTATGATATCTATATCTTTGTTGAGCTTCTTGTTTTGTTCAAGTGTTATTTTCTTGATGTCATTGAGCTGTTTACTTGTGTTCTCTTGTAACTCATTGATCTTTAAAAAATTATCTTGAATTCTTTGGCAAAGTGTAGATCTCTATTTCTTTGGAGTTGGTTATGGCCAGTTATTGCGTTTCTTTAGCAGTGTCATGTTTCCTTGAATTGTTATGTTTCCTTGTAGTCCTGGACTGTTGTCCTCATATTTGAAGAAGTAGTCTTCCCTTCTAAACATGAAGGACTGGCCAAGGCAGGGAAAGACCTCCTCTCATGGGCGGTTGCAAGGATATTAGCTGGGTGAGGTGAGCCATAGATCCATGTGGGAAGATGTACGAGGATGCCAGTTCTGGGAGTTCTGGTCTCAATGCAGCGTGCCGGTTGGGTCTGGTGGGTGTGTGGATGCATATGTAGCTGCGGCAGGCAGCTAGTCTCATGGGTGTACCTTTGCAGCTGAGATAGGTGCCTGGTCCAGCATGCATGTGGCTGCATGTGTGGTAGTGCTAGTGGGTGCTGGGACCAGTGCATGGGCACATGCTTCATGGTGGGTGTCAGTTCCCAGGCATGGGGGCTGTGGACTCAAGTTAGGGAAACAGTACCTCTGACTCCAATGGGGAAAGGGTGGCTCTTGATAACTCCAGTTCCAAGGGGCACAGAACCTCTGGCTCCAGGCAGATCTGGAAGCTGGGTCTGTGTGATGACTCAGGGGGTGCTCTGGGGTAGTAGCTAGGGATGCTGTGATCAAGAGTGGCCAAGTCTGCTGAGATATCCCGCTGTTCTTTCCCCCCATGGGAGGAACTCATGGCCAACAGGATTCTTCATGGTGACGCACAAGTGAAGGTAATGGGGCAATGCAGGCAGAATGTTTCTGGCCTCCTTGAATGCTGCCATTCCCAGTCCTCATGCCACTCTGGGTCACTGTAGCCCCCAGATGCCCCCCACAGGGTTCTTCCAGAGCTGTCCTCCCCTCTGGATCATTTACTTTATCTTTGTTTTTTTGTGGTGGTGAGGGCCAGGATCTCTTTGTCTAATACCTTGCTGATGTCATTCTTACTGTATTATTTAGAAATGAAGCTTTTGGTAGTATTAAGTTATGGTTTGGCATATTTTAAGGTATTAACACATACATTAAGGTATGTATTAAAGTGGCATTACCCAGGTTCACTTCCTGGGTAGGGAAGATCTGCTGAAGGAGGGCATGGCTCCCCACTCCAGTATTCTTGCCTGGAGAATCACATGGACAGAGGAGCCTTCTGTGCTACAGTCCATAGGGTTGCAAAGAGCTGGACACAACTGAAGGAGACTTAGCACACACATGCAAAGTGGAATTATGTTGCAAGACCCAAGAAACTCTTGCAGAAGAAGTGAACACAAGGAGTAATATGAAGTGGATGCAAAGTGCACTGGTGACTGGACCAGGGTTCAGTGCTCTGCAGAACAGCATTTGGGAATGCAGGTTTGAAGTGTATGTCTTTAGGCTTAAGGCTTAAATGAGATTGCCAGTTTTCCCAAATCCTAATGTAGACTATAGGACCTTATTACCCTATGGATTACTGCAGTAATAAATCAGTGATGAGGGAACCCTGAGGTTTCAGGCTCTTAGTTTGCCAACCCAGCCACACTGAGCCACACTCATATGAGTTATGCATGCATTAGTTATCCTGCTGATTGATAAACACAGACCAGTTTGTGTCCCAGACATTGACAAAATACTTTAACAATCCTTTCTCCTTGTGAAGCTAGGGGAGAGAGGGTGAGAGTATGTTTCACTCAGTCATCAAACTATTGCTTCAAAGAACATATCTCATCAAATACGGTAACTGAAAATAGGGAGCAAATGAAGATATTGCCCCCTGCTCGCTGTGTATATTAAATACCATGAAATTGTTGTCCACATTAATCATCATATCAATAAAATAAACAAAAAGGAGATACATGCCATATATAAACATTTTTTCATTTGGAAACATGTATTTTATCCTTTGTGAGAGCCATGAGATTATACCTTGCCAATCTCTAAGTGTAATTGACTAAGGGCACAGGCTTCTGTGCTCTGAAATCCATAGGAGCTTGTGTGTTCAGAGAGTGTTTCCTGCCAGCTGCTCCCAGAATGAAGGAGTGTGGCAGAGTAGTAAAGTGGGCTCATTCCAAGGAGACATGGGGCTCATCTAATGGTGATTCTGGCTTGAGGGCTTGCTGATCGTCTTGGGAAAACTTCCTATGATTGCATCACAGTTCAGGATTCCTTGACCCAACCTCTCTCCATCACTCTTTCATTTGAGATCAGATTGCTTCCTGGTTTGATGGTTTTCCCAGCCTTTACAACTCTCACATAGGTGTTTTCTCTGAGAGCATCTTTGAATGTTTTTTTATTTAAAAAAAATTTTAAAGATTTTTTTGATGTGGACCATTTTTAAAGTCTTTATTGAATTCATTAAAATATTGTTTCAGTTTTATGTTTTGGTGTTTTGACTGCAAGGCGTGTGGGATCTGAGTTCCCTGACCGGGGATCAAACCTGTACCCCCGGAACTGGAAGGTGAAGTCTTAACCACTGGACTGCCAGGGAAGTCCCTGAATGTTTAATCTTAGATTAACACACAAAATGGTGATCTTATACAGAGTACCTTAACCTGAGCATTTAAGAAGGACTTGCAAAAGAGTGATTTTAATAATTTTTTTTTTTTTTGCTGGAGAACACTCTTTTTTTTTAAAATTTATTTTAATTGGAGGCTAATTACTTTACAATATTGTGGTGCTTTTGCCATACATTGACATAAATCAGCCATGGGTGTATATGTGTTCCCCATCCTGAAACCCCCTCCCACTTCCCTCCCCATTCCCTCCCTCAGGGTGCCCTAAGGGTTTTTTTTTTTTAATTTATTTTATTGGAGGCAAATTACCTTACATTAATATATTGGTTGGTTTTGCCATACATTGACATGAATCCGCCCTGGGTGTACATGTGTTCCCCTTCTTGAACCCCCCTCCCACCTCCCTCTTCCCCATATCCTCCCTCCATGTCATCCCCGTGCACCAGCCCCAAGCATCCTGTATCATGCGTCGAACCTGGACTGGTCACTTATGATAATATAAATGCTACAATGCCGTTCTCCCCAATCATCCCACCTTCACCCTCTCCCGCAGAGTCCCAAAGACTGTTCTATATGCCTATGTCTCTTTTGCAGTCTCGTATACAGGGTTCAGGTTACCATCTTTAAAAATTCCATATATATGCGTTAGTATACTGTATTGATGTTTTTCTTTCTGGCTTACTTCACTCTGTATAATTGGCTCCAATTTCATCCACCTCATTAAAACTGATTCAAATGCATTCTTCTTGATGGCTGAAAAATACTCCATTGTGTATATGTACCAAAGCTTTCTTATCCATTCATCTGCAGATGGACATCTAGGTTGCTTCCATGTCGTGGCTATTAAAAACAGTGCTGCAATGAACATTGGAGTACATGTGTCTCTTTCAATTCTGGTTTCCTTGGTGTGTATGCCCAGGAGTGCGATTGCTGGATCATATGGCAGTTCTATTTCCAGTTTTTTGAGGAATCTCCACACTGTTCTCCATAGTGGCTATACTAGTTTGCATTCCCACCAACAGTGTAAGAGGGTTCCCTTTTCTCCACACCCTCTCCAGCATTTATTGGATGTAGACTTTTGGATAGCAGCCATTCTGACTGGTGTGAAATGGTATCTCATTGTGGTTTTGATTTGCATTTCTCTGATTATGAGGGATGTTGAGCATTTTTTCATGTGTTTGTTAGCCGTCTTTATGTCTTCTTTGGAGAAATGTCTGTTTAGTTCTTTGGCCCATTTTTTGATTGGGTCACTTATTTTTCTGGAATTGAGCTGCAGGAGCTGCTTGTATATTTTGGAGATTAATCCTTTATCAGTTGCTTCATTTGCTATTATTTTCTCCCATTCTGAAGGCTGTCTTTTCACCTTGCTTAGAGTTTCCTTTGCTGTGCAGAAGCTTTTGATTTTCATTAGGTCCCATTTGTTTATTTTTGCTTTTATTTCCAATATTCTGGAAGGTGGGTCTTGGAGGATCCTGCTGTGATTTATGTCGGAGAGTGTTTTGCCTACGTTCTCCTCTAGGAGTTTTATAGTATCTTGTCTTACATTTAGCTCTCTAATCCATTTTGAGTTTATTTTGGTGTATGGTGTTAGGAAGTGTTCTAGTTTCATTCTTTTACAAGTGGCTGACCAGTTTTCTGATTTTAATAATTTTATTAAAAATATGTAATTTATGATGCCTTTAAGAAAGACTAATGAAAAATATCTAAATTTTTCTTATGGTTTTGCCTTACTATTTAGTTACAGTTTTCCACATTAAGGAATTTGTTTCACTGTAAATTTGTTAAGTTTAATAAGGTTCCTTCAAGGATTGCTCTATTTAAGCTCTATTTAAAATGTTGAAAGTACATTTTCTCAGAGGTCAAGCTTTTTAAGGAATCATTGATTTGGAGGAAACCGAAGAATAAAATTTTCCATAGCTTACCTCATATAGAATCACGTAGCTAAAGTTCTATCAGATATGATTGATCTACTGATTGATAGATCAGTATATATCATCAATTATTAGTTTATTGTTTTAAAGTTTTGGCTAATACAGTCTGGCAAACATGTTATCTTCAGTTGATTATCTTAATCTGTGATAAGATTCAAGAAAAATGCAATAGGAAATCTGAATTATTCGAAGCAAGATGTCCGTAGGATAAAGGGACTGTGCATTGCTGTGGTAAACACATAGAATGTGGGTCATGGTGAATGAGGGCTTGGCTGGGTGAATCCCTTACTCAGGTGGTCTCAACAGGCATGCTTGCCCAAGTTCTAATGAAGCTTGAAATTAACATGGCTCTGTTGGTTTAATTCCTGGTTTCTGCTGGAGTTCTAGCAACACTAGTCTATCAGTCTTAAACAGGGGGCCAGTACATTTTTGGCAACATCACTTGTTGATGGGAATTTTGTCAGGAGAAAAATCAATAGCCGCATAGTTATGCTTATATCTTTCTTCTGCCTGGTATGTTTATAGTGGTTAAGTAAAATTAATGGGTGTGTGTACATGTGTGTGCATATGGTGGTTCTTAGAGCAGATTCATCTCAGTAAATATTAAGTTGATGAAAATGATGATAAATAGACTCTGGGTAGTATGTAAGAGCTCTTAAACCATGTCCACATGTACGGTGTATTTAAATCCTAATTGTAACTCTGAGAAGGAGATGTAATTATCCCTGTTTTACAAATGAAGGAACTGAGGATCAAAGAGGTTAAGAAACTCCTACAGTTAATAAGAGAACATAACAGGCAGGTGTGACTATATTTTCATATTCTTACCAATACATATTACTTCTCTCTTTTGATATAGCTTTGATTGTGCTTGTGATGTATGTTCAGCTAGACAGTCTGTGATTTTGGATGACAGATAATTTTCATAAAGTTTGAAATTCCTTTGTTCTTTTTCTCTTATTAAGAGGAAAACAGAAAAATATTTTCAGATGTTTATAACATGCTAGGCAATGGTTGGTTATTTTTTACATGTATTATCTCACTCGGTCTTCACAATAACAGTTTAAGAACAAATTATTTCCATTTTTACAAAAATTAGGAGATTTTCTGGAATGGACTTCTCAACGTTTATGGAGAATATTATAAGAAGAGAACATACTATTATAGAAGACCACATGTAACTTCTAACATAGACATTATTTTTATTATGTCATTTTATTCCCTTAGTCTAATGAGGTAGGCAGCACAGGTCATAATATCCCTAGTTTATTTTTATTTACTTTTTAATGTTTATGTTTTTTATTCTTTTTAATTGAAGTATAGTTGATTTACAGTATTATAGTAGATTCAGGTATACAACATAATGATTCAATATTTTTATAGAAATATTATACTTCTATACTTCATTTAAAATTATTACAAAATAATGGCTATATTTCCCTGTGCTATGTGATATATCCTTGTTGCTTATCTATTTTATACACAGTAGTTTGTACCTCTTAATCCCATACTTCTAACTTGCCCTTCCCCTCTTCCTTCTCCCTTTTGGTGTTGACTAGGTTATTTTCTCTATCTGTGAATCTGCTTCTGTTTGTTATATACATTTATTTGTTTTATTTTTTAGATTCTACATATGTGATAGCATATATATTTGTCTTTCTCTGCCTGACTTATTTCCCTGAGCATAATACTCTATAGGGCCATCCATGTTGTTGCAAATGGCAAAATTTCATTCTTTTTATGGCTAATATTTCATTGTGCATACACAGACACACACCCACAATACATCTTCTTTGTCCATTCATCTGTTGATGGATAGTTGAGTTGCTTCTATACCTTTGGCTAGTACAAATTATGCTGCTGTGAAATTGGGGTACATGTATCTTTTCAAATTAATGTTTTCCTTTTGTTTGGATATTCCCAGTGGTGGAGCTGCTGGATCATGTGATAGATTCTATTTTAATTTTTTGAGGAGCCTCCATACTGTTTTACATAGTGGCTTCACCAATTTACAGTCTGACCAACAGTGTACCGGGATTCCCTTTTCTCCATATCCTTGGCAGCATTTGTTATTTATAGACTTTTTGATAATAACCACTCTGACAGGTTTGAGATGATATCTCATTGTGATTTTGATTTGCATTTCTCTGATGACTAGTGATGTTGAGCATCTTCTAATATGCCTATCTGGCATCTGCATGTCAGATTCAGAAAAATGTTTATTCAGGTCTTCTGCCCATTTTAAAATTGGGTATGTCTTTATTTCTTTTTTGATATTGATATTGTTTGAGCTGTTCATGTATTTTGGATACTAACCCCTTATAGGTCAAATAGT
This sequence comes from Moschus berezovskii, assembly GCF_049115385.1. Classification (NCBI taxonomy): domain Eukaryota; kingdom Metazoa; phylum Chordata; class Mammalia; order Artiodactyla; family Moschidae; genus Moschus; species Moschus berezovskii. The sequence continues at coordinate 36,770,434 of NC_142481.1, read as the reverse complement.
TTGCAAATATTTTCTACCATTTAGTAGGTGGCCTTTTTGTTTTGTCTTTGGTTTCCTTTGCTGGTACAAAAGCTTTCAAGTTTTATTATGTTCCATTTGCTTATATTTCTTTTGCCTTGGGAGACAGATCCAAAAAATTACTATGATTTAAGTAAAAAAGTATCCTGCTTATGTTCTCCTCTAGGAGTTTTATGGTTTCAGGTCTTACATTTAGGTCTTCAACCTATTGAGTCTGTTTTTGTATATAGTGTGAGGGACTATTCCGTTTTAGAGATGGGGAATTGGGATATTAAAGACATAATATGCTACTCAGAATTCTTGGTTGCACCTGGATGTTCATCTACTGATGAATGGAAAAAGAAGTTATGGTATATACATGAAATGGAATATTGTGTGAATGTGTGCTGAATGCATACTGCATGCTCAGTTGTGTCCGACTCTTTGTGACCCCATCAACTGTAGTCCTCCAGGCCCCTCTGTCCTTGGAATTTTCCAGGTAAAAATACTAGAGTGGGTTGCCATTTCCTAGTCCAGGGGATCTTCCTGACCCAGGGATTGAGTCCAAATTTCCTGCATGAGCAGGCAAATTCTTTACCACTGTGCCACCTGGAAAGTCCAGTGGAATATTACTCAGCCATAAAAAATAATGAATGTGAGTCAGTTCTAGTGAGGTGGATGAACTTGGAGCCTGTTATACAGAGTGAAGTAAGTCAGAAAGAGAAAACAAGTATTGTACATTAATATGTATATGGAATCTAGAAATATAATACAGGTCGACTTATTTGCAGGGGAGGAATGGAAATGCTGGTGTAGAGGACAGACTTGTGGACACAGAAGGGGAAGGAGACAGCGGTGCCAGTGGAGAGAGTAGCATCGACATGTGTGCACTACCACGCATAAGCTGCTCTGCAGCACATGGAGTCATCTCAGTGCTCTGTGACGACCTAGAGGGTGGGACGAGGAGGGAGGTTCATGAGGGAGGGATATATGTATAGTGACGGCTGATTCACATTGTTGTACAGAAATCAACACAACATTGTAAAGCAGCTTTCCTCCAGTTAAAAAATAAATTAAAAAAAGAATTTTTGCTTTCAGATGATGAGAAACAACTTTAACTTATGAAAAAATGATGATTTATTGGAAGAATATTGGGAAGCCCTGAATTCCACTAAGACTCGGAAAAGGAAAGGCCTCACAAAATATTTTCAAAATAGGAAATATTTACAATAGTGATAACTTGTCCAGTGTCACATTTAGGAATGTGGTTGACGCCCAACTCTTCTTTTTATTTAAATTTTTTTAGAACTCCAAACTCACATTTATCTGTTTTCAAAGTGGAAAGTTTTGTACCTTCCTTTCTCATTTTAGGAGAACTCAAAATGTTAAGGTACTCATCATCAATTGTCTATGAGTACTTAGAATTTGTGAAAGTAGCTTTAAGTTTTGAGTACAAAGAAAGAAAACATAGCTTTGGTGATCCTCCTTCAAGCCTCCCCTGAGGACTGCTGTGCTGGACTGGGTAGGGAAGCACTTGGACTGCTTTAAGCCTCTGACCACTCCTCTGGTTGGAGTGGCCATATGGTCTTGGCCCTGGAGAAGGAAATGTCAGCCCACTCCAGTATTCATGCCTGGAGAATCCCATGGACAGAGGAGCCTGACGGGCTATAGTCCACAGCATCGCAAAGAGTCGAACATGACTGAAGCAACCTAGCGCATGGTCTTGACAGCCACTCATGCATGAGATTGGGGAGGTGATGAAATGCAGAGATGGGGTTAAACTGTTTAATCCCAAGTGATATCAGCGGCTTCAAAGCTGAATGAATGACGCAGAAAACTCTCCCATCTCCATAGTCTGTATTTAGGAGACAGATCATATAGACTTTGAGTAGCAGCCCAAGGATAAATAGATTTATATTGTAAACAATGCTTATTTCATTAAAAACATTGTGTAATGATTTACTCTCTTACACTACAAAATCCTTCTTCATTAATAATAGACTTCATTATTTAAATGTACTGCTGTAGATTTCAAATATCAGGCCTCTGGTGACTTATTAGCCAGTCTCTAAGTAATAAGAACTAATATTTATTAATAAGGGTTTAAAAGATGTAAACTATATAATTTCTTAATCTAATCCCAATGCAATGAAATCGTTAATACATGTGAGTCCATATCACTGTGATCGTATTCTCACATTCTGCTTTCTTGGTTCCCTTGTTATTATCATGAAATAATCAGTGTTTGTCATATGACATATAATGAAATTGATAGTAACCCCATCTGCCAATGAAAAACATGTATGTCACTTTTCATGCCTGTGGTCCTTTTCCCCCATATCTTCCAGCATTGATTAATGAAATGTCATGTATAGAATATCATTATAGATTTGCCATTTAGCTAAGTATTATATCAGGTAATAAGTGCAACACTGTTGCTTATTTTTTGTCTTCACCCTTTTTTAAGTATGGTTTCAACTGTAAAATGGGCTTATTGCACTTGGAACCTAAAGTTGGAATATAAAAATTTCTGATAAAATTATGATTCATTTTTTCATGTGTGGAAATATTTCATTTATTTTTAAAATTTTATTTATTTATTTTTGGCTGCACCGAGTATTCATTATGTGAGCGGTCTTTCTCTAGTTGTGGTGAGCAAGGACTAGTCTCTAGTTGCAGCATGCAGGCTTCTCATTGCAGTGGCGTCTCTTGCTGCAGGGCACAGGCTCTAGAGCAAGGGCCCAGTAGTTGTGGCATGCCAGCTTAGTTACCCTGAAGCATGCAGAATCTTCCTAGACCAGGGGTCAAACCTGTCCCCTGCATTGGCAGGTGGATTCTTAACCATTGGACTACCAGGGAAGTCCCTGGGGAAATATTTTGAATGTGTAAAAATAAACATGTGCTCTTTGACTTCAACATTGAACTGTACCTGGTTATAGCATATGATTCATATATACTGGAATGCTGCTTTTGGTTTGGGTAATTCTATGCAAATTTTACTTCAGTGTAACAGGGTCATCTGTCCGTGTGTTGGGTGAATTATAAACTACTTCAAACACCGTTGGATGGAGGGGCTGTAATAATTTATACTCATATTCCTGCCAGTGATGTAAATGTTCTCTCTTTTTTTTTTTTGGTGGAGGCCAGCCATGAGAAAATCTGCTTCATATGACAACATTATATACCATATTTAGATTTCCAGCCATAGTCTTGTCAAGAGTCGATTATCACATGATTGGAACAGTAAAAAAAATGAATTGGAGTTTAAACTTTTATGAAAAAGCACTTATATTGTGGAATAAGACTTCTTAATGGAGAAAAGGCATTAAACAGACCTTGTATTAGGCTCTGAAATTAATGGGTCACTGTATAACTTTCTAGTTTTCATAGCCAGATAAGATTAATGCTTGCTTATATAGCAAATTCAATGGCTCATTTAATTTCATGTGAATGTTTAAAGTCAAATTGCTTTTGGATTAAGTCTAAATTCATTATTCATTTTAATGTCTGAAAGAACTTTCATTTTTCTTTCATTTGATTTAATCAAGTGCATCATCATTAAGTAAAGGCTAAAGACCTAGATAGCTAAAAATAATATGAAAAGGAAATTTATTAATTTCCATTGAAAGAGACTTATTTGTAATAAAAGTTATTCAATACTATTCCATGCTTATGCATGGAACTATTTCAGAGACAATGAGATATTTACAGGCTTATGGTCATATTTTAAAACACCCAATTGAGAAGCTGCCCATTGGCTACCTAATGTTCAATGTGCACTCCTTGAGCAAAGATTTCCATTTGACCTTTATACATTTTTCATTTCTTATTTTAGTCAATAAACATTTATTCAGAAACTACAGTCAATAAGCACTGACCAAGTACTGTGGTGTGTTCACCTATGAAAACCCCACTTTGTCTGTGCCCTGTTGGAATCAGCAAGTCTCATAGAAGGGAACATCTCTGCAGAGGGCCGTGGAGTTCTCACCTGTACCATGTGGGGAGTTCCAGTCAAGACCTCGGAGGTCCTCTTTGAAAAGACAAAAGGTTTATTGATCTGAAGAGAAACCAGAATATTGAGGTCCTAGTCAGTTCCTGTATTCTGTGATCCCTCGGTTATATCATCCCTTGGGTTGTGGGCAGAAAAGAAAAAAAAAAAAAGAATGAATCTTCAAATGTATACTATTGGTCATATTAATATAATATCAGTAATAGCCGTAACTACAACTATAATTATTAATTAGAACATTCCTTTGAAATATATAAAGCATGTTACTTTCCATTCTGTCATTTCATGTTGACCAGGTAACCATTATTATCTTCGTTTGGATGATAGTTATGATAAGCATTTGTTGAACGTGCACTGTATTTCTAGGACTTAGCCAAATTCTTTGAGGCATGGGTGTGTTGGTTTGTCTTTGTCACTGCTTTGTCCATATGGCCTATAACAGTGCTTGGCATGTGGTGGCTAATCAATATATATTGGTTAATGATTGAAAGAGTGAAGAAAATATTGTGGTTTTTTACAGGATATTGAGTGTAGTTCCCTGTGCTATGTAGTAGGATTGTGGTTTTATCTATTGGGTTAGCCAAAAAGTTCATTTAGGTTTTTCTGTAAGATGTTACCTGAATGAATTTGGCCAGCACAGTATTTATTTTCAATATATCTGTCTTATCCTTTCCTAGCCAGATTGAAAACTACTAAAGGCAGTGATGGGCTCGATGAAGGACAGAAATAGTATGGACCTAACAGAAGCAGAAGATATTAAGAAGAGGTGGCAAGAATACACAGAAGAACTGTACAAAAAAGATCTTCACGACCAAGATAGTCATGATAACGTGATCACTGACCTAGAGCCAGACATCTTGGAATGTGAAGTCAAGTGGGCCTTGGAAAACCTCACTACGAACAAAGCTAGTGGAGGTGATGGAATTCCAGTTGAGCTATTTCAAATCTTGAAAGATGATGCTGTGAAAGTGCTGCACTCAATATGCCAGCAAATTTGGAAAACTCAGCAGTGGCCACAGGACTGGAAAAGATCAGTCTTCATTCCAATCCCAAAGAAAGGCAATGCCAAAGAATGCTCAAACTATCACACGATTGCACTCATCTCACACGCTAGTAAAGTCATGCTCAAAATTCTCCAAGCCAGGCTTCAGCAATATGTGAACCGTGAACTCCCAGATGTTCAGGCAGGTTTTAGAAAAGGCAGAGGCACCAAAGATCAAATTGCCAACATCCGCTGGATCATGGAGAAAGCAAGAGAGTTCCAGAAAAACATCTATTTCTGCTTTATTGACTATGCCAAAGCCTTTGACTGTGTGGATCACAATAAACTGTGGAACATTCTGAAAGAGATGGGAATCCCAGACCACCTGACCTGCCTCTTGAGAAACCTGTATGCAGGTCAGGAAGCAACAGTCAGAACTGTACATGGAACAACAGATTGGTTCCAAATAGGAACAGGAGTACGTCAAGGCTGTATATTGTCACCCTGCTTATTTAACTTCTATGCAGAGTACATCATGAGGAACGCTGGGCTGGAAGAAGCACAAGCTGGAATCAAGATTGCTGGGAGAAATATCAATAACCTCAGATATGCAGATGACACTACCCTTATGGCAGAAAGTGAAGAGGAACTCAAAAGTCTCTTGAGGAAAGTGAAAGAGGAGAGTGAAAAGGTTGGCTTGAAGCTCAATATTCAGAAAACAAAGATCATGGCAACTGGTTCCATCACTTCATGGGAAATAGATGGAAAAGCAGTGGAAACAGTGTCAGATTTTATTTTTTGGGGCTCCAAAATCACTGCAAATGCTAATTGCAGCCATGAAATTAAAAGACGCTTACTCCTTGGAAGGAAAGTTATGACCAACCTAGATAGTATATTAAAAAGCAGAGACATTACTTTGCCAACAAAGGTCCGTCTAGTCAAGGCTATGGTTTTTCCCGTGGTCGTGTATGGACGTGAGAGTTGGACTGTGAAGAAAGCTGATCGCCGATGAATTGATGCTTTTGAACTGTGGTGCTGGAGAAGACTCTTGAGAGTCCCTTGGACTGCAAGGAGATCCAACCAGTCCATTCTAAAGGAGATTAATCCTGGGTGTTCATTGGAAGGACTGATGCTAAATCTGAAACTCCAATACTTTGGCCACCTCATGCGATGAGTTGACTCACTGGAAAAGACTCTGATGCTGGGAAAGGTTGGGGGCGGGAGGAGAAGGGGACGACAGAGAATGAGATGGCTGGATGGCATCACCGACTCTGTGGACATGGGTTTGAGTGAACTCCGGGAGTTGGTGATGGACAGGGAGGCCTGGTGTGCTGTGATTCATGGGGTCGTGGAGAGTCGGACACGACTGAGCGACTGAACTGAACTGAAGTGAAAGGCAGTGAAAAGAAAAGAGTGAAGGAGAGATGGATACTTTTGTTTCATTTACTCTCCATGAGTAACTGATTGTAGTTGATATTTTATCTTCATTTTATAGATGATGAAACTAAAATTTAGAGAGTCCCAAAGAGAAGGGAATGGCAAACCACTTCAGTATACTTGCCTTGAGAACCCCATGAACAGTATCAAAAGGCAAAATGATAGGATACTGAATGAGGAATTCCCCAGATCAGTAGGTGCCCAGTATGCTGCTGGAGATCAGTGGAGAAATAACTCCAGAAAGAATGACAGGATGGAGCCAAAGTGAAACAAATACCCAGTTGTGGATGTGACTGGTGATAGAACCAATGTCTGATGAAGACTCTTGAGAGTCCCTTGGACTGCGAGGAGATCCAACCAGTCCATTCTAAAGGAGATCAATCCTGGGTGTTCATTGGAAGGACTGATGCTAAAGCTGAAACTCCAATACTTTGGCCACTTCATGCGACAAGTTGACTCACTGGAAAAGAGTCTGATGCTGGGAGGGATTGGGGGTAGGAGGAGACGGGAATGACAGAGAATGCGATGGCTGGATGGCATCACTGACTTGATGGACATGAGTTTGAGTGAACTCCGGGAGTTGGTGATGGACAGGGAGGCCTGGCGTGCTGTGATTCATGGGGTCGCAAAGAGTCGGACACGACTGAGAGACTGAACTGAACTGGACTGAACTGAACTCAACTGAACTGAAAGACTGTTTTATACATCTGTGTCTCTTTTTCTGTCTCATATACAGAGTTATCATTTGCATCTTTCTAAATTCCTTATATATGCGTTAATATATTGTACTGGTGTTTTTCTTTCTGGCTTACTTCAGTCTGTATAATAGGCTCTAGTTTCATCCACCTCATTAGAAATGGTTCAAATGCATTCTTTTTAATGGCTGAGTAATACTCCATTGTGTAAATGTACCAAAGCTTTCTTATCCATTTGTCTGCAGATGGACATCTAGGTTGCTTCCATGTCCTGGCTATTATAAACAGTGCTGCAAGGAACATCGGAGTACACGTGTCTCTTTCAATTCTGGTTTCCTCAGTGTGTATGCCCAGGAGTGCGATTGCTGGATCATATGGCAGTTCTAGTTCCAGTTTTTTGAGGAATCTCCACACACACACACAAAAATAAAATTTAGAGAGATTAAGTAGAGTAGAATATTTGTGGTAGGAAGGATATGGCTGAGTTAGAACCTCAGTCACTCTCTGCTCTTTCTGTGTTAACACAAAATAGAGATGCTGATTCTGAGAACAGTAGATCATAGTGTATGATCTACTGGCTGTGTGTTTCAATCACCTAGAGTTCTTTTTAAATTTTTGCTTGCTTGTCTATTTTACAGTTCTGTCTAAAACCGCCCATGCCTGGATCCCACCCCAGCCCAATTAAATCAGAATTCCTGTCATGTTGGACCTGAGCTTATGTATTTTTAAAGCACCCCTCCCACTTTCCTCTCCTTTCTTCTTTCCTCCCTTCCACTAATCTTTACTGTACTAATCTGGGAGGAAAGAGATAAAATGTTGTGTTCAAAGAACTTATAGTTTAGTACAATTGCTACTGAGCAGTCAAATAGAGAAATGCTAAATCTGAGAATGCCATCAATCTGTTCTTCACCTGTATCAACAATTATCCCCAAACCATAATTATACTAAATCTTTCAGTGTAAAGCTGCTCTTTGCTCTTGGCAACTCAAAAGCTCCAACATGCCTGTCTATAAATACCTGGAGAGTTTGTGAAAACTGGAGTTTACTGAATGGAAATTCACAAGGAAAGGGGGTATGAAACTGTGCCTTTTCCTCCTCAGGCACTCCCAGGTAATTCTTAAAAATGGGCCAGTGTGGGAAACATTAACATAACCTGAAAGTTCCTAAAAATGTGATCCCCTGTAGCATCAGGATCACTTGGGAACTTGTTTTAAAATGTGTATTTTCTGATCCTTTTTGGATCTACTGGGTCATAAACTCTCCAGTGTGGCCCTGCAATCTGTACTTTTTTTTGTGTGTGTGTGAGGATGTTTATCATCCCATTTTTTTTTAAATTGGAGGCAAATTACTTTACATTAATATACTGGTTGGTTTTGCCATACATTGACACGAATCTGCCCCGGGTGTACATGTGTTTCCCCTCTTGAACCCCCCTCCCACCTTGACAAGCTCTCCAGGTGTGCACTAACATTTGAGAGTTGCCAATAGAAGGAGGCTGTTTAGTGTTGGGCCCTAAGGAGATGGGAGCATGTCCAGTGCCTTGTTGTTCAGTAGCTAAGTTCATGTCTAACTCTTTGCAACCCATGGACTGCAGTATGCCAGGCTTCCCTGTCCTTCACAATCTCCTAGAGTTTGCTCAAACTCATGTCCATTGAGTCAGTGATGTTACCTATCACACATCCTCTGCTGTCCTCTTCTCCTGCCCTCAATCTTTCCCAGCTTCAGAGTCTTTTCCAATGAGTTGGCTCTTTGCATCACATGGCCAAACTATTGGAAGTTTCAGCTTTAGCATCAGTCCTCCCAATAAATATTCAGGGTTTATTTCCTTCAGGATTGACTGGTTTGATCTCCTTGCTGTCCAAGGGACTCTCGAGAGTGTTCTCTAGCACCATAGCTCAAAACTAGTTCTAAACCAGACTAGTACCTACCTGGTTTGAAATCTGAAGGGTTAAAACAAAACAGACCAGCTTCTAGTCTTGACAGTGGGAAGTGAGGGTGCGGATGAGAACAAAGAGGCACCAGAAACAGAGCTGTGAGCCTGCCTGGACTCTGTCGCGGTTGAACAGGAGAGAAATCTGAGGCATTACCCACAGGCTCTGCAGAGCAAGTATGTTCATGTCTTGCTCATGTCTTGTGGTGAAATGGAGGTAGAGAGAGGATGCTGATTTAGAGATGGATTGTCTTAGAAGCCAGATAGAGCCAAGGTTTGGGGCTTCACTGATGGTTCAGTGGTAAAGAATCTGCCTGCCAATGCAGTAGATGTGGGTTCAATTCCCAAATCGAGAAGATCCCTTGGAGGAGGAAATGGCAACCTACTCCAGTATTCTTGCCTGGGAAATCACATGGACAGAGGAGCCTGGTAGGCTACAGTCCATGAGGTCATGTAAGAGTTGGATATGACTTAGCAACTAAACAACACAACAGAGCCAAGGTATGGGTTTGGAAATCATCTAGGATGTTGGTAATGGAGCAACAAAGCCCACATTTCCCTGGTATCATTTTTTTTTTTTAACAGAAAAAAAAGTTTTGTGATGTTTCCTTTGAGAGTTTTAAGAATTCCAAAACCCTTGCTTTTTCTGCATAAGGAGTGCCACAATGTGATATTTTTTCCCCCCTCAGTAATGTTGGCTTAGAGAAACATATTAGATAATGAATTATTCAGGGTGATTTCCTAGGTTGGAGAAGAGACGCACCTGTCTGAGACGCTTATAGACTTGATTAGATAACATTTGTCAGCTGCATCAGCCGCAGGTAATTCCTGACGCGAATTGTATTTCCCCGTGGGTAGTGGAACCAAGCAATGTTCCAGATTTCATGGGGTTGCTGAAGAGGCTTGCAGGAGTGTCACGCCTAAGAGGCTGTACTGCATTTGTCAAGATAATCAGACTATTTGCAATCACTATTTTCTACCCTGGTTTTTTCAAAGTTCCTAGGTGAGAATGTAAAATAACCGAGAAAAGGTGACACATTTGTGTGCTATAAATAGACCATTTTCAGTCAAACTATAATAGATATATACTTCTCTTGATAAATTCTATGAGTGGTTCTTTTTTTTTTTTAAACTACTGTCATTGGGTGCAACTCTTAACTTGTGAATACATAATGCGCCACATTTATCCTGCCAAAATTTTGTCTTCATACTTGAAACTACTTATACTATGCACTGGAGATTTTCCATTTTGCTGAAAATACTTTTTCTCTTAGAAAGGTTTGCATCTTCTGGAAAGCACTGTTGGGGACTTGTTTTAAAAATATATCTCCCTGAAAAGCACAGTATTATTTCTCATGTTGGAGTAGGAATATCTGTGGTTCTGCTCTCAGCATAGTCAATGAGAATGTTGAGCTTAAATTACCGTGTGTGATGAAGTATTTGAGAAGCAGTGTGACTGCATTCAAATCCAGCTCCCTCACCAGCCAGTTCTGGGGCACCTTAAGGATGGTACCTGGGCTTCCTGAGATGGTGCTGGTGGCTGCCTGAAACAAGTGCTTTGGCATTAAATAGAATAATATATGCAAAGTGGTTTTGCTCAGTGTTAATAAGCTCTTTATAAATTTTGGTTTAAATTTTTGGCTGGAGGTAACAAGGCAGAGTGAAAAGAGCCCTACGGAAAGCTGGGTCGAAAATTCACATACAGGCAGTATGTGCTGTGCTCAATCACTCAGTCTTGTCTGACTCTTTGAGACCCCATGGACTGTAGCCCACTAGGCTCCTCTGTCCATGGGATTTTTCAGCCAAGAATACTGGAGTGGGTTTCCATTTCCTACAGACAGACCTTGGAGATATGGTGGGTTCAATTCCAGATCATTGCAGTAAAGCAAAGACGGCAGTAAATCGAGTCCCACAAATTTTTTTGGTTTCCCAGTACATATGAAAGTTGTTTACACTCTACTGTAGCCCATAAAGTGTGCAATAGCATTATAGCTAAAAAAAACAATGTGCGTACCTTAATTTAAAAATACTTTATGGTTAAAAAATGCTAACCATCATCTGAACCTTCAGTGAGACATAATCTTTTTGAAATCGTGACATCAGAGATCACTGATCACAGATTCTTGTAACAAATATAACAGTAATGAAAAAGTTTGAAATATCAAGAGAATTACCAAAACGTGACACATAGGCATGAAGTGAGCAAATGCTGTTGGACAAATGGTGCCAGTAGACTAGCTGGAACCATGGTTGCCATAGACCTTCAGTTCGTAAAAAACATAATCTCTGCAAAGCATGATAAAATGAGGTATGCCTCTAATTTCTTGTTAGTCCGCAGTTTTCTTATCATTGCCAAGAAGAGTTTGAATGCCATGATTTCTAAGAGCTGTTGCAATGATGGAAACTTACCTTTCTATAAAAGGATCCCAGACCTATTTTGAGGGGGGTGAGAGAAACGTGGAACTGATTACATACCCCTCTCTCCCTCACCATCATTTGTCTTTTTTACTTCCTCTCCCCACCTCTATCTTCATGTTACATATCTCTCCGTCCCTTAACGTATCACCTCAGCATTTACAGTGTTAGAGAGAGGAGTCAATTGAGAAAATGGACTTCCTTCCTAAGAGAACTTATTCAGCAGCCCCTTGTTACCAAGGCACGTATTTCCACATCATGCCTAGAACCGCTTCACGGACAGCCTTTAGGAAGGTGGCTGCCACATGGTTCTGTGATGTGAAGTCGGGACCTCTGGGCTTACCTGAAGGCTGAATGATAAGGGAAAGGTGATTCAGTTTGGAACTTCAAGTGGGGTTTCAAGTCCTGAGGTCAGTTTTGGCTGCCAGTCAAAGAGTGAACATTAGCTCTCAATCATCATGAGAACGTGGAAAGAAACTTCTCTCAATTACTCAATAGTATCTCAATATTAAACTGTTGATTGGAGTATCATGTCTAAGTGAATGATTTGTAAACAAAATATATGAACAACCACAGATGGTTAAACTACCAGATTTGTGGTGCTATTAAAAAATAGGCAGTAGAAAGAAAATTAGCTGGCTTTTAAAGATGATTATGTTGTATACTTGATGGTAGGAAGTTAAATAATATGCACCACTTTGCCCATTAAGAATGTGTCTACACGTGAGACTGCAAGTCACGAAAAGTTGTTAGAGGTTATCTCTAAATGTTGAAAGTTTGAACAGATGCATTGCTATACTTTCAGTATATAAGCTTCTAACTTTAAAAGGGTGGATAGAAATGTTAGTGTTTGTTGCAAAGACAAAATCAGAGGCTGTTGCTTTGCAACCTTGGGAGTTATCTGGGTGCAACCTGAAACTGGCCTCGTGGATAAAGGGCAGGGAGAGGCAGAAGAAAAAGGCAGGCCACTCCAGGTTGGTAGGTGGCAGGTTTAATAAGAAAGGGAACTTACATATGAGGCTTGTCTCTGGCAGCTGCAGACAAGCAGATCTTTGCACCTGTCTGCTAAAATCTTAAAATTCCATAGAGGCCTTAATGGGGCTCAGTAACATATAGTGTCCAGGTGGTATCAATGCCACCTTACTATCTCAGGGCTGTGTCCTTGGTTGGCTTCCAGTGTGGGGAAGGCAAGCAGAGTTCACATTCCAAGGACAGGGGAGGGTGTGAGAGCCTCCAATTGCCTGGGTACAGCTGTGGGTCAGCTGGCAATCACTTTCAATGACCTCCTCCAATACTTTATCCCTCATTATGGGCTCTTATTTTTTTTTTTTGGCCACCCCATGTGGCTTACGGGATCTTAGTTCCCTGAACAGAGAATGAACTCGTGCCCCTACAGTGGAAGTGTGGAGCCCTAACCACTGGACTGCCAGAGAATTTCCTTATTATAGGCTCTTATAATCTTGTGTGTTCTTCTCTTCTGAACGGCCAGCAAGAGGTTTCATTAGCACAGACGTGGCTTGTTTGGCCACTGACTGCATTGGAGGCCAGATGTAGCAACAATATAGGCACATGTAAGAGAAAACACAGATGAAGACAATGATTCCCAGAATCAATGATGATTTTTTTTTTTTAAAATCAAGAGCCCCATGATCCAAGTCACTGATTTATTAAGTCCCCTAGGCTGGAGGTTGGATCACTCAGGGCATTTGTGTTTTTATGTGATTTAATAAAGGCACTACATTAGCAGACTCATCAGGTATGGACACAACATTCTGTTTGGATAACTGCTCAGGAGCCCCCTTGTGAGGCAGTAATGATGTCCAAGCCCATCCTCTTTTGGAGGACACTGTTGCTCATTAGACATATTTCAGTGTTCAGTAAGGACAGGCTTTGTTGGCTCTCATTTAAGGCTCGCTGGGTGTCTTTAGTAAGGGCTTCTGTGTGTGCTATAACATCCTCCAGGTCAACGGAGGAAATACTGAGGGAAGCCAAATGATTGTATCAGTGAAAAACAAAATGTGGCCCTCTGGCCTTGAGGAGAAGGAAGCTGGCAATTTGTGCTGTGGGTGGCTTTTCCCCTGTGCCCAGGAGGAACCCAGGGTGCAGTGGCCCAGGCATCCAGGTGGAAACCACGGACGGAGATGTGTGCCACACGACAGGGAGTCATGTGGGGTTACTCAGTAAATACCTGGCAGGTGTGACAGTCACTGCACATCAGTCACTGTCCTTCATGATGATACCCTCTCATATTCCTGGTACGGTTGAGTTGGTTCTCTTTAGAGTGATTTTCCTGTTTCTAACATAGGAGTGCCCGGAGGTTCAAATGTCCAAATTCTGGGGTAAAACCCATAAAGCCATTCCAAATCTGAGCATAGCCACCCATAGCTCTAGTGGTGGTATTCCTAGGATCTTTCTGGTCACTAGTCTGATGGACTGCCTATTGTAGTTTGATTGGCAGAAAAGAATACTCTGCCCTGTGTTATTGATGGTGTGTGCCACCAGCCAGGTTTTTGGATTACTGTTGGTAAATCAGTTGAATTGAGTCTTAGTTGTAGCTTGTTCTTCCTGAATGTACTGCTTTCAGGCTTTCCAATCCCCTTCCTGGAGCAGTGGTAGCCACCATGGTGATCCCAATGAGCTAGAGATGGGGAGCTGCTCACATGCCCAGCAACTGGATTGATTTCTTTGCTAGGCATTCTTTGCGGGCCACCGTAGGAAGGAATTTATATCAGGTGCCCGTCCTGTGACCGAACACCATAGGAGCAACAGAGGTCTAAGGCTAAAAAGACATTATTGGGACTTCCCTGGTGGTCCAGGGGTTAAGCATCCACCTGCCAGTGTAGGGAACACGGGTTAGATCCAGGAACTAAGATCCCACTTGCTGCAGAGCAACTGAAGCCCTTGCGCTAGAGCTTGTGCTCTGCAACAAGACAAGCCATTGCAATGAGAAGCCCAGGCACTGCAACTAGAGAGTAGCTCTTGCTTGCCACCAGTAGAGAAAGCCTGTGCAGCAACAAAGACCCAGCATAGCCAAAAAATAAAGAAGTAGTTGAAAAAAAGATTATTTAGTAGGAACTTGTATGGGGAGGTCTTCCCTTCTGTAAGAACTATACTTGTGGCCTGCTCCTTAGATGTTAACGTGGCTGCACTTTGGGAACTTGACCTGGTTGTCCAGATCCTGTGAGTAGGTTGGCCGACTGCAGGGGATGGGGGAGGCAGCACTGCCAGGTGTGAAGAGGTGGACTGGGGGCAGGCTATTCCGGACCAGGACCTTTACTTTCTCTCCTCTTTTGATGGCATGTGGTCCATTGCAGGTATAGTGCATTTCAGCAGGCCTAGCTTGCAGCAGGACAGTGGGGTCCCAGTGGGTGTGAAGTAACTCACTGGTCTGGTAGGATGTCCCATAGCAAACTCTTAACAGGGAACCCCTTTCTCAGATGTCAAGGGGCTTGTCTTCTCAGCAGCATAACTCATGGACCCATGGTGTGAATGGGGGAAATAACTTTCTGATTATTGATGCCTTGGTAGGGATTCCCAGTCTGGCATATGGGATACTAGGCCCTGCAGGTTAATCGTTCAAATGTATTAAAGCCTGGGAAATTACTTTAGCCCACGCAGCCAAGGTGGTTTTGAAAGTGAAAGTCGCTCAGTTGTGTCTGAGTCTTGCGACCCCATGGTCTATACAGTCCAGGGAATTCTCCAGGCCAGAATACTGGAGTAGGTAGCCTTTCCCTTCTCCAGGGGATCTTCCTAACCCAGGTCTCCTGCATTGCAGGAGGATTCTTTACCAGCTGAGCCACAAGGGAAGCCTAAGAATACTGCAGTGGGTAGCCTATCCCTTCTCCAGCGGATCTTCCCGACCCAGGGATAGACCTGGGGTCTCCTCCATTGCAGGTGGATTCTTTACCAACTGAGTTATCAGGGAAGCCCATGGTGGTTTTACTTGTTACTAATTTAATCCATTTTTGCTTTCTACCAACCCTGCTGCTTGTGTGTTAGAGGGAAGATGGAACTTCCATTCCATGTCATGTTCTTTTATCCAGTCTTGCATGTTTGAAATGCGACCCCAGTCACTGTGTATTCAATGAGAGTATCCATACATGGTACTCAGTGTCCCTAATCCTCTAATGGTGGCAGCCTGCTTTGCATGGCAACAGGGGAAAGCTTAAAGAAGTGTCTACAGGGCGCAGACGCGAGAGACGCCCGGCTCCCGGCGGCGCAGACGCGAGAGACGCCCGGCTCCCGGCGGCGCAGACGCGAGAGACGCCCGGCTCCCGGCGGCGCAGACGCGAGAGACGCCCGGCTCCCGGCACAACCAACCACGTGCAGAATCGTGGCTGAGAGGAGCTGCCCCGCGCCCAGGGTTAGGGCGGTGGCCGAGAGGAGCTGTACCACGTCCAGGAGGCGGTGGGTGCTTGGGCACCGGAGGGCCGGGAGGAGCTGATCCACATTCAAAGCAGGAGGGGCGGCCTTGAGGAGATACCCCTCGTCCAAGGTAAGGTGCAGCGGCTGTGCCTTGCTGGAGCAGCGGGGAAGAGATACTCCACGACCAAGTGGAATATAAGAATCCAGTGTTCTGGGGAGGAAGGAACAAGACGGCGAGACCACTTTCTTCCCCACAGATTCATCAGAAGAACATTTGAACGTGGAGTAAAGTCCACAAAACAACTTCTGAATACTGGCAGAGGACATCAGGCTCCCAGAAAAGTAGCCCATTGTCTTCTAAAGGAAAGAGAAGAAATCCAGCTCCACCCACCAGAACACTGACACATGCTTCCCTAACCAGGGAACCCGGACAAGTCACCTGTCCAACCCCACACACAGCGAAGAAACTACATAATAAAGAGAACTCCACAAACTGCAAGAAGAGGGAAAGGACACCCCAAGCAAAGCAATATAAGCAAGATGAAGAGGCAGAGAAATACCCAGCAAGTAAAGGAACAAGATAATTGCCCACCAACACAAACAAAAGAAGAAGATATAGGGAATCTACCTGATAAAGAATTTCGAATTTTGATGGTGAAAATGATTCAAAATCTTGAAAGTAAAATGGAGTTACAGATAAATAACCTGGAGAAAAGGATTGAGAAGATGGAAGAAAGATTTAATAAGGACTTAGAAGAAATAAAAAAGAGTCAATATACAATGAATAATGCAATAGATGAGATCAGAAACACTCTGGAGGGAACAAACAGTAGAATAACAGAGGCAGAAGACAGGATAAGCGAACTAGAAGATAGAATTGTAGAAATAAATGAAACAGAGAGGAAAAAAGAAAAACGAATTAAAAGAAATGAGGACAATATTAGAGACCTCTGGGACAATGTTAAATGCTCCAACATTCGAATCATAGGAGTCCCAGAAGAAGAAGACAAAAAGAAAGACCATGAGAGAATACTTGAGGAGATAATAGTTGAAAACTTCCCTAAAATAGGGAAAGAAATAATCACCCAAGTCCAAGAAACCCAGAGAGTCCCCAACAGGATAAACCCAAGGCGAAATACTCCAAGACACATATTAATCAAATTAACAAAGATCAAACACAAAGAACAAATATTAAAAGCAGCAAGGGAAAAGCAGCAAATAACACTCAAGGGGATTCCCATAAGGATAACAGCTGATCTTTCAACAGAAACTCTTCAGGCCAGAAGGGAGTGGCAAGATATACTTAAAGTGATGAAAGAAAATAACCTACAGCCAAGATTACTATACCCAGCAAGGATCTCATTCAAATATGAAGGAGAAATCAAAAGCTTTACAGACAAGCAAAAGCTGAGGGAATTCAGCATCACCAAACCAGCTCTCCAACAAATGCTAAAGGATCTTCTATAGACAGGAATTACAGAAAGAGTGTATAAACTTGAACCCAAAGCAATAAATAAAATGGCTACGGGATCGTACTTATCAATAATTACCTTAAACATAAATGGGTTGAATGCCCCAACCAAAAGACAAAGGCTGGCTGAATGGATACAAAAACAAAACCCCCATATATGTTGTCTACAAGAGACCCACCTCAAAACGAGGGACGCATACAGACTGAAAGTGAAGGGCTGGAAAAAGATAGTCCATGCAAATAGAGACCAAAAGAAAGCAGGAGTAGCAATACTCATATCAGATAAAATAGACTTTAAAACAAAGGCTGTGAAACGAGACAAAGAAGGAAACTACATAATGATCAAAGGATCAATCCAAGAAGAAGATATAACAATTATAAATATTTATGCACCTAACATAGGAGCACCGCAATATGTAAGACAATTACTAATAAGTATGAAAGGGGAAATTAACAATAATGCAATAATAGTGGGAGATTTTAACACCCCACTTACATCTATGGATAGATCAACTAAACAGAAAATTAACAAGGAAACACAAACTTTAAATGATATAATAGAAGAGTTAGACCTAATAGATATCTATAGGACATTTCACCCCAAAACAATGAATTTCACCTTTTTCTCAAGCGCACACGGAACATTTTCCAGGATAGATCACATCCTGGGACATAAATCTAGCCTTGGTAAATTCAAAAAAATTGAAATCATTCCAAGCATCTTTTCTGACCACAATGCAGTAAGATTAGATCTCAATTACAGGAGAATAACTGTTAAAAGTGCCAACATATGGAGACTGAACAACACGCTGCTGAATAATGAACAAATCATAGAAGAAATCAAAAGAGACATCAAAATATGCATAGAAATGAATGAAAATGAAAACACAACAACCCAAAACCTCTGGGACACTGTAAAAGCAGTGCTAAGGGGGA
Organism: Moschus berezovskii; assembly: GCF_049115385.1. Classification (NCBI taxonomy): domain Eukaryota; kingdom Metazoa; phylum Chordata; class Mammalia; order Artiodactyla; family Moschidae; genus Moschus; species Moschus berezovskii. Next base: position 36,752,197 of record NC_142481.1, on the reverse strand, counting down.
AGTTCATAGCAATACAGGCACACCTCAAGAAACAAGAAAAAAGTCAACTAAATAACCTAACTCTACATCTAAAGCAACTAGAAAAGGAAGAAATGAAGAACCCCAGGGTCAGTAGAAGGAAAGAAATCATAAAAATTAGGGCAGAGATAAATGCAAAAGAAACAAAAGAGACCATAGCAAAAATCAACAAAGCCAAAAGCTGGTTCTTTGAGAAGGTGAATAAAATTGACAAACCACTAGCCAGACTCATCAAGAAACAAAGGGAGAAGAACCAAATCAATAAAATTAGAAATGAAAATGGAGAGATCACAACTGACAACACAGAAATACAAAGGATTATTAGAGAATACTATCAGCAATTATATGGCAATAAAATGAATAACCTGGAAGAAATGGACAAATTCCTAGAAAAGTACAACTTTCCAAAACTGAACCAGGAAGAAATAGAAAATCTGAACAAACCCATCACAAGCACAGAAATTGAAACTGTAATCAAAAATCTCCCAGCAAACAAAAGCCCAGGTCCAGACGGCTTCACAGCTGAATTCTACCAAAAATTTAGAGAAGAGCTAACACCTATTCTACTCAAACTCTTCCAGAAAATAGCTGAGGAAGGGAAACTTCCAAACTCATTCTATGAGGCCACCATCACCCTAATCCCAAAACCTGGTAAAGACCCCACAAAAAAAGAAAACTATAGGCCAATATCACTGATGAACATAGATGCAAAAATCCTTAACAAAATTCTAGCAATCAGAATCCAACAACACATTAAGAAGATCATACATCATGACCAAGTGGGCTTTATCCCAGGAATGCAAGGATTCTTCAATATCCGCAAATCAATCAACGTAATACACCACATTAACAAACTGAAAAATAAAAATCATATGATTATCTCAATAGATGCAGAGAAAGCCTTTGACAAAATTCAACATCCATTTTTGATAAAAACCCTCCAGAAAGTGGGAATTGAAGGGACATACCTCAACATAATAAAAGCTATATATGACAAACCCACAGCAAACATTATCCTCAATGGTGAAAAACTGAAAGCATTTCCCCTAAAGTCAGGAACAAGACAAGGGTGCCCACTCTCACCACTACTATTCAACATAGTTCTGGAAGTTTTGGCCACAGCAATCAGAGCAGAAAAAGACATAAAAGGAATACAAATTGGAAAAGAAGAAGTAAAGCTTTCACTGTTCACTGATGACATGATCCTCTACACAGAAAACCCTAAAGACTCTACCAGAAAACTACTAGAGCTAATCAATGATTACAGTAAAGTTGCAGGATATAAAATCAACACACAGAAATCCCTTGCATTCCTATACACTAATAATGAGAAAATAGAAAGAGAAATTAAGGAAACTATTCCATTCACTGAGGAAGGCTTTCTTATCTCTCCTTGCTATTCTTTGGAACTCTGCATTCAGATGCTTATATCTTTCCTTTTCTCCTTTGCTTTTCGCCTCTCTTCTTTTTACAGCTATTTGTAAGGCCTCCTCAGACAGCCATTTCGCTCTTTTGCATTTCTTTTCCATGGGGATGGTCTTGGTCCCTGTCTCCTGTACAATGTCACGAACCTCCGTCCAGAGTTCATCAGGCACTCGATCAATCAGATCTAGTCCCTTAAATCTATTTCTCACTTCCACTGCATAATCATAAGGGATTTGATTGAGGTCATATCTGAATGGTCTAGTGGTTTTCCCTACTTTCTTCAATTTAAGTCTGAACTTCGCAATAAGGAGTTCATGATCTGAGCCACAGTCAGCTCCTGGTCTTGTTTTCGCTAACTGTATACAGCTTCTCCATCTTTGGTTGCAAAGAATATAATCAATCTGATTTCGGTGTTGACCATCTGGTGATGTCCATGTGTAGAGTCTTCTCTTGTGTTGTTGGAAGAGGGTGTTTGCTATGACCAGTGAATTCTCTTGACAAAACTCTATTAGCCTTTGCCCTGCTTCATTCCGTGCTCCAAGGCCAAATTTGCCAGTTACTCCAGGTGTTTCTTGACTTCCTACTTTTGCATTCCAGTCCCCTAGAATGAAAAGGACATCTTTTTTGGGTGTTAGTTCTAAAAGGTCTTGTAGGTCTTCATAGAACTGATTAACTTCGGCTTCTTCAGCACTACTGGTTGGGGCATAGGCCTGGATTACTGTAATATTGAATGGTTTGCCTTGGAAACGAACAGAAATCATCCTGTCATTTTTAAGATTGCATCCAAGTACTGCATTTCGGACTCTTTTGTTGACCATGATGGCTACTCCATTTCTTCTAAGGGATTCCTGCCCACAGTAGTAGATATAATGGTCATCCGAGTTAAATTCACCCATTCCAGTCCATTTTAATTCACTGATTCCTAGAATGTCGACGTTCACTCTTGCCATCTCCTGTTTGACCACTTCCAATTTGCCTTGATTCATGGACCTAACATTCCAGGTTCCTATGCAATATTGCTCTTTACAGCACCGGACCTTCTTTCTATCATTGGTCACATCCACAACTGGGTATTGGTTTTGCTTTTGCTCCATCCCTTTATTCCTTCTATAGTTATTTCTCCACTGAGCTCCAGTAGCATACTGGGCACCTACCGACCTGGGGAATTCCTCATTCAGTATCCTATCATTTTGCCCTTTGTTACTGTTCATGGGGTTCTCAAGGCAAGTATACTGAAGTGGTTTGCCATTCCCTTCTCCAGGGGACCACATTCGGCTGTGGTCCATGTGATCAGATCAGCTAGTTTCCTGTGATTATGATTTCAGTTTGTCTGCCCTCTGGTGCCCCCTAGCAATACCTACCGTCTTATTTGGGTTTCTCTTACCTTGGTCGTGGAAAATCTCTTCACAGCCGCTCCAGCAAAGTGCAGCTGCTGTACCTTACCTTGGAAGAGGGGTATCTCCTCAAGGCCGCCCCTCCTGACCTTGAACAACAGAATAGGAAAAACAAGAGACCTCTTCAAGAAAATTAGAGATTCCAAGGGAACATTTCATGCAAAGATGGGCTCGATAAAGGACAGAAATGGTATGGACCTAACAGAAGCAGAAGATATTAAGAAGAGGTGGCAGGAATACACAGAAGAACTGTACAAAAAAGATCTTCACGACCAAGTTAGTCACGATAATGTGATCACTGACCTAGAGCCAGACATCTTGGAATGTGAAGTCAAGTGGGCCTTAGAAAGCATCACTGCGAACAAAGCTAGTGGAGGTGATGGAATTCCAGTTGAGCTATTTCAAATCTTGAAAGATGATGCTGTGAAAGTGCTGCACTCAATATGCCAGCAAATTTGGAAAACTCAGCAGTGGCCACAGGACTGGAAAAGATCAGTCTTCATTCCAATCCCAAAGAAAGGCAATGCCAAAGAATGCTCAAACTACCGCACAATTGCACTCATCTCACACGCTAGTAAAGTCATGCTCAAAATTCTCCAAGCCAGGCTTCAGCAGTATGTGAACCGTGAACTCCCAGATGTTCAAGCAGGTTTTAGAAAAGGCAGAGGCACCAGAGATCAAATTGCCAACATCCGCTGGATCATGGAGAAAGCAAGAGAGTTTCAGAAAAACATCTATTTCTCCTTCATTGACTATGCCAAAGCCTTTGACTGTGTGGATCACAATAAACTGTGGAACATTCTGAAAGAGATGGGAATACCAGACCACCTGACCTGCCTCTTGAGAAACCTGTATGCAGGTCAGGAAGCAACAGTTAGAACTGGACATGGAACAACAGACTGGTTCCAAATAGGAAAAGGTGTACGTCAAGGCTGTATATTGTCACCTTGCTTATTTAACTTATATGCAGAGTACATCATGAGGAACGCTGGGCTGGAAGAAGCACAAGCTGGAATCAAGATTGCTGGGAGAAATATCAATAACCTCAGATATGCAGATGACACTACCCTTATGGCAGAAAGTGAAGAGGAACTCAAAAGCCTCTTGATGAAAGTGAAAGAGGAGAGTGAAAAGGTTGGCTTGAAGCTCAACATTCAGAAAACAAAGATCATGGCATCTGGTCCCATCACTTCATGGGAAATAGATGGAAAAACAGTGGAAACAGTGTCAGACTTTGTTTTTTTGGGCTCCAAAATCACTGCAGATGCTGATTGCAGCCATGAAATTAAAAGACGCTTGCTCCTTGGAAGGAAAGTTATGACCAACCTTGATAGTATATTAAAAAGCAGAGACATTACTTTGCCAACCAAGGTCCGTCTAGTCAAGGCAATGGTTTTTCCCGTGGTCATGTATGGATGTGAGAGTTGGACTGTGAAGAAAGCTGATCGCCGAAGAATCGATGCTTTTGAACTGTGGTGTTGGAGAAGACTCTTGAGAGTCCCTTATACTGCAAGGAGATCCAACCAGTCCATTCTAAAGGAGATCAATCCTGGATGTTCATTGGAGGGACTGATGCTAAAGCTGAAACTCCAATACTTTGGCCACCTCATGCGACGAGTTGACTCACTGGAAAAGTCTCTGATGCTGGGAAGGGTTGGGGGCGGGAGGAGAAGGGGACGACGGAGAATGAGATGGCTGGATGGCATCACCGACTCTGTGGACATGAGTTTGAGTGTACTCCGGGAGTTGGTGATGGACAGGGAGGCCTGGCGTGCTGTGATTCATGGGGTTGCGGAGAGTCGGACACGACTGAGCGACTGAACTGAGCTGAACTGATTCCATTCACTGTTGCAATGAAAACAATTAAATACTTAGGAATATATCTACCTAAGGAAACAAAAGACTTGTACATAGAAAACTATAAAACACTAGTGAAAGTAATCAAAGAGGACATGAATAGATGGAGAAATATACCGTGTTCGTGGATTGGAAGAATAAATATTGTAAAAATGAGTATACTACCCAAAGTAATTTATACATTCAATGCAATCCCTATCAAGCTACCAACAATATTTTTCACAGAACTAGAACAAATAATCTCACAATTTGTATGGAAATAGAAAAAACCTCGAATAGCCAAAGCAATCTTGAGGAAGAAGAATGGAACTGGGGGAATTAACCTGCCGGACTTCAGGCTCTATTACAAAGCCACAGTCATCAAGACAGTATGGTACTGGCATAAAGACAGAAATATAGATCAATGGAACAAAATAGAAAGCCCAGAGATAAACCCACGCTCCTATGGACACCTTATCTTCGACAAAGGAGGCAAGAATATAAAATGGAGAAAAGACAGTCTCTTTAACAAGTGGTGCTGGGAAAACTGGTCAGCCACTTGTAAAAGAATGAAACTAGAACACTTCCTAACACCATACACCAAAATAAACTCAAAATGGATTAAAGATCTAAATGTAAGACCAGAAACTATAAAACTCCTAGAGGAGAACGTAGGCAAAACACTCTCCGACATAAATCACAGCAGGATCCTCCAAGACCCACCTCCCAGAATATTGGAAATAAAAGCAAAAATAAACAAATGCGACCTAATTAAAATCAAAAGCTTCTGCACAGCAAAGGTAACTCTAAGCAAGGTGAGAAGACAGCCTTCAGAATGGGAGAAAATAATAGCAAATGAAGCAACTGATAAAGGATTAATCTCCAAATTATACAAGCAGCTCCTGCAGCTTAATTCCAGAAAACTAAGTGACCCAATCAAAAAATGGGCCAAAGAACTAAACAGACATTTCTCCAAAGAAGACATAAAGATGGCTAATAAACACATGAAAAAATGCTCAACATCCCTCATCATCAGAGAAATGCAAATCAAAACCACAATGAGATACCATTTCACACCAGTCAGAATGGCTGCTATCCAAAAGTCTACATGCAATAAGTGCTGGAGAGGGTGTGGAGAGAAGGGAACCCTCTTACACTGTTGGTGGGAATGCAAACTAGTACAGCCGCTATGGAGAACAGTGTGGAGATTCCTCAGAAAACTGGAAATAGAACTGCCATATGATCCAGCGATCGCACTCCTGGGCATACACACCGAGGAAACCAGAATTGAAAGAGACACATGTACTCCAATGTTCATTGCAGCACTGTTTATAATAGCCAGGACATGGAAGCAACCTAGATGTCCATCTGCAGATGAATGGATAAGAAAGCTTTGGTACATATACACAATGGAGTATTTCTCAGCCATCAAAAAGAATGCATTTGAATCAGTTTTAATGAGGTGGATGAAATTGGAGCCAATTATACAGAGTGAAGTAAGCCAGAAAGAAGAACATCAATACTGTATATTAACGCATATATATGGAATTTAGAAAAATGGTAACCTGAACCCTGTATAAGAGACTGCAAAAGAGACATAGGCATATAGAACAGTCTTTGGGACTCTGTGGGAGAGGGTGAAGGTGGAATGATTGGGGAGAATGGAATTGTAGCATGTATATTATCATAAGTGACCAGTCGAGGTTCGACGCATACATTTTCCTCTGTTCATTTCTTTGCATTTGTGCTTTTTTAATAAAATTCTTTTTTAGAAATAAAAAAAAAAAAAAGAAGTGTCTACATAAAACAAGGCATATTTAGAACTCTCACTCTCAGGGAGGAGACCAGTGTAATCAATTTGCCAACCCCTCATCTGTTGGGAATTCCACTGGATGGCCTCTCACTCCTTGGGCAATTGCCTTAGGACTTGTTGAGACTATGCAGAACATGCTGTTACTGAATTAACCGTCACTGTATTTCAGGGGCAACTTGGCATCCTTGTTAATAAATCATTCCATGGAGACACTGTGGTAACAGTCTTTCTAGGGGCTTCTTCTGCTGTATCTACTGAAGGGTCAGTTGTAAGGGCTCATATCCAGGCTAGGGCTTCCGCTTCCTGAATCCAAGAGGTGTCAGTGCCTTACGAGCCGGGATGTAGAAGATAGTGAGGATCGTTTCAGGCTCATGCTGGTGAACCCTGATCATGATGATGATGATGATGACTCATGATCATCCATGCCTCAGCCTCCCGCTGTCTAAGCCACAGGGTTCATCTGTTTCAACAGCCCACCATCAGTGCGAAGGATTAATGGCCAGGGCTCATAAGTGATCATCAACCGAACCACTCTGAGCCCAGCTCACTGGCTGCTGCTGTTTGTTGCTCTTTCCTTCCGGGGGAGTCATTATGGGCTGAATAGTGTCTGCAGTCTGTGTGGGTGGATGGCTAGGCTAGCTCCATCGACACACCAGGCATCAGTGGGAATTGCCCCCATTCTCTCTTTCTAGGCTGCAGGGGCTCCCATAGGCACAGGAGCAGGGGCATCTGGAGGACAACATATTCTACAGTGACGATCCCCAACCTCTTTGGCATCAGGGACCGGTTTCATGGAAGACAGTTTTTCCATGAAAAACCGGGGGTCTGGGGGGGGGGTGGTTTTGGTTTCGCTCGCCACTCACTTCTTGCTGTGTGGCTCAGTTTGAAACATGTCACAGATCGGTTCTGGTCCATTTCCTGAGGACCCTGTTCTACAGGGCCTAACAGCATCGGCACTTTTAGAGGCAGTAGACTAGGGGACAGGCTGCTATAGGCAGGCCACTCAGTCACAGTGGAGGTTTGAACCATGGCAGAGGTGGGTTGATGGATAGGAAGGGGAAGTTCTTACCATGGTACGCTGCTCTACCTGGAGGAGTGCCGTGTACGCGGTAGGAGCTGCCAGTATGGGGGCTTATCAGCTTCCTGCCCACTTTCGGAGCTGGGGCCAAAACCCTACTAGTACTGTCTCCCTTTGCGTCTCTGCCCCAGTGCCCTCTGCATCCCTTCCAGAGTCACAGACGCATCGGACTCAAATGGCAGCCATGCTTTGGAGACGCCCAGAGCTTTAACCTGCTTCACTAGTAGTTTTGCCTCTCAAAGGCAGCTTGCTGCTTTGATCTCCCAGCCCACGTGTGCTCTTTCTGTACCGGGTGGTACAAGGGATGGAGGTACTGTGCCAGGTGGGGAATAAAATCCTCCTAAAATCAAAGTCCCTTCAAAGGCTTGCATCTCTTTCACGCTCCGAGGGGTTGATAGGCTTTCATCTTCTCAATCACAGGTTCCAAGGCAACACCCTCTTAACCAAATGATTCCCTGAAACTTGGTGGCAGTGCCTGGGCCTGGAATTTTCTGTGGGTCCACTGCCCAGCCTCTCCCTCACAGATGTTCCAGCAAAACCTGCAGTGTCCTACAGCAGAGGCAAATCTTCACATGTTAACATTATTTCATCCATGTAACGGGTTCATTGTACTGAATTGAGGAGGGAGGACAGTAATAGGTCTTGGGTTATAATCCCATGGCATAAAATGGGGCCTGCTGGTAACCTTGGGGAACACTTGAAAGGTCCGTTCTTGCACCCTCTCTTGTAAAGGCAAATTGATCTGTGACTCAGTGGCCAGGGATTTACTGAAAAAGTATTTGCTGAGCCCAGCACAGTATGGCACACCCCTCAGACCAAGGCCAGGATATCTAAGATGGCGACAGTGATGGAATAGCCACATGAATGGGGGACATTACCTTGTTCAGCTGTCAGTGGTCCACTCTTGATGGACCGTGCCATCTGATTTTTTTATCAGTCATACGAGGCCAATAGTTCACTTGAGATTTCCTCCACATATGCCTTTCTCCTAAAACCCATTTCTTCTATCTCCTGGCCAGCTTGCCAATTATTGGTTTGCAGACCTGGGAGCTTCCTGGGTGTAATCCAAAACTGGCCGCCATACTTGGAGGGCAGAGAGAGATGGAAGAAAGAGGCAAACCCCTTTAGATTGGTGGCAGGTTTAATAAGCAAGGGAACTTACGTATGAGGCTTGTTTGGGGTGGTGCAAGATGGGTCGGAGAAGGCAATGGCAAGCCACTCCAGTACTCTTGCCTAGAAAATCCCATGGACAGAGGAGCCTGGTGGGCTGCAGTCCATGTGGTCACTACTAGTTGGACATGACTGAGCGACTTCACTTTCACTTTTCACTTTCACACATTGGAGAAGGAAATGGCAACCCACTCCAGTGTTCTTGCCTGGAGAATCCCAGGGACGGCGGAGCCTGGTCGGCTGCCTTCTATGGGGTCGCACAGAGTCAGACACGACTGAAGTGACTTAGCAGCAGCAGCAGCAAGATGGGTAGATCCCTGCACTCGTCCTCCAGACTTATATGGAAGACTTATATGAAAGTCTTAACAGGGTTCAGTCACACAGAAAGTCTAGCTGGTATCCACAATATATTACTGTCTCAAGCTGTGTCCTAGGGAGGCCTCAGGTATGTGGAAGGCAAGTGGAAGATACGCTCCAAGGGCAGAGGATGGGTGAGGAGCCCAGATCCAGCTGATGGGACAACTTGCAATCACATTCTCTCAATAACCTCCCCCAACAGAGGCACTAAGCACCTGCTAGTCAAGGAAATGATTCTGTGGACAAATTTGCATTAGGCAAAAGGATGGAGAAATTGCCCTGTGATTGAGCCAACTCTCTCTCCCCATTCCCTTACCCTGGGTGCCTGGCTCAGCCTCCTAGCTCCATTTTTGCTCCACCTGGTTGGACCCAAGCTACTGAACGATTGACACAGCCTTAAACTTGACTCCTTGAAAGTGAGTCAAGGAGAGAATTAAGTAGCAATTCTAAGAGACAAAAACATTGAGAAATATTGCCTCAGACTAAAAAATTGCCCCCAGATTTTTCTCAAGTGCAGCGGAAATGAAAGCAGAAAATTGCTCTGTGCCATTTCTGGGGCCCACTGCTATTAGAGACAGATGATAAACCTCACCAAATTGGCGCACCACGCAACGGGCTGGAGCAGACCGACGTAGCTTGCCCTTTTTAAACAGAGCTAACATGGCAACAAGCTGATTGCAGCTAAATCAAAGCCTGCCACTGAGCTCTCTTTCTGGAGGCCACCAGTTGAAAGGAGTAAATATAAATACGTATGTGAGAGCCTTTACTTAGAGCCCTCCAAAAAGGGGCAAAAAAGAACTAAGCAGCTTAAACGTCCTCCTGCTTCATCATTTTGGATGTCGTCTCAGATTACCCTAATTTTAAGGCAGATTTGGGGTTTCAGAATCTCCCTACAGGTCCAGTGTGCCTGAGTTTTAACCTTAGCTCCAGTGTTGTTAGCTGAGTAATCTAAGCAACTACCTTCTTTCCCTGTTCTCAGTTTGAAGGCGAAGATTTATTTTATTGGTTTGTGTTACTCTCCCTCCCTCCATTCCTGTGAACAGAGTTAGCTTTTTGCATGTTTTGTTTTTGGCAGTTGCATCTCCATTGGTAAATGTGAGAAATAGATGAGAGAGGAAGAATGATGGAGACTTGAGAGGGAAAATGAGAGAGCACAATAAAGAGCCTGAAGTGGAATAATAAAGAGATGAAAGAGAAGGGGAGCATGACAGGGGCTGGGGAGTTTGGCAAAGTCCTATGAGAGGGGTTGGAGTGGCCACAAAGTTCCCGAGAATAGAAAATTGGTGGTGGGAAGTTTGAGAGGTGACTGTAAGTAGGAATTTGATCCCTTTAAATATGCCATGAAATTAAAAGACGCTTACTCCTTGGAAGGAAAGTTATGACCAACCTTGATAGTATATTAAAAAGCAGAGACATTGCCAACAAAGGTCCGTCTAGTCAAGGCTATGGTTTTTCCCGTGGTCATGTATGGATGTGAGAGTTGGACTGTGAAGAAAGCTGATTGCCGAAGAATTGATGCTTTTGAACTGTGGTGCTGGAGAAGACTCTTGAGAGTCCCTTGGACTTCAAGGACATCCAACCAGTCCATTCTAAAGGAGATCAATCCTGGGTGTTCATTGGAAGGACTGATGCTGAAGCTGAAACTCCAATACTTTGGCCACCTCATGCGATGAGTTGACTCACTGGAAAAGACTGATGCTGGGAAGGATTAGGGGCAGGAGGCGATGGGGACGACAAAGAATGAGATGGCTGGATGGCATCACCGACCTGATGGACACGAGTTTGAGTGAACTCCAGGAGTTGGTGATGGACAGGGAGGCCTCATGTGCTGTGATTCATGGGGTCGCAAAGAATTGGACACGACTGAGCAACTGAACTGAACTGAACTGAACTGAAATATATTTTTAAGGAGATGCATGTAAAGAATGGATTTCCTTGATAATTCCTGAGTTTAGTTTTATGGCTAGGTGGCAAAGAGGCTGGACCATGGTTTAAATTCAGGTTATACAAACATGAGTTTGTTTTCATTTCATAGTGTTAAAACATAGGTACATATATTTCAACTTTATATGTGCTAATTCTGATATTCTGAGAGTTATATATAAATTATTCAGTGAGATTATTAGGTAAGGGAGTCAGATTTTGAAACCAGGTCTATCTAAATACCAGCCCCTACTCCTTTCCATATCATGTTTCCAAGACACCTGGATTCTGAACGGAGGTATATGACAGAAGTAAATGATTGTTTTTAGTGACAGCAATTGTTGTGTGAGGAAGCTTTTTTGCCTTGTTAAGTAGTTGGAAGGCGCAGGTTCAGCTGTTGGCCATAACTGGGTCAGATATTCATCAGTACACACATTCATTCAGCCAGCAATATTTGTTGTATGTGACACGTACTGTAAGGAGCTGGGAAACAAATATAAATATAAAAGAGGTGCGATCTCTGTTCCCAGGAAGCTTGCAGCTCCAGTGGGGAGACTGGCATTCATCTCATAAATTCATAAGTACGTACAGATGTTTGCTCCTTGAAAGAAAAGCTATGACAAACCTGCTGCTGCTGCTGCTGCTAAGTCGCTTCAGTCGTGTCCGACTCTGTATGACCCCATAGATGGCAGCCCACCAAGCTCCCCTGTCCCTGGGATTCTCCAGGCAAGAGCACTGGAGTGGGTTGCCATTTCCTTCTCCTACCTGCTGCTGCTGCTGCTGCTAAGTCACTTCAGTCGTGTCCAACTCTGTGTGACCCCATAGATGGCAGCCCATCAGGCTCCCCCGTCCCTGGGATTCTCCAGGCAAGAACACTGGAGTGGGTTGCCATTTCCTTCTCCAATGTGTGAAAGTGAAAAGGGAAAGTGAAGTCGCTCAGTCATGTCTGACTCGTAGCGACCGCATGGACTGCAGCCTACCAGGCTCCTCCGTCCATGGGATTTTCTAGGCAAGAGTACTGGAGTGGCTTGCCGTTGCCTTCTCCGTCTCCTACCTAGACAGCATATTAAAAAGCAGAGACATCACTTTACTGACAAAGGTCCATGTAGTCAAAGCTATGATTTTTCTAATAGTCATGTACGGATGTGATAGTTGGACCATGAAGAAGGCTGAGTGCTGAAGAATTGATGCTTTTGAACTGTGGTGCTAGGGAAGACTCTTGGGAGTCCCTTGGATTGCAAGGAGATCAAACCAGTCAACCCTGAATATTCATTGGAAGGACTGATGCTGAAGCTGAATCTCCAATAGTTTGGCCACTTGATGTGAAGAGCCAATTCACTGGAAAAGACCCTGATGCTGAGAATTGAGGGCAAGAGGAGAAGGGGTTGACAGAGGATAAGATGGTTGGATGACATCATTGACTCAGTGGACATGAGTTTGAGCAAACTCAGGGAAATAGTGAAGGACAGGGAAGACTGGTGTGCTGCAGTTCATGGGGTCACAGATAATTGGACACCACTTGGCGATTGAACAACAACAACAAATAGACCAAGTTATTTGAAAGAAAGAAATATGGTTTTCCAAAAGCCTGTACTGAGGTAACCTGTGATTGAGAATCAGAGAAAAACATGAGGATGTGCCTTCAAACCTTTTCAGTCTGGAATGCTGCTGCATCTCTTTTGTTCAAAATATCCATTAACTGTTTACTTTGTTTACTGTATTCAGAGCCTAGAATAATGTCTGGTAAAGTCCCTGCATTGTAAAACTTACATTCTGGTAGAGGAGATGAACAATAAACAGATAAACCAACATATGATTTATTTTCAGGTGGTGACAAGGGAGATGGAGAAAAATAAGAGGAGGAAGAGTAACCAATGGTGTTTTTCAGTAGGATGTGGGATAACACATCTGAGAAAGTGACATTGAAGGAGAGACCTGAACAAAGGCTGGGACTGACCCATGTAACACAGAGGAGAACAACATTTCACATCAAAGAAACATAAAGTAAAGCACAGGTGTATTCTTGTGCTCTGAATAAGACAGGTGTATTCTTAGTGTGCTCAAGTAACAGGGAAGCAAGGGACAAGGGGCGGATTGAGGGAAAGCTCTAGGAAGCACAGTAGGAGAGATCAAGGGTCACTTTGTAGACCTTGGTAAAGCTTTCAGCTCATAATATGATGGGAAATATTTGGGTACTTTTGAGCAAGGAAGTTACCTGCTCATATATATCCTTTTTCTGTAATGGATCAGAGCAATTTATTATTGCAAACACATATATGATTTTTTTCCCCCCTTTTTTTTAGGGTGTTCTTAATTTTTTTTTTTAAATTTATTTTTGTTTTTTAAAATTTACTTTTAATTGGGGGAAAATTGCTTCACAATGTTGTGTTGGTTTCTGCTATATCACATGTATCTTTTTTTGTTGCTTTTTGAGGGCGGTTATTTATTTATTTATGGCTGTACTGGGTCTTTGTTGCTGCCCATGGGCTTTCTCTAACTGCAGTGAGTGGGAGCTATTCTCTAGTTTGGGTGCACAGGCTCTCATTTCGGTGTGGAGCTTCTCTTGTTGTGGAGCATGGGCTCTAGTGTGCAGGCTCAGCAATTGTGCCCAGGAGCTTTGTTGCCTCAAGGCATGTGGAATCTTCCCTGGTTCTCTGGAATCAAACCCGTGTCCCCTGCATTGGCAGGTGGATTCTTAACTACTGGGCCACCAGGGAAGTCCTCCATATGTATCTATACACTTTCATATATATGTGTATCTATATATATATCAATACACATATCTTAGATGTATCTCGTAGGAATAAAGGTGACTATTTCCATCACTGGGCACACTCTGTCAATTGGCATAAATCAAAATGTCTTAGATCAAATTCGTACCCCTCCGGCATAATGTGAATGATAAAGGGAAGGGATCTCATTTTGTCATTTTCCTTTCAAATATCAAGTTGTATTAAAGAAAACATTTTTCTCAATCACAGGTGCAGATGGGAAGAGTGAGTGACATCTTGATGTCCTCTCTTTGATAAGTCTTCTCCCTTGGCAGCTTCCAGTGTACTTTTAGGAACAAGCTTCCATTTATCTTTTACAGAGTAGATCTGTGTCTTGGAGCCAGCAGAGCTACATTTAAAAGTATGCTTCCAGCTTGAGACTCTCAGAGGAGCAACAAAGCAAAGAACAGAACATTGCCCTGAATGTTTGGAGAGCTCAGATGGAGGCTAAGCCATCAAATGTAGCTGTCATTATCACAAGCCCTTGCATTTAAGTTTCCAAAACACTTGTTACATTCACTCATTCATCTGATCTTTGTAACAATCCAGTGTAATCATTCGGGCAAGAATATATACTCCAATTTGACTGGTAAAAAAGTAAAGTAAGGCTTAAAAGAGGTGAAATAAATGACTAGAAATGATGGCACACGCATACATTTGCTGACAAAATTATACATGTCAGTGATAGGCACAGAATAAGATCTCAGTAACTTTAATATCCTTATCCTGTTGGCCATGCTGTGCATGTTAACACATGAATTGTTGAGGTCTCACTGGCCAGTGTTTAGTGATTTAAGAGGACTTAGTCTTTTGTATTCTCTTTGGTTGCTATGCTTCAGTCTCTATAATTTCAGCAGCCCATTGACAGAGAATTCCTTATATTCGGGATATTTCAATAGAACCTCTGTTCCCGAGACCTCGTGTTTTCTGGCTTGCCCAAGACTGTGTTCCAGGTGGCAGTCTGTGAAGTGAAGAAGCTCTTGGAAAAGATAGAACTGCTGTCAAGGAGGAACTCCCAGAGTTCCCAGCACTGCTGTGCTTCTCTGTAGAAGCGGCGATGCTGGTTCCTGAAGCTTTAAGACATCCTGGGAACCTTCACAGAATCTCTGTGTAGAATATAGCCAACATCAAAATCAAGCTTCAGATGTTTTAAACTCTATGTATATTCTTTTAAAAAATATGGTTTAATTATACGTGAAAGGCAAAATTTCTTAGCACACTAAATAGAACGAATGCTTATTGAAGTCTTGAGGCTTTTTGGAGCTTTAGTTTGAAGGGGATGAGGGAGCAGTTTAAACTTTGAGGTTACTCAGATTTCAAACTTTCTAATTAGCATAAGTTCCCTATTGTATATAGTGTAGGGGTACTTTCCATTTCTGAAACTCAAGGGTAGTTGGGTAGAGTTGAGGGGATCTTTCTTTCCTCACCTGTGTATCCAGGACGCCATTTTATGGGATTTATTATTAACAAAGACTCTTTCTCCTTGTCTTCCTCCTCTTCCCCTCTCTTCCCACTTCCTCTTTCGCCTCCTCCTTCTTTCTCTTTTTTTTTGTCCACACCCTGTGGCATGTAGGATCCTTGTTCCCAGACCAGGGATCAAACCTGAACCCCCTGCAGTGGGAGCACAGAGTCTTAACCAATGGGCCACCAAGGAAGTCCCTTCCCTTCCTTTTCTCTCCTCTCTTTCCTGCTTTCTTGTCTTTAATACTGAGGGAGTTAAACAAATAGTAGAGAATAGTGTAGAATTTCATAATTATAGCAGCAGAGTCAAGAGTCATTTGTAGTGACACCAGCTGTCTGGCGACTGTTCTGGTTCCATGTCAGTAGTGATATTCAGACTCATCCTACCAAATGACCTTGACTGTGTTTTATGTTGGTCTTTTTAGGTGGTGCTAGTGGTAAAGAGCCTGCCTGCCAATGTAGGAGATGTAAGAGATGGGGGTTTGATCCCTGGGTTGGGAAGAGCCCCTGGAGAAGGAAATGGCAACCCACTCCAGTTTTCTTGCCTGGAGAAGCCCATGGACAGAGGAGCTTGGTGGGCTACAGTCCAGGGGGGTCACAAAGAATCTGACACGTCCCTTGGTTGGCATCCCTTGGTTCCTGCTCATTTTCCTAGCTCGATTCTCTGCTTACTGTTGATTTTATGAAGTATAGTACATCCTTCCAATAAGGTCTTTTTTTGTGCATAAATTAGAATAGGTTCCTATTACATATAATAAAAACCAGACCAGTAGATTGAGTAACAGCAGTTTCTGTACTTACCTGTCCTTATTTGACTCATTCTATAAGAACTGATTTAAATTCCAGCTCAAGTATAGCCCACCATGACTATTTCACTTCTTCATAGGTTTGTGTGCTTTCAGAGTGTGTGTGTGTGTGTGTATGTGGGGGGGTCCTATACCACTTACCATTTTATCATGTTATACCTGGTAATTTTTCCTAACTGAACTAAAGCTAATTTATTTCAAATTCCTAATTCCATCAAGAGTTCCTCAAGGGAAGATTCTTTACCCATCCCACCCACTCTGATTTTCCTCCCTTTCCTCGCTCCCTGGTAGAACCAGCTATGAGACTGAGCACACCAAAGTTTTGAAGGTCAGAAAATACTTGTTTTTCTTTAATTGATATATATCTTAGTGCTCTGTTGATTGAAAAAATTAAACCAAGCCTGTGCAACCTGTGTTGGCAAAACCCATGCCTGTGTTTGTAGTTCATCCAAACAAGAACAGTATACTAGTGGGTTTGTACATGAACTCTAGAGGAGACAGACCTGGATATGACCTGGGAAGGCTTAAACTTTTTCTAGCTGTATAACCATGGTGGTGGTGGTGGTGGTTTTTTTCGCTAAGTCATGTCCAATTCTTGTGACACTATGGACTGTAGCCTGCTAGGCTCCTCTGTCCATGGGATTCTCTAGGCAAGAATGCTGCAGTGGATTGCCATTTCCTTCTCCATACTGCTACTGCTAAGTCACTTCAATCGTGTCTGACCCTGTGCGACCCCATAGACGGAAGCCCACCAGGCTCCCCCGTCCCTGGGATTCTCCAGGCAAGAACACTGGAGTGGGTTGCCATTTCCTTCTCCAATGTGTGAAAGTGAAAAGTGAAGTTGCTCAGTCGTGTCCAACCCTTAGCGACCCCATGGACTGCAGCCTACCAGGCTCCTCCATCCATGGGATTTTCTAGGCAAGAGTACTGGAGTGGCTTGCCATTGCTTTCTCCGATAGACTGGCTTAAATTGGCTTACTCAAATGGTTTGAACAACCTTTTCTTTCCAGGGTAGAAAAGAGGATTAAGAAAAGTAATAATAAAGTACCTAAAACACCTATAGAGAGCTCAGTAAAGTTTGAGTGTATTTACTGTCAGTCTCTTGTGGCTTATCAGAATAATGAGTGCATAGAATGAGTTAATGTAAGTAAAATATTAAAAGTGAGGGAGGTGAAAATTCCACTGTCCTTCAGTCCTTATTATCTATTGAAAGTAAGCATTTCTGGGGTCCTTCAGGTAGACTGTTGCCAAGCTAGTACATTTTCAGGGATGAGGAACCAGGATATTGGAGGTTTTCCTGTGGAGGGTAAGTTCTGGAAACAATGGATTCTGTCTGAGTACAGTGAAGAAGACTGCAGTCTGACATTAGGAAACAATTTACTGTGTGATTGTGGGAACACTGAATGGCAACTGGAGATGCTTAGTTAGAAACTGCTTTAACACTTGGCCAGTGTCTGGTGGGGAAGACTGAGCAGCGGAAAAGTAGGTTGCATTAAATTATCCTTAAAGAGTCCTTCTACAGTTTCTCTAGTTTTCCTTGTGGCTGTTCATCATCTAGAGTAAACAGTTCCCAAGAATCACAAAATCCTTTTGTGCCAACATACCTCTGGAAATGCTCCAGCACCAATATTCCAGATGTCTCTCCTTTACTTCTAGCAACATTTCCTAAACTTTTCTGATTACATCCAGTCGTGGGTCAAGGAAGCTCGTTTGAATTATTCTACAGTGTCTTGTCCTCCCCTTCCTTGCTCAACCACATCCATTTACACAGTGATGGGCTCAGAATCCAGCCTGCAGCTCAGAGCAGTGGGCTGTACTTGCTTTGTTTACTGGCATCACTGTGCATCACCGCGGAGTCTGCTATTGTGCCTATTCAGGGCATTTTGTGAAAATTGCCAGTGAAATGGCTTGTGCATCTGCTGGTGTCAACCTTTAACATGATGGAAGAAAAATTATGGAAGTATTAGAGACGCTTATTACTGTACAGTTTGAGCTGTCTGTGGATGTGGCCGATTACCTAAAGTTTCCTTATAGAGATGCTTTCTGATTCTGCTAAAACTACCTGCACTCTAAAGCTGCCTCACATAATTGCTAACTTCCTCCTTCACTCCTCAGGATCAAACTCTCTTTGCCCATTGACAGTGGGGACACGGAAAGGAACTCACAATTATTAGACACTGCTTTGGTGTTTTACCTTGATTATCAAATTCTGAGCTTATTGTTGTAAGCCAGAAGCCACCCAGATAGAGTGGCTCTGTGATTCTCATTTTATAGAAGAGAAAACCTAATATCAAGGAGTTCAATAAGTTGTCAAAGACACAGATCTAGTCAACAGTTGGAGATGAGTTAATGAACTTTATGGTTAAACTTACAGGAGTCAATTTTGCTTGCCACTAGGAATCCTAATCCAGGAATCAAGTCCTCTTTAAACCAAAGCTTATACTCAATCATCAGCTCAACCTCATCACCTCTCTTTGAGATGAACCTAGTAGATGAGTCAGCCTGCTTAAAAAGATCTGAAGAGAGATACTCTTGTTCCCGAGGGCCCTGCTGAGTTATCATTGTAGGGG
Organism: Moschus berezovskii; assembly: GCF_049115385.1. Taxonomy (NCBI): domain Eukaryota; kingdom Metazoa; phylum Chordata; class Mammalia; order Artiodactyla; family Moschidae; genus Moschus; species Moschus berezovskii. Next base: position 36,733,575 of record NC_142481.1, on the reverse strand, counting down.
AAATAAAAGAGTGTGTGTGTGCGTGTGTGTAGAGTCTGCATGATTTCAAATTCAAGCTCGGTTTCTTTTTCTTTTTTTTTAACTATTTATTTAACTTCATTAGTTGCAGCACATGGGGTCATTTGTTGCTGTGAACGGACTCTCTAGTTTTGACTCTGGGGCTTAGTTGCTCCGAGGCATGTGGGATCTTTGTTTCCTGACCAGGGATCAAACTTGGGTCCCCTGGATTGCAAGGTGGGTTCTTTACCAGTGGACCACCAAGGAGGTCCCCAGGCTTGATTCTAGACTAGCTATTTGAAGTTCAGAGAAATTAAGCAGCATGATCCAGGTCAGCTTTCTCATGCGAATCATGGACATAATATGCATCTCACCCAGATCATGAAATGAGCCATTTGTTTAAAACACTTCTCACAAAGCAGATGTTAAAAATACTCACTAATGTTCCTTTCTGTAATGACCTTTAAGAACCTGTGTTTTCCTGATGTATGTAATATTACAAAGTCAACAAGACTGGGGAATAAAGCCAAGTGAAATAGGTGCCTTTATTTTTGTTGATCAAAAGCAGGTCGAAATCTTCAGCCAGATGAAATCTGGCCACTCACTTGCAGAGTAGGGGCAGGACTGACAGAAAATTAAATTCCTCAGATGTGTTGGAGAGAGGGCTAAGCACTGGGAGCAGTTATGTCCCACATCAGTGTTTTTCAAAATGTTCTCAAAAGTTCTCTGGAAAACCTCAGGGGTGTCAGTGAGAGGAGGTGATATGGGGAGGGAGTGGTGCATGCCCGATGCTCCATTTGAGCTCTTCATCATCTTTTAAAGTTATTGCTTGAATCATGGTGTCCAAACCAATAGACTCACTGGCCATAGTTGTTTCCTCTTCCTCCTCTTCTGTGCAAACCAGGGCTTCTGCTTTCCAAGGTACTCATGTCTGTTATGTGTACCATGAAAGGAGCTGGGATTAGTCATTGGTTTCATTCACGATGAGACTCAGGCTTGTGTGGATTCTCCATAGGCAAACTGGCCCCCTCTCCTTATCTCTGGCCTTGGGTTCATTCACAAGGGCATCTGCTCCGTTTCCAACTCTGGTGTTGACTCCTCCTCTCTGCAGAGTTGTATGCTGGAGTCTCACAGGAGCTCAGCATGTGAGTTTAAATTCAGATGGTCAGATAACTAAGGAAGTGCTAATAGCTTATGCTCTGGTGAAATATGCTTTTTTTGTTTTCTGTACATAATTGCTTTTGTATTTTGCTCCCCTTATCCCCAACTGACAATATTTTAATTAAAAGTTGAGGTGCGAGAACATGAGGAAGTTTGTGGAGAAGTGTGCTTGCCTTTTGTTTAATCCTATCACTCCAAAAAATATGCTTTCAGCCCTTTGGTAAGCAAGAAGAGAATTGGAAAGGGAGAAAAAGCCAGACACAATGTGTCTTTCAAAAATATCTTATTTTGTTATTTCTTATTTTTTAAAGACTCATTTCAAATGCCTTTGATCTCCCAACTCTGTATTATTGCCTCAAGAAATGATCAAGAATGTCAAATCCTTTCATTCCTAAATTATATAAAAATAGACAAATCATATATCTATCCACCTATCTATTTATGATTTTAAATGGCAAATTCAGCATAGAACCTAGTGTAAATCAAATATGAATTCCAAACCTGAATCCAGTTGATTAAATTAAAATCAAAACTTGTTTATAAAAGGATGCTCCTATATATTACTGCTCATAGGGTTGCAGTGGGAAGAGTGCATTATTTTATTTCTTCCATTAGATGGGTTTTCTCCATTCACTTCCGCAGAAAAGTAGAAGTTGCAGATAACGAGAAAATGAATTTATTTCTGTTCTCACTGTTATATAACCTTCCTCGCTTTTAGCTGCCCCCTCCCAGTTCTATGTTATCTCTCTCTAGTGTGGTCTTCTTCCTGGTGTTTTTCCTGAGCTTTATTTCCAAGGGGAGAAGTGAACATGCTCCTAAGCTTCTCCTAGAAGCATAGTTTGTCTTTTGCCACCTTTTCTTTTTCATGATGTAGGGTCAGAAAAGCAGCCTCCAGCCTATTTTATTGTCCACAAATGATCTTTGCAAACAAGCTGATAAGAGGTGCCGGAGGAAAATAAAGCTATTTTAGGATTTCTCCTTTTTCTGGATATGATATTGTTGAAGGCTTATTGGGTTTTGCCATCTTCTATCATGGATACCCTGTAATTCACACAGGAAGAGTTCTTCTAGCATCCACCCTGCCATAGACTGGATGTTTGTGTCCCCCCCCCCCCCCATTCATATGTTGTCCTTCTCAGTGTAATGGGATTTGGAGGTGGGGCCTTTGGGAGGTGATTAGATCAGGAGAACAGAGCCCGCATAAATGGGATTAGAGCCCTGATACATCTCAGTGTGCCCCTTGCCGCTTCCAGCACGTGAGGACACTGAGATGACAGCTGTCCTCATGCCTGTGTGCACTCACTCGCTCAGTCGTGTCTGACTCTTTGCGACCCCCATGGACTGTAGCCCACCAGGCTCCTCTGTCCATGGGCTCCTCCAGGCAAGAATACTGGTGTAGGTTGCCATTTCCTCCTCAAGGGGATCTTCCCAATTAAGGAATCAAACCTGCATCTCCTGTGTCTCCTGCATTGGCGGGCGGATTCTTTACCACTGTAAAGTGGTAAAGCCCCAACCCTGGGAAGCCCCAGCAGCTATCCTCACCACACACACCAAGTCCACTGGTGCCTTGATCTTAGGTTTCCCAGCCTCTGGAACCAGGGGTGGGGGGTGGGGAGGTGGGGGAAATAGGTGAAGGTGGTCAAAGAGTGTGACCTTCCAGTTATAAGAAGACTGAGTTCTAGAGATCTAATGTACAGCATGATGACTGTAGGTAACAACATTGTTTATAAACTTGAAAATTGCTAAGAGAAGATGTCTTGAATGTTCTCACCTCTTCAAAAAAAAAGTAATCATGTAAGGTGATAGATGTGTTAACTAACTGTATTGTGTTAATCTCTTCACAGTATATACATGTATCAAATCATCACATTGTACAACTTAAACTTATATAATGTTATATATATGTCAGTTATATGTCAATAAAGTGGAAAAGTTTTTTTTAAGGGACAAAAAGATATATTTATAAAAGATTTCACAATTATGATTTCTGGGCTTAGACATAGGGGGCTACATGTATGTGATTTTTATAATAGTGCTTTTCATATTGACATACTTGATATTATATTTGTTTTATTCATTTATGCAGGGCTTCCCTGGTGGCTCAGCAGTGAAAAATCTGCCTGCAATTCAGGAGACACAGGTTAGATCCCTAAGTCGAGAAGATTCCCTATAGCTGCTGCTGCTGCTGCTGCTGCTAAGTCGCTTCAGTCGTGTCCGACTCTGTGCGACTCCATAGACGGCAGCCCACCAGGCTCCTCTGTCCCTGGGATTCTCCAGGCAAGAATACTGGAGTGGGTTGCCATTGCCTTCTCCAGGGCATGGCAATCCATTCCAGTATTCTTGCCTGGAGAATCTGGTGGACAGAGGAGCCTGGAAGGCTATAGTCCTTGGGGTGGCAAAGAGTCAGATACGACTGAAGTGACTTATTACACATGCATGCATTAATTAATCCATCCATCAGTGCATTTGTCACAGGTCTCCACCAAAATAGAGCCCAAGGCAAGGATAAATTCTGATACAATCAGCACGTATTCACTTGACAGTTAAAAAGATAGCGAAAAAAAATATGAGTTGAGAGAGAGGAGAGGCATTCCAAAGAAGGTGGCCAGTGCTTTACAAGCCACAGCAGACACAGCTGATTGCTCAGCCGATCCAGCTACTCAAGATCACAGGGTGCTTTGGGACAGAGAAGCTGTTTTGGAATAGTACTTTGAAGGGATAAAGGATAAGACAGTTTGTCTTCTGAATTCTTATCATTCATCTTCTGTCTCTCATTGGTCAACCTTTGTCACTTTGGGAGTTAGTGTCTCCAAACCTCTGGGTTGTTTTTTAAAATCTCTGTTGGCAGGCATTATAGAAGTCATTTGGGATGGCACTTCGGGTCCGAACTGATATAATAAGGCAGAAATTTTATGATTAGCAATTTTGCAACCCATTTGTAATATTTTTGCTTCCAAGTCATGAAGATATTTTCTTATTATTTTCTAGGAGCTTCCTGTTTTATTATTTACTTCTACAATTTATATAAAATTGAGTTTTATATATGGTGTGAGGTAGGAGGTCAGTTGGAGAAGGCACTGGCGACCCATTCCAGTACTCTTGCCTGGAAAATCCCATGGATGGAGGAGCCTGGTGGGCTGCAGTCCATGGGGTCGCTAAGAGTTGGACACGACTGAGTGACTTCACTTTCACTTTTCACTTTCATGCATTGGAGAAGGAAATGGCAACCCACTCCAGTGTTCTTGCCTGGAGAATCCCAGGGATGCTGGAGCCTGGTGGGCTGCTGTCTATGGGGTCGCACAGAGTCGGACACGACTGATACGACTTAGCAGCAGCAGCAGGAGGTCAATATTTCAATTTGCATTTTCAGTTGGCCCAGTAGCAATAAAGGCTGTTTCTCATTTTATTGCGATTTCGCTTCTGGACATAAGAAAATCTTTCACTGGTCTTTTAGTCTTTCCTTATACCAACATACAACAGTCTAAATTGTTGTAATTTCATAATTAAGTTATGATTTCCAGTAGTGTAAGTGCATAGCTTTGATATTTAAAACAAAGCTTGGACTTTGCTTCCCTTTAAATTGTTTTTACTGACATTAATTTATGCACATAGACACCTTTGAAATTTCTTTCAAAATTGCGTAAGATCTATAGATCAGTTTAAGGAAAATTGATACCTTTAGATCACTGAGTTTTTGAACATGACTTTTCTTTCCATGTTTTTTTCCCATTTTCTCTTTCATTCCATCTTTTTATCCTTAAAAATTTTTTTCTAAGTATTAGTTTTTAATTTTCAGCACCAAAGTCTTGCACATTGTTCTGAGATAAATTTCTGGGTATTCAATTTTTGGACGATATTTTGATAAATATATTTTGAAAAATAAATTTCTTTTTGTTTCTGGTGTTTATTAATACAAATGTTTTTTGTATATTGACATTTTCATTAGGATTTCTTGCTAAATTCAATTATGTCTAATATATTGTCCATAGAGTTGAACTATGTACACAACCATGTAGTCTGTAAATAATGACACTTTTAATTTTGCTTTTCTTTGCATTTTTTAATTCTAAAGCCTTGGCTAGGCACTTTTTCATGATTCAATGTTGGATTGAATTGATAAGTACTGATATTGTTTTGTTATTCCTGATCTTGGGGAAATCTTTTAATATTTCACCTTAAAGTTTGAAGAATTTTTACAGGAAAGCGTATGTTCAGTTCAGTCGCTCAGTCGTGTCCGACTCTTTGCGACCCCATGAATCACAGCACGCCAAGCCTCCCTGTCTATCACCAACTCCTGGAGCTCACTCAAACCCATGTCCATCGAGTTGGTGATGCCATCCAGCCATCTCATCCTCTGTCGTCCCCTTCTCCTCCCGCCCCCAATCCCTCCCAGCATCAGAGTCTTTTTCAGTGAGTCAACTCTTCGCATGAGGTGACCAAAGTATTGGAGCTTCAGCTTTAGCATCAGTCCTTCCAATGAACACCCAGGATTGATCTCCTTTAGAATGGACTGGTTGGATCTCCTTGAAGTCCAAGGGACTCTCGAGAGTCTTCTCCAGCACCACAGTTCAAAAGCATCAATTCTTCGGCGATCAGCTTTCTTCACAGTCCAACTCTCACATCCATACATGACCACTGGAAAAACCATAGCCTTGAGTAGATGGAGCTTTGTTGGCAAAGTAATGTCTCTGCTTTTTAATATGCTGTCTAAGTTGGTCATAACTTTCCTTCCAAGGAGTAAGCGTCTTTTAACTTCCTGGCTGCAATCAGCATCTGCAGTGATTTTGGAGCCCCCAAAAATGAAGTCTGACACTGTTTCCACTGTTTCCCCATTTATTTCCCATGAAGTAATGGGACCAGATGCCATGATCTTCATTTTCTGAGTGTTGAGCTTCAAGCCAACTTTTTCACTCTCCTCTTTCACTTTCATCAAGAGGCTTCTTAGTTCCTCTTCACTTTCTGCCATAAGGGTAAGGGTAGTGTCATCTGCATATCTGAGGTTATTGATATTTCTCCCAGCAATCTTGATTCTAGCTTGTGCTTCTTCCAACCCAGTGTTCCTCATGATGTACTCTGCATATAAGTTATGAAGTATGATTTTTTTTAAAAGATGTGATTTTTCAGATAAAGAAAATTCCCTGCTATTTCTAATTTGCTGAAAGTTTCATTTTGAAATAATAAGAGTTTTGAAGTTTATTAAATACCTTTTCTGTATCTGTAAAAATAATAGTAGATTCCCCCTTCATTTTACTTTCTTAATATGATGCATTATGTTGAATTTTCAATGCTAAACTAATATTTTTTAGAAGAAATGCAAGTTGGTTGTAACATATTTTCCTATATACTGGTGAGTTTTGTTGTGTTCAGGAATGTGTGTCTATGTTCATTAAAAAATAGATTTCTCTGATTAGATTTTGTTGTTAGCTTACTCTGGCACTATAAAATGAGTTGGAGGTTTTCTCCATACTTTCTTCTGTTTTTATGGAAGAGGTTGTATACTGTTGGGATTCTTTCTTTCTTAAATATTTAGAAGATTTTACTAGGCAGTTATCCGATTTGAAATTTTATTTGTGGTAAAATTTAATAACAGGTTTAATTTCTCTAAATTTGAGTATAAAACTATTTAGAAATTCCTTATTTTCCCCTGTATTTCTTTTAAGGAGATAGTTTAAGTTGTTTTTATCTAGAAAATTTTTTGTATCATCTAATTTTTAAATTTACTAGCACAGAGATGTTGATAATCACATCTTATATTCTTATTAACATCTGTAGAATCTGTAGAAATATCCCTTTGTTCTTAACTGAAATTGATGGCTTGTGCATTCCTTTTCTATGTTTTTGTGAATCATTTTTTGTTAGGAAACTGTTAATTTTTTTATCTTTTCAAAAAATTTTCAAGTTTGTAGACTTACTTGATATATTTGTCTGCCATTATTTTCTGCTCTTGTTTTGTTACTTCTTTCCCTCTGTTTCTCCAGGATTTTATTTTCTATTCTTTATTTTTGAAGATTTTTCTCTTTGAAGTGATACTTAGTCATTTCTCTTTCCTAACACATGCATTTAAGAGTAGCTTTAACTGCATTCAAATGTTGGTGGGTACATTGCTCTGTTGTTGGATGTGTGTGTGTGTGCATGTGCAGAGTGTCTAGTCCATTTACATTTACTGTTATATTAACTGACTTGTATATGTTCTCTGTTTATCACATTGGTCATATTCTTTTTTTCTCTCATTTTTTGCCTTTTATTGATTAATCATTAAAAGTTATTATTTCATTTCCAACACTTATTCATTATTATTTCACTTTTCTTTTTGTGGTTTCTCTAGGCATTAAGACATTAAGACATGCATCCTTAATTTATTCCATTGTAATATAATTTAGTACTTCTACTAATTCAATAAAAATTCTAGGGCTGTAGAGCACTTTATTGATTTACCTCTTGCCCGTACTGTTATTATTCTACACTTTTTAATGTATATTAAATACCATAATTTATTACTATATTTATTGTTTTGCCTAATAAATACTTATTTAGATTCATCCACCTTAAAAAAAAAACCTTTCTTTGCTCTTTATTTCATCTTCTATTCTCATATTTCCATCTGGGATCATTTTCTTTCTGGCTAAACAACACACTTTAAAAGGATGTTTACCATATTTTTTGCTAGTGTTTTTGGTGGTTTTTAGGAGCTTTTTCAGGATAACTAACCAAGTTCCAGAAATATAAATCTGTTGGTTCTTTTCAGTGAACTTCCTTTCTCTTCTGTAGAATTTTCTAATTAAACTGGATGAGCTCTCAGATCATTTTTTGTATCCTGATATTACTTTAAATAAAAATTTAGAATTTAGTAAAGTAATTTTGGACTAATAAGCTCAATTAGACTTCATTTATTTTTTATAGCTAGATTGTTATGTAGTGTTGATGCTTAAATATGCAGGGAATTAATTTCTTTTAAACTTGTTGAAAACACATGGTTGACTGAGGCTGCCTAAAACAGAAATATTCTGTATCTATATTTTTGTCTCTATCAAATATCACATCTACATTTTTCTATAGTTGTGTAGTCCTGGATTGAACCTGGGCCCCCTACATTGGGAAAATGGGGTCTTAGCCATTGTAGTGTTGGAGAAGACTCTTGAGAGTCACTTGGACTGCAAGGAGATCAAACCAGTCAATCCTAAAGGAAATCAATCCTGTCATTGCAAGGACTGCTGCTGAAGCTGAAGCTCTAATACTTTGGCTACCTGATATGAAGAGCTGACTCATTAGAAAAGACCCTGGTGATGGGAAGATTGAAGGCAGGAGGAGAAGGGGATGACAGAGGACAAGATGGTTGGATGGCATCACCGACTCAATGGACATGCGTTTGAGCAAACTCTGGCAGATGGTGAAGGTCAGGGAAGACTGGTGTGCTGCAGTCCATGGGGTTGCAAAGAGTCAGACAAGACTGAGTCACTGAGCAACAGTGAGCCACTGGATTGCCAGAGAAATCCCTCATTGTATTTACTTTTGTATTTGATTGATTTTTATCCCTTGAAACATCATGCTTTTCTGTATGGCAGCTTGGTAGTAATAGTAGTAGTAGAAATAGTTGTTATTGTTTTTATTTCCTGTTCTTTTAGAGGACAAAGAAGAGCCCAAGGAATATTGCCTGGTGAAACCCTGTTTTGAATTTGTACTAACACCTACCTTGTTTTCTTCCTGAGATAATACACACCACGTCATGGTATCAGAAACATCCTGGATGTTAAAAATCTGTATTAGCAAAGGTCTCTTTCACAACCATAATCTATTACCTTGGAAACCTGTTAACAATGTTTCTCCCCCTCAGGCTTCATTTGGGATGTGAAATTTATAAACACTGCCTTTGCTTCAGATCCAAATGTTATAAAATTAAATGCTTTTGAAGAATCTGACAGATTCACCAAAGCCAAATTTTGTTTCTATTATGAAACAAGTATTGTCTGTTTGGCTTTATTATAGATCATTAGGAGCTTACGAGTGTCCAAGGAAGGCTATCTGTGTATCTCCACTATTGCAAAAAAGTACTTTTGACAATCGATTTTTTGCGTGTAGAATAGAATTTAATTTTGTGTGTTAGAGATATTTTAGTATTCAGGGATTGTCAGACCTTTGGTTTAAGGAAGTTTGATGGGGTTACTGTGGACTTCATTGTTCAAATGAAAAGTTCAGAAAAGAGAGTATAATGGAATTTGGAATCTACTCTATCTGCTTTTGAATACAGTCCAGCTATTATATTAATACCAAGATAGATAGAACAGAGCCGACCCTATGTGCAATTTTTCTTACTTTGAAGCAGGCTACATGAAGAATTTTTATGTTTTGTTTTTGAAAAGTAGGTAGATTATATTCTTGGTTCATCTTTGTTTTGCAGAGGTAAAATTAGAGGCCTCAGCCTCCTGCTGGCAGAACAAGCTCTCAATTTCTCACTGTCGAAATTCAATCTGATTTCTATCTTTTTCACTAAAAAGCTGTCAACAGCAAATAAGCATTCCCCATCAAAGAGCCACATTCATTTCTGAGGTATACAAATTCCTCTCATGAGAGAGGATTCAGGTAATTTAAATTGTTTCTGACTTTTAATTTCTTTTCTGGGAAATGGGAAATGATATTAGCATGGACTTTAACTGCTGTCCAAAATGAAAGAAGAAAAGACATGCACGGATAATCTTCAGTGTGACATTCCCAGTACTTTTATGCCTCAGAGTGCAGGATGCTTACAGAGCATAAAACAGTGTTTCCATCTGCATTCTTGTTTGCAGCTAGTCATCTAGTCTGAGCTATAGTTTCATGCTTTTAAGATGCATTAATACAAACTCATTTTTTAAGAAGCAGATTTGCTGTTGGAATGTATATTGCCAACATAAAAGTAGGAAATGCCTCTGAAATTAAAAAAAAAAATCTTTTTCTTAAAAGTTAGTTTGGGAAGTGGCCTTTTCTTTAGAAAAAGATGAAATTCTGGTCATTATCTTGTCTCCTTATTTTTACTTTGTTGGGGCTTAGTTTATTTATGGAAGATAAGTGTTTAGTAGAGTGTATTGGTTTGTAGCTAAACATTTATGGTGAGCATATGCATTGCTTTGGTTACTGAACTTCTTTAAATAGAATTGTAAAAATGTGGGCTTTTGGTTTTAAGCCATAAATTTCATAGTCTTTCACTGTCCCCTGGCAGTTCATGCAAACTTTCAAAATCTCAAAATCTTATGATTGGGATAAAAGTAGTAGGCGTGGTGCATGCATGCCAAGTCACTTCAGTTGAGTCCAACTCTTTGTTACCCTATGGACTGTAACCTGCCACGCTTCTCTATCCATGGGCTTCTCCAGGCAGTAATACTGGTGTGGGTTGTCACGCCCTCCTCCAGGGGATCTTCCCAACCCAGGGACTGAACTCTCTGCAGGCAAATTCTTTACTGCTGAGTCACTGGGGAAGCCCAGTAAGCAGGGTATACACATACAAATAAGTAAGCTGCCTATCACAGTTAAAAGCAAAACTCTTTCTGTGCAAATGCATTTAACAGTGTTTAGAAAGGAAAAGGCATTTAAGAAGTAGATTTAGAGTGAGCAAGATATCTACCACTAAGGTTGTCAGATGACTTCCAGTACTTTGAAAGTCTTCCCATTTTTATAGGAGTATTCTGATTAGTGAAGGTCTCCTTAAAATGAAGATACCTAGTATCAGACTCAAAATTGCAAATGGTGTCTCACTGGCACAAAATGAAAATGCAATCTAACTGTATTTTCTGATTTAGCCTCTATATATATGTGTATATATATCTATATTTATGTCTTTATCTGTATCATTTGTCTATCTAAATCCTGGACTCATTCTTTTATTCAGTATAATTTTTGAAGATCTACCTAGGAGGTTCCCAGCAGTGAGCTAAGAACTATGCAGCCTTAACAGAGAATGAGCAAAGCTGAATCTGACAGTATGGGGCTAGGGAAGATGCATGCTAATACACCATTGCATGTGTGACATATTTTAACAATGGAGGAGTGAGGGACGTTAAAGCAGTCCATAACGGGTATCCCCAGTCCACAGCTGGGTTTAGAAGTTTGAGCAGCCTGCTGATGTAGCCACCCCTCGCCCCAACTTGGATAAGTGTGAGAGCATCTGTTCAACAGGTACTTGCAGGAGAGGCTGCACAGGGGAGCAGTGGTGACAGTGCTGAGACTCGCCTCTTGAGGAAGTTTAGCTACTGCGGGTTTTAGCCAGTCAGCCCCTCTGAATTTCACCCTCACCAGCAGTTCCATAGTACATACTAGAAAGGACTCCGGTAGATTCAATTTGTCTTCTCATTTCATTTCGAGTGATGTTTCTCTCCCTTTTCAAGAAGAGGACTCTGAAATGTTGGGTCTCCTGAAGTCTCCCTGAGAAACGGTGTTTAAAGAGCCTCTGAGGAGGAGGAAAAACTGTGCATTTGAAGAAGGACTGGGAGAAGGAGTCTGAGAAAAAAGGAGCAGTATGTGCAAGAGTGCTGGGGAGAAGAGAGCAGCTGCTGAGACCAGGAGGTCAGCGGAGATGAGAGACACCAGGGAATCAGGGAAGGGATACAGAAATAAGGGAGGTTGACTTGAGATGGGCCTAGAAGGACGGGTCAACTTTATCCCTTTTATTCACTTGTACCTGCAGTTCTATTCTTTTCCCTTTTCTGCTGTATTCTGTGCTTTGCACAGTTGACCCTTGCAGATTGCCTCACCGAGACTTCCTGGCTGGAAGGCTAATTGTTGGATTTGACCAGTAAGATGCAGTGGCAGTATACTGAAATGTGGAGGGAGAGGGAGCTCTGCATGTATCTCTCTAAACCCTCTTCCTGCTTTGGTTCCTGTCTCAGGCAAGAACTACATACCCCCAGTTTCTCTGGAGAACTCTCCTCCAAGGTTCCGTCTCTCATTGGGTTCCTGGAACATCCTAGCTTTGGCTGTAGGGATATTAAGATCATCTGTTTTCATTATTATTATTTTTTAAATGTATTTATTTATTTGGCTGGGCCAGGTCTTAGTTGCAGCACATGGGATCTGCCATCTTCATTGTGCCATGTGGGATCTTTAGTTGTGGCATATAGGATCTTTTTTTTTTTAGTTGTAGCATGTGGGATCAAGTTTCCTGACCAAGGATTGAATCCCGGCTCCCTGCAATGGGAATACAGAGTCTCAGCCTCTAGACCGCCAGGGAAGTTCCCACATTATTATTTCTTATTGCCCATCATCTTTGATTGTTTCCTAACTATGGCTTCCCCGGTAGCTCAGATGGTAAAAACATCTGCCTGCAATGTGGGAGACCCGGGTTTGATCCCTGGGTTGGGAGATCTCCTGGAGAAGGAAATGGCAACCCACTCCAGTACCCTTGCCTGGAAAATCCCATGGACAGAGGAGGCTAGTAGGCTACAGTCCATGGGGTTGCAAAGAGTTGGAAAAGTGTTGGACAGGACTGAGAGACTTCACTTTCACTTTTTCTAACTATGCCTGTACTCTTGTAATTGGTCCCTAATTTAAAGTATTTTCATTTGAATGATCTAGGATCAGTTCAGCTTCCTGCAGGGAGCCTGACTCATTTGGGTGGGTTCTAAGCTGCAATCAAGATTGCCGGGAGAAATATCAATAACCTCAGATATGCAGTTGACACCACCCTTATGGCAGAAAGTGAAGAGGAACTCAAAGGCCTCTTGATGAAAGTGAAAGAGGAGAGTGAAAAGTTTGGCTTGAAGCTCAACGTTCAGAAAACGAAGATCATGACATCTGGTCCCATCACTTCATGGGAAATAGATGGAAAAACAGTGGAAACCATGTCAGACTTTATTTTTTTGGGCTCCAAAATCATTGCAGATGGTGACTGCAGTCATGAAATTAAAAGACGCTTACTCCTTGGAAGGAAAGTTATGACCAACGTAGATAGCATATTAAAAAGCAGAGACATTACTTTGCCAACAAAAGTCCGTCTAGTCAAAGCTATGGTTTTTCCCGTGGTCATTTATGAATGTGAGAGTTGGACTGTGAAGAAAGCTGATCACCGAAGAATTGATGCTTTTGAACTGTGGTGTTGGAGAAGACTCTTGAGAGCCCCTTTTACTGCAAGGAGATCCAACCAGTCCATTCTAAAGGAGATCAATCCTGGGTGTTCATTGGAAGGACTGATGCTAAAGCTGAAACTGCAATACTTTGGCCACCTCATGCGACGAGTTGACTCACTGGAAAAGACCCTGATGCTGGGAGGGATTGGGGGCGGGAGGAGAAGGGGATGACAGAGAATGAGATGGCTGGATGGCCTCACCGACTCGATGGACATGAGTTTGATTGAGCTCCGGGAGTTGGTGATGGACAGGGAGGCCTGGCGTGCTGTGATTCATGGGGTCGCAAAGAGTCGGACACGACTGAGCGACTGAACTGAACTGAACTGAAGGCTGTGTAGTGGAGGAAACATCATGTAAATCCAATAAAAGTACCACTTTTCTTACCTCACCCAAGATGTTTGATTACCACATTCTAGTGACAATAAAAAGATGGAGGCTTGGTGAATCTTAGTAATTGCTATCATGCCCCTTTCTGGTATGAACCATATATGAGACTGGCTGAAGGCTTATCTGTAAGGTTGTGTGCATGTGTGTGTGCTAAGTCGCTTCAGTCGTGTCCAACTCTTTGCGACCCTATGGACTGTAGCCCACCAGACTCCTCTGTCCCTGGGATTCTCCAGGCAAGAATAGTGGAGTGGGTTGCCATGACCTCCTCCAGGGGATGTTCCTGACCAGGGGATCAAACTCACGTCTGTCTACATCTCCTCTATTGTAGGCATCTTCTTTACCCACTGAGCTACCTGGGAATCCCATCTGTAAATTTAGGAGGAGGGTTTTCCATACCTCCTAATTTCCTCCTCTCCCTGCCTACTTGGCAGGCCATTTCTGACCTTTCATGTTGACTGCTACTGTGTGCTAAGTTGATGAATTTAAAAAAATGATCCCAAAAGCTACATATATTTTCAGATCCATAGCCAATACATAGGCTTTATAGATCCATGATAAAATACATATGGTTTATGATGATTTAGTAAGTTACTCCTTTCTCCAAGACAGGAATCCTGGTGATAAAAACTTGGCCCAGAATATAGTATCTCAATATCCACCTCATTTATGATGTGGGTCACGAGTAATTTGTGACCATTCATAGTTAAATGCTGAAGTTCACAAATAATTACCTCTGGATTCATAGTTACCTTACAATAACAGAATAGTTTCTTGCAGAGTGCTGTGCTTCTTTGAGAAAACAAAAAAACAATTAAGATACAGCTAGCATGCAGGGAATTGATTAGAAAACCCAGCCTCTTTGTCTATGTCACAGTCATGGATGGAGTGGTGATTCTGGTATTTAACCATCACCTTGGAATAAAAAGACCGAGAACCACTGCCTTCACAGTTAGCTATGACTAGAGGTATAATTTCTTATTTTGTGATGTGTGTATAAGGAGATCCTGTTTTCTTTTTGTGGGAGAGTAGGTGGCAAGGAATAATAATTTCTCAAAAGCCAAGAGTGTTTGCATCTAAGATGTCGGTTTCAGGACGGTGGAGCCTTTGATTTTCAGGGCTTTGGCCCTAGTGAGTAGACTAATATCTGGCATATAACAGATACTCAATACATATTAGTGGAAAGAAGGGAGAATTGGACAGTTTCCTTTCTGGACACACACAGGTACTTCCTTCTCAACCTCTGCCTGAGATGCATTAGAAGAGGGCGGTAAGAGAATAGATTTTAGAGGCCAGTAAAACTGCTTGCATGCAGAGCTGTCCTTCCTTTGGAGTGCTATCTCATGTGATTTAACTGATTTTGTGCTCTTCAATTTCTTCATCTATTCTTTTGTAAAATAAGGTACTAATATTTATGTCACTGTGTTGTAAGAGTGGTATAACATGTGTGTGGAAACCTTAAACAAATGATTTAGCATTATTATTCTTTTTACCATATGATATTACTTATGAGCAAACTTGTTTTTGTAATTTCTGTGTCAGGAGAAATTGACAGATGCAAAACTGGTAGAATCTTTGGGATGGAAGAATAAATTGTTGGGGCTAACCATGGTTTACACCAAGACCGGAGTTTTTCTCCACCTCAGTTTTACTAAATATGGGTGAAAGATGGCTTTGATTAAAAGAAAGGATCATTTTAATCAGTTTGGTTCAAATTACTCTTCATGTCAGAGGAAGAACAACCAACTAGTTTTTCTGAAAAGAAGCACAATAGGTTAGCCAGAGCTCTAGGAACTAGGAAACTGAGTAAATTTCCTCCTCCCTGCCTTCTCCCTGTTACAGGGCTGCTGGGAAGACCATCTCAGAGAATGGACCGGAATGGCCTATGTTAACTTTGGAACCTGCACATGTCTTAGAAGTTACTATTCCCTCCCTCCCCCTGAATTTTATTTATCAGTTTACATTACCATGCAGAGTGAAGTAAGTCAGAAAGAGAAAAACAAGTACTCTATATTAACACACATATGTGGAATCTAGAAAATGGTACAGATAAATCTGTTTGCAGGGAAGGAATAGAAACACAGACGTAGAGAATGGATATGTGGACACAGAGGGGGAAGGGGTGGTGGGATGAATTGGGAGATTAGGTTTGACATAATTTCACTCAGTTCAGTTCAGTCATTCAATTGTGTCTGACTCTTTGTGACCCCATGGACTGCAGCACTCCAGACCTCCCTATCCGTCACCAACTCCTGGAGTTTACTCAAACTCATGTCCATTGAATCGGTGACGCCATCCAATCATCTCATCCTCTGTTGTCTGCTTCTCCTCTCACCTTCAATCTTTCCCAACATCAGGGTCTTTTCAAATGAGTCAACTCTTCACATCATGTAGCCAAAGTATTGGAGTATGAGCTTCAACATCAGTCCTTCCAATGAACATTCAGGACTGATTTCGTTTAGGATGGACTGGTTGGATCTCCTTGCAGTCCAAGGGACTCTCATGAGTCTTCTCCAGCACCACAGTTCAAAAGCATCAAGTCTTCAGCACTCAGCTTTCTTTATAGTCCAACTTTCACATCCATACATGACCACTGGAAAAACCATAGCCTTGACTAGACGGACCTTTGTTGGCAAAGTAATGTCTCTGCTTTTTAATATGCTGTCTAGGTTGGTCATAAATACACTACCATGTATAAAATAGATAGCTAGTGTGAAGCTGCTGTATAACACAGGGAGGTCTGCTCAGTGCTCTGTGATGACCTAGAGGGGCCGTATGGGAGGGAGGGAGGTTCAGGCGAGAGGGAATATATATATGCATATAGTTGATTCATGTCACTCTATAGCAGAAACTAACACAGTAAAGCAATTATACTCCAGTAAAAAGATTAGTGAATCAGGATGGCCATTTTGGTAAAGACTAACCCATGATGGCAGGTGAGAGTGTGAAAAATTTGTAAACATCTGACTTACGACTTTTTTGTAGTCTGGCCTTTCAGCTCATGAAAGTTACTTCCTGTTGCCTATCTAAGAAACCAGGGGAACAAACATCCCTAGTCCAAGGGAAAAAAGGATGCCTACTCTCTTCCAGGAAAAGTACCTGAAGCTTCCAGGGCCCCTCAGACTGGAAGCACAAGAGCTAAATACTGTTGCTCATAGAGAAATCAATACCAGCTTTTGTTGGACTTCCCTGGTGACTCAGATGGTAAAGTGTCTGCCTACAATGTGGGAGACCTGGGTTCAATCCCTGGGTTGGGAAGATCTCCTGTGAGAAGGAAATGGCAACTCACTCCAGTATTCTTGCCTGGAAAATTCCATGTACGGAGGAACCTGATAGGCTATAGTCCATGGGGTCACAAAGAGTCGGACACGACTGAGTGACTTCACTTTCACTTTTTCTGTTTTGAAGAATGAGACAACTCTGTTCCAACTGGAGTGGGATGTTCCAGGTCTCACCTGGCCAGCAATTGCTGAGGTAGGAACCTGATAACCCCAGGTGATTGTGACAGTGAAACCCACCGGGGACTTGAAAATGAGAATGTAGGTGCATTGCTTCTATTTATCTATTTCTTAAAGACAGAAATGAAAGTGGTTTAAAGCAAATATTGTCTTTAAATAATGGAAGGTACTGAAACTCTTTTGCTGTTAAACTAGCCCAAGATCTGAATCTGCCTTATACACAGTGACTTCGAACACTTTTTGATTATGGAATCCTGTGCTGAACCCAGAAGCCCAGTAAGTAATACAGGTAAAGATGAACCTATTTCCATTGAAGGGAAATGGGGGCCACTGGTTTGGTCCCTGACTACGTTGTTTGCCTGGTGATTGTCATGTCTAAGATGAAATTCTCTTAGCTCTGGCCACTCTGCTCAGGTTGTTCAGCCCATCTGTTGGGTCACCCAAATGATGCCCCTTTCTGCTGGGCTTCTCAGGTAGAGTCATCAGGGACCTTCAGATGAGGACTATCGCATCTCTTATCTTTCCAGGGTGTAGTGAAGTACCTGGCACCTATGGATGTTGGTGTGTGCTTGCTCGGTTTACCAGGATTCCATTTTGTCCTCCTTTCTTTTACCGCTTGTACCTGGGTTCTTCTTGTTTCTTCTATCTCTGGAATATGTCTGTTCTCTATCTCAGCTCCTTCAGGTCTGGGCTATCTTACTGACAATTGAGCTTTTCATTGACATGCCAAGGTGTAATATTTGGGTGGAGATGTTGAACTCTTTGGAGATAGGTGGGGGCCTTGAATGCCAGGAGGAAGTACTATGTGTTGAACACGACCTCTCTCTTCAACTTATTTACGCATGAATATATCTAACTTGTCTGTGTGATCAGTTGCTCAGTCATGTCCTACTCTTTGCAGCTCCGTGGACTGTAGACTGCAAGGCTCCCCTGCCTATGGAATTTTCCAGGCAAGAATACTGCAGTGGATTGCCATGCCCTTCTCAGGAAATCTTTCTGATCCAGGGATTGAACCCGTATCTTTTACGTCTCCTGCATTGGCAGGCAGATTCTTTACCACTAGCACCACCTGGGAAGCCCCTTATGTCCACTTAATGAGCATTTATTGAGCACCTGCTATGTTTCTGACACTGTTTCTGATGACAGAAAAATAGCAAAGAATAACAAACAGAATCCCTGCCCTTAAATTGCTTACTTTCTAAAGGAGGAAAACAAATATAAACAAGATGAAAAAATGAAAAATAATAGATACCTCGGTGATAATTAATATAGGGTGATGTAACAGAGTGGCTGGCTGCCTCTGAATGTTTAGTCAAGAAAAGCCTCCCTGAGAAGGTAACAGGCTGGGAACTAAGTGACAAGAAGGAACTAATCCTTCAAAGATTAGAGGAAGAGCATGTCAACAAGAGGAGACAATTAATGCCAAGGCCTTATGGATGCTTTCTGAAGCAGAGTGGAAATGTGGCAATAGATAGGATCAGAAAGATTAGAGGGGACCAGATTGGATAGGGCTCTGTAAGCCAGGATAGGTAATGTAATGTTATTCTCTTTTTTTAACTTAAAAAAAATCCTTTTACAAGTTAAGACCTTTATTAAGATGGTGTTTGCAGTTTGTTGACCTTTTTGAAAAAATCAAGTTGTAAACTTTCATTTACAACTTAGAAATGAGGTTCTTAAAAATCTCAGCTTCACTAGATATGAAACAATTTAAAACCTTTAATGCTGTATTGAGAAAAACCAGGCTTCAAAACACACACACACACACACATTTGTTATTACCAAAAAGAGATGTCTTTAGGTAAAAGTGAAAACCCCATGCTGCAGGACCAGTGCAGGTAGTTCTAGTCATTTGGTCAATGGGCAAAAAGTAACCACTTAAGGTCTTCAGCTCCTATCTTCCGTTCATTTCTTACTGCTGGAATCTCATGTTCATTTCTTCTTCTTGGATGATTAAAGTGGATGACTGCAGTGGTGATAAGCTGGCATTGACTTAGCACTGCCCTACTCAGTCAGTCCTGGGAGTGGATGAATTCTCAGTGGGTGGATGGACTGTATTTGTCTCTTTGCTCTCCTTTGGTTGAGGGTTTTCTGGGTGTCTGCGTCAGTAGTTGAAGTTGCAGCAGTATCCATGTTGAGGTGGCCATTGACCTTGGTCTGGTGTCCTGGGTTTTCCTTATCTTCTTTATTGCCTTCCTCTCTAGGCTGTCTGACAAGGAGGATCCCTGCAGCATATTGGTCTCTAACCTGATATATATATTCTGTCTCACTGGCCTACCTTTTTCTGCACCCTGGTTGTCAGCTCCCTCTGTCCCTGCTCAGTGTGCAGGAGGCTTGGAATACTGTGGTCCCTGCCTAGACAGTCTCTGCATGTGGTAAGGTGGACACCAGGAGCACACTCCCAACCCGCATTTTCTGCCACTCTCACAATTTTGGTAACTCTGCTGCTAATGGTGTGGAGGACCCTGCATGGACCACGCCTACCTGCTTGTGGTCTGCACTGACCGCCCTGCACTGTAACTCCACCAGCCCCTGTAACATGTGCTGCCTACCCTATCTTTTCTTTTTTCAACAATGTCATACTCCATACTTCCTCCATCTCCTACCCTGCAAAGGTGCTTCTGGGGTTATTCTTCTTTATGGCAGTCTGGTGTACAAATACATCTTCCTTGATGTCATTCTTGTCGATGAAGCCACATCCGTTTCTTACGTTGAACTATTTGGTTATTCCCAAACCCCTCCATGCAAAACCTTCTTGTACCTCCTGCCTTCATTCATCGTGCCTTTGTAAAGCTCTCCAGAGAATGAGACTAGACAGAGGATTACTTTTTTCCATCGTACCACACTTCAACTTCCTGAGATATTTTCTTTGCGGCAGAATCCCACCCTCACCCCATTAAATAAAAGACACTGATGAAAGGATTGTGGGTTTTATTGAGGATGAAACGATACCCGCAGTGGGTTGGAGATAGTAATCTGGTTGGTCACACTGCAATGGAACGCAAGTGAATGGAAAACTGAACTTGAAACTCAGTATGTGAGCTGATAGCATCAAGAACACAATCCCTGAGAACCTGTCTAATCCCTTCAAATCTCTGGATTTCTAGAAGGTAATTAGCAATGCAGAAGGTAGTGTATGGAGTGCATACAGTGTGCTATGCTCTTAATGTACTTCATTTTTTAAAATTCTCTATGTAATTCCACATGGCCGTTAGCTATCTCTCCATTTTACGTATACAAAGACAAGGCTCTGAAAGACTAAATAATTTGTTTAAACCTAGTTAGAACACTAGTAGTAGAGTCAAGATTTAAATGTGTTCTGTGAGTAACTTTTGTTCTTTTCCTGTGCATAGGCTGAAAGATACGCAGTGGCAGAGCTAAGGTATTTGAACCTCTTTTCTGTTTTCTGTAACCATGTTAATTAGGATTCTTTTAGTCTCAGTGACAGAAACCCAACTCTAAGCTGGCTTTGAATAAAGAGGGAAGTTTGTAGGCTGACAATTTAAAATATTAGCTTCAGGTATAGCTAGATCCAGGTGCTCAAACAGCATCATTGGGAATGAGTTCTCTACATCTCTAGATTCTGCAGATATGTTTTGTTCTCATTTTCAGGCAAGCTCTTAATTCATGATGGTTCTAAGGTAGTGCTGACTCACTTTTTCACTTTCTAAGTCTATGGAGAAAACCCCTTGTCCAGTTGCTTTGCAATTGGCTTTGAATTGATGTAAGCCTGTTTCAATCCTGCAAGAATCACTGTGTCCAAAAGATGGAACTAAGTGGATTGGTGAGACCTGTGATATGTATGGTTTCACCTCTAGATCTAGGACATGTGTCAAGCACATAAACACAAAGTGGAAAAAAGTTAGCTCCTTGGGAAAAATTTTGGGTTGCTATTATTAAAAAATGGCAGATATATATTAGATAGGAATAAACAATGAAAGGCCACAGTGATACTCTATTAATACCACCTTATCAAGGCTTTTCTTTTTCCCTCCCCTCCTCCCTTCCTCCTTCTTTTCTTCCTTCCCCATCCTTTATTTCTATAATGTTTATTAAGTACACATACATACAGTATCTTCTTAGATACTTCTTTGGACATTATAAGATATGTCTCTCATGTGTGCTCAGTTGTGTCCTACTCTTGCAACCGCATGGACTGTAGCCTGCCAGACTTCTCTGTCCGTGGAATTTTCCAGGCAAGATTACTGGAGTGGGTTGGCATTTCTTTCTCCAGGGGATCTTCCCAACCCAAGGATTGAACCTGCAAGGATCTGTTATTATTATTATTCTCATAGAGTAGAATATTGAGACCCAGAGGTTGAACGACCCTCTTTTCTCTATCAGAATTTATCTATGAAGAAAACATAGTCAGAGCTGGCAAGGTTCAGTGATACTTAGATGTCTAAACAAGAGAGGGATAATCATTTGTACCCATGAGAAATCAAACCTGGGACTTTGACCTCATTAGCACTGAGCTACTAGCTCTTTGGAAATATAAAGCAGTGAATGGTATGAGAGAATTAATGCACATCCCAAATGTCTAATGTGTTACTAGCCTGAGAAGGCCCAGGGGCAAATGCAGCTCATTCTATGACTACAATATGAGCTATAAGTCATTAGGAGCCCTCGGAGGGGATTTATAAGGAAACACCCTCCATATATTTAGAAGCAAACTCTTGTCTTTATTTATTGTCGACTGTTTTTTAACATTGAGGGAATTGATGCTTAGTCTAAAGAAGCTGTAAATGTGTTTGAGGCATAGTAGAATGGGATCTGTGGCTCTTCTGGAAGGGTGATAAATCATTACCCTGGCTCTCCTTGATCAAAAGATGTGTCAGGTTGAGCTTAGAAAATGAACCACCATTGCCTCCTGTGATTATGAGTCTGAGGTTTAACAGACTTTTCTGAATCATCAATAGCATTAAGATGTATCTCTGTCTGAGGCCTATGCTATCAAAAAATATTAGAAAGTGAATTGCATAAAATATCAGGAATATTTTTTTCGATTTTGTTTTAAAAAATGTATATTTTAAAAATTTATTATTTTAATTGGAGGATAATTACTCCACAATACTGTGATGGTTTCCGCCATCAGTTCAGTTCAGTTCAGTTCAGTCGCTCAGTCGTGTCCGACTCTCCACGACCCCATGAATCACAGCACGCCAGGCCTCCCTATCCATCACCAACTCCTGGAGTACACTCAAACTCATGTCCACAGAGTCGGCATATGTCAACACAAATCAGCCATAGGCATACATTTTAATCTACCTCCATCCTTTACCCCCTCCCGCCTCTTTCCCCACCCTGTCCCTCCAGGCTGTCACAAAGCACAGGCTTTGGTTGCCCTGTGACTTACTTCAGACTCCCAAAGGCTATCTGTTTTACATATGGTGAGGTGTATGTTTCAATGCTATTGCCTCAAATCATCCCACCCTCTCCTTCTTCCACTGAGTTCAAAAGTCTGTTCTTTATGTCTGTTTCTCCTTCGTTGTCCTGTACGTAGGATCATCAGTACCACAGATTCCATCCGTTCCGTTCCGTTCAGTCGCTCAGTCGTGTCCGACTCTGCGACACCGTGGACTGTAGCCTACCAGGCTTCTCCGTCCATGGGATTCTCCAGGCAAGAATACTGGAGTGGGTTACCATTACCTTCTCCAGGGGATCTTCCCGACCCAGGGATCGAACCCTGGTCTACCGCATTGGACAGACGCTTTAACCTCTGAACCACCAGGGAAGCCCATAGATTCCATATCTATGCCTAGAGCCTATTATACAGAGTGAAGTAAGTCAGAAAGAGAAACACAAATATATGCGTTAATATACGGTATTTGTGTTTCTCTTTCTGACTTACTTCACTCTGTGTAATAGGCTCTAGGTTCATCCACCTCATTAGAACGGACTGAAATGTGTTCCTTTTTATAGCTGAGTAATATTCCATTACAGGGAAGCCTGGCGTGCTGTGATTCACGGGGTGGCGCGGAGAGTCAGACACGACTGAGCGACTGAACTGAACTGAATATTCCACTGTGTATGTGTACACAACTTCTTTATCCATTCATCTGTTGATGGACATCTAGGTGGCTTCCATATCCTAGCTATTGTAAATAGTGCTGCAGTGAACACTGGGGCACATGTGTCCTTTTCATTTCTGGTTTCCCCAGGGTATTTGCCCAGTAGTGGGATTCCTGGGTCATAAAGATGTATTTTTATTTATTTATTTGGCTGTGCCAAGTCTTAGTTGTGGAATGTGGTGTCTTTGATCTTCGTTATGGCATGTGGGATGTTTGTTTTCTGACTGTGGCATGCAGAATCTTTAGTTGTGGCATGTGGGATTTACTTCCCCGATTAGGGGTTGAATCCAAGCCCCCTGCACTAGGTGCACAATGTCTTAACCACTGGACCATCAGAAATATTAACTAATTTTTCTTCATTTTCTGTTGGAGTGAATCTGGCAAAAGGAGGCGGCATACTCCTGTGAACAACTATTCGTTTAAGATGTATTTCATAAATATTTATTGTGTACCTTGTGTCTGTCAAGCAGCAGGCTTAAAATGGACATGTGTGGTCCTTTTACTCAAAAGTCATACAATCTAGATATGGAATGGGTAAAATTATAAACATACAAGAAGACAGGCAGACATTAGATTGAATCCCCATTCTCTCATCTGCAAATGTTAAAGTTTCTGCTTTTAGTTTCCTTTTAAATGGGTAAGTATTACCTCCTATAGAAATAAAGTTAAAGAAACAATTTCTTTAGAGTGCCTATCATGTGGCAAAAATTAGGATGTCAGAATTTTAGCACTTTTCCTGTTTTCTACCTCTTTGTCTTGACAGATTGCCCTTTTCTCTTCTTCCTCCCTCCCTCCCGACTGATCAAGAGCTGAAGGCAAAACTTACTTTATTAGGGGAGAACCCACCCTGTCCAGATTCTCCTGTATTCTCTCTTGTCCTAGGGCTCATTGACCGACTGGGATGGAGCATAGGCTTGCCCATCTTAGAGGAAATAAACATTTTTCCCTCAAAGGAAAAGAATCTTAAATCTAGGGAGCATTAATACATGTGCCTTTTCTTTTTTCTTTTTTATTATGGTTTATTACAGGATGTTGAATATAGTTCTGCTGTGCTATATAGTGGGACCTTGTTGTTTATCCATTCTGTATGTAATAGTTTCCATCCACTAGTCTCAAACTCCCAGTCCAGCCCTCCCTTAGCCCCCTTACCCTTGACAACTGCAATCTTTTCTCTATGTTGATGAGTCTGTTTCTGTTTCATAGATAAGTTCCTTTGTGTTATATTTTAAATTCCACATATAAATGATATCATATGGTATTTGTCTTTATCTTTCTGACTTGCTTTGCTTAGTATGGTAATCTTCAGGTTCTTCCATGTAACTACAAATGGCATGATTTCATTCTTTTTTTAGGACTCGGTAATACTCCATTGTCTGTCTACCGATGTATCACATCTTATCTATTCATCTGTCAATGGACATTAAGTTGTTTCCATTTATGGTTATTGTAAATGGTGCTGCTATGAACATAGGGGTGCATGTATATTTTCAAATTATAGTTTTGTCTGGCTATAATGTATATGCTTTTTAAATCCAGGAGAAATATTTACAATAATCAGACCCAGATGTGCATCAGAATCACCTCGAGGACCAGGTTAAAATATGTGCAAAAACTCTGATGCAGTAAACCTCAGTAGGATTTTTCTGTTTAAAAAATGTTCACCACTGTGAACAGTAGATTCGATGCTAAAAACAAAAGGCTGTCAAGCCATGAAAAGATATGGAGGAAACTTAAGTGCATATTACTAAATGAAAGAAGCCAATCTGAAAAGGCTACAAACTATATGATGTTATGGAAAGGGCATAACAATGAAGACAGTAAAAAGATCACCTGTTGACAGGATTGGGTGAGGGGAGAGGGATGAACAGACAGAGCACAGAGGATTTTTAGGGCCATGAAACTGTATGACACTCTTAATAGTGGACGAGTGTGTGTGCGTGCATGCTAAGTCCCTTCACTCGTGTCTGACTCTTTGCAACCCTATGGACTGTAGCCCTCCAGGCTCCTCTGTCCATGGGATGCTCCAAGCAAGAATCCTGGAGTGGGTTTCCATGTCCTCCTCCAGAGTATCTTCCTGACTCAGGGATCAAACCTGCAGCTCTTATGTCTCCCTCATTGGCAGGTGGGTTCTTCACCACTAGCGCCATCTGGGAAGCCCCTAATGGTGGACACATGTCATTATATTATGTGTGATGTATACATATTTAGGTTGCATGTATTATAAGATTGCAGATAGAGTAGGTGGCAGAGCTCAGACTTAAACCCACGACTTTCTGACTGCAAAGCCTACGATCTTTTTTCTGAACCAGGCTGCAAACAAGGTTATAAACACAGAAGGTATCACCTCTGCTCTTTGCTCCTGGACTAGGGGAGACACATCCTCCAGAAGAGGAAAGCTGACCTTTCCTCAGTATGCCTAAAATGACTACACTCTGGTCTGCAGATGGTTCTCTGTACTTCTCAAAATTCATAACAGGAAAAAGAAGTTTGCCTCGAGTCCATTTGATGGTTTATTTCAGGAGGTCTGGCCCTGGCAACCCATGGGATGCATATCAAGCAGGCAGTGAGGCCCTTGGACTGAATAAACAGCTGAAGACAGAAGTGGTGAATCGGCGTCAGACAGGGCAGAGGTGACTTGGCATCAACCCAGCCACACAGCGCCTTTCATTCCTGTTCATTGGGATGATTATTAAATGCATTGCTTTTTCATCTTGATTTTCTTCCTCTTGGCATACAAGAAGGATATTTAACTCATGATAGGATTTTAAAGCCAAGTGTCAGGTTTTAGGTCTCTAAATGCCACTCCTGAATTCATATCACAAAATACATTATATCTCAATGTATGCACAAGTAAAGCAAAGCATACCGGCGACCCAGAGTTCTGAA
Organism: Moschus berezovskii; assembly: GCF_049115385.1. NCBI lineage: Eukaryota > Metazoa > Chordata > Mammalia > Artiodactyla > Moschidae > Moschus > Moschus berezovskii. The sequence goes on along the minus strand of NC_142481.1, from coordinate 36,707,529 downwards.
TGAAGAGGCTGGGACGTACTGGGTTGGCCAAAAAGCTTGTTCAGGTTTTTCCATAAGGTGTAATGAGAAAGCCTTGACAAAATTTTTGGCCAGCCCAGTATTTGCTTTCTAGAGCGATTCCCTGGTTCACTTTGTGCCTGTCAGACACTGAGAGGGAGAAGTAGCTGGGTGAGAGAGGACATTGTGGAACGGTGATTCATAGTGTGCCATCAAAGTGCAACTCACAAATTAGGATTTGCTAAAAATTGTGTTTGGAGTTAGAATGACTAGTGTCTAAATCCTAGCTCTTCCATCTACCAGCTTTGTTATTTTAAGGAATTTCAGCTTTCCCAACTGTGAAATTGAAACATAGTGGGGATTTAAAAGGATAAGGCCTGTCAAGTATTTAAGTGCCAGGCACTTAGATGGTGCTCAGAAAAAGCAGGTTCCCTTTCTTCTCATTTCTATTGTTCAGAGCTGATTTACAAGGTTAAGGAGGAAGAGGAGGAACAGGAAGAGGAGGAGGAGAAGGCTGTTTCTGTCTTTATATTTCCTTTCAGACCTCTTATCGGCAGAGAGATGTATGGGATTTATAACTGAGGAGAGGAATAGATGAAGTTTTTAGTTGGATAGTGTGGTCAAGGGGCTTCCCAGGTGGCACTAGTGGTACCCACTTGCCAATGCAGGAGACATAAGAAATGTGGGTTCGATCCCTGGGTTGGGAAGATCCCCTGGAGGAGGGCTTGGCAACCCACTCCAGTATTCTTGCCTGGAGAATTCCATGGACAGAGGAGCCTGTACAGTCCATGGGCTCACACAGAGTTGGACACGACTGAAGCAACTTAGTGCGCCCACAAGCACGTGCGCACACACATACACATGTGCACAGAGTAATCAAAGCAAAGCAAAGAAGAAACTGAATGGTTTAGGTCCACATTGTGGGGGCTGGAGGTAGAAGCAGAAGTGGAGAGTTGAGGAGATGTGAGGGTAAAGTGAAGTGTGAGGCAGGTATGGGTAGAGTGCAGGCTTTGTATTGGGGCAATCTTCTATAGGCTCTTGTATAATTTTCTTGGATGGAAATTGTAAAAAGTTAATAAACAGAAACCTTGATTAGAGTTGGGAGATCAGTAGGGGGAGAGTTCACCCTGTGAAGTGAGCCAAACCCAGGAGGAAGGAGAACATCACCTCTTCTTTCCTGGCAAGGATTCAGCCAGTGAATGGTCATGAACTTTGTTTGTTGTGACCCTCCCAGCTTCTTTTTCCTCTCTATAAAAATGTTTTCCTTTTTTTGCTGTGGGGGTACTTGCCTGAGGCTTGCCATGGTTGCAGATCCTGAATTGCAATTCTCTGCTGATCATGAATAAACCCATCTTCAGAGACATATCAGGCAGTTTATTTATTTCAGGTCAACAGAATCAAAAAGTCATAATCAGGGTGAGAAAAAAGGACCTGCCTTTATCTACTTCAGTTTGAGTTATATTATTTTCAGATACTTGACCATCATCCCTGAAGAGGGTAATTTATTTATTTTTAATTTAATTTTATACTGGAATATAGTTGATTTACAGAGTTGTATTAGTTTCAGGTGTACAGCAAAGTGGTTCAGTTTTATATATACATCTCCATTCTTTTTCAGATTCTCTTCCTGTGCAGGCTATTATTGAGTAGAGTTCCATATGCTATACAGTAGGTCCTTGTTGATTATCTATTTTATATATAATAGTGTATATATGTTAATCCCAACCTCCTAATTTACCCCCATCCCCCTCACCTTTCCCCTTTGGTAACCATGAGTTTGTTTTTGAAGTCTGTGAGTCTGTTTCTGTTTTGTAAATAAAATAATTTGTATCATCTTTTTAGACTTCACGTATAAGTGATATCATATGATTTTTCTCTGACTTCACTTAGTATGGTAATCTCTAGGTTCATTCATGTTGCTGCAAATGGCATTATTTCATTCCTTTTTATGGCTGAGTAATATTCAATTGTATATATGTATTATATGTATGTATGTATTATACCATTCATCTGTCAATGAACACTGCTTCCATGTCATGACTATTGTAAATAGTGCTGCTGTGATCACAGGGTGCATGTATCTTTTCAGATTATGGTTTTCTCCAGATACATGCTTAGGAGTGGAGTCAGATATTTAACCATCATCCCTGAAGAGGGTACTTTAAATACACTTGTCCCTTGCTCACAGTTTATGGCCTAAATCCTCTCCATCTGTCTTCAGTTCAGTTCACTTCAGTCGCTCAGTCGTGTCCGACTCTCCGCGACCCCATGAATCACAGCACGCCAGGCCTCCTTGTCCATCCTTGAACTCCCGGAGTTCACTCAGACTCATGTCCATCGAGTCGGTGATGCCATCCAGCCATCTCATATGTTTAACCCAAATTCCAGAGTACTGGTTTCCTTTCTTTTCTCATTCTAATGCCTTTCCTTGAATATGGTAACTGCTTTCTCTTCTCTGGCTACTATTCTCTTTCCTGGATTTGCCTGAACCTTGCCCTTTGATCCCTCATGCTCTGGCTGCTGCCCTAGATAACCCCGCATATGAAGGAGCCCTCTGTTCTGGAACTGACCAAGCCTTGGTTCACTTGACCGAGATCCCTCACTGAAATTAACTCACCTCCCTGTAAAGGGGAATCTGAAAGTCTGTCTTCGCTGGTCAGAGAATTTTGATGTGGTCATTGAACTTTACAATCAAAACAAATTTTAAGGGCCTCAGCTTGTTTCCAGTGGTAATCTGTTTGAAAAGGCGTATGAAGTTACAAACTTGTTTTTATCTCTTTATCTGAGTATCGATGCAGAAAGGAAACAACCTGATGTAGAGAAATAAAATGAAATAATTAACGAGTTGCAGAATGTGAACCACCTAAGATAGAACCAAGCAGGCCCACTGGAGATAATGGTTATCTATTTGCAGTAAACATGAAGTGAGAACAATTCTTGTCTCCTGATAACATTCAACTGAAAGGAAGTAAATTAGATGTAGACAAGGCCAGGAGAGGATTACAAACACATGCAGGGCCAGACAGTACAGAGGGAAGATGGGGGCACGGGGGCAGAATTTTTCCTTTATCAGGTAATTGAAATAATGCTTTATATTAACAGTATGAGCTAAAGTGGAAAGTGGAGTCAGGAGGTACTGGAAAAAAAAGAGGGAGATGGAGGGAGAGGATGCAAAGACCGCTAGAAACTGAGTTAAGAAAATAAAGAATAACTGAAGGTCTACTGTGCGCCAAATGCTTTAACATATATAGTCTCACTTAAGCCTGTAAAGTGGGATCAGCAGTTCCATTTTTGATGGAGGGGGAGTGGGCTCAAATATAATAATAATTTTAACTGTTAATGTTTTTGGCATTGTGCTTTGTACCATTTATAAAATAAAAATTTATAAAAAAATAAAAACTTTTCATTAAACAAATAATGAAAAAAAAATAATAACTTGCCTCATATCTCTGTAGCAAGTAAGTAGTGGAGTTGAGATAAAAGCTGAGGTGTACCTGACTTGAAAGTCTCGTTCTCTCTAATGCACTGCACCATCTTATAACTGCTGAGTGATTTTGTACCATTGAGACCCAGATTTGTTGTTGGTAGTCGCTAAGTCATGTCCAACTCTTTTGCAACCCCACGGACTGTAGTGTGCCAGGTTTCTCTGTCCATGGGATTTCCCAGGCAAGAATACTGCAGTGGGTTGCGTTTCCTCCTCCAGGGCATCTTCCCAACCCAGGGATTGAATCCATATCTCCTGCCTTGGCAGGAGGATTCTTTACCACGGAGCCACCTGGAAAACCCCTGAGACCCAAAAGACTGTTACAAATCTAGATATGGCTGGGGCACTAAGGGGGGTGGGCTACTCTGTTTCTCTGTTACTCATGTATACACACTCACATGCACACACACATACACACAGCCTTAGTCCCACACTGAGTTGCTAGCTTTATGTATCCATTTGAGTGTCCCACAAACAGATCAGATTCAACTTATCTAGAAATCACTAAAGCATCCTTCTCTGATTGTCACTTTTTGCCTCCTCTATCCATCTGCTCCGGAGAAGGCAATGGCAAGCCACTCTAGTACTCTTGCCTAGAAAATCCCATGGATGGAGGAGCCTGGTAGGCTGCAGTCCATGGGGTCGCTAAGGTTCGGACACGACTGAGCGACTTCACTTTCATTTTTCACTTTCACACATTGGAGAAGGAAATGGCAGCCCACTCCAGTGTTCTTGCCTGGAGAATCCCAGGGACGGGGGAGCCTGGTGGGCTTCCGTCTATGGGGTCACACAGAGTCGGACACGACTGAAGTGATTTAGAAGCAGCAGCAGCAGTCCATCAGCTCAAGTCAGAAATTTGAAGTTTCCTTTGATCCTTTCTTTCTGTTAACCTCATGTTCAGTAAATCTCCAACTCTTATCAATTCTACCTCCAAAATGTCTCTGTTTACTTTTTTTTGCCCATTCATTCTATATCAGCTTTGGTATAGGTTAACATCCTTTCCTGCATAGAACACTGGTCTTTTCTAGCATTTATTCCTCCCCCTTCAATCCACTTTCCATGTTGCAGATGCAGAGATTATTATAAAATACAAGTGTGCATTAATCTTCCATACTTCTCCTTTTCTTTAGTATAAAGTTCAATGTCTGTATATAAGTCTGTTTAATAGTTTTTGCATTGGATATCATCTCTCCCCTGCCTCCAGTTCCGTAAATAGGTGGGAAAATTGCATCCTCTGCAGTGTCATCACGCATTCATAATCATCCAGCTTTTTTTAAAAAATTTTTTATTGGAGGCTAATTATTTTACAATATTATATTGGTTGGTTTTGCCATACATTGACATGAATCTGCCCCGGGTGTACATGAGTTCCTCCTCCTGAACCTCCCTCCCACCTCCCTCCTCCCTTTATCCTCCCTCTGGGTCATCCCCGCACATGAGCCCCGAGCATCCTGTAACATGCATCGACCCTGAATGGTGATTCTTTTCACATATGATAATATACATGTTTCAATGCCATTCTCCCAAATCATCCCACCATCACCCTCTCCCACAGAGTCCCAAAGACTGTTCTATACATCTGTGTCTCTTTTGCTGTCTCGTATACAGGGTTATCATTTGCATCTTTCTAAATTCCATATATATGCGTTAGTATACTGTATTGGTGTTTTTCTTTCTGGCTTACTTCACTCTGTATAATAGGCTCCAGTTTCATCCACCTCATTAGAACTGATTCAAATGCATTCTTTTTGATGGCTGAGTAATACTCCATTGTGTATATGTACCAAAGCTTTCTTATCCATTCATCTGCAGATGGACATCTAGGTTGCTTCCATGCCCTGGTTATTATAAACAGTGCTGCAATGAACATTGGAATGTGTCTCTTTCAATTCTGGTTTCCTCGGTGTGTATGCCCAGGACTGGGATTGCTGGATCATATGGCAGTTCTATTTCCAGTTTTTTGAGGAATCTCCACACTGTTCTCCATAGCGGCTGTACTAGTTTGCATTCCCACCAACAGTGTAAGAGGGTTCCCTTCTCTCCACACCCTCTCCAGCATTTATTGGATGTAGACTTTCGGATAGCAGCCATTCTGACTGGTGTGAAATGGTATCTCATTGTGGTTTTGATTTGCATCTCTCTGATTATGAGGGATGTTGAGCATTTTTTCATGTGTTTGTTAGCCATCTTTATGTCTTCTTTGGAGAAATGTCTGTTTAGTTCTTTGGCCCATTTTTTTGATTGGGTCATTTGTTTTTCTGGAATTGAGCTGCAAGAGCTGCGTGTATATTTTGGAGATTAATCCTTTTTCAGTTGCTTCATTTGCTATTATTTTCTCCCATTCTGAAGGCTGTCTTTTCACCTTCCTTATAGTTTCCTTTGCTGTGCAGAAGCTTTTGATTTTCATTAGGTCCCATTTGTTTATTTTTGCTTTTATTTCCAATATTCTGTGAGGTGGGTCTTGGAGGATCCTGCTGTGATTTATGTTGGAGAGTGTTTTGCCTACGTTCTCTAGGAGTTTTATAGAATCTGGTCTTACATTTAGCTCTCTAATCCATTTTGAGTTTATTTTGGTGTATGGTGTTAGGAAGTGTTCTAGTTTCATTCTTTTACAAGTGGCTGACCGGTTTTCCCAGCACCACTTGTTAAAGAGACTGTCTTTTGTCCATTTTATATTCTTGCCTCCTTTATCAAGGATAAGATGTCCATAGGTGCGTGGATTTATCTCTGGGCTTCCTGTTTTGTTCCATTGATCTATATTTCTGTCTTTATGCCAGTACCATACTGTCTTGATGACTGTGGCTTTGTAGTAGAGCCTGAAGTCTGGCAGGTTAATTCTCCCAGTTCCATTCTTCTTCCTCAAGATTGCTTTGGCTATTCAAGGTTTTTTGTATTTCCATACAAATTGTGAGATTATTTGTTCTAGTTCTGTGAAAAATATCGTTGGTAGCTTGATAGGGATTGCATTGAATGTATAAATTACTTTGGGTAGTATACTCATTTTTACAATATTTATTCTTCCAATCCACGAACACGGTATATTTCTCCATCTATTAGTGTCCTCTTTGATTACTTTCACTAGTGTTTTATAGTTTTCTATGTACAAGTCTTTTGTTTCTTTAGGTAGATATACTCCTAAGTATTTAATTCTTTCATTGCAACAGTGAATGGAATAGTTTCCTTAATTTCTCTTTCTATTTTCTCATTATTAGTGTATAGGAATGCAAAGGATTTCTGTGTGTTGATTTTATATCCTGCAACTTTACTGTAATCATTGATTAGGTCTAGTAGTTTTCTGGTAGAGTCTTTAGGGTTTTCTGTGTAGAGGATCATGTCATCAGTGAACAGTGAAAGTTTTACTTCTTCTTCTTTTCCAATTTGGATTCCTTTTATGTCTTTTTCTGCTCTGATTGCTGTAGCCAAAACTTCCAGAACTATGTTGAATAGTAGTGGTGAGAGTGGGCACCCTTGTCTTGTTCCTGACTTTAGGGGAAACGCTTTCAGTTTTTCACCATTGAGGATAATGTTTGCTGTGGGTTTGTCATATATAGCTTTTATTATGTTGAGGTATGTCCCTTCTATTCCCATTTTCTGGAGGGTTTTTATCATAAATGGATGTTGAATTTTGTCGAAGGCTTTCTCTGCATCTATTGAGATAATCATATGATTTTTATTTTTCAGTTTGTTAATGTGGTGTATTACGTTGATTGATTTGTGGATATTGAAGAATCCTTGCATTCCTGGGATAAAGCCCATTTGGTCATGATGTATGATCTTCTTAATATGTTGTTGGATTCTGATTGCTAGAATTTTGTTAAGGATTTTTGCACCTATGTTCATCAGTGATATTGGCCTGTAGTTTTCTTTTTTTGTGGGGTCTTTACCAGGTTTTGGGATTAGGGTGATGGTGGCCTCATAGAATGAGTTTGGAAGTTTCCCTTCCTCAGCAATTTTCTGGAAGAGTTTGAGTAGAATAGGTGTTAGCTCTTCTCTAAATTTTTGGTAGAATTCAGCTGTGAAGCCGTCTGGACCTGGGCTTTTGTTTGCTGGAAGATTTTTGATTACAGCCTCTAGTTCCGTGCTTGTGATGGTTCTGTTCAGATTTTCTATTTCTTCCTGGTTCAGTTTTAGAAAGTTGTACTTTTCTAGGAATTTGTCCATTTCTTCCAGGTTATTCATTTTATTGCCATGTAATTGCTGATAGTATTCTCTAATAACCCTTTGTATTTCTGTGTTGTCGGTTGTGATCTCTCCATTTTCATTTCTAATTTTATTGATTTGGTTCTTCTCCCTTTGTTTCTTGATGAGTCTGGCTAGTGGTTTGTCAATTTTATTTACCTTCTCAAAGAACCAGCTTTTGGCTTTGTTGATTTTTGCTATGGTCTCTTTTGTTTCTTTTGCATTTATCTCTGCCCTAATTTTTACGATTTCTTTCCTTCTACTGACCCTGGGGTTCTTCATTTCTTCCTTTTCTAGTTGCTTTAGATGTAGAGTTAGGTTATTTAGTTGACTTTTTTCTCGTTTTTTGATGTGTGCCTGTATTGCTATGAACTTCCCCCTTAGCACTGCTTTTACAGTGTCCCAGAGGTTTTGGGTTGTTGTGTTTTCATTTTCATTCACTTCTATGCATATTTTGATTTCTCCTATGATTTGTTCATTATTCAGCAACATGTTGTTCAGCCTCCATATTTTGGCATTTTAATGGTTTTTCTCCTGTAATTGAGATCTAATCTTACTGCATTGTGGTCAGAAAAGATGCTTGGAATGATTTCAATTTTTTTGAATTTACCAAGGCTAGATTTACGGCCCAGGATGTGATCTATCCTGGAAAAGGTTCTGTGTGTGCTTGAGAAAAAGGTGAAATTCATTGTTTTGGGGTGAAATGTCCTATAGATATCTATTAGGTCTAACTGGTCTATTGTATCATTTAAAGTTTGTGTTTCCTTATTAATTTTCTGTTTAGTTGATCTATCCATAGATGTAAGTGGGTTATTAAAATCTCCCACTATTATTGCATTGTTGTTAATTTCCCCTTTCATACATGTTAGTAATTGTCTTACATATTGTGGTGCTCCTATGTTGGGTGCATATTTATAATTGTTATATCTTCTTCTTGGATTGATCCTTTGATCATTATGTAGTTTCCTTCTTTATCTCTTTTCACAGCATTTGTTTTAAAGTCCATTTTTTCTGATATGAGTATTGCTGCTCCTGTTTTCTTTTGGTCTCTATTTGCATGGAATATCTTTTTCCAGCCCTTCACTTTTAGTCTGTATGTGTCCCTCATTTTGAGGTGGGTCTCTTGTAGACAACATATATGGGGGTCTTGTTTTTGTATCCATTCAGCCAGCCTTTGTCTTTTGGTTGGGGCATTCAACCCATTTACGTTTAAGGTAGTTATTGATAAGTACGATCCCATAGCCATTTTCTTTATTGCTTTGGATTTGAGTTTATACACCCTTTCTGTGTTTCCTGTCTTGAGAAGATCCTTTAGTATTTGTTGGAGAGTTGGTTTGGTGATGCTGAATTCTCTCAGCTTTTGCTTGTTTGTAAAGCTTTTGATTTCTCCTTCATATTTGAATGAGATCCTTGCTGGGTACAGTAATCTGGGCTGTAGGTTATTTTCTTTCATCACTTTAAGTATGTCTTGCCATTCCCTCCTGGCCTGAAGAGTTTCTGTTGAAAGATCAGCTGTTATCCTTATGGGAATCCCCTTGTATGTTATTTGCTTCTTTTCCCTTGCTGCTTTTAATATTTGTTCTTTGTGTTTGATCTTTGTTAATTTGATTGATATGTGTCTTGGAGTATTTCACCTTGGGTTTATCCTGTTGGGGACTCTCTGGGTTTCTTGGACTTTTGTGATTATTTCTTTCCCCATTTTAGGGAAGTTTTCAACTATTATCTCCTCAAGTATTCTCTCATGGTCTTTCTTTTTGTCTTCTTCTGGGACTCCTATGATTTGAATGTTGGAGCGTTTAACATTGTCCCAGAGGTCTCTAATATTGTCCTCATTTCTTTTAATTCGTTTTTCTTTTTTCCTCTCTGTTTCACTTATTTCTACAATTCTATCTTCTAGCTCGCTTATCCTGTCTTCTGCCTCTGTTATTCTACTGTTTGTTCCCTCCAGAGTGTTTCTGATCTCATCTATTGCATTATTCATTGTATATTGACTCTTTTTTATTTCCTCTAAGTCCTTATTAAACCTTTCTTCCATCTTCTCAATCCTTTTCTCCAGGTTATTTAGCTGTAACTCCATTTTGTTTTCAAGATTTTGAATCATTTTCACCACCAAAATTCGAAAGTCTTTATCAGGTAGATTCCCTATATCTTCCTCTTTTGTGTTGGTGGGCATTTCTCTTGTTCCTTTACTTGCTGGGTATTTCTCTGCTTCTTCATCTTGCTTATATTGCTTTGCTTGGGGTGGCCTTTCCCTCTTCTGGCCGTTTGTGGAGTTCTCTTTATTATGTAGTTTCCTCACTGTGTGTGGGATTGGACACGTGACTTGTCAAGGTTCCCTGGTTAGGGAAGCTTGTGTCGGTGTTCTGGTGGGTGGAGCTGGATTTCTTCTCTCTGGAGTGCAATGAAGTGTCCAGTAATGAGTTATGAGATGTCAGTGGGTTTGGAGTGACTTTGGGCAGCCTGTATATTGAAGCTCAGGGCTATTTTCCTGTGTTGCTGGAGAATTTGCGTGGTATGTCTTGCTCTGGAACTTGTTGACCCTTGGGTGGTGCTTGGTTTTAGTGTAGGTATGGAGATGTTTGATTAACTCCTATCGATTAATGTTCCCTGGAGTCAGGAGTTCTCTGGTGTTCTCAGGATTCAGGCTTAAGCCTCTTGCCTCTGGTTTTTGATCTTATTCTTGGAGTAACCTCTAGACTACTCTATCTGTCATTTCCAAGGTGGTTTCCCTCTGTTTTAGCTTCTGTTTGCTGGTTTCTTCAGTGTCTAATTTCCGCCCTGACACTAGGGTGCAGGTGGACACTTTTTAAAAGGCTCAGTTATTCAGTCCTGTTCTGGGAAGGGAGGAACGCTGCAGACTAATATCTCTGGCGTCCGTGGGGAGTGCTCGCAGCGTCTCGGCCACACTGGGTTTGCCCCTGCTCACAGCACATGTGCTGTCCCAGTCTACACTGCACAGGCTCTAGCTTGCTCTGCCGGGAACTGTCCGAGGCCGGCTCTGGGTTGTATGCACTTCCCAGGTCTGAGCGGCTCAAGTTCAGGTTCTCAGGTACCCCACAAAGGCGCAGACTTGGTTGGGCCTGCTTTTTGTGCCTTCCCCAGTCCAAGCAGCTCAGGTGACCAGGTGTTTGGCAAGCACGGTCGCTGCGACTTATCGCCTCCCCAGTCCCTGCCACTCGGTTTTCTGGGTGTACAACTGGCTCACATTCTCAGGCGGATATCGACTGGCCCGAGCCCAAGAAGTCTTGATTAGCAACAAAGCCTGCCTTCAGTTTGGTATCAGATGCCTTTCTGGGGCCGTGGTTGCCCCCTCCAGCTCTGGCTGCCCTCCCTGCCTGTCTCGGCGGCGGGGGGGTGGGGGGGATGGGGGGATGGGGGGTGGGCTGACCGCAGCTGGCTTGCTCTGCTCAGTCCTTTGTTCTGTGAGAGGGGCTGGCAGAGTCTTAGGTTAGAGCTTTCCACCTTTTCGTGGGGAAGCTATCCCAGTCTGCTTTGCTATCCCCAGTTCTCTCAGATTGTTCTCAGGGCATTCAAGCCCAGTCCTCTCTCTAAGCAGTTCAGCCGGCTCCTCCCTGCCCAGCCCCCGCTTGCTAATGGTGTATGCAGGCGTCTGCATTGCTTCTCTGGGAGTTACCGTTTAGTGGGTAATTTCCTTTCGAAGACAATGGGCTGCTTTTCTGGGTGCCTGATGTCCTCTGCCAGCATTCAGAAGTTGTTTTGTGGACTTTACTCCGCGTTCAAATGTTCTTTTGATGAATTTGTGGGGGAGAGCGTGGTCTCGCCGTCCTATTCCTCCACCATCTTGTTCCTTCTCTCAATCATCCAGCTTTTTGAATATGCTCTTCTTTCTATGTGGTTCTGCATGGAATATTTTTCTGCCTTTCTTTTGTTTTAACCGGAACTGATTAGTTCCTATTTGTCCTCGAGAAGCCAGTACAGATATGTCTTCTTCCGTTATTTCAGGAGAAAGAGCAAGAACATTAACTAAGATCAGATTTGTCTTTAGAGAAGGGGAAAAGATATTTCATCCTTCTTCACAAGCTCCGTTTCTGAATGGGGGTGTCCCTGTCTCATTTTCATCACACCACAGCATATAGTCATAACACCAGTTAGCATGCATTTCAGGGTAAATAATCCTTCTAAAGAGTTGTTTTCTATCTAGTTCATCTCTTCTCTTTATGGCTCTGAATAGCAGAACAATTGGTTAATCCTTCTTATTTGGGGAATAGGATGTTCATTGGAGGGACTGATGCTAAAGCTGAAACTGCAATACTTTGGCCACCTCATGTGATGAGTTGACTCACTGGAAAAGACTCTGATGCTGGGAAAGGTTGGGGGCGGGAGGAGAAGGGGACGACGGAGAATGAGATGGCTGGATGGCATCACCGACTCTGTGGACATGAGTTTGAGTGTACTCCGGGAGTTGGTGATGGACAGGGAGGCCTGGCGTGCTGTGATTCATGGGGTCGCGGAGAGTCGGACACGACTGAGCTACTGAACTGAACTGAACTGAATGGTGCCCTGGAACCCACTTCAGTGTTCTTGCCTGGAGAATCCCTGTGGACAGAGGAGCCTGGCCAGCTGCAGTCCATGGGGTTGCAAAGAGTTGGATATGACTGAGGGACTAAGAACAGCACAGCACATGGTGCCTTAGAGGATTGCTGGTGGCTCAGATGGTAAAGAATCTGCCTGCAGTATGGGGGACCTGGGTTCAATCCCTGGGTCAGGAAGATCCTCTGGAGAAGGGAAAGGCAATCCACTCCAGTATTCTTGCCTGGAGAATTCCATGGACAGAGGAGCCTGGCAAGCTACAGTCCATGCGGTCGCAAGAGTTGGACATGACTGAGCAACTTACACACACACACACACACACACACACACACACACACAAGATGCCTTTGGGCTTTCCTTTGGGCTTTACTTTTCTTCACAGTAAAGAATCTGCCTGTGAAGGCAGGAGATGCAGGTTCAATCCCTGGGATGGGAAGATCCCCTGGAGGAGAAAATGGCAACCCACTCCAGTATTTTTGCCTGGGAAATCCCATGGACAGAGGAGCCTGGCAGGCTACCATCCATGGGGTCACAAAAGAGTTAGATATGACTTAGCCACTAAGCAACAACACGGTGGCTTGAACATAGTAGATACTTGCTATGATCTGAATGTTCGTGTCTCCCCCAATCTCAAATGGTGAATTTCCTAATGCTGATGTGATGGTATTACCAGGTGGGGCCTTAAGAGGAACTCAGGTCATGAGAGTGGAGCCCTCTTGAATTGAATTAATGTTTTTATAAAGGAGACCCCAGAGAGATCTCTCACTGCTGCCACTGTATGAGGACCAAATGAGAAGGTGCAGGCTGACTATAAGCCATGAAGAAAGCCCTCACCAAAACGTGACCATGCTAGAAGCTTGATCTTGAACTTCCCAGCCTCCAGAATTGTGAGAAATGAATGTTTGTTGTTTATAAACTACTCGGTTAATAGTATCTTGTTACAGCCCCTGCAAAAAACCAAGATAATACTGAAAAGGAAAATACATTTAGTTAGCAAGAAAAAATTAAGTTGAGAAAAATCAGAAGAAATACTTCCACATTTACATCTACTAAACATTAACAATTGTAAATATTTTAGTATATTTCTTTCCAGTCTTTCTTTGTGGTTACCCCATGGCATAAGAGATCTTAGTTCCTGACCAGGGATAGAACCTGCGTCCCTTGCATTGCAAGCAGATTCTTAACCACTGGACTGCTAGGGAAGTCCCCTTCCAGTTTTTCTTATAGGCACAGTTTTAACAATTGCCATGTACTGATACTTTGCTGTAAGTTTCTTGCCTTTCTCATGTGCAGACATTTTTAAAAACAGAAAGATTATTACAATACTAGGAGGTTGATTCTGCCTCAACCCATCAACCTAAACATAAAATACTCTGTTTGGAGAATCTCGGGTGATAAGATAGTCGACATTCATTTTATGTATACCACCTGCCAGACCATGTGTTAGGCACCTGAGGAGGGAAAGAAAAATCAAGCTTGGTTCTGCCCTTGAAGCACTTACATGAGAAAGGAAGCTTCACATTCATATTTTATTTCCTAGGAGGTGACTCTCTAATGTTGGTGTAAGTTTGTTCTGTGTAGTTGAGATTATGCTTTTAAAGTACGAGAAAAAGAAGTTAGACCCACTGAAGAAGTTTCAGCAAGGAGCCCAGTTCTCAAAAATAAACAGACAAATAATCCCTGCAGATTATCCAGCCGCTGCAAAATAATTTTAACACAATATCCAGCTGATCATTTGGGAGGCAAGCAAGTCAGCTGGTGGGGAGCGAATGTTAGTGACTTGGTTGTCATGGAAACTTTTCTTCCAGACCAGGAGAAAGGCAGTTGCGGGGAAACAGGCAATGTGGTGGAAAAATAGCCCACTTCTCCATGATCTATTTCTCTGTTGATCCCAAGTCGACACCCTACTGGGGCTGGGAGTGGGGAGAGAGGCATGCATCCTGAGCTTACAGAGGACAGCAGCAGTTCCCTTGTGCAGACAGACGCATGGGACATGGTTCAAGCAAGAAGTGTGCGGATAAAAGTTGGCGAGCCAACGTCATACGTTTATTTTATTTTTATTCTTTTTTTCCCTTTTACTGTTTTTCTTTTTTAAAATGATTCCATGCAAGTTGTTAAAAGACTTATTATTCTCAGTTTTCCTCAGATACTGTTGATGTGAAAATTCGACTAGCATTTTCAGTTCTGACTCAAGACACGTCACAGTCTTGCTCAGAAATGAAGTCTGTGTCAGGTGGCTCAGTGGTAAAGAATCTGCCTGCAGTGCAGGAGATTCAGGAGACACAGGTTTGATTTCAGGAAGATCCCCTGGAATGGGAAAAATGACAACCCACTCCAGTATTTGTATCTGGAAAATTCCAGGGACAGAGGAGCCTCCTAGGCTATAGTCCGTGGGGTTGTAAAGAGTTGGATATGACTTAGCGACTGAGCACAGCATAGCCTGTTTAGCCCCATTAGGAAAGTGTTGGTCGCTCAGTCATGTCCGACTCTTTGTGACCCCAGAGGAAAAGCCAGAGTTAAGCTGTGACGGGTATGACTGTCAGTCTTTAAACAGTCTTTCAATTGTACATAGGTATAACAGTTACTTTTCAAACTTGGTCTAACTTGATTAGGATATTGTTTGTAAATGCTTATGATTCTTGCCAGTCTCTGTCCACGTTTGCCCAGGTTAATCTGAATTTACATAATCATAATAAAATAATTTGTTTAAAGGTAGAGTTACACTCCTAGCTACATATCCAGTATTAACATGCGTTATAGCTGTTTGTTCACATTTCCAACTCTTTCTTCTAATCTGTGAGCTCTTCAGTGCTTTGAATGGTGCCTTGTTTATCTTTGTGAGCTTACTATTATGCTCAGTTCTTTATACAATTTTTTAAAATTTAAAAGAAAATTTTGATGTGGACCATTTTTAAAAAAGCCTCTGTTGAACTTGTTGCAATGTTACTTCTGTTATATATATATATATATATTTTTTTTTTTGCACAAGGCACCTGGGATTCTTAGCTCCCCAACCAGGGATCGAGCATTCACAACTGTATTGGAGGGTGAAGTCTTAACCAGGTGATCACCAGGGAAGTCCCAATGCTCAGTTCTCAAGTGTTTGATTCATGGAGCAACTTCTGGGTGCTAGTCTCTGGGATATACTGGTAAACAATGCTTGTTAAATGAATAATTGGATGGATGGATGACTATATTCTGGATTTCCTTGGTTTTCTGTGTTTTGAAGAGCTGAACAATTATTTCATAATCCATCACACAATTATTTTCCTGGTGGCAGCTTTGTAAGTTGTAGAAAATAGTTAAGATAGAACCTCTGTAGTGAAAGTGAAGTCGCTCAGTCGTGTCCAACTCTTTGCAACCCCGTGAACTGTAGCCCACCAGGCTCCTCCGTCCGTGGGATTCTCCAGGCAAGAGTACTGGAGTGGGTTGCCATTTCCTCCTCCAGGGGATCTTCCCAACCCAGGGATCGAACCCAGGTCTCCTGCATTGCAGGCAGATGCTTTAACCTCTGAGCCACCAGGGAATCATCACAGACTGGTAAAGTCTTATCTTTGCTTTCTATTACTATTGAGAAGTCTTTTATTTGTAGGTTAAATAAGATCTACTGCTCTACTCAAGAGTTTGCAAGAGTTTTTTCAGTGTACATTTCTATTTGTATACAAAGACTAATCTCATTACATAAAGAGTTTATTTCTCTTGCACATAGTTATGTGGCAATAATTAAAAATATCTTCATTGTCAGAGATTGCTTTTTCTGGCCACAATATTCTCCAATTTTTCCCACTTTCTTCTTTGAACATTGAACATGGTCATAATCTCATACTATCATTTTTGTCTTTACCTCATTAAAAATTTTTTTTAAATTAATTTTTATTGGAGTGCAGTTACTTTACAATGTTGTGTTAGGTTTTGCTACACAGCAAGAAGAATCAGCTATATTCTTTCATATATCCTCTCTTTTTGGATTCCCTTCCCATTTAGGTCACCACAGAGCTCTGAGTAGAGTGCTCTGTGCTGTGCAGTGGGTTCTCGTTAGTTACCTATTTATCCATAGTTTCAGTAGTATATATGTCAGTCCCAGTCCCCAGATTCATCCCACCCCACCACCTTTCCCCCTTAGTATCCATGCATTTGTTCTCCTCTGTGTCTCTATTCATGCTTTGCAAATAGATTCATCCCTACCATTTTTCTAGATTCCATCTCTATGCATTAATGTACAGTATTTGTTTCTCTGACTTCATTCTATGACGCTTCTTTTCTTTACAGGTTTATTTATTTATTTATTTGTGACTGTGCTGGACCTTTGTTGCTGTGAGGGCTTTTCTTCAGTGGTGGCGAGTGGGGGCTCCACTCTAGTTGTGGTGTGCAGACTTCTTGTTGCGGTGGCTTCTCTTATTGTGGAGCAGAGGCACGAGGCCATGTGGGTTCAGTGATCGCAGCACGTCAGCTCAGTAGTTGCAGCTCCCAGGCTCTAGAGCTTAGGCTCAGTAGTTGTGGCGCATGGGCTTAGTTGCTCTGAGGCCTGTGGGATCTTCCCGGACCAGGGACTGAACCCCTGTCCTCAATACTGGCAGGCGGATTCTATACCACTGAGCCACCAGGCAAGCCCCCTATAACACTTTTTTAAAAGGTGCATAGAGTATGAACTTTGTCCGTGCATATAGCCAATTCGGTTGGAACCCAGGTCTGCATGGTGTGGCCTGTGTTCTTCTGTCTCCATCAAGTGACCTTCTCTTTATTCCCCCAGGTTTACTGAGATATAATTGACAATTAAAAAATATATATATATAGTGTAAAATTCGGAGAAGGCAATGGCAAGCCACTCCAGTACTCTTGCCTAGAAAATCCCATGGATGGAGGAGCCTGGTAGGCTGCAGTCCATGTGGTCGCTAAGGGTCGGACACGACTGAGTGGCTTCACTTTCACTTTTCACTTTCACATACTGGAGAAGGAAATGGCAGCCCACTCCAGTGTTCTTGCCTGGAGAATCCCAGGGACGGGGGAGCCTGGTGGGCTTCCGTCTATGGGGTCACACAGAGTCGGACACGACTGAAGTGACTTAGCAGCAGCAGCAGTGTAAAATTTGGAAGTTTGATTTTCACATACACCATGAAAGAACCACCACAATCAAGCTAATTCACATAGCCATCACCTCACATAGTTACCATCTTCTTTTCTGGATGTGTGGTGAGTACATTGGCTATCCACCCTTTTAGCAGGTTTCAAGTATACAGTGCAATATTGTTCATTAGACTCATCATGTTGTATGATGAGTATAACTTATTCATCATTATAACTGAGATGTGTGTCATTCTAGAACTTATTCACCTTATAACTGAAAGTTTGTACCCTTTGGCTGGCATTTCTCCATTTTTCCACCCAGAGCCCCTGGTAGCCATGATTTCACTCTCTGCTGCTATGAGTTTGACATTTTTAGATTCCACATATAAATGATATTATAATATTGTTATTCCGAATCTGGCTTATTTCACTAAGTATAATGTCCTTCAAGTTGAGCCATGTTGTCACAAACGGCAGATTTCCCTCTTTTTTTAGCCTGATTAATTTTCCACTTTATGTATATACCACATTTTTTTTATCCATTCATCCACTGATGGAAATTTAGGTTGCTGCCATTTCTTGGTTATTGTGAATGATGCTGTGATGGACATGGAGTGCAGGTGTCTTTTCAATACCGTGATTTCAGTACCTTTGGATGAATACCCAGAAGTGGAATTGCTAGACCTCATGGCAGTCCTATATTTAATATTTTGAGAAACTTGTATACTGTTTGCCATAATGGCTGTACTAATTTACATTTCCATCCATGGTGTGCAAGTGTTCCCTTGTCTACATATCTTTACTAACACAACACTTATTAAAAAAAAAATAGTCACTCTAACGGGTGTGAGGTGATACCTCAATGTGACTTTGATTTGCATTTTCCTAATGGTTAGTGATGTTGAATACTTTTACATGTATCTGTTGGCCATTTGTATGTCTTCTTTGGAAAAATGACTGTTAAGTTCTGCCCGTTTTTAAATTGGATTGTTTATTTTTTTGCTACTGAGTTGTATGATAAAGAAGATGTGTGTGTATGCATGTGTGTTGTTGTTCAGTTGCCAGGTCATATCTGACTCTCTGCAATCCCGTGGGCTGCAGCATGCCAGGCTTCTCTGTATGTATGTCTGTGTATATAGAAGTATATGTGTGTGTGTGTGTATAAATATATATGTATATGAAAAAAGTGAAAGTGAAAGTCACTCAGTCTGTGTCCAACTCTTTGTGACCCCATGGACTATAGCCTGCCAAGCTCTTCTGTCCATGGAATTCTCCAGGCAAGAATACTGGAGTGGGTAACCATTCCTTTCTCCAAGGGATCTTACTGACCTAGGGATCAAACCTGGGGTCTCCTGCATTGCAGGCAGATTCTTTACCTTTTGAGCCACCATGGAAGCCCACATGTGTGTGTGTGTGTGTATAAAACCTTTGTGTATTACAGAAGTTTTAAAGATCAATTTGTCACTGGAAATCCTTGCCACTGAACAAGCTTATGTAGTACTATATTTTTTGTAAAAGTTATTTCTACAGTGGTGTGTTTTAACAACACATTTGCTTATGTAGGATATATTAATAGTGTATCATAATCCTGATTAAAGTCTCATGTGGAATCAAGTATTCTCTCATTTTATATTATACCTATGCTGTTTTGAAATTATAATTTTTTTCAATGATAAAAGTAATACTTGCTTGTCACAAAAAAGTAAGGGAAAAGCATAATCCTAAACACTTAGGGACAGACACTGTTTTCGTATTTTTAAATTTTACTTTGTTTTGATTATACAAGTTAAACATGTTTAGAGAAGAAATTTAGAAAATTCTTTTAGAAATTTAGAAAATGCGAAAGATAAGAAAATGAAATCAATCACAATTTTGCCACTAAGAAGTGACACTTTTAACATGTTGGCCTAAGTACTTATCTAGATTATATATTTGTCTACCAGATATTTAAAATATGCATTTTATTTTTAACAAAAGAAACCACACATATTGGATGACAGTTTTATATTGTGATTTATTACTTCATTTTCATATTTCTAGGCTAATAAAATACTTTTGTAATGCTACTTTTACTAAGTCTATAGAATTCTATCAACTATAATTTATTTTAGCAGTCTCTTATTTTTGGTTATTTGTGTTATTGGGCTTCATAGGATCATAGAAAAGCCAGTCATCAAGGAGGAAATGAATGTGATAGAGGACAGTACAACTCTAGCTCTCAGATCTGATCATCTTCTGCCCTCAGTAAGAGATTTTAAAAAATATATTTTAACTTTTTATTTAAAATTTTAAAAAATCTTAGCTTTTATGTATAGTAATGACATATTTGGTAGAAAAGACTGAGAGGAATTCAAACAGCCTGATAGCAGAAAACAAATAGCTCAATTGAAAAATGGGCTAAAGACTTGGATAGACGTATGTTAAAAAGAAGACATGCAAATGGCAAATAGGTATATGAAAAGAAGCTCAACATCAATAATCATAAGGGAAATACAATCAAAATCACAGTAAGGTATCACCTCACACTTGTTAAGATAACTATCATTAAAAAGAAGATAATGAGTTTTGGTGAGATGTGGAGAAAAGGAAACCTTTGTATACTGTTGGTGAGAAGTAAATTGATAAAACTATTATAAAATGGTATAGAGGTTTCTCAGAAAATTAAAAATAAAAATACCATATGATCCAGCAATCCCACCTCTGGGTATCTATCCAAAGGAGTAAAATCATTATCTTGAAGAGATATCCATATCCTCATGTTTATTGCATTGTTATTTATAGCATTTAAGACGTGGAAACAACGTGCACACTTCAACAGAAGAATGAATAAAAAATTATACATACACGCACACAGACATACATCTACACACTGGAATATTATTGAACCAGAAACAAGAATGAAATGCTGCCACTGTGAGAACATGGCTGAACCTGGGGGACGTTATGCTGAGTGAAATAAGCCAGAAACTGAAAGAAAAAGAGCATATGATCTCCCTTACATGTAGAATCTGACAATGTCAAAGTCTTAGAAGCAGAGAGTGGAATGGTGGATTCCAGGCGCTGAGTGTGGGGGAGATGGGTAGACATTGGTCAAAGGGCATGTAGGTAATAAGAGGAATAAGTCATCATACAGCATGGTGACTGTAGTTAGCAATGCTTTATTGTATGTTTGAAATTTGCCAAGAGAATTTTTACTATTCTTCATCACGCTTCCGTTTTGACGTCTTACCTAATATTTCTTACTGGTTTCTGCTCTTATTATCAACTTTACACACTCTATTTCTCATATTTTAACTTCCAGATAAATAATATCATTGGATCAGAGCATCATGAATGTTCCTCTTGGGTCATGCTTTTGCTCCACACTGCTTTATAGGTCAACTGGCTTTCCAAGTCCAGTGGGAAGCAGAGAAGCAGGGCAGAGACAGAGAGAATGGCAAACTGTGTAACAACCCCGTTCACAGGTTGGTCTTTATTTCTGGTAGAAACTCAGAGCGAAATAGGCTTCCCTCCTCCTTTTCATTTTAAATTACATTTCACTATATATAAACAGCACTGAATAAATTTTATATAACCACTGGTCATTTGTATTTCTTGTTTTGTAAATTTATTGTTAAAATAAATAGAAATGCAAGCATTATTATTTAACTGGAAAATGTTTAATTAATGATGTTTTTATTTCCTGTTTGTTTGAATCAAGTACCTTTGAAGTTGGGAGAATATATTGGATATCCTTAAATCACGTAAGATAATTTAGGCCCGCTATTAATTTTATATCACAAATGAGTAGTTAATGCAGAGTTAGCAAGTTCATCACTGCTTTTTAATTAAACATGAGTTGATTGTAAAGAGAGAATTATTGAGCATTTGAGACATATATCTAATGACTATATAATTAGATGAAAATTATATAAGCAAGGAATGCCCAATTTAATTCTTGCTATATATTAGTTGTAGGAAAAATATGCAGATACTTCATTCACATTTATCAAAATAGCCTACAGCAAGATAATTAGCGATCACTTTTGAAAATGGCAGTGCTTAATAGACATATTAACTGATATCAGTCTTCCTTCAAATAGTCTATTAAGTGGAAGCTATTGCATCAAAAATAGTTTATCAATAAAAATAAAAAATGCCTATCTTTTATTTGAAAAGTTAATTGCACTCATATATTTTCATTTATTAAAGTTAAATAATAATTTTCTTTGCTTTGTTGATAATTAAATAACCATAATAATAGTCAATGAATCTCAATTAAATACTGATGGTAGTTAACAATCACTTTATAAAAATAATAATGATATGCCACAGAATCAGAAACAATAAAATGTAAACTTATTATATTGAAATAAGAAAACCATATGACTAAGTTTTATTTATTTGTGTTCATGATTAGGTAGACTTCTAATAATAACTTTAAAAATCATCTCTTTTTGAGGAAATTGCAATAAATTGGTAGAATATCATACCAGAGCTTTTGTATTAGGAAAGTGCTGACTGATTGAGGGCTACTCGGAAAAAAGTGAGCATTTCCAGTCAATTTGCATTATATATCAGATACCAATTTGTGATAAAGTTTACAAAGCTGAAATAGAAAATAAATAATAATAGCAAATACGATAATAATAAGTAAAATTTCAAGGTTTGGGAAGAATATCAATAACTTATAAGTAGTCTTTGGATCTACTTGATTACTGTAAAATTTCAATCAAATGAAATAAAAACAAAAGCCAGGAAAAAAGACTGCAATCTCAGAAGAAGGTCTTGGAATAAATGGATTTGACTAACATTACATGATTTTGTTTTTCTAATTGAAAGTCACATCTATTAATTAATCATAGAAGTAATTTTAAAAGTTACACAAGCATTAATAATAAAATAGAAAAAAAGTTCAGCAGTTCAGCACCTATAATATTTTGCCATGAGATTTGGTTTTAGTTTAGTTATATACTTGTGTGTGTGTGTGTGTGCACGTGTGTTGTGCTGCATGTTGATGGTGATATAAACTGTATTTCTATTGTAGGTCACAGCTTGTATTAGAAAGCCTTCTTCAGAGAGAGAGAACCAGTAAGGTCTATCTCTCTATCTATCCATAGATACAGGCATACTATCGAAATGCAGGCAAGGGTCTTGCAAGTCTTTCTGGAAAGCTTGACTGTATTATCCTGAATGTAATATGTAGGCATTAAAGAATAAAAAGGGAGAGTGATAGGATAAGATTTACTTTAGAAACATCAGAAAGAAGTGATATGGAAGGCGGATTATGGAAGAGTAAGGTTTGATTCCAGCAGTATAATTAGGAGGCAGTGAGACTGAGGAAAGAAGAGGGGATAGATTCGAGATGTATTTAAGAGGACAGAACTGATAGTCCTATCTGGCTGAGATAATGGGTGAAGGATAATGGAGTAAGAGGTGAGAAGGACAACTCATAGCTTTGTGCCTTGGAATTCTGAGCAGAGACCAGTGCCATTCAATATGATATGGAACAGGAGAAGGAGTAAGTTTTAGAGGGTACTTGATGATTCGATTTTGAATTTGTTGAGTTTGAGATCTTTGAGGACTCCGGGGACGACAGAGAATGAGATGGCTGGATGGCATCACCGACTCGATGGACATGAGTTTGAGTGAGCTCCGGGAGTTGGTGATGGACAGGGAGGCCTGGTGTGCTGTGATTCATGGGGTCGCAAAGAGTCGGACCCGACTGAGCGACTGAACTGAACTGAAAGGGAGTTGTCCGGTACCCAGAAGGATATTTGGGACTGAAGGTCAGTGGAGAGGACTAGTATTATTATGCTAAGCATTTGAAAGTGTTGAGCATTTCCTCTGATTTGGAAATCAGAGTCACAGACGTGAAGCTTCACAGAAAGAGTCTATATAATAAAAAGAGAAAAGCACGGGAAAGGTCAAATGTAACTCTAGAAGGAAACAGAATTTAAGGGATAAACAGAGGAAGAGAAGCCAGAGTAAATCAGAATCTATTTTTTTTGGAGGTGCCTAGGGGCATAAATCGGAGAAGGCAATGGCACCCCACTCCAGTACTCTTGCCTGGAAAATCCCATGGATGGAGGAGCCTGGTAGGCAGCAGTCCATGTGGTCGCGAAGAGTCGGACACGACTGAGCACCTTCACTTTCACTTTTCACCTGCATGCATTGGAGAAGGAAATGGCAACCCACTCCAGTGTTCTTGCCTGGAGAATCCCAGGGACGGGGGAGCCCGGTGGGCTTCCGTCTATGGGGTCGCACAGAGTCGGACACGACTGAAGCGACTTAGCAGCAGCAGCAGCAGCAGCAGGGACATAAATAGATGAACAGGGAAGCCTGGTGTGCTGCAGTCCATGGGGTCGCAAAGAGTTGTACATGACTGAGGGAGTGAACTGAACTGAACTGAGGGGCATAAAACTGTCAGAAAAAAAATCAATCAGTTGGTCTAAGAAAGAACTGGAAACTTTTATTCAAGCCGAATCTGAGGAATATAACCCAGGAAAAGCATCTCAGAAAGCTCTGAGAATTGTTCTGCCGGTTAGAAATCAAGGCAGAGTCATACGAGTTTTTTTGAGACAGAGGACTGTACGTCAAATGACGTATTATCAACAGTTTACGTACTCCAAATCTGAGCATCATCTTGGAGGTCACGTGACCCCTTCCAAGATCAAGAAGGAATAAGGAGTCCTTTGAGGAGTTGCTGATGCTAGGAGAACGTTGCGCTTTGTGGTTAAGCAGGTGCTTCTGCCAATGAGAGAAGTGTGCTCCATGCCTAACACAGCCACACAATGCACAGGGCAGAGAGAAGAATTTTTTTAAAAATATAAATTTATTTATTTTAATTGGAGGCTAATTTTTATATTTAAATTGTCCTTGTCTTGTCATAAAACAGGGATTTTACCTCACAAAACTAATTTGGATTCTGTATGTGTATGTGTGTGTGTGTGTGACAAGTAAAGGCCCTGCTTGGGGACCTTGTCTTGAAGCCGTGTTTCCATCAGAGCACATTGCTTTCACTCGGAGTATATGTTTACGTGGGAGGGCTGGTGAAGATAAATGTTGTCACTGTCTCTTGACCACACGAAGACAGACTCATTAAGGAGGCTAAAGCAGGAAGAGTCAGAGATAAGAAGAGAGGGGACAGTGGCATCAAATGTTGGTGAGCGAGAGAGCGAGATAAGGACTGTTGTCTGCCAGGCTGCCAGCCGCAAACAGATCGCACTCTCAAATTGGGTCATTTGAGGAGAGCTTAATAAAGAGATGGTTTACCAAGGTGTGGGAAAGGGGTGGGGAAGCCCCGTGTGATAGTGCCTTCCAGCAGGGCTGGTAATAGGGTGATGCTGTGCTTGTTCCTCTGCTTAACGGGGCAGGAGGAGGGTGCAGCTATTGAAACCTGGTGTGGGAGAGCTTTGCTGGGAGGCTGCCTGAAGGAGCTCTGAGATGTGATCCCAGGGCTTTGCAGGGAGGGGCTAAAGGGCAGGAACCCTGACCCCTGCTCTCTCTCTTTTTTATAAACTTTTAAATTTTATGTTGGAGTATAGCCGATTAACAATGTTGTGATAGTTTCAGGGGCACAGAAAGGGACTCATGATGCCTATATGTGTATCCATTTCCCCATCTCCCCTCCCACCCAGGCTGCCATATAACATTGAGCAGAGTTCCCTGTGCTGTACAGGAAGGCCTTGTTGATTATCCATTGTAAACATAGCAGTGTGTACATGTTGATCCCAAACTCCCTATCTCTTCCCCACATTCTCCCCGCTCTGGCAACCATAAGTTCGTTCTCTAAGTCTGTGAGTCCATTTCTGATTTGTAGCTAAGTTCATTTACATGCATGTGAGCTCTCCAACATGCTCTCTCCCCCCTGGAGAGTAGGGATTCTAGTTTAGATGTCATTACAGATCTTCCTCGGCTTACAGTGAGGTTATGTCCGGATAAACCCACCGTTAAGCCAAGAATGTAATACACTTAACCCACCAAACAATTATATTAGCCTACAATTGGACAAAACTAACACAAATCCTGTTTTATAATTATTAATGACTCATGTAACGTATTGAATTCTGTACTGTAAGTGAAAACAGAATGGTTGTCTAGGTACATGGTGGTTGTAGGTGTTATCCGTTGTTTACTCCAGTCATGGCGTGGCTGACTGGGAGCTGCTGCTCGCTGCCTCTGCCCTGCGTCAGGAGAGTATTGTACTGCATATTTCTAGTCTGGGAAAAGGTCAAGACTAAAAATTCCAAGTATGGTTTCTACTGTATGTGTATCTCTTTCTTCCCATTGTCAAGTTGCAAAATTGTGAGTCTTACCATCATCTGTATAACTTCAGTGCCTAATGAAGTGTTTGAAACATAGCAGGTGCTCAGTGAAAATTTTGAATACAAAATGTTCAAATGTCCCAAACCCTAAAAACATCCCAAAGGCATAATCCAAATGCATGAACACGGTCAGCTATTTTGTTCTATTTAGCTCTTCAGTATGGCCCCATCCCTCTTCAGTATATGTTATACATCTCAGTTTATCACTCCATTTGTTCCTTCCATAAGTATTCTTCCTTAAATGAATTTTAACCCCTTCTATCCAGAAAAAGTTCTGTTTTTATTTGAGAAGCCTTATCAGCTTTGCACAAATGCTGGAATATCTCTCATGTGATTTCAAGTTTATTGCTAAACTCTTTTCTCTCCATGAAGCTTCTTTGGAAAGCTTTCTTAGAAAGTAGCTTTTCTCCAGTCTATTCTGGTTCCATTTCCACCCTGATATTACAATGTCTGAATTCTAAGACTGACAGAAGTATTTCCTGTCTAACTGGCTGAAGGGGGTTGAAAGTTGCTTTTAGGTACTCTTATGAGTATTTTAAATATGGTTCTCTCATTTAAGAAGTATTTTGACTTATTTAGAAATTCTTAGTAACATTTTTGGAAAGAAAAGTGTAAAAAAGAATCTTACTTCTTCTATAACTCTTTAATTTCTTTTTGACAATTCCCATTTCTCTCTTCTAAGATACATAATTTGAAACCAAATTTTACTTTTTATTTCATTCTTAAGCCATAATATTATGAAGTATGATAAAAGCAAATTAGCCTGAACAACAAAATAATAAAACATAATGAAACTTGGAAATTCTAAAGTATAGAACAAAAGATAAATTTAAAATCTCTATTGTGAGAAAGAATATGGAAAATTCCAGTTTGGCCCCTAAAGGGCCCTTTATACAACAGGCAGAAGCATAATATATAAAGGATAGTAAATCAAGCTGAACTTAGTGTTTCTTTGTTTTTAATGGTTTATGTTTAACCCTTATGACTAAATGCTCCAAATGGTTGTTTAAATTATGGTAGTGGGATGAGTAGGCATAGTTGCAAAGGAAAAGCAGGATTTTTTGCTTTGAAATGTGCATATTTCACAGATTATGTGCTTTCACATGCCAAGACATGGTGAAATTTTGCTTGTTTACTTTTAAGCTTCCTAAGTACCTCAGCTGAAATGATATATATTTTGCACATAAATATTGGAAGGGTTGGGGGAGTCACTGTGATTCTTGCATTGTGGAGACTAGACAAAAGTGGATATCCGTGTTTTACGTAGTCCTGAGTCTTTGTGGTTCCAAAACACACCCATTTTATAGGATGGGTTAGAAACATGTTGCTTTTCAAAATAATCACTTAATATTTTTTTTTTATTAAAATACTGAAAAATATCTGACTGGATTATTTCATTTTGAACATATTATTTTTTTGGTGTGTATGAAATGCTATTTAAGTAATTGAGTGCTTTTTCCCCCAGTTGTTTGAGTGCTGAAAATTCAATCTTCTGTAATTAAAAATAAATCTAACTGAACATAGCAGTTATTTCCCACATACTTTATTGAAAGTGACAAAAGTGAATAAAATATAACCATGAATTGTGCCTCATTCCTATGACATATCAAACTCCCATTTCATTAAATTTGGGAGGCTTTTTAAAAAATATGATACTGAAAGAAGGGAAATAAAATTCTTAGGTTTTGAAAGATTATTAATAGATGAGATTTGAATAAGACTGATCAAATGCTGGAATGGATGCTTTCTTTTCTTTCTTTCCCCCCTTTTTTTTTTTTGATTGCCTACATTGTCTGAAAACTGTTCAGTAGAACAAAGGGTTTTATGGATGAAAGACTAGTATGAAGAAACATGAATGTCAACTCAGGCTCTGAAAGACAGTCTGCTAATGAAATATTCTAAAAGTCATTTTCAAGGTGGTTGAAAGTTCTCACTGATGTGCACCAATGCTTTTGATAAAAAAATTATATATATCAAATAATTACACAAATGTTGGCTCCAGGGATAGAGAAAATAAGATGAGTCCATATGCACCCAAACATTAATGAAAGACTTGTGTATTGTACTTTCTTTCCATGGGTAAAAATAACCAGACACGTGGTAACATTATTTTGGTAGTAAATTTCTTACTTTTTGCATCTGAAAAGTGTCCTTTTCTGCTATCTTGGTAATGCTAACCAACTGTGATCTATGATTTACTGCATTAATAGTTAGCTCTTTATGTGCAAAGTGTATTATCTTTTAAAATTGAACTTCCCCAAAACATCATTCAGTGAACTTGCCTTATAAATGCAAGAAGTAATGACTTTTCCCCAAAGATCCACTGATCCAGTCTATGAATATACATACCTGCCAATAACATCTACTTATCCTCTATTCTTGGAGAAGGGCATGGCAACCACTCCAGTATTCTTGCCTGGAGAATCTTCTGGACAGAGGAACCTAGCAGGCTACAGTCCATAGATTGCAAAGAGTCAGACTTGACTAAAGTGACTTAGTATATACGCATGCATCCTCTATTCTATGGTATACATTCTTTCTTTAGGATACACACACACACACACACATAATCTTGGTAATAATTTTGAAAGATGTATATTCCCCATATATTTATATACATATAACTATACTCGCCATATATATATATGACATATACATCTGTGTGGGTTTTATAATTTGATGGAACAGTATATTCAGATGTCCTTGGAATCTGTACCAGTTTTCTGTGATTGATTTTAACCAAGGAAGTTTGTTGAAGATTCTCTTTCAGGAATGTCTCTCAGTTCAGTTCAGTTCAGTTGCTCAGTCGTGTCTCTTTGAGACCCCATGAACTGCAGCATGCCAGGCCTCCCTGTCCATCACCAACTCCTGGAGTCCACCCAAACCCATGTCCATTGTGTCAGTGATGCCATCCAACCATCTCATCCTCAGTCGTCCCCTTCTCCTCCTGTCCTCAATCTTTCCCAGCATCAGGGTCTTTTCAAATGAGTCAGCTCTTCTCATCAGGTGGCCAAAGTATTGAAGTTTCAGCTTCAACATCAGGCCCTCCCATGAACATCCAGGACTGATCTCCTTTAGAATAGACTGGTTGGCTCTCCTTGCAGTCCAAGGGACTCTCAAGAGTCTTCTCCAACACCACAGTTCAAAAGCATCAATTCTTCAGCACTCAGCTTTCTTTATAGTCCAACTCTCACATCCATACATGACCACTGGAAAATGCCCAATATAGTGAGGCCCTTAATCAGGCTAACAGTGGTTCTATGACATGTTCAAGTTAATGGAGGCATGGTTGGTAGGATTTTTAAAATACTCTAAATCAGATTGACCATGGGATGTCTACTTTCTGCCCGTCACAGTCCCAGAGGACTGGGCTAAATTGCAGTGGTCTGACAACAGTGTTAAACTTTGTATGCCTGAGTCTGGGCTGGGCTTGGTTTACAAGAGGCAACTAATCTCTGGGGAGTGGAGTCTATCCCCCTTTCATATTTTAATGAATGGAATTTTAATTACATGATACAAACATAAACAAGAATTTTGCATGACATTTAATATTTTTGGGGACCAACCCAGTCCCAATCTCTCAAACCCATCTGCCTTTGTATATAATATGCATCATAAAAATGCCAGTTTATAATGCACTTTTCTTTTATGCTCTTTCAACTTGAAACTCCTTCTCAGCAGTCCATATCCAATCATAATGCTGTTAAAACATCAGCTAACATTCTTACAGTTTTTTTTTTTTTTACATACGTTGTTTAGTTGCTATGTTGTGTCTGACTCTTTTGCAACCCCACAGACTGTAGCCCACCAGGCTCCTCTGTCCATGGGTTTTCCAGGCAAGAATACTGGAATGGATAGCCATTTCCTTCTCCAGGGGATCTTTCTGACCCAGGGATTGAACCTGTGTCTTCTATATTGGTAGGTGGATTTTTTTTTTTTACTGCTGAGCCATCTGGGAATTCCTTTTACACATGTATATCAGGTGACATACATTATATGATTATATTTCATATCACATTATAATCTTTGAATATTTTTATATGTTTTATACTAGTCAGGTTCTAGAGCTGAGGGGCTAGCGCTTACTCATTAAAAAAATTCCCAGCATCAAAAGTAGGCACTCAGTGAGTGAATATTAGTTTTAAAAAATTGTTCAAACGTAAATAAAAATGTGTAAAATAGTGTTTTTACAATTAATAAGGAAGCATAAAAGAAGATGGAGACCAAGATGTGGTGACATTGAGATAGTAGAAAAAATGGAATCACCTTGTAGAGAAATTGGGACCCTTGTGCACTGTTGGTAGAAATATAAAATGGTGCAGCTGCCATGGAAACTGTATAAGTTCCCCCCAAATTAAGAATGTAATTCTTACATGACTCAGCAATGCCACTTCTGTGTATATATCTAACAGAATTGAAAACAGAGTCTCAAAGAGGTGTTTGCACAACCATGTTCATAGCAGCATAATTCATAACTGCCAAAAGATTGAAGCAATCCAAGTGTTGGATGAATTGATAAACAAACTGTGGTATATACATACAATGGAGTCTTAAAAAGGAGGGAAATTCTAATGCTTGCTACAACATGGATGAACCTTGAGGACATTCGGCTAAGTGAAATAAGCAAGATGCAAAAAGGCAAATGCTGTGATTAAGTACCTAGAGTAGTAAAATTTCGTAGAGAAAGAAAATTGAAGGTTAGTTGGTTGCTAGCGACTCAGAAGGAGGGGAAATGAGTTATTTTATGGGTGTAGCATTTCAGTTTTGCAAGATAAAAATAATTTTTGAGATTGGTTGTACAAAAATGTGAGTATACTTAAAGGAGTACGTCGACTGTATATTGTCACCCTGCTTATTTAACTTATATGCAGAGTACATCATGAGAAACACTGGGCTGGAAGAATCACAGCTGAAATCAAGATTGCCAGGAGAAATATCAATAACCTCAGATATGCTGATGACACCACCCTTATGGAAGAAAGAGAAGAAGAACTAAAAAGCCTCTTGATGAAAGTGAAAGAGGAGAGTGAAAAAGTTGGCTTAAAGCTCAACATTCAGAAAACTAAGATCATGGCATCTGGTCCCATCACTTCATGGCAAATAGATGGGGAAACATCTTTTTTTGGGCTCCAAAATCACTGCAGATGGTGACTGCAGTCATGAAATTAAAAGACGCTTACTCCTTGGAAGAAAAGTTATGACCAACCTAGACAGCATATTAAAAAGCAGAGACATTACTTTGTCAACAAAGGTCTGTCTAGTCAAGGCTATGGTTCTTCCAGTAGTCATGTATGGATGTGAGAGTTAGACTATAAAGAAAGCTGAGCGCCGAAGAATGGATGCTTTTGAACTGTGGTGCTGGAGAAGACTCTTGAGAGTCCCTTGGACTGCAAGGAGATCCAACCAGTCCATCCTAAAGGAGATCAGTCCTGGGTGTTCATTGGAAGGACTGATGTTGAAGCTGAAACTCCAATACTTTGGCCACCTGATGCGAAGAATTGACTCATTGGAAAAGACCCTGATGCTGGGAGGGATTGGGGTTAGGAGGAGAAGGGGACGACAGAGAATGAGATGGCTGGATGGCATCACCAACTCAATGGACATGAGTTTGGGTAAACTCCGGGAGTTGGTGATGGACAGGGAGGCCTGGTGTGCTGAGATTCATGGGGTTGCAAAGAGTCAGGCACGACTGAGCGACTGAACTGAACTGAATTGATACTTAACACTGCTGAATTGTATGACTTCACAGTGGTTAGAGGGTAAATTTTATCTTAATTATATTTTACCATAATTTAATATAACTGAAAAAGAAGTCATCCTCATTATGTATATTGCAATTATGTCAGATTAATTCATCCCAAAGGTATTTTAAAATCTATAATTTTGGTTATACATTTTGGGGCAGCTGCGTACATGCAAAGCTGCTTCAGTTGTGTCTGATTCTTTGCAATCCTATGGACTGTAGCCTGCCAGGCTCCTCTGTCCATAGTATTCTCCAGGTGAGAACACTAGAGTGGGTTGCCGCACCTTCCTCCAGGGGATCTTCCCAACTCAGGGATCAAACCTGCATCTCCTGGGTCTCCTACAGCTTCTGCCCTTGCAGGCAAATTCTTTATCCCTGAGCCACTGGGGAAGCTCCTTTGGGGCAGGTAGTTTACGCTTATTTTTACTTTTTTTTTTTTTTTTACTGAAGTATAGTTAATTTACAATGTTGTGCTAATTTCCGCTGAGCAGCAAAGTGACTCAGTTATATGCATTCCTTTTTGAGGATCTTTTCCATTATGGTTTATCCCAGGAGATTGGTTACAGTTCCTTGTGCTATACAGTAGGACCTTGTTTATCCATTCTGAATTTAGTAGTTGGCATCTACTAACCCCCTCCAGTGGTCATGTATGGATGTGAGAGTTGGACTGTGAAGAAAGCTGAGCACCGAAGAATTGATGCTTTTGAACTGTGGTGCTGGAGAAGACTCTTGAGAGTCCCTTGGACTGCAAGGAGAGCCAACCAGTCCATTCTAAAGGAGATCAGTCCTGGGTGTTCATTGGAAGGACTGATGCTAAAGCTGAAACTCCAATACTTTGGCCACCTCATGTGACAAGTTGACTCACTGGAAAAGAGTCTGATGCTGGGAGGGATTGGGGGCGGGAGGAGACGGGGACGACAGAGAATGAGATGGCTGGATGGCATCACTGACTCGATGGACATGAGTTTGAGTGAACTCCGGGAGTTAGTGATGGACAGGGAGGCCTGGCATGCTGTGATTCATGGGGTCACAAAGAGTCGGACATGACTGAGCGACTGAACTGAACTGAACTGAACCCCCTCCAGTCCCTTCCTCTCTGTTCCTACCTTTCCCTTGCTAATCACAAATCTCTGTGAGTCTGTTTCTGTTTCGTAGAGTATACGTATAAGTAATATAATATGGTATTTGTCTTTCTCTTTCTGACTTGCTTCACTTAGTGTGCTAATTTTAGTCACATTCATGTTGCTAGAAATGGTACTGTTTCATTCTTTCTTATGGCTTAGTAGTATTCCATTGCTGTATATACACCACATCTTCTTTATCCATTTATCTGTTGATGGACATTTAGGTTGTTTCCACATCTGGACTATTGTAAATAGTGCTGCTATGAGCATAAGAGTGCATGTATATTTTTCACTTATAGTTTTGTTTGGGTATATGTCCAGGAGTGGGATTGCTCGATCATATGGTAGTTCTGTTTTTAGTTTTCTGAGGAACTCCATATTGTTTTCCACAGTGGCTACACCAACTTACATTCCCACCAACAGCAAAGAAATATTTTTGGGGCAGATAGTTTAAATACAGACTATCTGGTTGTTATAGAAATATTCACAGGCAAAAAGGAATTTACTGTTTTATAATTTTAAAACCAATCCACTAAGATGTATTTATTGCATGTTCACAGTGTTTCATAGCTTTTAGTCATTGGGAAAAAGGATAAAATAAATATCACTCGAATATGACTACATTGGAGAGTTTTCATATAGTGGAGTCATAACTCATAACACATTAAGGGAATTGACACAACTGCTTCTATAAAGTCAAACTATCTGGAATTGTTCTAGAATAAATCTTAGCTAAAAATTAACTCAAGAAACTCAGAGCTCTGACACCAGGAAGAAAGGAGAATATTTCCGACAAGTATACTCAGTCAGTTAGATATGCAATGTGTTGGTGGCTTGAGAGTGAGATTTGAGGTAAGAAAATTCTGAATTTTAATCCTGGCTCCATTGGACAATTTGACCAAATTATTTTATCAATAAATAAAGGTAAAATATTTACCATGACATGTAACTAGAGTTGTGAGTGTGTGTGTGCGTGTGTGTGCACACGCACGCACATGTGCACGCTCAGTCATGCTGACTCTTGGTGACCCTAGGGGTTGTAGGCCACCAGGCTCCTCTGTTCATGGGATTGTCCAGGCAAGAATACTGGAGTAGGTTGCCATGCTCTCTCCAGGGGATCTTCCAAATCCAGGGATCAAACCTATGTCTCTTGTGTCTCCTGCATTGGCAGGCAGGTTCTTTACAACTGCACCCCCTGGAAAGCCCGTTAGATCCACTAGAATGTCTTAAATGCTCACCTAGCAATTGCTTTAGCAATATTATCTCTCTAGTGGAACAGAAAAGCCAAACAGAAAAATCTGACTCTCCTCAGTCATCTTTCAGCAGTGATGTAAGCCTTTTAAATCAGATCTGTTGAGTTTCATGTTCCTACCTCTGAAGCTGTTGGGGATGGCCTAGAGAAAGGCAAGTTGAAAGGCAGCTATCAAAAGTGGGGTCAGGGGGCTTGCTGCTCATGCGCAGACAGGGCCGGCATGATTAGTTGGTGTGCCGGTGGCAAAGAGCAGCGTGGAGGGGAGCGGTCCCTGGAGACGCCTGACCTATTCTGTTCTGTTCTGTTTTGAGGAGTGGCCAGTGGCACGACAGAGCAGGCCAGGGATGGTCTACACCTTTGGAGGACTACGGAACAGCGCTGTATGTGAGGTAGGACCTCAAGTCAAATGTAGGGCAGCCTCACCGAGCAACCACTGGTGTCATCTGTACCGGAGGCAGTCACCGAGCAGCAGCAAGTACCTGTGGTAGATTTCCAGGCAGAACTGAGAAAGGTCTTCTTAGCTGAGACACGAAGAGGTCATTAAAGAAGTATCAGAATACCCAGGTAGCTGATACCAAGAGGAAACTGATCAAAACAAAGGGGCTGCTTCTACTATTGGAAGCTTCTGCCCCAGCTTGCAGTGTTTGGTGGAGAACCTGCATCATACCTTAATCCGTAGGCTTCCTTAGGTCTTAAGGATCCCGAAACTGTCCTGTGGATATCGAATTTGGTGGAACAGCAATCGTGACTGTGGGAAAGAGTGCAAGATGCTGCAGCACATGGACTACAGGTGAGATGCGTCCAGCAGGATGGCTGGATCTTCGTTGGCCCTTTTAAGGCTTTTGACAAGTAGGTGAACTTGATCCTCTGTGACTGTGAGGAATTCAGGAAGATCAAGGCAAAGAATTCAAAGCATTCAGAGTATGAAGAAAAGCAAGTTTGGGGTCTGGTGTGGCACCCGGGAGAACTTGGTTTTCATGATTGTGGAGGGACCACCCTGTAAAGATACTGGCATTGCTCAGATACCATTTACTGGTGACGCTGGGGGTTGATAGAGCAGCTGGCAGAGGTGTTCCAGCTGGTGTTCCAATTCCCCAGACTCTTGCTGGATTAACAGGCCCTGTCCATAGGGCTGGGAGCGGGGGCATCCCAACAAGTAATGACCCCCCCACAGGGAAGAGGTATTGTAGCAACTGCTGCCACTGCCAGTATTACTGGAGCCCCAACTCAGTATTCACCAGGAAAGGGGGCTACACCCACACCTGTTGGTCAAGCAATCCCACCTCCAGGAATTATGGCTCCTCCACCTGCTATGGGGCTTCCCAGGTGGCACTAGTGGTGAAGAATCTGCCTGCCAGTTCAGGGGACATAAGAGACACAGGTTTAACCCCTGGGTCAGGAAGATACCCTGGAGAAGGAACCTATTCCAGTATTTTTGCCTGGAGAATCCAATGGACAGAGGAGCCTGGTGGGCAGCAGTCCTTGGGGGTTGCCAAAGAATTGGACATGACTGAAGCAACTTAGCATGCCACATAGTATGAGACCACCCATAGGCCCATCAGTTAGGCTTCTCATACTCGAGGGATGCCAATAAGCTTGCCCCTGTTGGAATGAGACCCTCCACCAGGAATCAGAGGTCCACCTCTACTAGGAAGGTGTCCACCGAGACCCTAGGATATTATTGATCCTTCTTAGACATTTTTTTTCCTGCAGTGTATCTTGTGAAATGTGTGCAGTACTTGTAAGCTTTGGTCCCCTATACTGCATTAATGTAAGTTAATGCATAGAGTCATTAAAAAAAGTGGGTTCAAAGGAGGTAGATGAACTTCACCTAGAATTTTCAGAGATTGATTGGGGATTGAGACAGCTATGAAGAGGAAAATTGTGGACCTAAATAGAGAACCAAGATTAGTAGGTCAGAGGAGACAATAGTAGATACCAACTTGTAAATTTATGGACCACAAACTGTATACCAGGTGCTTTTCTAATCAGTTTGCTTGTATTAACTCAATGAATCCTTTCAGCAACTTTATGCAATAGATACATGATTCCCCAATGTGTTCCCTGGTATCATCCCCAAAGGAGACCTGGGAACAGAGATTTGGATTCAATCCCACGAAAATTATCTTGGATACTTTGTCTTCTAGGGCTTCCTAGGTGGCGCTAGAGGTAAAGAATTCGCCAGCCTTTGTAGAAGACATAAGAGATGGGTGTTCAATCCCTGGGTCAGGAAGATCCCCTAGAGGAGGGCCTGGCAACCCACGCTAGTATTCTTGCCTGGAGAATCCCATGGACAAAGGAGTCCAGTGGGCTACGGGCCATAGGGTTGCAAAGAGTTGAACACAACTGAAGGGACTTAGCAGGGAGGCAGGCACTCTGTCTTCTCTGAGGGAGTGGAGAAATGGAACAAGGAAGGAAGGAAAACCAAATGAATTTTTGTGAATTAGTGGTGTCTGCCATGGGCAATCAGGGCTCCAAATGCCACTGGAAATCCTGTGTAATCTCGGAACTGTTCCACTGAAGGACAGAGAAGCTGGAGATTTTATCCATCATCTCCTACCCTTCATTGAGGATATGGTTGAGGATTGCTTTTGGGGCATTAGTCCCCAGGCACTGTCATGTTACCATATTCCGAAAGCACCGTCAGGCAGAGAAGCAGTCCTTGGTAACATAAGGAGTTGCCGATGGTGTCAGAGCAAAGACAGCGTCTGCTTCCTTGAGTTCACAAATGGGGAACATGAGACACAGAGTTAACATCATTCAATTTGCTTTATTATAAACCCATCATTGGATTTATTACAGAAATGGCGATCACTGACTGAAGCTAGGTTCTATACACTGCCTGTGTTAACATCAGTAACCCAGTACAGCTGAAGCTGATGAAACAGAAAATAGTAGAAAGACATCTTACTCATGAAATCCACAGCCAACACTGAGACACAGTTCATTGGTTCATTCATTCAATGATTGTTCTTTCATCCAAAAATTTGTTAAGCGCCAGGGTGGAGAAGGCAATGGCAACCCACTCCAGTACTCTTGCCTGGAAAATCCCATGGATGGAGGAGCCTGGTGGGCTGCAGTCCATGGGGCTGCTAAGAGTTGGGCAAGACTGAGGGACTTCACTTTCACTTTTCACTTTCATGCGTTGGAGAAGGAAATGGCAACCGACTCCAGGGTTCTTGCCTGGAGAATCCCAGGGACGGTGGAGCCTGGTGGGCTGCTGTCTATGGGGTCGCACAGGGTTGGACATGACTGAAGCGACTTAGCAGCAGCAGCAGGGTTGAGTTCAGTACTGTTCTATGCACTGGGGATGGTGCGGGGAGATGAATATAAGGAGAACAATTATGACCAGATTTCTTTTGTCATGTAGCTGGCATGTTATTAGAGAGACAAAATAATAATTTCAAATGACACTGAATACCTTGAATAAAAGGGACATCTATGTGGCTAGTTACATTGTTAGTCACTCAAAGCACCAGGAACTTTGCCATAATTGCTAAAGAAAAAGGAAACTTCTACTTTTTACCAGAATTAGACTCCTAAATATGATACTGAGGACTGTGTAGTTAGCAAGTGGATGGCAATACAGCAACGAAGAGGTGGATAAAGACATTGTAAACACATTGCCAGTGGGCCTTGGTGCACACCTGCCCTGATTAGAATGATGAATTGTGATATTTCAAAAGGAAGAAAGTAGTTGTGTATATTATTCTTTATTTATCTTTGCATAAAAGATTAAAAGCAATCGTCACATACTCTGTATCATTCATTCTTAGTGTATTGAATGTGTGCTCAGATGTGTGATAACTCTGGTTCAGGGATTAAGAACTTCTTTAGAGCATGCTTTTTTTTTTTTTTGGCCACCCTGCTTGGCTTTCAGGATCTTAGTTTCCTGACCAGAGGTTAAACCCAGGCCTCAGCAGTGAAAGCGTGGAGTCCTAACCACTTGTCTGCCAGGCAGTTCCTGGGGCATGCTTCTTCCTATGCCCCAGGAGTGTTGTTTGAGTTACATATTGTAGGTCATACTTGGAGACTAGTCTGTCGTGGGATGTTTATAATCAAAGACTGCTCATGCATTCCCTCATTATTTTTATTCTCATTCTCATAGTTACTGAGTGCCCGTATGGGGCAGGTACAGTGTGGGGAACTTAAATGAGCAGGAGAGACATGGTAACTGGGGCTCATGTTCTAGTCGGGGCACCTGACGACAGGTAAACAAGAAACTGATCAACAAAATTGCTAACAAGCCCCAGCAGGGTCCTCCTGCCCAGCGCTGTTCAAGCCAATAGAATGATACTGAGTTCGGTCCAGAAGCGGAGGAACGTTTTACTCTCTGATCAGAAAAATGGAGAGGTGTGAGCTTTTGCCCTCTGAGCGCTGAAGAATTGATGCTTTTGAACTGTGGTGTTGGAGAAGACTTTTGAAAATCCCTTGGATAGCAAGCAGATCAAATCAGTCAATCCTCAAGGAAATCAACCCTGAATATTCACTGGAAGGACTGATGCTGAAGCTGAAGCTCCAATACTTTGGCCACCTGATGCCAAGAAGTGACTCATTGGAAAAGACCCTGATGCTGGGAAAGACTGAGGGCATGAGGGGGAGGGGGACCGCAGAGGAACAGACGGTTGGATGGCATCACTGACTTGACGGAAATGAGTTTGAGCAACCTCCGGAGTTGGTGATGGACAGGAAAGCCTGGCCTGCTATAATACGTGGGGTCGCAGAGAGTTGGACACAACTGAGCAGCTGAACTGATGAGCCAGGAGGAGGATGAGATCTTGCCGGGCTGGCGCAGGTGTGCCGCTCACGCTCCTGGTAGGGTGCAGCGCCCCAAGCAGCGTCTCTGCATCCGCCTGCCGCCGCCGTCTTGAATCGCAGTGCGATGCGCAGTGCTTCTGCACAGGGCACGTGGAGCCCAGGTGTCGGGCGCAGCCTTCTTGCACTTGGAACTCTGGTCCAAAAGTGTCGGGTACAAGACCTCTGCATGCGGCAGCCAGTGAGCAAGTGAAACTTGTACAAAGGAAACGGAAAAAAAAGGTTAGGCTTTATTACCCAGCTTCTGTTTTTATTTCTCGGGAACTGGTAATGGGCTTTACCAGTGGCAAGTCCCTCTTCTGTCTGTGTACTCCTTGCAGAAGGGCGCAGAAGGGCTCAGGTCTAGCTTCTGTAACTACTGCCTACTGGTCTCGGGCGGTGGTGTAACCCCGGTGGAGAAGTGAACTCCCCGGCTATCTTGAGCCTACGTATGTTACCTGACCTTGGCCCTAACTGTTTGAATTGCCGAGCGGCGGCAATTTATCTAATCTTTTGGAGACTGAGGATGTTACCCAATTAGATGTGAGCACCCCCGCCCACTCTTGAGGTCCGTCTGAAGTGAAGCACCCCGGATTGGTCAGGGAGTTCTTTCCTGCTCAGGTTCCCACCGCCAAAAACAAAACTGAGTTTGGCGCAGGTGAGACAAGCTGTTTTTGGATGGCCAAGGAATGGAGAAGGGACGCTCATGTCTAAAGACACCTGCTCCCAAAAGGGAGGAAAGTGGGGAATTTTGCGGGATGAGAGGCAAGTGCATCATCAGAAACTGGGGCAAAGGACAAAGATTTCCAGGAACAGCTGGTGCATGGGCAGTCCCTCCCGCCCCCTTGCTCTTCCACAAATTGTGCTTCTGTGCTGTGCTCAGTTGCTAAGTTATGTCCGATTCTTTGCGACCACATGGACTGTAGCACACCAGGCTCCTCTGTCCGTGGGATTTCCTAGGCAAGAATACTGGAGTGGATTGCTGTTGTTATTTAGTTGGTAAGTCATGGATTGCCATAGCAGAGTACAAATGACCCCTTGGAGTGGAGTTCTTAGCATGGTAATGAAGCAAAGGTAACTTTCGGACTCCTCCAGTTTTCTTCTGTGCAGGTGCATCCCTGAGGTCAAGTCAGAACCGGTTTGGGGCGGTGAACCAGTGTGTAACTCTCAAAACATCTCTCTCTCTCAAAGTACAGCTGCAGAGCATCTCTGCTAAACACCTCGTATTATTGAAACAAACACAGAGCTGAATCTGGGCAAGTGTTCTTTAGCTCTCAGGGGCTGGTGTGAAAACATAGAGATCAACCAAGGCAAGAAAAGCAGTGAGCTTTAGCCTACTTTCCCCTCTATCTTGGATCTAGCCAGTTTGGTCTGGTTTTGCAGTGGGCCTTTGTGGCATCCTGTTGATGGAACACAGCTTCTGTGATCCGCCATATGGCCTGGGTGACAAGGACACTGGACAATTTAAGATACATGGCCCACATACTAGCAAGAGCAGCATGTCTCAACTACCTCATTGGTTATACTCCTCATGCCAGGAGCGACTATGGCCTCAACCAACCAGTTACATGGGCTTCTCTCCCATAATGAGTGCCTTGATGAGCCTCCTTGATGGCTTGACAGGCTGTGGTTTAGGGAAGGAAGATTGGCCCATGTTCAATAACTAGCCACCCATGGCCTCCTAGACCTCTAATGAAGCCTGTTTCCACATTGTCTAATTCTTCCTTATGTAGACTGGGGGATAATTGGATGGATCTGGCCCTTGAGGTGTAAGGGGTGGTTGCCAAGTTACTGGTTCTCAGGCCAGGTTTTGGCAGTTGAGTCTGCCTTATTTATTCCCTCAGCAGCCCCTCCACCCCCTGCTGCCCTTTTTGGTAACCCCTACCATGAGTCACTGCCACCTTTTTGGAAGCTGTACTAGTTCTAAGGGTTTCAGTATGCTTAAGCCATGTTTCAACTGTTCATTCTCCGCAGTAACCATAACTCTTTCCTTTCAAATAGACCCATGTGCCTGAAGGATGGCCAGTACACCCTGGGAGTCTGTGTAAATGTTTCAGGCCCTCCCAGTCCTGAGCTCTAAGGATCACCCCTGAGAGGTGTCAGCTCTGCCTACTGGGCGGAAGTCCCTGGAGGGTAAGCTTCTCGCTTCTGTGACTTGGGTCTGGAAGGTTGTTACAAATCCTGCAGACTTCTCCCCTCTCTCATAAAACTGCTCTGATCGGTGAACCATTCCTCTTCCATGTTTGGAGGAGGCTCACTTCCTAGGTCAGGGCAAGCAGAATAGATGGTGTCTATGGTTTCTGTACAGTT
The DNA here is from genome assembly GCF_049115385.1 of Moschus berezovskii. NCBI lineage: Eukaryota > Metazoa > Chordata > Mammalia > Artiodactyla > Moschidae > Moschus > Moschus berezovskii. The sequence goes on along the minus strand of NC_142481.1, from coordinate 36,666,725 downwards.
GTGCTCCAGGAGCCCTGTGGGTATCGTGGTGGCAGGATTTAGTGTGGGACAGGTTTTTATGGTGGACACTGGATTGTCTGAAAACATAGTCTGAACTTGAATCAACCTTCAGGGGGATAGCCACTCTGTTCCCTTCAGTTCAGTTCAGTCGCTCAGTCGTGTCCGACTCTTTGTGACCCCATGAATCACAGCACACCAGGCCTCCCTGTCCATCACCAACTCCCGGAGTTCACTCAAACTCATGTCCATCGAGTCGGTGATGCCATCCAGCCATCTCATTCTCTGTCGTCCCTGTCTCCTCCCGCCCCCAATCCCTCCCAGCATCAGACTCTTTTCCAGTGAGTCAACTCTTTGCATGAGGTGGCCAAAGTATTGGAGTTTCAGCTTTAGCATCAGTCCTTCCAACGAACGCCCAGGACCGATCTCCTCTAGAATGGACTGGTTGGATCTCCTTGCAGTCCAAGGGACTCTCAAGAGTCTTCTCCAGCACCACAGTTCAAAAGCATCAATTCTTCGGCGATCAGCTTTCTTCACAGTCCAACTCACATCCATACATGACCACGGGAAAAACCATAGCCTTGACTAGCGGACCTTGGTTGGCAAAGTAATGTCTCTGCTTTTTAATATACTATCAAGGTTGGTCATAACTTTCCTTCCAAGGAGTAAGCGTCTTTTAATTTCCTGGTTGCAATCAGCATCTGCAGTGATTTTGGAGCCCCAAAGATAAAGTCTGACACTGTTTCCACTGTTTCCCCATCTATTTGCCATGAAGTGATGGGACCAGATGCCATGATCTTTGTTTTCTGAATGTTGAGCTTCAAGCCAACCTTTTCACTCTCTTCTTTCTGTTCCCTTAGAACTTACTAAAATCTGAATCTTTTTTTAGACAAAACTTTAAAACAATTTCATTATTTAAAAAATTTTATGTATTTGTTGGTTATGCTGTGTCTTCACTGCCGCACGGACTTTCCTTTAGTTGCAGCGCACAGGCTTCTCACTGTGGTGGCTTCTCTTGCTGCAGGGTGTGGGGAGCTCGGGCTTCTGAAGTTGCAGCTCAGGAGTTGTGGCGTACCGCCTTTAGTTACCCCTGGTGTGTGGAATCTTCCTAGATCAGGGATTGAACATGTATCACCTGGATGGCAGGTGGATTGTACCACTACGGAAATAAACTTTTTATTTCATTCAAGTATAGCCAGTTAACAATGTTGTGATAGTTTCAGGTGGACAGCAGAGGAACTCAGCCATATATATACATGTATCCATTCTCCTGCAAACTCCTCTTCCAACTGGGCTGTGACATAACATCGAACAGAATTCCCTGTGCTATACAGTAGGGCTTTGTTTAAAACCCAAATCATAATGGAGTCCATATAGTGCTTGGCTGACCAGATGTTAACTTTTCAGCCTCCTTGAGCAGGTTGTAATAGCAGTTACTTCCTGAAGCCAAGGAGGCCATCCCTTGGTGGCTGGATCTTATTGTTTAGAGAAATAAACAACCACCTGAGTAAGTGCCCCAGTTTTTGAACTAATACCCCAAGGACGATTGTTTTTCTCTCCTGAATGTTAAGGTCAAAGAGTGTAGCTAAATCTGGGAGGGCCAGGGTAGGGGCCTGAAGCAATTACTTTTTCAGTTCTTGAAAGGCCCCTTTGCATTGTGAATTCCATTCAAAATGATCATCATCCTTTCTTTTGAACTTTGCATATGGAAGTATAACTAATAGACCGTAGTTAGGGATCCAGAATGGCAAAACCTGGCCATGGGGAGGGGGAATCCTTTAGCTATCTTCTGGTTTTAGGAGAGGGTGAGGCTGCAAATGTCTTCTCTCTTTTCTTGGGTGGGCTTCTCTGACCTATGAGAATGATGCCTGGTTGGGTCACCCTAGTTTGTGCCATTTAAGCCTTCTTCTTCTTGGACACCATATATCCTTTAAGGAGACTAGGTGGTTCAGAAGCCTCCTTAGGCAGGCTGATGATCAGGGTGTTGTCTGCACAGTGGAGGAGGGTTCCCTCTTCCAGATAGAGATCTTTTAGGTCTTTGGCTAAAGTTTCTCCAAAGGTGGTGGGGGGAATTTTTGAACCTCTGAGGGCAGGGCTGTCCAGCAATATTGTTGTTTTTGTTACATGTTTGGGTCCAACCACTGTAAAGCAAAACTTGCTTATGAGTCTGGGACTAATGGAATACAGAAGAAGTCATCTTTAAAGTCTAATACAGAATAGCGGGTCCTGGTGGACAGTAAGGTGATCAGCTGGATGCAGAGGTTAGGGATGACTGCAGGTATATAAGGAATCTTGGTCACTTATCCATGCTTTTTTTTTCAATAGTAAATACTGCAGTACTAAACGATCCATGACTGGTTAAATCCTTAAATGTGGAACCTGAGATACAAACCACGTATGCTGATGGCTAACAGTAAATTATAAGGGATTTTCAACTGTGTGAGGAGGGTTGGTGCCCTAAGCCCCTGTTGTTTAAGAGTCAAGTGTGCAGTCTTTGAGTGACTGCTGAGCCACTAGAAATCGCAAAGAGAGCCTCCTGGGACTGACAATTGTTGGTACATTCTGAAATATTAGTATTTAAAATTAATTATTCTTTTGCTGTTAATTCTTATCTCACGTATAATATCACTGAAGATGTTTGCTTTTTGTTGTTGTTGGAGTCTAGTTGATTTACCATGTTGTGTTAGTTTCAGCTGTACAGCAAAGTGAGTCAGTTATACATTTACATATATCCACCCTTTTGTATATTCTTTTCCCGTATAGGCCATTGCAGAGGAAGATGTTTTGATTGATTCATTCATGCAAAGTACCTATAGAGCATCTCCTGTGTGGTAGATATTTATGCTGGATGCTGAGGAGATGAAGGCAAATACTACACGGTCACCATTCTCACCACTTAAGGTGAGAATTTAATATAAAAAAGCAAGTGTTATACAACATCAGTCACGCAGTTACAGGATCTCTGGAATGTGCAGTGAGGGTCTAGTTTGGAAGGGAACATATGCAGAATAGCTATCAGGCAAATCATGGCATGCTGACATTTATCACCAACAACTGTTGAATAATGTCAACATATAAATGACAGAAACATACATGGCAGATTCTTGAGAGTGGACTAATTCTCAAAGAACCTCAGTACTTCACTAAGTAAAGATAACATAGAGGGTTTTTTAAAGAACTATTTCAATAAAAAATTTCCTTGCATAAGATATTGAGAAAATTCTGATTAAAAAATGAGCATATTTTTGACCTTACAATGTACTCCTGGGAATATTTTCTCAAGATGTATGTGTAAAGAGTCGGACACAAAGTTTTATTGTTTTAAAATGATTTTCTCCTTTACCTTGTATCAGCATGTCACACATACTCCTTTTTCTGCCTCTTCTCTCTCTCTTTTTTCTTTTGGCCTCAGCACATAGCTTTCAGGATCTTAGTTCTTTGACCAGGGTTGGAACCCAGGCTCTGACTGTGAAAGTGCCCAAACGTAACCACTGGACCATTAGGGAATTCCCTCTGCCTCTTGTTTTACTGAATCTGGAAGGTTTGTTACCTAAATTTCCACTGGGCCAATGCCATACTCTCATTCAGTTCCCTGTTTGAATTTCTTCTTATCTTAGAGACCATCTATGACTTCTTGCCACTGTCTTCTTATCCTGCTTTATTATGATATTATAGTTTATTGTAGGACTTAATCACCAACTACCATATTTATTTGTGTTCATTGTTTTTCTTGTCTGTCTTTATCCCTAAGTCTCAGAAATGAAAGTTCTCCAAGAACAGAGGCTTTGTGTTCCCAATCCGGGACAAGGTAAATATTGAGCAATGAACAAATATTGCATAAATAACCATTCAACAAATAAATAACATAAACAAAATAAGCTCCGTGTCCATCAGTAGATTATTCACCAGTGCATTAAGTAGCCATGTCATGAAATTCTAAGCAGCCTTTAAAATGACAGTTTTAGAAATGTTTAGAAAGAGTTAGTCGCTCAGTTGTGTCTGAGTCTTTGTGACCCCGTGGACAATAGCCCACCAGACTCTTCTGTCCATGGAATTCTTCAGGCAAGAATCCTGGGAGTGGGTAGGCTTCTCGTTGCGGTAGCTTCTCTTGTTGCTGAGCAAGGGCTCTAGGGCTCTCAGATTCAGGAGCTGTGGCACACACACTTGGTTGCTTGGAGGCATATGGGATCTTGCCAGATTAGGGGTTGAACCTGTGTCTCCTGCATTGGCAGGTGGGATTTTTTTTTACCACTGAGCTCCCAGGGAAGCTCAATAAAGGCATTTTTAATCCTTAGATTAAGCAATTGTGTTGAGCATTACAGATTTTGAGGATTTTGCTAGTTTCTCTCTCCAGAGTGACCCATACTGACAAAATTTTAAACTTGTCATTGGATTGTTATCCATTGCCTCTATTATTATATTTATATAGGCAGCCAGTGACTTAATGCTTAATTCAAGAATTTGCATGTGTGAAAAGTTGAGTGAAAGTGTTTGTCACTCAGATGTGTCTGGCTCTTAGTGACCTCATGGACCGTAACCTCTCAAGCTCCTCTGTCCGTGGGATTCTCCAGGCAAGAATACTGGGGTGGGTTGCCATTCCCTTCTCCAGCGGATCTTCCCGACCCAGGGATTGAGCCCAGGTCTCCCACATGGCAGGCAGATAGATCCTTTGCCATTTGAGCCACCAAATTGTCCCAATTGTGTTGAAAGTGAAAGTTAGTCACGCAGTTGGGTACAACTCTTTGAGATCCCATGGACTGTAGCCCACCAGGTCCTCTTTCCGTGTAATTCTCCAGACAAGAATACTGGAGTGGGTTGCCATTTCCTTCTCCAGGAGATCTTCCCAACCCAGGGACTGAACCCAGGTCTCCTGCATTGCAGGCAGATTCTGAGGGTTTTGCTAGTTTGTCTCTCCAGAGTGACCCATGTTGACAAAATTTCAAACTTGTCATTGGATTGCTACCTGTTGCCTTTAATATATTTAGTCAGGGACTTAATGCTTAATTCAAGAATTTGGTAGAGTTTCTAAGTGGAAAAGTATATAGTAATATTCCTGTGATATACAATGTTAACAGTTGGACCTAACTAAGCACACACACACACACATATGATATTTTTGCATCCTAAATATACACTTTTAAAATTGAGACCTAGTATATATTTTTAAATAAATGATAGTTTAATGTAAATAGCAAACTGTGTCTTCTGATTTTAATGTGGCTTTTGAGTTTTGGTTGCTTACTTTACTCTTTTCTCTGCCAAATTTAGCATTAGTACTGTTAGAATAGAATCTGTTTATTCCTTCAGTCTTTTGATAAGCCTGAGATCTTTAGATAGTATTTACAAGAAAGTCATGGTTCTACTGCTTCGAGAGTCTAAAAGAATAATTTTATGAAAATAATACCCCATATAAATGACAATCCTTAGGCAATCTCCTCGTATTTCCCCCAATATGAATCAGCCCATGAATTTCTGAGAAACATTAAGAATACATTTTAAACTTCTTTAAACTTTTAAAATTTTAAATTAAATGCTTAACTCTTTTTAAATGTGTGACACCATCCATCACAATTTTATATTTAGACACATAATAATGTATAATCTCAGCTTGCTGTCCACTTGTAAAAATGGGAATAGACTTGGAGAAATAAGCAATTTCCCAACAGAAAATTGGAAATTCTGCCAACCAATTCCAGGTGACCTGCCATCAATCAGTGTTAAATTCTCTGGGGCTATTGTTGAAGGGTATTGCTATTAGTGAAGGGCTTCACTGGTGACTAATGGTATATAACAAATACATTGAAGAACTATAGAAACCCCCCGAATTTGTAATTGTCTGGCAACTTTCCACAGAGACCTTTCCTAGCAATTGAGAAAGTGAGATTTTTATAACCTCCTTGTAGTTCTCTTATTAAAATACCTGTTTTTAGAAAAATAGGTGAAACGATTATGCCATGCAATTAAATTAAATTAGCTGACAAAATATTTCTTTATGACTAAGCTGTTTAATGTAGGCATTTGGAAATATGTGGTATCATTTAGAATATGTGCAAATGTGACAATTATCCTGATTCTGAAGTTAAATAAGAAGTCTCAGTTTGCAATAAAATCTCCTTGTTTGGTATTATTAAGCAATTATGATTAATGTCTGAAATGTAATGTTCCGTGGTTATAATTTTCCTTGTTTGCTTGAGTGAGTACATTAGGAATTCATTAAAAATGCAAGCCATTCAGATACCTGCAAACTACAAATGTAGTGAGGACTTTCTGGAGGTTAGGAAACATTTCAGAATAAGAAACTATGACTGGAGTGAACCAACAGCTGGCAAATAATTATGATGGATTTCTAGTCCTGCAATGCAGGGATAGACAAATGGGTTTGTTCATTGATGTCAAAAATCAAATCCATTCTGATGTAAAAATCTAATTACAAGACATACCTGCCATTCTTCTGACTCTTAAAAGCTGAAGTACGTAAGGCTTCAAACTTACAAAAGTGGCTTATGCTGTTGTGTAAGCCATGGATAAATGAAGGCAGCTACAAATCTGATGTTGTTAAAAAGCAGTTTGTCTTAAAGTAGTGAAAATAGTAAAATCCATTGATCAATCAATCCAGCATTCCTGGAGCACTAGCCTCACCAGATGGTTGTGAAAAGTAGATTAAATGAGGTATATAAAATACCAGTCTTGTGTTTGTTCTGTTTGGAAAGTGTCATTTAAAGTGTTGCTCCAGAGTTAGTTGTGTGCTGATCAATCAGTTGGCCTTTGTCTACTTAGGATAAAGTCATGCAGTAAAGAGCTTCTCCATTCTGGGAAGATTGTTGCCAGTCAAAGAAGGCTGAGCTCTGGTGTCACTTCTTATTTTTATGAGGACACAAATCCCATCATGAGGGCCCTACCGTCATGGCATTATCTAAATCTAATTGTCTTTCAAACACCCTACCTTTTAATATAATTTTATTGGGAGTTAGGTCTTCAACCTATGAACATTCATTCAGTCCATAACAAAGGGAATAAGGGCATCTCTTTAAAGCCTATAAATCATAACAGGTATACAAAGGAGAACTTCCAGAAAAGTAGGTCTAAGATGTCCTTTTGTTGTTGTTGTTGTTCAGTCACTAAATCCTGTCTGACTCTTTGCAACCCCATGGACTGTAGCCCACTAGGCTCCTCTATCCATGGGATTTCTAAGGCAAGAATACTGGAGTGGGTTGCCATTTCTTTCTCCGGGGGATCTTCCTGACCCAGGGATTTAACCCATGTCTCCTGTATTGGCAGGTGGATTATTTATCCCTGAGCCACCTGGGAAGCCCAAAGTGTTCATTTACTGTCTGTTAAAGAATGCTCAAACCACTGCACAATTCACTCATCTCACATGCTGGTAAAGTAATGCTCAAAATTCTCCATTGAATCATCGAAAAAGCAAGAGAGTTCCAGAAAAACATCTATTTCTGCTTTATTGACTATGCCAAAGCCTTTGACTGTGTGGATCACAATAAACTGTGGAAGATTCTGAAAGAGATGGTAATACCAGACCACCTGACCTGCCTCCTGAGAAATCTGTATGCAGATCAGGAAGCAATAGTTATAACTGGACATGGAACAACTGACTGGTTCCAAATAGGAAAAGGAGTACATCAAGGCTGTATTGGAGAAGGAAATGGCAACCCACTCCAGTGTTCTTGCCTGGAGAATCCCAGGGACGGGGAAGCCTAGTGGGCTGCTGTCTATGGGCTCGCACAGAGTCGGACACGACTGAAGTGACTTAGCAGCAGCAGCAGCAGCAAGGCTGTATATTGTCACCCTGCTTATTTAACTTATATGCAGAGTACACCCGGAGAAGGCAATGGCAAGCCACTCCAGTACTATTGCCTAGAAAATCCCATGGATGGAGGAGCCTGGTAGGCTGCAGTCCGTGGGGTCGCTAAGGGTCGGACACGACTGAGCGACTTCACTTTCACTTTTCACTTTCCACTTCCACACATTGGAGAAGGAAATGGCAACCCACTCCAGTGTTCTTGCCTGGAGAATCCCAGGGACGGGGGAGCCTGGTGGGCTTCCGTCTATGGGGTCACACAGAGTCGGACACGACTGAAGTGACTTAGCAGCAGCAGCAGCAGCAGCAGCAGCAGAGTACACCATGAGGAACACTGGGCTGAATGAAGCACAAGCTGGAATCAAGATTGCTGGGAGAAATATCAATAACCTCAGATGTGCAGATGACACCACCCTTATGGCAGAAAGTGAAGAGGAATTGAAAAGCTTCTTGATGAAAGTGAAAGAGGAGAGTGAGAAAGTTGGCTTAAAGCTCAACATTCAGAAAACTAAGATCATGGCATCTGGACCCATCACTTCATGGCAAATAGATGGGGAAACAGTGGAAACAGTGGCAGACTTTATTTTTGGGGGCTCCAAAATCACTGTGGATGGTGACTGCAGCCATGAAATTAAATGATGCTTATTCCTTGGAAGGAAAGTTATGACCAACCTGCTGCTGCTAAGTCACTTCAGTCGTGTCCGACTCTGTGTGACCCCATAGATGGCAGCCCACCAGGGTCCCCCGTCCCTGGGATTCTCCAGGCAAGAACACTGGAGTGGGTTGCCATTTCCTTCTCCAATGTGTGAAAGTGAAAAGTGAAAGTGAAGTCGCTCAGTCGTGTCTGACTCGTAGCGACCCCATGGACTGCAGCCCACCAGGCTCCTTTGTCCATGGGATTTTCTAGGCAAGAGTACTGGAGTGGCCATTGCCTTCTCCAAACAACCTAGATAGCATATTAAAAAGCAGAGACATTATTTTGCCAACAAAGGTCCGTCTAGTCAAGGCTATGGTTTTTGCAGTAGTCATGTATGGATGTGAGTATTGGACTATAAAGAAAGCTGAGCAGTGAAGACTTGATGCTTTTGAACTGTGGTGTTGGAGAAGACTCTTGAGAGTCCCTTGGACTACAAGGAGATCGAACCAGCCCTTCCTAAAGGAGATCAGTCCTGGGTGTTCGTTGGAAGGTCTGATGTTGAAGCTGAAACTCAGCCACCTGATGCGAAGAGCTGACTCATTTGAAAAGACCCTGATGCTGGGAAAGATTGGAGGCAGGAGGAGAAGTGGAGGACAGAGGATGAGATGGCTGGATGACATCACCGATTCAATGGACATGAGTTTGGGTAGTTGGTGATGGACAGGGAGGCCTGGCGTGCTGTGGTCCATGGGGTCGCAAAGAGTCAGACACGACTGAGTGAGTGAACTGAACTGAACTGAACTGAAAGCTGTTAGATTGTGAGGATGAGGAGCATGGCTTATCTCTTTCACATTATGCCCACTACATGACACAGGGTTCTGCACATGATAATGAATATGTAAATGAAAGGATGAGTCAATGAACACACAAGAGCTATTCTAACTCGAGGTTGCACAGCTGAAAGATAACTGCGCAACTTTCTTTAAGAATCATGCGTGTTCCCGTAAGATGAGACTTTATGAAAACAGAGAAACTTATCATTCCTTAAATTTGATTAAGTTATGATTTTACCTAGTTTAGAGAAGGCACAGGTGAACAGTTTGGCAGTTACAAACTAAAGTTTAACATAAAAACTATTCTATACCTTCTGGGTTTTGAGAGAAAGTCAAGTGAGATGTTTATTTTGCTACATAAATATTAATAATATCAGTGACTATATTGTGCTAGGCCGTTTTGTGTTAGGAGCTGTGCTAGGTACACTTGGTGCAGAATTTAATTCTTAGAACCATCTGCTTTCGTCTTTAAGGTTTTTGTTTGCTTTGGCTGCATGGGCGTCTTTCAGGGGTCTTAGCTCCCAAATCAAACCCATGCCCCCTGCCTTGTTAGCACAGAGTCTTAACCACTGAGCCACCTCATCTGCTTTCATTTTTAGAAGAGGAGTCAGGGTTAGAAAAGGGAAGAGGCTTGCTGTGTGCCCCACAGCTGGCACATGCCCCAGTTGGTGATCTCAGCCTGGCTGCTGTTATTCCAGAAGCTGTGCTTTTAACCATTCTACAACCCTACCAGATTTGGTCATCCAAAAGTCTAAAAGGCTTTAGTCATACTTTTTGTTTATGACATAAATTCAAGTGAGAATTTTTATAGCAGCTATAGGAAAACAAAAAAGAACCTCTGTAGCAAATAGCCAAGAGAGACAGTATCATCCAGAAGTAAAGCAAGATTCATATCATGTGGTTCTGTAAAAAGTAAAGTCCCGCTGATTTAAGAAAATGATCAATTCCGTGTGAGACAACGGACTGTATCAGATTTCCCATAGTTTGGCATTTGTCTGGTTTCAGTGCCTCTTCATACCACTGCCTAGGTTTACCACATTGCAATTGTGTTAATTTCTTTCCTCATCTTTGAATTTATCAGATATTTCTGTCTCTGGACCTTTGTGCCTGTCTCTGTCCCCACCGTCTGGAACTCTCTTCTTTAAATGCTTGGTTTGCTTTAAATGTTTGGATTATTGTCATCCTTTGTGCCTAGAGTATAGTACACAACCAATAAATATTTTCTGAATAAAGGAAAGAATCAGAGACAGATGAGATACTGGCCTTCTGAGCCTGATTTTTACACTGATTTCCTTGAGGTCTTTCTCCCCTACTGTTGAGATACGTTAAGCACGTGCCTTTTTCCCTTGTGTCTCCAGAAGTTGAGGAGGGAAAGCAAACAAGTGATAACTACTTGATTTGTAACACTGTGTAAGTTTCATGTTTACAATATTATATTTTGACTTCTGTATATCCCATTGCGTGCTCATCACCAAAAGTTTAGCTGCCATTTCTGATGAGCCAGGTTCTTACATATAATTGCCCCTTAAATCCTCAAAACGTCTCTTTGTAGCAGTTTAAAGACATGAACTTTGAAGCTCAGAGAAGTTAATAGTGTGGTCAAAGCTATTAAAAGATAGGAGTTCCCTGGTGGTCTAGTAGTTAGGACTTGGTGCTTTCACTGCTGTGGCCTGGATTCAGTCCCTGGTGGGGAAACTAAGACCCCCGCGAGCCTCACAGCATGACCAAAAAAAAAAAAAAAAAAGACCCAAACTTTTTGGGATTGACATGTACACACTGCTATATTCAAAACAGATAATCAATATGGACCTACTGTATAGCACAGGGAACACTGCTCTATATTCTGTAATAACCTAAATGGGAAAAGAATTTGAAAAGGAAATAGATATGTGTACATGTACAGTTCAGTCTCTTTGTTGTATACCTGAAACTAACAGAACATTGTTAATCAACTATGCTCCAATACAAAATAAAACTTTAAAGAAAAAATTATATTATTGTATTTTAAGAGATATATTAAAATTGTGTTTAAAAGAATTTTTCTTTTAAACAGAGCCAGCTAGCATTGTAACCCAGGTCTATCTGATTGCAGAGGCCACTATCTTTCCATTGTACCAGAGTGACCTGTATTTATGAAATAATCAGAAACATTTCTTATGGAAGGGAAGAGGTGAAGGGATAGGGACTAACTTTAGGAGTGGTTAAGAAAGATGTTTGTGTAAGGTGGATGTCATGCGTTTTCTTCCTTAAGTACATCCCCTTCTTAGTCCTGGGATAATTGTATTAGCTCTGGCTATTGTGGACAAAATAATATCTATCTAGACTCTTGAGAGAACAAGAGGTTGAATGATATCTTAATAGTAAAGAAGTTATCTTAGATAAAGCAAAAGTGTACTTTTCTCTTCCAGTAAAATTGAGGGAAACAGGAATTAGGATATAGAAGTAGGAACATACTACTTCTAGTAAATGAAAAAGGAAAATAAGAAACTGAGGGTAGAAGACATTGAATTGCAAAATTGTCTTGCCCTCACGTGGCATTTGGGCTAGGACATATAGAGAAACACCTCTGTCACTGAGCACTGAAACCTATTATATCAAGTGTGTTATCTTTGACTCTCATAGCTGGTGGTAGTGTGGGAAGGACCAGACACATGGCGACAAGCAGACAGAAATTTAATTCCTAGGCAGGTCTTCCAGTTAACTACCTGATTGACACTTAGATCTTTAAATTCTCTTAGCTTCAGTTTCTTCAACAAGAAATGAAGAATATCTAACTCTGGGGTTGTGTGGACTAACTTCAGTAATACTGTGAAATGCTTTGCACAGAAAAGGTGCTATATAAAATGAACTGTGGTGATAGTTAATAATATTATTAATGTTAACAATAATAATCCTTTGTAATGATAAAGATACTAGAAACAGTAATGGTGCATTATGTTGTACATAACATGTAGTCATTAAATAGAATTACTTATAATTTGTTTTTTATTAAGTAGTAAAGTACATAAAAAAAGATGCTTTACTTGAACTGTATATCACTTATGTACTTTATCTTAAAATGAGACATTATTCCTTTAATATTTAGTGCAGTTATGGATTATGCTGTCTTCCTTCATTTGTTTGAGTAATTACTTTCTGCCTGGGTCTCACAGGAACCTGATTAAAAATCACCAATAATACTGCTTTCTTTAACTGCTCTTCATGTTATTTAGGGAGGTGTGAAAAATAATTATATCTATTAACAAAAACTATCTACTTATGCAGCTGAGCATCAGTATGTTTACTTTACCTGGGTTTTTAAGATCATCAATGGCCATTTTTGTAAAAGTAAATAATTGAGCTCCCCTCTTGGAACCTGAAAATAGAAAAAAAAAAAAGACAAAGAATTCACAGAGTCACCCATACCTGTTCTGTGTACTAATCTGAAACTCTGCCTGAGGGTATGGCAATGCCCTCCCAACCTGAATTCGGTTCCCACCCCCTGGCTCTCAGGAGAGCAGGAGTTGAGAATCAAAGTAGCACCTGTACTAATAATACTTTTAAGACATTTAAGGAAGCCATTTATCAGAATCAGGATGTTTCTAAAGTGGTGTTTGTCAGCTGAGACATTTAGATTTGTTCTCATGACAAAGAAGAATGAGGTTAAATTAATCAAGCAATCGCCAAACTTTTGCTTTGGTAAAGAAATAAATAGTCTGAAAATTGGTTGAAGGATCCTTGTAGAGCTAGGTCTACGTGGTCACTGAAAAAGCATTTCAGAGGGAAATGTTAACGTGAGGTCCCATAGAACACTGAATCCCCTTAGAGGTTTCCCTCTTCTGTAGTAAAAACATAAAAATACGCACAGAGTAGTGAGTTTTTCTAAAAATGATTCTTGCTTTCATTTAAAAGGCACACATTCTGATATTATATCATTATGAATCTATATAATCTAACATCCATGAAAAAAATTAATCAATCTAGGAAAGATATGGAAAATTTAGTTTGAGTCAACTTGAGGATTATAACCTGGGAGAGAGTCTTTCAGAAAGCTCTGAGGACTGTTCCACCCTTTAGGGGTCAAAGCAGTTATGTACGTTTTTGAGACAAAGTGTGATATGTCGAATGACGTATTAACAGTTTGTACACCCCAGATCTGCATGTACAAAGCAAGTGGGGTCATCCCGGTTCCTTACAAGATTAAGAAGTAAGATTATTTCCCAAGGAATTATTGAGTAATGGGTCATTCTCACCCTTTATAAGATTAAGAAGAAATGTGAATTTCTGAGGAGGTCTGATTAGTGCAGATGTTCAATATGCAGTTAAGGAGAGGAAGGAGACCCAAACAGGTAGGAAAAAATTTTATGTTTTTTTTTTCTTGTTTTTCTATAAAATATAAATTTTATTTCATCACTACCTACCTATCATCATCATCATCTACCTATATCTCTCAAAATGCAGAGGCAAGTCTAGATCATTCTCATTTAACTTTTCAATTTAACTATTTCTTGAAATTCTGATTCTGGATACCAGAGATGTAGAGTTAATACTTCAGAGATGACCTTGCAGCTCCAGGCCTGCTATTAATTGGCTAGATAAACTTCTTTATCACTTTCTTTAACTAAAAACTCAGTTTCTCACCGGAGATTTATTACAGTGATGTGGGTAGTCTGGCCCAGTGCTACACAAAGGTCTGAGGACCAGACCAGCATCACCATCATCCCTTGGGAGCTTATTAAAAATGCAAAATCTCAGGCTCCATCCCAGTCCTATTGAGTTAGATGTTCTGGTGGAGAGGCCCATGCACACCTAGTTTAGTAAGTTCTCTGGGTGATTCTGATAAACTCTGAAGACAGGGTATTGGTACTAATCTGTTCCACAGGGATGATGCTCTTGATTTAGAACCAGAATATTTCATTGTAAATTTTATTCTTATTAGAGGAATTGGGTGTCGCCCTGAGCTGTCCACACTCTCTCACTTGGTAAACAGAGTATCTGTGGGGGTAAATGACTCTTCATGGATCAACTTCTTGGAGGCCTTGGTGCCTTTCAGTTTGGAGGCTCTGAGAGATGAAGCACTTGGTGAAAAGGCAATCATTGTTTTGCCTCAGAGAATCAGTAGGTCTTTCTGTTTTGAAATTATAGTTGATTTATAATGTTATATTAGTTTTAGGAGTGTAATACTGTGATTTAATATTTTTATAAACCATACTCCATTTAAAGTTGTTATAAAATATTGGTTATATTCCCTGTCCTGTACATTTTAACGGTCTCCAACCTTTTTAGCACCAGAGACCAGTGTCATGGAAGACAAATTTTCCACGGAGAGGAGGTAGGGCACGGTTTCAGGATGATTCAACTGGGTATATTTATTGTGCCCTTTTTTCATCAGTGATCCATCAGGTGGATATGATCTCCACCTCAAATCATCAGGCATTAGATCCCAGAGGTTGGGGAACCCCTGTATTACATCCTTCTGTTTTACTTATTTTACACCTAGTAGTTTGTACCTCTTAATCCTCCTTCCCTATCTTGCCCCTTCCCCTCGCCTCTCCCCAGTGGTAACCACTAATTTGTTCTCTGTATGTGTGAGTCTGTTTTTCTTTTGTTTTATTCATTTGTTTGTTTTATATTTTAGGTTCCACATAGAAGTGAAAATATATAGTATCCATATTTCTCTGATTAGCTTCATTAAGTATAATACCCTTCAGATCCATCTATATTATTGCAAATGGTAAAATTTCATTGTTTTATGGTTTAGTAATATTTCTGCTGACTGTGGCTCAGATCATGAACTCCTTATTGCGAAGTTCAGACTTAAATTGAAGAAAGTAGGGAAAACCACTAGACCATTCAGATATGACCTCAATCAAATCCCTTATGATTATACAGTGGAAGTGAGAAATAGATTTAAGGGACTAGATCTGATAGATAGAGTGCCTGATGAACTCTGGACGGAGATTTGTGATATTGTACAGGAGACGGGGACCAAGACCATCCCCATGGAAAAGAAATGCAAAAGAGCGAAATGGCTGTCTGAGGAGGCCTTACAAATAGCTGTAAAAAGAAGAGAGGCGAAAAGCAAAGGAGAAAAGGAAAGATATAAGCATCTGAATGCAGAGTTCCAAAGAATAGCAAGGAGAGATAAGAAAGACTTCCTCAGTGATCAATGCAAAGAAATAGAGGAAAACAACAGAATAGGAAAAACAAGAGACCTCTTCAAGAAAATTAGAGATTCCAAGGGAACATTTCATGCAAAGATGGGCTCGATAAAGGACAGAAATGGTATGGACCTAACAGAAGCAGAAGATATTAAGAAGAGGTGGCAGGAATACACAGAAGAACTGTACAAAAAAGATCTTCACGACCAAGATAGTCACGATAATGTGATCACTGACCTAGAGCCAGACATCTTGGAATGTGAAGTCAAGTGGGCCTTAGAAAGCATCACTATGAACAAAGCTAGTGGAGGTGATGGAATTCCAGTTGAGCTATTTCAAGTCTTGAAAGATGATGCTGTGAAAGTGCTGCACTCAATATGCCAGCAGATTTGGAAAACTCAGCAGTGGCCACAGGACTGGAAGAGGTCAGTCTTCATTCCAATCCCAAAGAAAGGCAATGCCAAAGAATGCTCAAACTACCGCACAATTGCACTCATCTCACACGCTAGTAAAGTCATGCTCAAAATTCTCCAAGCCAGGCTTCAGCAGTATGTAAACCGTGAACTCCCAGATGTTCAAGCAGGTTTTAGAAAAGGCAGAGGCACTAGAGATCAAATTGCCAACATCTGCTGGATCATGGAGAAAGCAAGAGAGTTCCAGAAAAACATCTATTTCTGCTTCATTGACTATGCCAAAGCCTTTGACTGTGTGGATCACAATAAACTGTGGAACATTCTGAAAGAGATGGGAATCCCAGACCACCTAACCTGCCTCTTGAGAAACCTGTATGCAGGTCAGGAAGCAACAGTTAGAACCGGACATGGAACAACAGACTGATTCCAAATAGGAAAAGGTGTACGTCAAGGCTGTATATTGTCACCTTGCTTATTTAACTTATATGCAGAGTACATCATGAGGAACGCTGGGCTGGAAGAAGCACAAGCTGGAATCAAGATTGCTGGGAGAAATATCAATAACCTCAGATATGCAGATGACACTACCCTTATGGCAGAAAGTGAAGAGGAACTCAAAAGCCTCTTGATGAAAGTGAAAGAGGAGAGTGAAAAGGTTGGCTTGAAGCTCAACATTCAGAAAACAAAGATCATGGCATCTGGTCCCATCACTTCATGGGAAATAGATGGAAAAACAGTGGAAACAGTGTCAGACTTTATTTTTTTGGGCTCCAAAATCACTGCAGATGCTGATTGCAGCCATGAAATTAAAAGACGCTTGCTCCTTGGAAGGAAAGTTATGACCAACCTTGATAGTATATTAAAAAGCAGAGACATTACTTTGCCAACCAAGGTCCGTCTAGTCAAGGCAATGGTTTTTCCCATGGTCATGTATGGATGTGAGAGTTGGACTGTGAAGAAAGCTGATCGCTGAAGAATCGATGCTTTTGAACTGTGGTGTTGGAGAAGACTCTTGAGAGTCCCTTATACTGCAAGGAGATCCAACCAGTCCATTCTAAAGGAGATCAATCCTGGATGTTCATTGGAGGGACTGATGCTAAAGCTGAAACTCCAATACTTTGGCCACCTCATGCGACGAGTTGACTCACTGGAAAAGAGTCTGATGCTGGGAAAGGTTGGGGGCGGGAGGAGAAGGGGACGACGGAGAATGAGATGGCTGGATGGCGTCACCGACTCTGTGGACATGAGTTTGAGTGAACTCCGGGAGTTGGTGATGGACAGGGAGGCCTGGCGTGCTGTGATTCATGGGGTTGCGGAGAGTCGGACACGACTGAGCGACTGAACTGAACTGAACTGAATATTTCTGCCTCTTGAGAAACCTGTATACAGGTCAGGAAGCAACAGTCAGAACTGTACATGGAACAACAGACTGGTTCCAAATAGGAAAAGGAGTACGTCAAGGCTGTATATTGTCACCCTGCTTATTTAACTTGTATGCAGAGTACATCATGAGGAACGCTGGGCTGGAAGAAGCACAAGCTGGAATCAAGATTGCCGGGAGAAATATCAATCACCTCATATATGCAGATGACACTACCCTTATGGCAGAAAGTGAAGAGGAACTAAAAACCCTCTTGATGAAAATGAAAGAGGAGAGTGAAAAGGTTGGCTTGAAGCTCAACATTCAGAAAATGAAGATCATGGCATCTGGTCCCATCACTTCATGGGAAATAGATGGAAAAACAGTGGAAACAGTGTCAGACTTTATTTTTTTGGGCTTCAAAATCACTGCAGATGCTGATTGCAGCCATGATAATGGGATGAAGGCCAGAAGAAGAAAAATTGTTTTGTGAACTTCATACTCAGGGAAAAAAGAAAAGTGTGTTGAAACATTCTGAGAAGGACCCAAGGCAAGGGAGCCCTCTAAGTGCCTGAACGGGTGGAGCTATGGAGAAAGACTGGCCAAAGAGGCCTTCTGATCGCCAGCTACAAGAGGCTCGAGAAAAGACTCTGATAGGGCCATAACTACAGCAGAGGCAGTCCGTATCCCTGCACACTTAGTGCTTCCAGGGTCCCCACAAGTCAAGCAACTGCACCACCTTCACGCTCAACTCTTACTTGGACAGAGCTGCCACAGGCAAAAAAAGTCTTGCGTTTATGCACGCCAGGTCACTTTGGTGTGTCCAACTCTTTGTGACCCTGTTGACTGTGGCCTGCCAGGCTTCTCTGTTCCTATGATCCAGCAGTTTTGGTTCTGTTTGTTTACTGATTAGAAGTACATAGTCTGTATAAAATGAATAAGGATTTTCAAGCCTAAAACTTGAAACAAATGTCCACCAACAGGTAATGGATGTACAAAGTGTGATATTTTCATACAGTAAAATACTAATCACTAATGGAAAGGGATGAACTCCTGATGTGTAAAGCATGGATATATTATATCCCAAAACACTATGTTGAGCAAAAGAAGCCAGACACATAAGGTGCTTATTATGTAGTCTATAAATTAATTTCTAGAACTGAACTAAGTCAATGTGATAGAAACTGGAGCTTTAGTTGTCTTAGGAAGGGGGGTTGACTAGAGAGGTACTTTGGAAACTTTGGGGTAATGGAAACTATTCTACATCTTGATTGGGATGATAGTTATGAAAGTGTATGTACATTGTCAAAACACACCCAATTGTACACTTAAAATACATTAAATTTTATGTAAATTAAAATTGAATCTAAAGTAACTCCCAAGAACAAGATGGTGGAGTAGGTGGATGTGGAGTTCATCCCTCTCTACAGATACATCAGGAATACATCTTCAGACAAAGAAGTCCACACAGAACACCAGCTGAGAGCAAACAGGAGTACTTGATCAGTGGAAAAGAATATATAGAATCATGCAAAACTTGGTAGGATGAAGATACTAGGGGGAAAAACAGGAGTGTTAGTAGGACTGGACCTGCCCTTGGTGGGTAGGGAAACTGAAGCAGGGGTCCAATCCCCACATCGGGGAAATTGTCTGAGTCAGAGGAGAAACATTTAAGGCTGAGAGTGAGACAGCTGATCTGTGGTAGCCTAAATGGAATGAGAATCAGACAGTCCTTACCACAGCCATACACACCACAGACAGGGACACGGGTTCCCTTCAAGGCACAGAAACTGGGAGCTGGAGTTTAGATTTGTGGAACAATCCCAGGGTGAGAGCTGCTGTTGAATGCCAAGGATGGATGGAGGAAATGTTGGGGAGGAGATTGTGGTGGGAGATGCCTGTGGAGGAAAGCCAGGCAGCCATGGAGGCAAGGCGATACTGCTGAGTCATGTGTAAGGGGTGGAGCCATCACCATAGCCTCTCTCTCCCCACACTGCCAGCATTGGCAGCTGAACAACAGAGAGGCTGGCCCACCAAATGCCTGATGCACTGAACTACAGAGTAGGACCCCACCCAAGGTGCCCCTTTAGGTGACTTATGTGCCAATGTTCAGAGTAGGACCCCAGCCAGGGGAGCCCCCTCTATGTTCCTGACACACTGAACAACATTCTGAGAAGGACCCAAGGCAAGGGAGCCCTCTAAGTGCCTGAACGGGTGGAGCTATGGAGAAAGACTGGCCAAAGAGGCCTTCTGATCGCCAGCTACAAGAGGCTCGAGAAAAGACTCTGATAGGGCCATAACTACAGCAGAGGCAGTCCGTATCCCTGCACACTTAGTGCTGCCAGGGTCCCCACAAGTCAAGCAACTGCACCACCTTCACACTCAACTCTTACTTGGACAGAGCTGCCACAGGCAAAAAAAGTCTTGCGTTTATGCACGCCAGGTCACTTTGGTTGTGTCCAACTCTTTGTGACCCTGTTGACTGTGGCCTGCCAGGCTTCTCTGTCAGCGGAGTTCTCCAGGCAAGAATACTGGAACGTATTGGACAGTACTGGTTGTCATTTCCTGCTGCCCTAGCCACCAACTTCCCTGAGTTCCTGGTGATGCCAGAACCCCTGCAACCCAAGCAGCTGCACCACCTCCACACTTGGCCCTCACAGGGCAAACCCAAGTCCTCCAGGGCAGCCTCAGGAGCAAACCCCAGTGGATGACCCACAGGCAGATGTGGAAATAAAACCACAATTGAAACCCAGGGGCAATGTGGCTAAGAGGAAGACGCAAAACCTCCCCACCAGCTGTACAAGCTGCAGATTAAATCCACACAAATAACTAGGCAGACTGTGTCTACAGAATATATAGAAGGACATTGAGAGTTCCCACAAAAGAAAATGCACTAGTTCTGAGGCGAGAACACATAGGAGTAGAACCATATTAGAATCTGAGCTGCCCCCACAGCAGGTCCAGAGATCAGCACAGTGTCGGAGGGCATCCTAGGGAAGTGGGGTGGACTGTGACTCCCAGAGAGGGAAAGGACTCTGACGGCAGTGACTCAAGAAAAACATTTATTATTCTTATGTTTTGACTTGTTCTGTAGATTCTTTTGGATTTCCCCCCGCCCACCCCTGTTGTAGTTGTTGATTTTATTGGCACTATGGAATCTAATTAAGCTTTTGAGCTTTTTTCCCCTCAGTCACATGTTGTTATAAACTTCTGCCTGTACGTTGGGCTTTAGCAGTTCTGTGGAATTTTCCTTTTTTTCCCCCTTTCTTTAATTTTTAAACCTATTAATATTTTTCTACATTTATTCCTTTGTTTGCTTTTCATACTGTTCTTTCCCCCTTGATGTTAATATTTAATTTAAGTATATAAATCTTATTCATCTACCTCTATTTAACTTTGCATATCTATTCTTTCTTTCCTTTCCTCTCAACATATTTGTTAGTTTTGTTTTCATTGCTTTATTCCCCACTTGGCCCCACTTGGCACCTTGCTTTAGTTTTATTTTCCAGTTTGTGCTTTAGTTAGTTTTGTTCTTAACTGGTAAATATAATTTTTGATTTCCTTTGTTCGCCAGGTCAACCTACTGTAATTTATTTTTATTGGACTGTTTTGACTTTGCTTATGGGTGTATACATATATGTGTATATTCCATTATTTTAATTATTATTTGCCTGATTTTGTAACTGCCATTTGTCTGGGGTTCCTCTTTGGTTTCTTGTTTTTGGGTATTTGTTTTAATCTCACTTAATGCCATAATAAACCACTTGTGAAATCTTTGTTCCTGACCAGAGATCAAACCCTGAGCCTTTGGAGTGGGAGCACTGACTCCAAGACTCTACCAGAGAACTAATCCTAGGGAGTATCAAATAGTGAGAACTCACACAGAGGAAACCCTTGAATACAAGATCTGGCATCACCCAACCACCAATAACACCCTGTGCAGGACGCCTCATCTAAACAACAAACAAAACAAAAATACAAACCCAGTCATCAGCAGACAGCATTATCACCTCACTCAGCCTTGCCCATCAGAGGAAAAACAAAGAAGCAAGCAAACAAACAAAAACTCAGCATAAATCTCACCCTATATGAAGCTTCAGTTCAGTTCAGTTCAGTTCAGTCGCTCAGTCGTGTCCGACTCTCCGCGACCCCATGAATCACAGCACGCCAGGCCTCCCTGTCCATCACCAACTCCCGGAGTACACTCAAACTCATGTCCACAGAGTCGGTGATGCCATCCAGCCATCTCATTCTCCGTCGTCCCCTTCTCCTCCCGCCCCCAACCCTTCCCAGCATCAGAGTCTTTTCCAGTGAGTCAACTCGTCTCATGAGGTGGCCAAAGTATTGGAGTTTCAGCTTTAGCATCAGTCCCTCCAATGAACATCCAGGATTGATCTCCTTTAGAATGGACTGGTTGGATCTCCTTGCAGTATAAGGGACTCTCAAGAGTCTTCTCCAACACCACAGTTCAAAAGCATATGAAGCTTACACAAACCATTGGACCAACCTTAGGAGGGCAGAAACCAAAAGGATGAAAGAATTCAACCTTGAAGCCTGGGAAAAAGAGACCTCAAACATAAGCTTAAAAAAAATAAGGAAAAGGCAGAGAAATACTACACAAATGACAGAACAAACTAGAATCAGAGAAGTCCAAATAAATGAAAAGGAAGCAAACCACCTGAAAAAGAATTCAGAATAAAGATAGTAAAGTTGATCAAAAACCTTGAAAACAAAATGGAGAAGATACAAGAATCAGTTAATAAAGACCTAGAAGAATTAAAGAATAAACATACAGAGACAAACAACACAATTACTGAAACTAAAAATACTCTAGAAGGAATTGATAGCAGAATATCTGAAGCAGAAGAACAAATCAGTGAGCTGGAAGATAAAATGGTAGAAATAACTTCTGAAGAGCAGAATAAAATAAAAAGACTGAAAAGAACTGAGGATAGTCTCAGAGACCTCTGGGACAATATCAAATGCACCAGCATTTGAATTATAGGGGTCCTAGAAGAAGAAGAGAAAAAGAAAGGGTATGAGAAAATTTTTGGAGATTATAGTTGAAAATTCCCCCAACATGGAAAAGGAAATAGTCAATCAAGTCCAAGAGGCACAGAGTCCCATGCAGGATAAACCCAAGGAGAAACACTCCAAGACACATACTAATCAAACTAAGACTAAACACAAAAAGAAAGAATATTAAAAGCAGCAATGGAGAAGCAACAGGTAACATACAAGGGAAACCCCATATGCTTAACAGCTGATCTTTCAGCGGAAACTCTGCAGGCCAGAAGGGAATGGCAGGATATATTTAAAGTACTGAAAGGGAAAAATCTACAACCAAGATTACTATATCCAGCAAGGATCTCACTCAAAATTGATAGAGAAATAAAAAGTTTTTCAGGCAAGCAAAAGTTAAGAAAATTCACTACCACCAAACTATCTTTACAACAAATGTTAAAAGGACTTGTATAGTCAAGAAATATAAGAGAAGAAAAAAGATCTACAGATCAACCCCAAACAATTAAGAAAATGGCAATAGGAACATTTATATCAATAATTACTTTAAATGTAAATGGATTAAATTCTCCAACCAAAAGACACAGACTGGCTGAATGGATACAAAAGTAATACCCATATATATGCTATCTACAAGAAACCCACTTCACACCTAAAGACACATATAGTCTGAAAGTGAGAGGATAGGAAAATATATTCCATGCAAGTGGGAAACAAAAGAAAGCTGGAGTAGCAATTCTCATATCAGACAAAATAGACCTTAAAATAAAGAAGATTACAAGAAATAATGAAGGACACTACATAATGATCAAGGGATCAATACAAGAGGAAGAAATAACAATTGTAAATATCTATGCACCCAACATAGGAGCACCTCAATACCTTAGACAAACACTAACAGACATAAAAGGAGAAATTGACAGTAACACAATAATAGTTGGAGACTTTAATGCTACACTCATACCAATGGACAGATCATCAAAATAGGAATTAATAAGGAAACACAAGTCTTAAATGATACATTAGATGAGATGGATCTCATTGATACCTTCAGGACATTCCGTCCAAATGCAGAAGAATACACCTTCTTCTCAAGTGTGCAGGGAACATTCTCCAGGATAGACATCTTGGGTCATAAATCAAACCTCAGTAAATTTAAGAAAATTGAAATCATATCAAGCATCTTCTCTGACCACAATGCTATGAGACTAGATATCAATTACAAGAAAAAAACTGTAAGAAACACAAACACATGGAGAT
Source organism: Moschus berezovskii (assembly GCF_049115385.1). Classification (NCBI taxonomy): domain Eukaryota; kingdom Metazoa; phylum Chordata; class Mammalia; order Artiodactyla; family Moschidae; genus Moschus; species Moschus berezovskii. Next base: position 36,643,247 of record NC_142481.1, on the reverse strand, counting down.
TAAACAACACGTTTCTAAATGACCAACAGGTTACTGAAGAAATCAAAAGAGAAATAAAAAATTTCTAGAAACAAATGACAATGAAACACAACTCAAAACCTATGGGATGCAGCAAAAGTAGTTCTAAGAGGGAAGTTTATAGCAATATAATCCTGCCTCAAGAAACAAGAAAAGCATTGAATAGCCAACCTAACTTTACACCTAAAACAACTGGAAAAAGAACAAAAAACCCCAAAATTTGAAGAAAGAAAGAAATCATAAAGATCAGAGCAGAAATAAGTGAAAAAGAAATGAAAGAAGCAATAGTAAAGGTTAGTAAAACTAAAAGCTGGTTCTTTGAGAAGATAAACAAAATTGACAAACCTTCATTAGACTCATCAAGAAAAAAAGAGAAGAATCAAATCAACAAAATTAGAAATGAGAAAGAGAGGGTACAACAGACAATGCAGAAATACAAAGGATTATAAGAGACTATTACAAACAACTATATGGCAATAAAATGGATAACCTGGAAGAAGTAGACAGATTCTTAGAAAAGTTCAGTCTTCCAAGACTGAACCAGAAAGAAATGGAAATTATGAACAACCCAATTACAAGCACTGAAATTGAATCTGTGATCAAAAATCTTCAGAAAAACAAAAGCTCGGATCAGATGGCTTCACAGGAGAATTCTGTCAAACATTTAGAGAAGAGTGAATGCTTATCCTTCTAAAACTCTTTCAAAAAATTACAAAGGAAGGAACACTTCCAAACTTATTCTACGAGGCCACCTCACCCTGATACCAAAACCAGACAAAGAGACACAAAAAAGAAAACCACAGGCCAACATCACTGATGAGCATAGATGCAAAGATCCTCAACAAAATTTTAGCAAACAGAATTCAGCAACACATCAAAAAGCTCATACACCATGATTAAGTTGGTTTATTCCAGGAATGCAAGGATTCTTCAATACCAATCAATGTGATACACCATATTAACAAATTGAAAGATAAAAACCATATGATAATCTCAATAGATGCAGAAAAAGCCTGTGACAATATTCAGCACTGATTTATGATTAAAACTCTTCAAAAAATGGACACAGAACCTACCTCAACATAGTAAATGCCATATATGATAAGTGAAAGTGAGAGACGCTCAGTAATGTCCGCCTCTTGGCAACCCAGTGGACTGTACAGTCCATAGAATTCTTCAGGTCAGAATATGGCCTTTTCTTCTCCAGGGGATCGTCCCAACCCAGGGATTGAACCCAGGTCTCCTGCATTGCAGGCAGATTCTTTGCCACCTGAGCCACAAGGGAAGCATGTATATGATATAGTAAAGGGCATATATGATAGTTCAGTTCAGTTGCTCAGTCATGTCTGACTCTGCAACCCCATGGACTGCAGCACGCATGGCTTCCCTGTGCATCACCAACTTCCAGAACTTACTCAAACTCATGTCCATTGCATTGGTGATGCCATCAAACCATCTCATCCTCTGTTGTCCTCTTCTCTTTCCACCAGCATCAGGGTCTTTTCTAAAAAGTTTGTTCTTCGCATCAGTTGGCCAAAGTATTGGAGTTTCAGCTTCAGCATCAGTCCTTCCAATGAATATTCAGGACTGATTTCCTTTAGGATTGACTCGTTGAATCTCCTTGCAGTCTAAATGACTTTCAAGAGTGTTCTCCAACACCACAGATCAAAAGTATCAGTTCTTCAGCACACAACTTTCTTTATGGTCCAACACTCACATCCATACATGACTACTGGGAAAGCCATAGCTTTGACTAGGTGGACCTTTGCTGGTAAAATGATGTCTCTCCTTTTAATATGCTGCTTAGGTTGGCCATAGCTTTTCTTCCAAGGAGCAAGTGTCTTTTAATTTCATGGCTGCAGTCACCATTTGCAGTGATTTTGGAGCCCCAAAATTAAAGGCTGTCACTGTTTCCGTTGTTTCCCCATCTATTTGCCATGAATTGATGGGACTGGATGCCATGATCTTAGTTTTCTGAATATTGAGTTTTCAAGTCAACTTTTCACTCTCCTCTTTCACTTTCATTAAGAGGCTCTTTTGTTCTTCTTCACTTTCTGCCATAAGGGTGGTGTCATCTGCGTATCTGAGGTTATTGATATTTCTCCATGCAATCTTGATTCTAGCTTGTGCTTCATCCAGCCTGGCATTTTGCATGATGTACTCTGCATATAAGTTAAATAAGCAGGGTGACAATATACAGCCTTGCTGTACTCCTTCCCAATTTGGAACCAGTCTATTGTTTCGTGTCCAGTTCTAACTGTTGCTTCTTGACCTGGATATAGCTATCTTAGGAGGCAGGTCAATCAGTGTGGTATTCCTCTCTCTTTAAGAATTTTCCACAGTTTGTTGTGAGCCACACAGTCAAAGGCTTTGACATAGTAAATAAAGCAAAAGTAGATGTTTTCCTGTAACTCTCTTGCTTTTTTGATGATCAGGTGGATGTTGACAATTTGATCTCTGGTTCCTCTGCCTTTTCTAAGCCTACAGCAAACATTATTCTCAATGGTGAAAAACCGAAAGCATTCCCCCTAAGAACAGGAGCATGAGAAGTGTGTCCATTTTCACCACTATTATTCAACATAGTTCTGGAAGTCCTGCTGCTGCTGCTGCTGCTGCTGCTAAGTCACTTCAGTCGTGTCCGACTCTGTGTGACCCCATAGACGGCAGCCCACCAGGCTCCCCCGTCCCTGGGATTCTCCAGGCAAGAACACTGGAGTGGGTTGCCATTTCCTTCTCCTAGCTACAGCAATCAGAGAAGAAAAAGAAATAAAAGGAATCCAGATTGGAAAAGAAGAAGTAAAGCTTTCACTGTTTGCCAATGATACACTGTACATAGAAAACCTTAAAGATAGTATAAGAAAATTACTAGAGCTCATCAGTGAATTTAACAGTTTCAGGATACAAAATGAATACACGGAGATAATTTGCATTTCTGTATACTAACAATGAAAAATCAGAAAGAGAAATTAAGGAATCAATCTCATTCACCATTGCAACAAAAAGAATTAAATGTCTAGGAATAAACTTACCTAAGGAGACAAAAGAACTGTACACAGAAAATTATAAGACACTACTGAAAGAAATCAAAGATGCAATAAACAGATGGAGAGATATCCCATGTTTTTGGATAGGAAGACTCAATACTGTGAAAATGACTATACTACCAAATGCAGTCTACAGATTGAATGCGATCCCTATCAAATTACCAAAGACATTTTTCACAGAGCTAGAACAAAAAATTTCACAATTCATATGGAAACACAAAAGACCCCGAATAGCCAAAGCAGTCTTGAGAAAGAAGAATGGAGCTCGAGGAATCAACCTTCCTGATTTCAGATTATACTACAAAGCTACAGTCATCAAGACAGTATGGTACTGGCACAAAAACAGAAATATAGACCAATGGAACAAGATAGAAAGTCCAGAAATAAAACCATGCAACTATATGTACCTTATTTTTGACAAAGGAGGCAAGACTATACAATGGGGTAAAAACAGCCTCTTCAATAAATGGTACTGGGAAAACTGGAAAGCTACATGTAAAAGAATGAAATTAGAACACTTCCTAACACCATGCACAAAGATAAACTCAAAATGGATTAAAGACCTAAATGTAAGACCAGAAACTATAAAACTCTTAGAGGAAAACATAGGCAGAACACTTGACATAAATCAAAGCAAGATCCTCTATGATTCACCTCCTAGAGTAACAGAAATAAAAACCAAAGTAAACAAGTGGGACCTGATTAAACTAAAAAGCTTTTGCACAGCAAAGGGAAGTATAAACAAGTTGAAAAGACAGCCCTCAGAATGGGAGAAAATAATAGCAAATGAAACAACTGACAAAGGAATAATATCCAAAATATACAAGCACCTCATACAACTCAATACCAGAAAAACAAACAACCCATTTAAAAAGTGTAAAAACCTAAACAGACATTTCTCCAAAGAAGACATACAGATGGCTAACAAACACATGAAAAGATGCTCAACATTAGTCATTATTAGAGAAATGAAAATCAAAACTACAATGAGATATCACCTCACACCAGTCAGAATGGCCATCATCAAAAAGTCTACAAACAATAAATGTTGGAGAGGGTGTGGAGAAAAGGAACGCTTTTGCACTGTTGGTGGGAATGTAAATTGATACAGCCACTATAGAAGATGGTATGGAGATTCCTGAAAAAAGTAGGAATAAAACCACCATATGACCCAGGAATCCCACTCCTAGGCATATACCCTGAGGAAACCAAAATAGAAAAAGACACATGTATCCCACTGTTCATTGCAGCACTATTTACAATAGCTTGAACGTGGAAGCAACCTAGATGTCCATTGATAGCTGAATGGATAAAGACATTGTGGTATATATACACAATGGAATATTCAGTTCAGTTCAGTTCAGTTGCTCAGTCATGTCCGACTCTCCGCGACCCCATGAATCACAGCACGCCAGGCCTCCCTGTCCATCACCAACTCCCGGAGCTCAATCAAACTCATGTCCACAGAGTCGGTGATGCCATCTAGCCATCTCATTCTCCGTCATCCCCTTCTCCTCCCGTCCTCAACCTTTCCCATCATCAGAGTCTTTTCCAGTGAGTCAACTCATCGCATGAGGTGGCCAAAGTATTGGAGTTTCAGCTTTAGCATCAGTCCCTCCAATGAACATCCAGGATTGATCTCCTTTAGAATGGACTGGTTGGATCTCCTTGCAGTATAAGGGACTCTCAAGAGTCTTCTCCAACACCACAGTTCAAAAGCATCGATTCTTCGGTGATCAGCTTTCTTCACAATCCAACTCTCACATCCATACATGACCACGGGAAAAACCATTGCCTTGACTAGACGGACCTTGGTTGGCAAAGTAATGTCTCTGCTTTTTAATATACTATCAAGGTTGGTCATAACTTTCCTTCCAAGGAGCAAGCGTCTTTTAATTTCATGGCTGCAATCAGCATCTGCAGTGCTTTTGGAGCCCCAAAAAATAAAGTCTGACACTGTTTCCACTGTTTTTCCATCTATTTCCCATGAAGTGATGGGACCAGATGCCATGATCTTTGTTTTCTGAATGTTGAGCTTCAAGCCAACCTTTTCACTCTCCTCTTTCACTTTCATCAAGAGGCTTTTGAGTTCTTCTTCACTTTCTGCCATAAGGGTAGTGTCATCTGCATATCTAAGGTTATTACTCAGCCTTAAAAAGGAACACATTTGAGTCAGTTTTGATGAGATGAATGAACCTAGAATCTACTATATAGAGTGAAGTGAGTCAGAAAGAGAAAGATAAATATCATGTTCTAACACATCTATATGGAATCTAGAAAAATGATACTGAAGAATTTATTTATAGGACTGCAATGGAGAAACAGATATAGAGAACAGACTTATGGACATGGGGAGAGGAGAGGATGAGATGCATGGAAAGAGTAACATGGAAACTTACATTACATATGTAAAATAGATAGACAATGGGAATTTGCCGTATGGCTCAGGAAACTCAAACAGTGGCTCTGTATCAATCTAGAGGGGTGGGATGGGGTGGGAGATGGGAAGGAGGTTCAAAAGGGAGGGATACATGTATACCTACGGCTGATTCCTGTTGAGGTTTGACATAAAACAACAAAAGTCTGTAAAGTAATTATCCTTCAATAAGAAAATTAATTAATTTTAAAAAAAGTAACTCTCAAGAGAAGACATCAGGTCTCCTCCTTACCATCTCAGAAGTTCAGTGAGATCAAAATCTGTACAAACTTTGTAGAGTATTTCATAGCCCTTAGGAATTCTTCATTGTTTCTTCCTGTGTGCAGTTCTCCATAGTGAATAGCAGTTCATCTCTGAAGTTAGAAATGATCAAGGACATCAATTGGAAGCAAGAAGAAGCTGCAGATATAGGCTGTATCCAGACCCATTTCACAAGAATTAAAAGAATTGTGCATTAACCACAATTTACTGCCTTCTGACTCCTACAGTGACATTTTGTTTTGTTTTCAAATTCTCTTAAAAATATTTGGGTAAAATTAAAAGTGATTTGCCTTGGGTCTATTCCCATTACTACCTACTATCTATGGCCACTAAGCCTATCATATTGTATACTTTCATTCAGCAGTAGTCAGCAAGCATTAATTGAATGCCTACTGCCTGCTCAGTAGGGTCTTTAAAGAGGTAAAAAATAGGTGTTAACATGACATTTTGGAGTTGGGAAATCCATGTGGTTAAATAACCTCTTATACCTGTGTAAATTGCAACACAGAGAGGGCAATTGGCTTAATCAAAGTCGATTTTGCACTCCTGGGCTTAAATCTCCTGAATGCCAATCAAAGAACCTCTTCATGGAATCCCATTGGTATAGGTCTTGCTTTTGTAGGATTTATGATCTATTTGTCATACTCCTGCAAGCACAAGCTAGAGATTAATTAGAGCATAAACAAGGAAACAAGAGAACAGGGAAAAGAGATTTAACAGTTGAGCATAGACTAGGGGCCAGATAATTTTCTGTGTTTTAATTCTCTTAACTATCCAAGGAATACATGTTCTTATTCCCACATCATAGTTGAGAAATCTGAGGCTCAGAAGGTTCCCTTGACTTACTTAAGGTCATATTGGTAGAAAGTAGCAGAACTCAGGTATGCCAGGCTCAAAGTCTTTACAGTAATGAAGCTGGAGCATAATAAAGCAATCTTTTAAGGAAGAGATTTCTGTGAGAAAAATACTCAACAGACCAATTGAATCAATTGCCTTTCGTTGTTTTCAGTAAGGAAAACAGAATTTCAAAGCCTGTTTGGGGTGTCCAATATAGAGTGGGAATTCACACATTCCACAATGACAGAGGAGAGAAAGACAGGTTGGGGAGATGCGATGTAAAGAGAGGAGCATTCACCTGGCTTTTTTTTTTTTTTCTTTGTATTCACTATTAATGACACATAGCTTCTAATCAAGCATTTTATACTTTCTCTTTGCCACTCAGTAAAAGGCTTTTTATTTCAATTTGCCTCCTAGGTGTTCTATGTCAGGCAATTACTCTACCTGAAGGTTTTCATAGTCTAAGAAATTAAATGGGTGGTTCTTAAAGCAACACTCTTTTGAAAGCATAATTGCAGTTAAATAATAACAAACCTGAGTGCACAAATCGGGTTTTCTTCTTCTCTCAGCACCTGGGCTCCTTCCATTTCTGTGAGTGTGAATTCCTGGTATATCAGAAAGAAAACCGGAAACCCAGAACAATTTCCCTTATGATCCAGGAATGCTGCCTAACAACACTAGGTTTTCAGAATATTACTCCTTCCTCCTCTTTTTTTTTTTGGGCGGGGCTGTTATTTTCTCAGTTTATTGCCTTTTTCTAGTAGGTCATTAGATTACGTGACGCTCCAGTGTGACAAAAGGAGTGAGACAGGGCCCTGGAGTGCTTTCCAGGAAATTCTGGGGCTGACTATGGTGTGATTGGCATTAATGCTACTGGAATGCAGGATTCCCAAGGGCATCAGACTCACCACACTGACCAGTCATCCACAAGACAGACAGACAGCCTTCATCATGCCAGAACCTGCTCATGCCCTCTGAGTTATTTTATAAGGTGGTGGGAGGCAGAATTCTAAAGATATCTCCCAAGATTTCCTGTCCTCTGGTTATTCAGTCAAACATGAGTGTAGGTTCTGATGTTTTGCTGGTGCACTTGCTGATCAGCTTACTTTAAAATAGGGAGATCACCATGGGGGTATCAAGGTGGGTTCAATGTCATCACACGAGCCCATTTTAAAAGCAAGTAGAGCAGGAAAGCAGAATAGTCAGTGAGAGAGGTGCTGAAGAAGAACAGGAGGCAGGAGAGGTGGGCATTGAGAAGGGTTTGTCTTACCATGGCTGCTTTTGACACATAGAAGGCTATGTGCAAGAACTAGAGAAAGGATCTGGAAACCAAGAGTGGCCCCTAGTGTATTCCCCAAAGAGCAACCAAAGAAATCCAAGAAGTTGGTCTGAGTCTCCCACTCCCATTGCATTCAATATCTAAACTCATTAGTATGGCTTGTGAGGTTCTTCATGACATGTCCTCTGCTATTCCTCTGGTTTCATCCTTTGAACCTCTCATCTGTGACCCCTTCCTGTACTACAGACATAGTGAATTACTCCATTTAGCTTCTCACCTTTTTTTTTTGCCACGCCACATGGCTTGCAGGATCTCACTTCCCTGACCAGGAATTGAACCCATGCCCTTGGCAGTGAAAGCTCAGAGTCCTAACCTCTAGATTGCCATGGAATTCTCTCCAGTTGTTTTATGTTCCCTATTCTTTCTAGGCCTTCATAACTTCTGCCTCCCACCCCCTTATCTAGTACATTTTTTCCCTTTCTGTCTATGTTCATCAAATAATTGCTATTTATCCACATTGACCTAAATGTCTTCTTCTCTAGGTAACATGCTCTGATCTCTCAGGATTTTATTAAGAAATCTTTTTTGTACTTACCCTGAGTTTTCCCTAGTTAGTGCATATAATTGGGTATCATTCTGTCTGTTAATTTATCCGCCCTCCCTGAGATTAATTGTAAGCCTGGATGTGTTTTGTCACCAAAATGGCATATAAAGACTATTTAAGAAATATTTACCATTTGGGGACTTCCCTGGTGGTCCAGTGGTTAAAAATCTGCCTCCCAATGCAGGGGACATGAGTTTGATCCCCGGTCTGGAAACTAACATCCCACATGCCGAGGGGCAAGTAAGCCCGCATGCCACTACTACAGGGCCTATGTACTCTGGAGCCTATGCGCCACAACAGAGACCCAACGCAATAAAAAAAAAAAAAAGAAGAAGAAGAAATGTTTACCATTTGAAGTAAGCTGGAGAGAGAAAAAAAAGAGTGAGAGAAAAAGAAATATTTACCATTCGAGAAATGAACATATGAATGTAGGAATGTATGAGCAATACCTTTTCTATTCTATAAGCATTGGAATTCCTTCCAGAGTGCCATTCTCTCATAGATACTGATGACATATGCATGGCTGAAGCTTATGGGTTAATCCTAGGCATGTCCTGGGTCACCTAAGATAGATGTTTTGAGATATGAAGTAGTAGTTTGTGAGTAAGAATGATGGTTGCTGGCACAAGCTTGACTGCAGTGGGGAAAGAAAAGGCCCGCTATTGTAAGGTCAGTTCAGCTTTCAGAATAGGGTGTTAACAGACCATCAAGCCATGATCATCACGAATCCACAGCCTCTCATCTGCAGGGGCTCCTCACTTCAGAGAGATGTGCACATGATGAATAGTTAAGGTTTCCACAAGCCAGGTGTAAATTCACAGACTGTGCTCCTGCTGATGAGTGGAGTCATTTCAGATGTATTTGAATCAGGTTGCTTGCTAGGCTTGTCTAATGCCTGCACTATTAACACATAATCATTTTGCAATTTGGGCTGCCATTGCTCGGTTTGGACATAATACAGGAACAGACAGAAGACTTTGCTGTGTTTCTCTGGATGGTGAACCTATCTAGAACAGTGCTTTTCAGTCTTTCATGTGCTTGGGATCACCTGGGGATCCTGTTAAAATGCAGATTCCGAGTGGGGCCCAAGAATCTGTGTTTCTAGTAAGCTGCCAAGTAATTCCAAGAAACCTACATTAATTAATTAGTTCATTAAAATCTGCTTTATTTATTCATTTAAATATAGTTGATTTACAATATTATGCTAATTTCAGGTGTACAGCATAGTGATTTAGTATTTTTTCAGATTATACTCCATTGTAGGCTCTTACAAGCTAATGGGTATAATTTCCCTGTGCTTTGTTGTTCATCTATTTTGTGCATAGTAGTTGATATCTGTTGGGTTTCCCAGGTCATGCTAGTGGTAAAGAACCCACCCGCCAATACAGGAGACGTAAGAGAGGCAGGTTTGATCCCTGGGTCAGGAAGATCCCCGGGAGGAGAGCATGGGAACCCACTCCAGTATTCTTGCCTGGAGAATACCATGGACAGAAGAGCCTGGTCACCTACAGTCCATAGGGTTGCAAAGAGTCTGACACGACTGAAGTAAGTTAGCATGCCCTCACGCATCTGTTAATCCTGTACCTCTAATTTGTCCTCTCCCCTCCACCCTGCTTCCCTCTCCCCTTTGGTAACCACAAGTTTGTTTTCTGTATCTGTGAGTCTATTTTTGTTTTGTGTGTACATTCATTTATATTATTTTTTAGATTGCACATATAAATGATACATACAGTATTTGTCTTATTTCACTAAACACAATATTCTCTAGGTCCATCCACATTGTTACAAATGGCATAATTTTATTCTTTTTTGGGACTAACATTCCATTGTGTGTGAGCTTCTATGCCTTGGTTATTGTAGATAGTGCTGCTATGAACAGTGGAGTGCATGTGTTTTTCTGAATTAGTGTTTTCATTCTTTTCTGGATATACACCCAGGTATGGAATTGCTGGATCATATGGTAGTTCTATTTTTAGTCTTTTGAGGAACCTCCATGCTGTTTTCCATAGTGGATGCACCAAGATACATTCCTAACCAACAGTGTGCAAGCAGGGGCCCCCGTTTTAAATAGCAAGTTTCCAGAGAGTAAAAGGTGAGGTTTTTTCTGTTTTTCTGTCTGTAGCCTTTACAGTGGATGTTTTGGGAAGTTAAGCGAGAGGGACACAGATGGGAGGTTCAGAGAATGAACCTTTGGCTTTGGTGGCTGGGATATAGAGGTGAGGGAATTCAGAAGCCATTAGGTAAGGTCATCTAAAACAAAGCCATCGAGAGACTTGTCACCCTTGCCTCTGTTTCCACACTGACATCTGAAGATGAAGAGTATTAAGAAGACTGCTAAATGTATATATCTTTTCCCACTCTTTTACCTATTGTCTCCAAATAATAAAAAGAGAAAAATCCCACATCTGTCAAGAGCAATTTCTCTACATTTCTCTTTAGTATATAGGCTTTTAAAATTTAGTTCTGCCCATGATAATTCCTTGGCTTAGCTCTGAGGAACACTTGGACATCACTCCTTCAGGACCATCCTCCACATGAGAAGCGGGAATATAACTCACAAAAAAATGGAGCATTTTTTTCCTCCACTTCCTTTTTGTTCTTTCAAGTTTGTACTGACAGAAAGAAATCGCCAGCAACAACAACAAAAACCTATGCTTCCCTGGGACAATCTTGATTCGGATTTAGGATCTAGATAGGTAAAAGTTGTTATGGTCAGACTTAATAACACTTCCTCCAAGAGTGTATTGATTGACAGAAGTTCTTTTTACTTGAATATTAACTTCTGTTATCTTATTTGACATTAAAAACAAGTAGTTTAGTTACAGATACGCAGAAGGAGGCTGAAAGATTTCTGTTTTCTCTGTGGCCGTTAGTAAGCATGACTAGGATCTCTTCTGACAGGTAGACCTGGGTGGGTCTTGTTCTGCTCCATCACTTTCTTGCGTATTTCCTCAGGTTGTTTACTGAACCTTTGCTTTTACATACTTTAAAAGAGGCACAACCATATTTTCACTAATATTGGACTTTTGATTCAGTCAGCTTCAGCACCTCATCTGTGTATGAAAATGAATATATTGTGTTTTGGTGCCCTTTACAGTTAATTGATGAATATAATCAGTTTTTACCTTCTTGAGTAGTTAAGGTTTTCATTGTTCATCTCAGAATAAAGTGGATCTGCCAGCTGATGAGGAAGATATATTCAAAACTCTGACCTTCAGTCTAGTACCTGCCTTTTACTAATACTTTTACTTATACTCCTCTGTGTGCCAGGGATTATGCTAGGTACTTTACAGTTGTTACATAACTTAAGAATATAACAACAAAAACGGGATGAGATGGGTATATTTATATCTCATTGCCCTGCAACCATTGAATACACGAATCTTTCAGAAATAATAAGAAACTAAAACCAAAGCCCCATTCAGAAAAAAGTAAGCAAACTAGTACTCAAGATCATACAACTAGCAGTGCCAAAAAAAAAAAATCAGATATAGGTTGGTTTGTTGCTGGTATTAATGCTTTAACCAGTAGACTCTACTTTCTACTACCTCTGTCTATGCTATATATATATATTTTTTTTTTCTGTAGATGCATTTCTAAGGTATGGTTTTCATGATGTAACATCAGTTTTATTTTTCAAAACTAATTTTTATTGGCATATAGTTGATTTATAATGTGTTAGTTTCTGCTGTACAACAAAGTGAATCAGTTATACATATACATATATCCACTCTTTTTAAGATTCTTTCCCCATATAGATCATTACAGAGTATTGAGTAGAGTTCCCTGTGTTATACAATAGCTTCATACTAGTTCTCTGTTTGGTATATACTGGTGTGTATATGTCTCACTTTTAAAGTGTAACATGGAAAGAGCATAAAAGTGAGGAAACTATAGTTCTATTTCTGGTACTGCTGGAAGATTGATGTATACTTTGGAAAGTGATGAGCCATTTTACTTCTTGGGATTTCCTTTTGCTTATCTGTTATACAGAAACTGAACTCAAGATATTTAAGCAACTTATTTGCACTGCTATCATTCTAGTAATTTATAGATTATATGGTGGTTGAGGGACTGGATTTTGGCTGGACACTTCTTTCTCTGGCTGAAATGCCTCTTTAACATCCTCTACTTTTTCATTCCACTTTTCCATGGAAGGTTAAGAATTTTCTCTCTAACCCTGCATTTTCGATATTTCTCTGTATGAGTCCATTGCAATCATTACATTCCAGGAAGGGCAACATGGATTCATTGCAATTTGAAAAAAAATTTTTGAAAATTGTCCCCAGCACATGCACAGCTTCCTTGGTCACCTGCCAAGTCTTGCTCTATCTTTGGTACACTGTCAAACTAACAGAGCTAGAAATTAAGTAAAGAGACTGTCTTAACCCTGGAAAGCTGAACTTAGAAGACATTTTATCAAAATAAATGATCTGAATTAAAGAATTTTGGTTGCTGTTTAACTCAGTTGCAGGTAATAGGTTTAGAGGAAACCCAGCTGGTGCAGAGAAGCCAAGATTCTGCTATTGAGCTCTTGGTTAATACCAATGAACCCTAGGACAGTGCCATCACTCACTTCACACTGCAAGATTGCAACACATAGAGATCTGTTTACAGCAAAGACCATTTTGGTTTTACTCCTCAGAAAGCAGAATTAAAAGTTCATCATGGCTTCAAAGTCTAACTTGGGGTGTTTGTTTTTATTTGGATGCATCATTGAGTTCACTGTTTGCTTGAATTTTGTGAAAATCTCTAGCCTCTGTAACGGTAATGGTTGAAAAGATGAGGCCAACTTCGAGAGCCAGTAAATTTTTTTCCCCCATAATTTCATGCATTTATTTATCTTTGGCTGTGCTGGGTCTTCGTTGCTTCACAGGCCTTTTCTCTAGTTGCAGCAAGTGGGGGCTACTCTCAAGTTGTGGTGATTAGGCTTCTCATTGTAGTGGCTTCTCTTGTTGTGAAGCATGGGCTCAAGGGCACATGGGGTTCAGTAGTTGGGGTGCATGGGCTCAGAAGTTGCGACTCCTGGGTTCTAGAGCACAGGCTCAATTGCTCCTGGAGGGCCAGGAAACTTTTAATTAATGAACAGATGCATTTAACCTCAGAACAGCTCTCAGATTACAAATGGGAAAGTTGAAACACAAAGAAATCATGCCATGTTGCACCCAGGTGGCTCAATGGTAGAGAATCCGCCTGTCAAGCAGGAGATGTGTGTTTGATCCCTGGGTCGGAAAGATCCCTTGGAGTAGGAAATGGTAACCCACTCCAGTATTCTTGCCTGAGAAATCCCATAGACAGAGGAGCCTGGAGAGCTACAGTCCATGGGGGGGGTCACACAAAAGTTGAACATGACTTAGTGACTAAACAACAACAATGTAATAAAAGCATAGTTGGATTTTGATCTCATGCCTGTGTGTTTGCAAAGTTTATGCTCTTTGCCCCCATGTCATGAGCCCATGATAGTTGTATGGGTCCATTTGACTCAAAGAAACATGAAATGTGCTCTAGCAATAGATTATTCTCTTACTGAGAGCTCGAGTTAAATACTACAAAAGAGTTAAATACTTCAGTGTAATTGTTTTTCCTCATCTGGATTTTTATTTCTATAAGTAAGGTCCGTCTAGTCAAGGGTATGGTTTTTCAAGTGGTCATGTATGGATGTGAGAGTTGGACTGTGAAGAAAGCTGAGCGCCGAAGAATTGATGCTTTTGAACTGTGGTGTTGGAGAAGACTCTTGAGAGTCCCTTGGACTGCAAGGAGATCCAACCAGTCCATTCTAAAGGAGATCAGTCCTGGGTGTTCACTGGCAGGACTGATGCTAAAGCTGAAACTGCAATACTTTGGCCACCTCATGCGACGAGTTGACTCACTGGAAAAGACTCTGATGCTGGGAGGGATTGGGGGCAGGAGGAGAAGGGGACGACAGAGAATGAGATGGCTGGATGGCATCACCGACTCAATGGACATGAGTTTGAGTGAACTCCAGGAGTTGGTGATGGACAGGGAGGCCTGGCATGCTGTGATTCATGGGGTCGCAAAGAGTTGGACATGACTGAGTGACTGAACTGAAGTTTGCACTTACACTGAAATTTTCAGAAATTCAGTTGTTTTTATCCTGAACATCTTGAACTTCTGTCACACATTCTGTCTTTATTAATGTATGAGTGAGTGAGTGAGTGCAGTCACTCAGTCGTGTCCGACTCTTTGCGACCCCGTGGACTGTAGCTCCCCAGGTTCCTCTGTCCATGGGATTCTCCAGGCAAGAATACTGGAGTGGGTTGCCATTTCCTTCTCCATTATTAATGTATAGAATTTCTTAAAACTTATTTTTGTAATTTTATGTAAATGTTTGAGATGAAAATACTACCAAATTAGGGTCTCCATAAACATGTTTCCCCTTTTTTGAGGCCGCCACCGTTCCGTTAAGACCTGTGCCTAGTTTAAAACACCACAGAAGTTTCACACTTGCTCATTGTTCACTGTGCTCTTTCTGACCCAGTTGCTTTGTCCCATTCCCTTCACTGCTTTCTGACTTTTTCTCAGTTTTCCGATCATGTTATTCGTTCTCACAATTCTTGTTTCTTCTCACCCTCAGACTTGACACTGTCTTCTTAGATGTTGACTTCCTTCCCTCTAAAATGTCATATGTGTTCACTCTTGGTGACACTTTCTCATACTTTCTTGGAAAAAGAATCTTGGTGGCATATCAGTAGGTAACATTTCTTCCAGACTTTTGTCCCAGCCTCCTCAAAGAAAAGCCAGTTTGAAAAAAGGTAAAAAACAAAAAAACAGTTTTAAGCTTTAAGAAGGTAACTTCTTGTTTCATAGCCTCTAGTATAATAAGGAAAGAAAATAAACATCAAATTTGTAAGTCAGTTGGAATGGCAATACTAGAGCAGTTGTAAAAAAGCCAGTATCTTCTGAACATCTCCATCTCATGATTATTAAGTGTATAACCGTGTATTCCAGTCACAGAGAACTTAGTACTTCCTGATGCATCCCAGTTTATTTATTCTTGGCTGTGCTGGGTCTTTGCTGTGTGGGCTTTTCTCTAGTTGCGGCAAGCAGGGGCTACTCTCTAGTGATATGCAGGCTTCTCAACGCGATGGCTTCTTTTGTAGCAGAGCACAGGCTGTAGGGTGCAGGGGCTTCAGTAGTCCCAGCTCTCGGGCTGTGGAGCACAGGCTCGGCAGTTGTGGTGCATGGGCTTAATTGCTGTGAGATCTTCCCAAACCTGGGGTAGAGGCTGTGTCTCCTGACTTCATCTCTTTACCACTGAGCCTTTACCAGATTCTTTACCACTGAGCCACCACAGAAGCCCCCAGTCCACTTTTTCTTCCACTCTTTTGGATCGTTCTTCTTGTATTAAACAAAATTATATTTGACTGGTTTCAATTCTAAGCCATGCACCCACAGGGAGCAAATCTATCTCCTCTTCCAAGACAGTACTTCAACATTTATGATAATCCTCACTATGCTATTTCCGTTTATTTTTGCCATTCCTTGTAGGAACTGGGTTGGAAACTATGTCCTTGTCTTTTGTCTTGGTGGGATAGAGGGATCCTACTTTTTCAATATTTGTTTTAAATGAACTAACCTATTTTAATCCCAAAATGGTCTGCTCAAAAGTGTCTATATACCACTTTTGTTACAGACAGTAAATAGGTTTGTTAGTAAATATTGTATTAGATCTCTTTTTGTTGTACTTTGTAAACAATATTTACATTGTCAACAATGTAACAACAAAAAAAAACTGACTAAAAAAGAGAAAACAATTAAAAAAGAATTATGAGTTTGTGGAGGTGTGCACAATTTGACTAGGTTTCAGGAAGATCTGGAGCCCGGAAGGGAAATGTCTCAGTGTCCTGAGCCTAATTCTTTAAAATTTTGGCTGTAAAATAGAGTGAATAAGAGAGCAGAGCACAGTGTATCCTGCTGACTCTTAAATGTCTTTCCAGACCATCCCTAGCTCTCATCCTCTGCTAACACACTTTTTGTGTGACCTTTAGATTTCCAGTGGGTTACACCAGTGACCTCAAAGGGAAGCTGTGGCCACAGCAGTTCACAGCATTACTATTATAGATGCAACTTGGTTTCATAGAGAGTAAGATTCTAAGCAAATTAAGTCCCTTCCCACCCCACAAGAATATCAAAGGGGTTCGACTAATTATGGTGCATTCAGTGATGAAACATAATGGGCCCTTCAAAATCAGGGATGGAGAGTTTGTAATGATATAGGAAAATGCTGATGATATAATTTCAGTAGAAATTGAAGGGCAAGAAACTATATAACCTGTGTGATTCCAATTACATTAAAAACTAAGACTTCCATGTGGAAAATGAATAGAAGATTAATAGTGATAATATCTCAACTGTAGATTTTGAACGTTTTGTCATTTCCTCTAAACATCTTCCCACAATTTCTGTGAGGAGCATTTTTAATTTTATGAAAATTCTGAAAGAGATGGGAATACCAGACCACCTGACCTGCCTCTTGAGAAATCTGTATGCAGGTCAGGAAGCAAGTCAGAACTGGACATGGAACAACAGACTGGTTCCAAATAGGAAAAGGAGTGCGTCAAGGCTGTATATTGTCACCCTGCTTATTTAACTTATATGCAGAGTACATCATGAGGAACACTGGGCTGGAAGAAGCACAAGCTGAAATCAAGATTGCTGGGAGAAATATCAATAATCTCAGATATGCAGATGACACTACCCTTATGGCAGAAAGTGAAGAGGAACTCAAAAGCCTCTTGATGAAAGTGAAAGAGGAGAGTGAAAAGGTTGGCTTGAAGCTCAACATTCAGAAAACAAAGATCATGGCATCTGGTCCCATCACTTCATGGGAAATGGAAAAACAGTGGAAACAGTGTCAGACTTTATTTTTTTGGGCTCCAAAATCACTGCAGATGCTGATTGCAGCCATGAAATTAAAAGACACTTACTCCTTGGAAGGAAAGTTATGGTCAACCTTGATAATATATTAAAAAGCAGAGACATTACTTTGCCAACCAAGGTCCGTCTAGTCAAGGCTATGGTTTTTCCTGTGGTCATGTATGGATGTGAGAGTTGGACTGTGAAGAAAGCTGATCGCTGAAGAATTGATGCTTTTGAACTGTGGTGTTGGAGAAGACTCTTGAGAGTCCCTTGTACTGCAAGGAGATCCAACCAGTCCATTCTAAGGGAGATCGATCCTGGGTGTTCATTGGAAGGACTGATGCTAAAGCTGAAACTGCAATACTTTGGCCACCTCATGCAATGAGTTGACTCACTGGAAAAGACTCTGATGCTGGGAAGGGTTGGGGGCGGGAGGAGAAGGGGACAACCGAGAATGAGATGGCTGGATGGCATCACTGACTCTGTGGACATGAGTCTGAGTGAACTCAGGGAGTTGGTGATGGACAGGGAGGCCTGGTGTGCTGTGATTCATGGGGTTGCGGAGAGTTGGACACGACTGAGAGACTGAACTGAACTGAACTGAAAAAATAAATTGTAATAGCAAAAAATAAAACTATTAAGTTAATTAGGCATAAATTTTGATACTTGTGAGGATGGTGATAGTTGTGAGGGTTAATACATTTGAAAGGATTAACAGAGGGATTGTCCAGTTTTAGGTGCTCAGAAAGTTTCCTTTTCTGTTTATTTTCTCTTTTCAGTGCTGAGTCTTTATATGAAAACAGTTCATCTAGATATTAAATACAAAGGCCAAATTGACATTGAATAAAATTTAAGTCAATAGAATCAAAGCATATTGGAGAGAGAAAATAAATAAACTTTGTGGGCTGAAGTAATCTCTGAGGTGACTTTTAAACTCTAGGTTTTGTCTGATTCTATGATCTACTCCAGAATGGTCCAATTAAATGTAGCATAATTAAGGGAATAAAATTCACATCTACATGCATAATCGTGTATATTTTTACATGTTCTCAAGGCTAATTGCCATCTCTGAATGCCATTTAATGTGTCAATGCTAAGAGAACTTACAACTTCACACGTGAACTTTTCCTGTTAGGACAAGACCAAGTTTTTAGTTTTCCTGGTCTAAACTTATAGATATAAATTTGAGAGTGAGGAAACAGTCTTCAGTGTAAAGTAGAATTGAAATAAAGTTGCGTTGGAAATACTTCCTCTTCATTTTTCCTTTATTTCTGCTTTTTTGTTTTTAAGTTTGAAATTCTTTGCTAGTTCATTGTACTCTCAGTATTAAAAAAAAACCATCCTTGGCTTTTGTTTAACAAGTCTTATGTTTGTGCTGAACCTTCACCCCACTGCTCCTCTGAACACCATTTTGCTTTCTTAGCTGTTGAGTTTGATCCAGGGAAAGCCTACCTCAGTGTCCCAATTACAAGCATTTAAGATGAAACCAGGCTGCAGATTATACAAATGAAAGGAGCAAAAATAACAGCTTTCTGTATAAACAAGGGCAGAAAGACAATTTGTTCTAGTCGAAGATAAGTTAAGCTCTACCCAAATTACCACGTGTCAGGCTAATCAGAGGAAATATTGTTTCTCCATTGCTATTGTGCAAAAATAATTGAAATGACGTTTCACAAAATCTAGCAGAGGTACATTTTTTTTTCAAAACAAGCTTGCAAACTTCCAGATACTTCAGCTCACCCTGAGAGCTATTTGTATTGTGTGCTCAACTGAAATGTAATAATTGAAGAGCATAGTTTCAAAATGTGTCCTTTCTGCTTGAGAGAATCAGGACTATCTCTTGGGGTTCAAAGTAAACCTGGGTATGTTAAAGGAATCTCCCAAATCCCTGAGGCTGTCCTCTTGAGAATCACCCCATGACACTTCATTTTTTTCCCCTTCCTAGACCTCATAATATCTGTCAAGGTGCACATTGTAAAATCCATTTACCCATCATCTTTTCTTGCATATTATATATGGAAAGTCTTGACAATGAATCAACTTTCTCAAAAGGAAATTGGTGCAAGCTTTATTCAGAAATGAATTTAGACTTTTATTGGGGCAGTTAACAAGTAGGAATATTTGAACAGAGATGGATAACATATTCATGGTTTTTGTCCCTCATCCTATCTAGTCTTCTCTGAGGTCAATATTGCTTAAGGTTATAAGATGAAAGCTCTACAAATCACAGTCACATAACTGTCAGGCACCTTATTAAATTTCATTCAGTTCTATACCAATTCTTAAGGGACCATCACTGTCTTCCAACTAACGCAAAGATTGAATAAAAACTGATCAAAAGTTTATGGGCTTGAATGGTCATCCTAAATTGGATCTGCTGTTACTGGAGAGACAACTAGGCCAAGAAATTTAGCCTATTAGGCAGTGGGGAGCCATCAAAGGCTTGTGAACAGAGGATGGACATGATTACCTCTGGCAATGACACACACCATTGATTTCTTGATCATTGCTTACATTTTTTCCCTTTATTATAAAGGCATAAAAAGCATTATAGCAACCCAAAGCACACAGACTTGCTGGAAAGTTAAATCACTGTGGCAGATGGTCCTTCCATTTCTTAGGTTTCCTTGGAGTTACATAGCTTGTTCTGGCCAACGGTCTCTGAGTGACTTAGCCCGGTATGTGACGTCTGGGCTAAGGTGGGAAAGACCTGGAACATCTCCTGCATCCTCTCTCCCACTCTGTGGCAGCATTGGAGTTACCGGCTGAGGTAGTGAGTCATGAGGTAGAAGCTGCCTTTACCAATCATCTGGAGAGTTGCCCTGTAGACTTGCCCAATAAGAAAGGTATAAATTTTGAATTTTACCATTCATATTTCAGCATGGCCTGGCTTATCCTACTGCAACAATAAACAAGTGCAAGATAAGATATACAAGCTCACAATAATGGGAAGAAGGCAAATGAAAACAATAAGACACCATTTCACCTATTACTGTTTTACCTATTATTGTTTATTTTAATTTTTATTGGAGGCTAATTATTTTGCAATATTATATTGGTTGGTTTTGCCATACATTGACATGAATCCGCCCTGGGTGTACATGAGTTCCCCCTCCCGAACCCCCCTCCCACCTCCCTCCTCCCCTTATCCTCCCTCTGGGTCATCCCTGTATACCAGCCCCGAGCATCCTGTAACATGCATCGACCCTGAACTGGCGATTTGTTTCACATATGATAATATACATGTTTCAATGCCATTCTCCCAAACCATCCCACCCTCACCCTCTCCCACAGATTCCCAAAGACTGTTCTATATATCTGTGTCTCTTTTGCTGTCTCATATACAGGGTTATCATTTGCATCTTTCTAAATTCCATATATATGCGTTAGTATATTGTATTGGTGTTTTTTTTTTTCTGGCTTACTTCACTCTGTATAATAGGCTCTAGTTTCATCCACCTCATTAGAACTGGTTCAAATACAGTTGAAAACACAATGAAACATCAGAAAATACCAAATTTTGATGACATTGTGGACAAACACTTATCTTTTGGCATTGCTGGCAGAGATATTAAAAATGATAGTTATTTTGGAGAGAAATTTGAACTTAGTAATGAAATGAAGAATTACATGATCTATGGACTGAGAATCTACCCCATTAAAAACATCACAGGGGTCTGTAAAGGGTATATGGCCAGCATTAGCATCCTGGCCCTTCTCCAGGTCCTGCTACCATGGTTTTTCTGTTGATCTTTTATATTTTAGTTGGCTTTCAGGGTGTTTGTGATAGTTAAAAATCTCGGGTAAACTGTGTGTCTGTTTCTGATGAAATAAGTAAAATATCACAGTGTATGGAATCATACAGTAAAACTTGTAGACCGATTTTATTTAGTTGATTAATTGGCTTCCCTGATAGCTCAGATGATAAAGAATCTGCCTGTAATGCAGGACACCTGGGTTCGATCCCTGAGTTGGGAAGATCCTCTGGAGAAGGGAATGGCTACCCACTCCAGTATCCTTGCCTGGGAAATTCCGTGAACAGAGCAGCCTGGAGGGCTACAGTCAATGGGGTCGCAAAGAGTGGGACATGACTGAGCAACTGACACACTTTTCATGTCTTAAATTCTCCCTAACTATAGACTATTCAATAAGCAGAAGTTTCTTTTGCAGGAAGATCAACAAAAAGTTAAAAATAACACGGGTCTCTTGGTCTCCAATGAATATATTGTGGCCTGTCATCAGGGTTTGGGGAAGTGTTGACCCTTCCCGCCTTGCTGCACTGCCCCATGACCTTCAGGGGGCGCCCTCCCATACACAAATCCAGTCCCTTGGTTCACATCCTTGCTTCAGATCCTTCAAGGGCACCCAGGCCCCATGGTCCCAAGTATGCAGCCAGCCCCACCTGCTGGGCTCTGAGGCACCATCCTCGGTCCCAATCTTGAGACAGATTTGAAATACATAGTTTAAAATTATAAATTAAGCGGCCTTCACATAAACTGAAAGCAGAAAGATGCATAAAATGGCCTACATTTTACACAGTTATGTATACAGCCAAAACTGTGGGTAAGGAGGAGAAAGAAAATGGTCACTGAAAATAAAAACAAAAATAAAGTATTAATAAAATAAGAGAAGGGCTATGCATAGAACAGTTGAGGGGGCATGTTTAATTTTGAGGCTTACAAAACAGTAAAAGGAAAAAAATTACCTGTATGATTAAAAAACCACCTTGTGACATATCCATTTTAATGTACTTGTATCTGCCGTAAAGAAGAGTGAGCACCAAAGAATTGATACCTTTGAATTGTGGTGCTGGAGAAGACTCTTGAGAGTTCCTTGGACTTCAAGGAGATCAAATGAGTTAATCCTAAAGGAAATCAAGCCTGAATATTCGCTGGAAGGACTGATGCTGAAGCTCCAATATGTTGGCCACTTGATGCGAAGAACTGACCCATAAGAAAAGACACTGATGCTGGGAAAGATTGAAGTCATAAGGAGGGGGAGGTGGCAGAGGATGAGATGGTTGGATGGCATCACCGACTTAACTGACATGAGTTTGAGCAAGGTCAAGAAGATAGCGAAGGACGGGGAAGGCTGGCTTGCTGTGGTCCATGGGGTCACAAAGAGTCAGATGTGATGCAGGGACTGAACAACAGCAGCAGATCTCCCATACTATGCTCCCCAAATCCTTTAAGGATAGATTCACCTTTGCAAAAACCTAAATTACCCCATTGTGGGGACCTGGCTCTTATTATGGACTTGACCTTGGTTAGAGATTCATAGAACATCAACTGAGAACTTCCCTAGACTGCACATAGAACAAATAATTTCATTTTACCTAATTTTGACGTAAAGAGCTGAACTCAGTTTTTTGAACTAAAGGAAAAATTCAAGGGTCAAGGTCACTATTGAATTTTGAAAGTTAGATCTCCCATTACCACTAGTCAGCTTTTTCCATATCTGAGTCACACATAAGAGTGTGATGAGTGTCTGAACAAGGTCAAAATAAACATCATCAGTCTGAATATTAGTCGGACTAGTTTATGTTACACTAATTATGTTTGCTACTAGAAAAGTATATTTTAAGATGATTTTTCAAGTTTACAGAGAAAGCTATGATGGTATTAGAGACTGAGCTGTTGATTACAAACAGGGTGAATTTTTGGCTCTATGTGATTTGTCTAAAGAGGCAGCAAAATAAGTAGAAACACAGGGCACTGTCTGAGCCCTGTCCTCATGGAATTTGATTCTTACACTCAAATAATAGGGACATGTTTTGCTGTCATTCAGTTTGTCATTACATTGGCTCAAGCATAGGAAATGTAAATTATTAAGAAACTTAAAAAATGTCCAATTATAACTGCACTCAAGAAATTTTCTTCTTAAAAGGCACATCTACTGGGATTTTAATCAGAGATGACAATCATTTGAATTCTAAATATTTTTTCATAGCATTCAATTTCTGGAATATCTCCAAGGAAATTGAGATACTGTACAGAGACGAGATAGATTCAAAGTTGGGAGCATCCCCACCTGAAACAGCTGCCCCCTCAAATATTCCTTTGAAGGTCATTTCGATGTTGGGAAGCATATTAATAGGAAAAACTGTTATTGTGCACTAACTTGTAGGTCAATTAAAGGTGCATAGGGCTTCCCTGGTGACTCAGAGGTTAAAGCGTTTGCCTCCAATGCGGGAGAGCCGGGTTCGATCCCTGGGTTGGGAAGATCCCCTGGAGAAGGAAACGGTAACCCACTCCAGTATTCTTGCCTGGAGAATCCCATGGACGGAGAAGCCTGGTAGGCTACAGTCCACGGGGTCGCAAAGAGTTGGACACGACTGAGCGACGGAACGGAACGGATGCTTTTAAAAGATTTTTAAAATTTAATTTTTATTTTATATTGGAGTATGCAAAGAAGAACTAAAGAGCATCTTGATGAAAGTGAAAGAGGAGAGTGAAAAAGCTGGCTGAAAACTCAACAGTCAAAAAATGAGGATCATAGTATCCGGTCTCATCATTTCATGGCAAATAGATGGGGAAACAATGGAAGCAGTGAATGGAATCAGTTCATTTTCTTGGGCTCCAAAATCACTGCAGTTAGTGACTGCAACCTGGAGAAGGAAATGGTAACCCACTCCAGTATTCTTGCCTGGAGAATCCCATGGATGGAGAAGCCCAGTAGGCTACAGTCCACGGGGTTGCAAAGAGTCGGACACGACTGAGCGACTGAACAGAACAGAACAGAACAGTGACTGCAACCATGAAATGAAAAGACGTTTGCTCCTTGGAAGAAAAACTGTGACCACCTAGATAGCGTATTAAAAAGCGGAAACATAACTTTGTTGACAAAGGTCCATCTAGTCAAAGCTATGGTTTTTCTAGTAGTCATGTATGGATGTGAGAGTTGGACTGTAAGGAAAGCTGAGCACCAAAGAATTGATGCTTTTGAACTGTGGTGTTGGAGAAGACTCTTGAGAGTCCCTTGGACTGCAAGGAGATCAAACCAGTCAATCCTAAAGGAAATCAGTCCTGAATACTCATTGGAAGAACTGATGCTGAAGCTCCAATGCTTTGGCCACCTAATGCAAAGAACTGACTCATTGGAAAATGTCCTGATGCTGGGAAAGATTGAAGGCAGAAGGGGACGACAGAGGATGAGATGGTTTGATGGCATCACCAACTGGATGGACATTAGTTTGAGCAAGCTTTGGGAGTTGGTGATGGACAGGGAAGCCTGATGTGTTGCAGTCCATGGGATCACAAAGAGTTGTACATGACTGAGTGACTGAACTGAATTGAACACAAAAGAGTTGGACATGACAGTGATTAAACAATGACTGCTGTAGTTGATTTACAGAGTTGTAAGTTTAGGTTGATTTAATATTGTAAGTTGTATTAGTTTTAGGTATACAGCAAAGTGATTCAGTTATACATATACATATATCCATTTTTTTTCAGATTCTTTTCCCATATAGGTTATTATAGAATATTGAGTAGAGTTCCCTGCGGTACACAGTACATCCTTGTTGATTATCTATTTTATATATAATTGTGTGTATATACTCCTAATTTTCCCCTTCCCTACATTTCCCCTTTGATAATAAGTTTGTCTTTGAAGTCTGTCTCTTTCTGTTTTGTAAATTTGCCCACTTATATATATTTTTTAGATTCCACATACAAATGATATTTTATGTATGTGTAATCTCCATGCTTCCTATTTAGAGTTTCAAATATATATTATTTTGAGGAACAATACAGCCTTTATCAATTCAAGTCAAAGTATGAAAGCAAAATGATAATAGTGAAACATATGACAGCAGAATATTTTTACTTTATAATATTATAGTCTACATTCTGTAACCTTTGATCTAGACTTTTACAGTCATATAGTACCACAGAAATTAACATTTGTGTATGAAATGGATCTTTTTTTGCTAGGAGGTCTTGAGATAGAACTCAAATCTTTTAAAATCTTACTTAATAATTGATATTTTTTTAAATGACAATTTTTGACATTTGTACCAGTGTAGGAAATTAGCATTTTTTGCAGGGGTATAAATCAGTATAATTCTTATGCTGAATAAGCTATGTGTGTTGAGAAGGTAATTAAAAAAAACAAACAATTGTATAGCTACCAGTTGTGTGACCTAGAGCATGCATCACTTAACCTTGCTGAGTCAGCTTAGTTTTACAACACCATTACACCTAAGAGTTAACATTTTTGGTGCACCTTTTGGGTCGGCTAGCACTAATGCTAGGAGAAGGCAATGGCATCCCACTCCAGTACTCTTGCCTGGAGAATCCCATGGACAGAGGAGCCTGGTAGGTTGCAGTCCATGGGGTCACTAAGAGTAGGACAGGACTGAGCGACTTCACTTTCACTTTTTACTTTCATGCATTGGAGAAGGAAACGGCAACCCACTCCAGTGTTCTTGCCTGGAGAATCCCAGGGACAGGGGAGCCTGGGGGGCTGCCGTCTATGGGGTTGCACAGAGTTGGACACGACTGAGGTGACTTAGCAGCAGCAGCGTTAATGCTGAGAGGTTTACATGTCACATTACAACTGGGTGAGGTAGATACAGTTCGCCTCTTAGAGTTTAAGTTTCTTCATCTGTAGAATAAGGATAATTGACTTGTCTAGAATTTCAGGACTGATAAGTGGCCAAGTCAGTAATGGATGGAGTTCAGTTGTTTGCTGTAGTCTACAGTCTAGGGAGCATCGAACTACGTACAGTACTTCCTCATGTCGATTTTCTCTCTCACCCTTCCTCCGCCAGGGCCTCTCAACTCTATGTACTCTGCAGGCTGATACTTGGTGCAATTTTTCTCCTCTCTTCTCTTGTTTGAGAGAATCCTTTCACTGTACTAACGTAGGTCAAGGACAACTAGGTTTTCATACTGCTTCTTCTCTTTCCTTCTGATTTATCTAGAAAGAACCAAAAAACAAAAACCAAAACCAGTCTTTTCAAACCCATACCTTATTGTGTTGTGTTCTGCTAAAAGTCATGTAATGGTTTCTGACTGCTGTCAGAATGAAGTCTAAAATGACTTACTAAGGTTTTCTTTCTTTTTTTAAAAATTTATTTATTTTAATTGGAGGCTAATTACTTTACAATATTGTATTGGTTTTGCCATACATTGACAGACTTTGCTTGATCAGACCCCTGCCATCTCCCTGGCCCCATCCTGCCTCAGACTTGCTCTTGCTCCAGTTCTCCCTCTTCTTCTTGTTACAGGTGCAACTCCTTTTCTTGGAGAAGTTTTCCTCTGCTTATCTAGTCACTTCCTTAATAAAGTGTTTCCTTCTCATATAGTCAATCAGTTTTTTTGGCTAAATGGTTTAAGTGAAAAACGTTGTGTTGTTTCATAGCATTTAGTTCAGTTCATAATGTTTTCTGTACGTTTTTTGACCATCACCCAAAGATTTATGTTACCTTTTAGGAGAGAAGGAGGGGTGACATCAGCTAGATGGTGGAATTAGAAGCCCTGGGCCCCCATTTTCCCCCTGGACACATTGATTCAACAATTAATGGACAAATCCCCCCCCCCATGAGAAATTTAGAAACAAGTTGAGAGGCTCCAAAACCAGCCACTTCAAAGCCAATAGGAAAAATTGAGAATTGTCTAACCATAATCCATACCCCTGGCACAGCACCATACAATCAGAGAGAAACGCCTAGTGTCCAGATTCTTCTGAGAGAGGGAAAGAGATGGACTGTGTGCCAAACACTCCAGCTTTTGGGGGGACTGCCTGAGGTACCTGTGCCTTTGGAGCGCTCCTGGCATCTGGCATAGTCCAGGTGCCTGGGGGCCTGTGGGAACAAAAATGGTGGTTTGAAGTAGCAGCATGCAGTCACCATAGCCCCTCCCTTAGCCTCTACACAGAGCAAGCAAATGAAAAACCCCAGATCCTAGCTTCTCTCTGGGGAAGGAATGAATTGGACTGTGATGGGTTTATAATATAAATGTTAAAGTAAAAAATATGGTAACAAAAACATAAAAGGGGAAGAGAAGAAATGAAAGTATACTATTTAAAAAATACTATATAGACAGTATAATATCACTTGAAGGTAGACTGTGATAAAGATGAATATCATAAACCTCAAAGCAATAATAAAAAACCCCACTAAAATAACAAAACAAAGTTATGGCTAATAAAGCAATAAAGGAGATAAAATGGATTCATAAAAATAATTTGTACAGAAGGAGGCAGAAAAAAACCATAAAAGGACTAATAGAAAACAAATAGTAAGACTGAAACCAGATCATTTTAATAATAGGGTTAGATGTAACTATGGTATCTCAAGTGACAAATGGGTTAAAAATAAAAGAAGGGAAACATGCCATGCTAACACTGATTAAAAGAAATCTGGAGTGACTATTTTAAAATCAGACAAAGTAAATTTCAGAGAAAAGACTTTATCAAGGAAAAGGTGATTTTATAATGATAAAGGGGTCAGTTTATCAAGAGGACATAATAATTCTAAATGTTTACTCACCTAATAACAGATTGTCAGAATACATGACAATACAAACTGATAGAACTGCAACTAATAACTAGACAAATCCACAATGTTAGTCATAGATTTGAATTTATCTCTCTCAATACTTGATAGGAGAATAAACAGAAATCTAATAACAAAGAGTCAAAATTAAGGTGTAAATTATTCCCACTTTATCTAATAGATCCAAGGCAATCGCAGCCAAAACCCTCAGCAGTCTTTGTGTGTCGAAATAAACTGATTCTAAAATTCACGTGGAAATGCAGTGGATTTAGAATAGCCAAAACTGTTTTGATAAATAAAGTTTCAGGACTTATCCTACCTGTTTTCAAGACTTAATATAAAGTTGCATAATCAAAACACTGTGATGATGGCTTCTGGAATGTATACATATGTCAAAACTAATCAAATTGTACATGTTTAAATATGTGCAATTTACTGTATGTCATTTATACCTCAGTAATGCTGTTAAATGTTATTACTGCAAAGAAATCATGAATTTTAAGTTATATCAATAATGCAAAAATAAAAAAAGCAAACAGTAGAAAATGATAGAGCCTTATTTCTTCTATTTCCCCTATAAGCCAGTTGGAATACTTAGTGAGGTCAGAAACAATAAGATAATCAGGTCAAAGAAGACGTAAACTAAAAAAATAAAAGAAAATTTCTAGGAAACTACTTGATATACGATTCACAGGTATGAAATAATCCCCTTAGCAAGGTATTTAAAAATGATACATCTGAGACATGAAGTGAACTCTGTGTGATTAGTAAATGAACATCATGATTTATTTAGCAAGCTGGTGATACATTTTCTCCCCCTTTTATAGATCTCTGTGTTGTGGGAGGTAGCTTATTTAGTAAATCAGTTCAATCAGTTCAGTTCAGTCGCTCAGTCGTGTCTGATTCTTTGCGACCCCATGAATCACAGCATGGCAGGCCTCCCTGTCCATCACCAACTCCCGGAGTTTACTCAAACTCATGTCCATCGAGTTGGTGATGCCATCCAGCCATCTCATTCTCTGTCGTCCCCATCTCCTCCTATCCCCAATTGCTCCCAGCATCAGACTCTTTTCCAGTGAGTCAACTCGTCACATGAGGTGGCCAAAGTATTGGAGTTTCAGCTTTAGCATAAGTCCTTCCAATGAACACCCAGGATTGATCTCCATTAGAATGGACTGGTTGGCTCTCCTCGCAGTCCAAGGAACTCTCAAGAGTCTTCTCCAGCACCACAGTTCAAAAGCATCAATTCTTCCGCGATCAGCTTTCTTCACAGTCCAACTCTCACATCCATACATGACCACGGGAAAAACCATAGCCTTGACTAGACGGACCTTTGTTGGCAAAGCAATGTCTCTGCTTTTTAATATGCTATCTAGGCTGGTCATAACTTTCCTTCCAAGGAGTAAGCTTCTTTTAATGTCCTGGCTGCAGTCAGCATCTGCAGTGATTTTGGAGCCCAAAAAAATAAAGTCTGACATGGTTTCCACTGTTTCCCCATCTATTTCCCAAGAAGTGATGGGACCAGATGCCATGATCTTCGTTTTCTGAATGTTGAGGTTCAAGCCAACCTTTTCACTCTCCTCTTTCACTTTCATCAAGAGGCCTTTGAGCTCTTCTTCACTTTCTGCCATAAGGGTGGTGTCATCTGCATATCTGAGGATATTGATATTTCTCCCAGCAGTCTTGATTCCAGCTTGTGCTTCTTCCAGCCCAGCGTTCCTCATGATGTACTCTGCATATAAGTTAAATAAGCAGGGTGACAATATACAGCCTTGACGTACTCCTTTTCCTATTTGGAACCAGTCTGTTGTTCCATGTCCAGTTCTAACTGTTGCTTCCTGACCTGCATACAGGTTTCTCAAGAGGCAGGTCAGGTGGTCTGGTATTCCCATCTCTTTCAGAATTTTCCACAGTTTATTGTGATCCACACAGTCAAAGGCTTTGGCATAGTCAATGAAGCAGAAATAGATGTTTTTCTGGAACTCTCTTGCTTTCTCCATGATCCAGCGGATGTTGGCAATTGGATCTCTGGTGCCTCTGCCTTTTCTAAAACCAGTTTGAACATCTGGAAGTTCACGGTTCACATATTGCTGAAGCCTGGCTTGGAGAATTTTGAGCATGACTTTACTAGCGTGTGAGATGAGTGCAATTGTGCGGTAGTTTGAGCATTCTTTGGCATTGCCTTTCTTTGGGATTAGAATGAAGACTGACCTTTTCCAGTCCCGTGGCCGCTGCTGAGTTTTCCAAAGTTGCTGGCATATTGAGTACAGTACTTTCACAGCATCATCTTCCAGGATTTGAAATAGCTCAATTGGAATTCGATCACCTCCACTAGCTTTGTTCGTAGTAATGCTTTCTAAGGCCCACTTGACTTCATGTTCCAAGATGTCTGGTTCTAGGTGAGTGATCACGCCATCGTGATTATCTTAGTCGTGAAGATCTTTTGTGTACAGTTCTTCTGTGTATTCTTGTCCCCTCTTCTTAATATCTTCTGCTTCTGTTAGGTCCATACCATTTCTGTCCTTTATCGAGCCCATCTTTGCATGAAATGTTCCCTTAATATCTCTAATTTTCTTGAAAATATCTCTTGTTCTGTTGTTTTCCTCTATTTCTTTGCACTGATAGCTGAGGAAGGCTTTCTTATCTCTCCTAGCTAGTCTTTGGAACTCTGCATTCAGATGCTTATATCTTTCCTTTTCTCCTTTGCATTTTGCTTCTCTTCTTTTCACGGCTATTTGTAAGGCCTCCTCAGACAGCCATTTTGCTTTTTTGCATTTCTTTTCCATGGGGATGGTCTTGGTCCCTGTCTCCAGTACAATTTCATGAACCTCTGTCCAGAGTTCATTTAGTGAATACTGGCAACTAAAACTCAGTGTTGAAATAAGTTCAACCAAGTGCCAGACCTTTAAATCATAGTGATACATTTTTTAG
Source organism: Moschus berezovskii (assembly GCF_049115385.1). Taxonomy (NCBI): domain Eukaryota; kingdom Metazoa; phylum Chordata; class Mammalia; order Artiodactyla; family Moschidae; genus Moschus; species Moschus berezovskii. Next base: position 36,612,455 of record NC_142481.1, on the reverse strand, counting down.
TGACAATAAGAAGGTTACTTGTTTCAATAATATATCAAATAAATTATTTTTAAAAACATGGCTAATTTCATCTTTGTTTCATGTTTAAAAAGATCTCTCCCCCCCCCGGTATTTATAGTGTATATTATGAGTAGGCTTGCATGTACATAACATTTATAAGTAAGTATATGTATATTGGAAAAATCCAAAGCAAAAACAAGCCTGTTGAAAATATTCAAGAAGCATGCAGACTGTCCAAGTGAATGCTACTGAATTCACAGAGAATTTATGAGTGTGTTTCTTGCAATTTACCCTACAGGGCTAGTTCAAGTTTGAGCTTAATAACACTGGAACTTAATAGTGCTGAAAAATACAGCATTTGGACGTATTCTATTTTGTGTTTTATAGAAAAGTTGCTGAAATGCTGACCTACAACTATTTACACGAAACCCAGAAAGACTTCAAATTGCAGAGAAAATACTGAAAGCATTCTTTAGTCCTAGTGAATGGTGAGGGGAATACAGATTGTGGAATTAAGATCATGCCGGTGTCTTTTCAATCCTTATTATTATATAAAGAGCAGTCAAAGCTGTAAAGAAGTCAAAGAACAATAGCCTCACACCTAGTATTTAATAAAAACCATCTGAAATTAAACAATCTAAAATAGCTAATTTATTGTAGAACTTCTATTGTGACTGAGGAAATACCTGACTCCGTATTTTTAAAAATTGAGATAAATGGACATATTAGTTTCAGGTGTCCAGCATAATAATTTGATATTTGTATATATTGTGAAGTGATCACTGTACTAAGTCTAGTTAACATCCATCGCCACACTTAGTTAATTGTTTTTCCTTGTGATGAGAGCTTTTAAGGTCTACTTTCTTAGCAACTTTCAGATGTTTGATATAGTGTTAACTATTGGCTGGATGGCATCACCGACTCGATGGACATGAGTTTGAGTGAACTCCGGGAGTTGGTGATGGACAGGGAGGCCTGGCGTGCTATGATTCATGGGGTCGCGAAGAGTCGGACATGACTGAGTGACTGAACCGAACTGAACTGAACTGATAGGCATCATGCTGTACATTACATCCCCATGATTTTGATTCAGTACTAAAAAAAAAAAATCAACACAAATGTATAGTGCTTATGATTTCAATGATATACATTTTGATATCTGGCTTCCTAGTTTTACTTTTAAACAAAGATTCAGTGCTTTGGAGATAATATATACTGTTATATAATTATATACTATTATTTTTCTCCTTTTAAAATTTATATACTTCACATAGAATTCATATGATTATGTGTTTTCTTAATTAATTGAAAAAGTTTACTGGTAAACATATTTGGGTACCTCCATATACTATTTCAGAATCTCACAATTTGTATAGAAATACAAAAAACCTTAAATAGCCAAAGCAATCTTGAGGAAGAAGAATGGAACTGGGGGAATCAACCTGTCGGACTTCAGGCTCTATTACAAAGCCACAGTCATTAAGACAGTATGGTACTGGCATAAAGACAGAAATATAGACCAATGGAACAAAATAGAAAGCCCAGAGATAAATCCACGCACTTATGGACACCTTATCTTTGACAAAGGAGGCAAGAATATAAAATGGAGAAAAGACAGTCTCTTTAACAGGTGGTGCTGGGAAAACTGGTCAGCCACTGGTAAAAGAATGAAACTAGAACACTTCCTAACACCATACACAAAAATAAACTCAAAATGGATTAAAGATCTAAATGTAAGACCAGAAACTATTAAACTCCTTAAGGAGAACATAGGCAAAACACTCTCCGACATAAATCACAGCAGGATCCTCCATGACCCACCTCCCAGAATATTGGAAATAAAAGCAAATATAAACAAATGGGACCTAATTAAAATTAAAAGCTTCTGCACAGAAAAGGAAACCATAAACAAGGTGAAAAGACAGCTTTCAGAATGGGAGAAAATAATAGCAAATGAAACAACTGACAAATAATTAATCTCTAAAATATACAAGCAGCTCCTGCAGCTCAATTCCAGAAAAATAAATGACCCAATCAAAAAATGGGCCAAAGAACTAAACAGACATTTCTCCAAAGAAGACATACAGATGGCTAACAAACACATGAAAAAATGTTCAACATCCCTCATAATCAGAGAAATGCAAATCAAAACCACAATGAGTTACCATTTCACACTAGTCAGAATGGCTGCTATCCAAAAGTCTACATGCAATAAATGCTGGAGAAGGTGTGGAGAGAAGGGAACCCTCTTACACTGTTGGTGGGAATGCAAACTAGTACAGCCATTATGGAGAACAGTGTGGAGATTCCTCAAAAAACTAGAAATCGAACTGCCATATGATCCAGCAATCGCACTCCTGGGCATACACACTGAGGAAACCAGAATTGAAAGAGACACGTGTACTCCAATGTTCACTGCAGCACTGTTTATAATAGCCAGGACGTGGAAGCAACCTAGATGTCCGTCTGCAGACGAATGGATAAGAAAGCTTTGGTACATATACACAATGGAGTATTACTCAGTCATTAAAAAGAATGCATTTGAATCCGTTCTAATGAGGTGGATGAAACTGGAGCCTATTATACAGAGTGAAGTAAGCCAGAAAGAAAAACACCAATACAGTATACTAACCCATATATATGGAATTTAGAAAGATGCAAATGATAACCCTGTATACGAGACAGCAAAAGAGACACAGATGTATAGAACGGTCTTTGGGACTCTGTGGGAGAGGGTGAGGGTGGGATGATTTGGGAGAATGGCACTGAAACATGTATATTATCATATGTGAAACGAATCGCCAGTTCAGGGTCGATGCATGTTACAGGATGCTCGGGGCTTGTGTGCGGGGATGACCCAGAGGGAGGATAAAGGGAGGAGGGAGGTGGGAGGGGGGTTCAGGAAGGGGAACTCATGTACACCCGGGGAAGATTCATGTCAATGTATGGCAAAACCAACCAATGTAATATTGTAAAATAATTAGCCTCCAGTTAAAAAAAAAAAAAAAAAAGACAGACAACTGAAAAAAAATATATTCAATGTGATTTTAGTTTTATAACCTTAAAAATATTTTCATTAAAACAAATCAGAAATTAGAAACTCTCTTTTGCTAACTTATGAACAGGATCATTATTTTTCTATTCATTTTTTAAGAAAATTCAATTTATTTGTATTTTGGGGTGTGTTGGGTCTTTATTTCTACGCATGGGCTTTTCTCTAGTTGTGGCAAGTAGGGCCGACTCTCGAGTTGCAGTGTTTGGGCTTCTTGTTGCAGTGGCTTCTCATTGCAGAGCATGGGTGGGCTCTAGGCACAGGGACTTCGAGAGTTGTGGTGCAAAAGCTCAGTAGTTGTGGCACTTAGTTGCCACTGTGGCATGTGGGATCCTCTGGATCAGGGATCGAACCGGTGTCCCCTGCATTGCAAGGTGGATTCTTAACCACTGAACCACCAGGGAAGCCCCAGGATCTTTATTTTTAAATAGAGAGATGTGTATCATACTCAGCGATACAGTGAGGATGTTTTGTATGAGATATTATTTACATCTCTGGAGGTAAGCTTTTTTATTGCTTTATTTTTCTCTTTATAGAATATTTTTATATATAATATGGGGGAACTAACCTATACTCTCTTTTTTGCCCTCTTTAAAATATTGTTATTTATGGATGCAGGATTTTTTTGGTAGTAGCTTCATTGAAGTATGCGTGCATGGTAAGTGGCTTCAGTCGTGTCCAACCCTTTTGCGACCCTATGAACTGCAGCCTGCCAGGCTCCTCTGTCCATGGGATTCTCCAGGCAAGAATATTGGAATGGGCTGTCATGCTTTCCTTCAGGAGATCTTCCCGATCCAGGATTCAAATCCATGCCTCTTATGTCTCCAGCATTGGCAGGCAGATTCTTTACCTCTAGTACCACCTGGGAAGCCATTATTGAAGTATCAGTTCAGTTCAGTTCAGTTCAGTCGCTCAGTCATGTCCGACTCTTAGCGACCCCATGAACCACAGCACACCAGGCCTCCCTGTCCATCACCAAGTCCCGGAGTTCACTCTAACTCATGTCCATCGAGTTGGTGATGCCATCCAGCCATCTCATTCTCTGTCGTCCCCGTCTCCTCCTACCCCCAATCGCTCCCAGCATCAGAGTCTTTTCCAGTGAGTCAACTTGTTACATGAGGTGGCCAAAGTATTGGAGTTTCAGCTTTAGCATCAGTCCTTCCAATGAACACCCAGGATCGATCTCCTTTAGAATGGACTGGTTGGATCTCCTTGCAGTCCAAGGGACTCTTAAGAGTCTTCTCCAACACCACAGTTCAAACACATCAATTCTTCGGCGATCAGCTTTCTTCACAGTCCAACTCTCACATCCATACATGACCACTGGAAAAATCATAGCCTTGACTAGACGGACCTTTGTTGGCAAAGCAATGTCTCTGCTTTTTAATATACTATCTAGGCTGGTCATAACTTTCCTTCCAAGGAGTAAGTGTCTTTTAATTTCATGGCTGCAATCAGCATCTGCAGTGATTTTGGAGCCCCAAAAAACAAAGTCTGACACTGTTTCCACTGTTTCCCCATCTATTTCCCAAGAAGTGATGGGACCAGATGCCATGATCTTTGTTTTCTGAATGTTGAGGTTCAAGCCAACCTTTTCACTCTCCTCTTTCACTTTCATCAAGAGGCCTTTGAGTTCCTCTTCACTTTCTGCCATAAGGGTGGTGTCATCTGCATATCTGAGGTTATTGATATTTCTCCCGGCAATCTTGATTCCAGCTTGTGCTTCTTCCAGCCCAGCGTTCCTCGTGATGTACTCTGCATATAAGTTAAATAAGCAGGGTGACAATATACAACCTTGACGTACTCCTTTTCCTATTTGGAACCAGTCTGTTGTTCCATGTCCAGTTCTAACTGTTGCTTCCTGACCTGCATACAGGTTTCTCAAGAGGCAGGTCAGGTGGTCTGGTATTCCCATCTCTTTCAGAATTTTCCACAGTTTATTGTGATGCACACAGTCAAAGGCTTTGGCATAGTCAATGAAGCAGAAATAGATGTTTTTCTGGAACTCTCTTGCTTTCTCCATGATCCAGCGGATGTTGGCAATTTGATCTCTGGTGCCTCTGCCTTTTCTAAAACCTATAAATAAATACAATAAACTACACGTTACCTAAGGTGTATCATAAATTTTGATGTATGCTACACCCTTGAAATCATCACTACAGTGAAGATCATGAGTACATCCATTATACCCCCAAAGTTTCATCATATCGCTTTGTAATCCCCATCTCCCAAGCTCACTCAGAAGTTTCCCTCACTCCAGCCATGTTCTTAGGCAACCACTGAATTTTTATTAATATAGATTACTTTAATATTTTCTGTAACTGCACATTCCTTGTAGTATATAATAATTTCTATTTTTGGTCTGAGTTCTATCATTCAGTTTAGTTATTTTGGGATTCACTGATGTTTGTGGTGTTTATCATATTTGTGGTGTTTATTATATTTGTGGTGTTTATTAATTGTGGTATTTATTAATTTGTGGTGTTTATTAATTAATTTTGTGATTATTCATTTCTTTCTATTGCTGAGTAGCATTCCTTTGTATGATAGACCATTTATTCATTCCTTTACCCAATGATGAGCCTTTGGGTTGTTTCCAGGTTTTGACTATTATAAATATATCTGTTATGAATATTTGTGCACAAGTCATTATATGGACATATGCATTCTTTCTTTTAGGTAAATACATAGGAGAGGAATGGGTGGATCATCTGGTAGGTTTAACTTTTAAAGAAAATGCCCAGTTGTTTCTGAAGTGATTCTACCATATGACTTTCCTATTATCAATGTTTGAAAGTTTAATTTCCTCCTCATCTTTGCCAATACTTGGTATGGTCATTAAAGAAAAAATTAACCCTTTAAATAGATTTGTAGTGGTATTTAGTTGTGGTTTTAATTTGCATTTTCCTAATGACTAATGATGTTGAATTATTTCACATATACTTATTTTCTATTCATACATCTTCTCTGTAAACCATCTGTTCCAATTTTTTACAAATTTTAAAAAACTGGGTTGTTTGATGTCTTATTGATAAATTTCAAGAGTTCTTATATATTCTGAATACGAGCCCCTTATCAGGTATATGTTTTGTAAATGTTTTCTCTAAGTCTTTTGCTTCTTTTCATTGTCTTAAGAGTTTCTTTCAAGAAGGAGTAGTTTAAAATTTTGGTGAAATCCGTGATGGTTAATTTGATGGGTCATCTTCACTGGACTATGTAGTGTCCAAATATTGGGACAAACATTATTATGGGTGTGTCTGTGAGGTTGTATTTAGATTAGATTAACATCTGAATTAGTAGACTAACCAAAGCAGATTGTCCCCTCTAATTTGGATGACCCTCAACCAATCCGCTAAAAGCCTGAATGGAACAAAAAAGACAATTTCTTAATCTACTGAGAGGAAACTCCTCCTGTCTGACTACTTTGAACTGGGATGTACAGTCTTTTCAGTTTCCCTGATATCTCAGTTGGTAAAGAATCCACCTGCAATCCTGGAGATCCTGGTTCAATTCCTGGGTTGGGAAGGTCCCCTGGAGAAGGGAAAGGCTACCCACTCCAGTATTCTGGCCTGGAGAATTCCATGGACTGTATAGTCCATGGGGTCGAATTGAACATGAGTGAGCGACTTTCACTTTTCAGTCTTTTCTGTGTTGGACTTGAACGGAAACGTTGGCTCTTTACTCTCAAGCCTGTTGGCTTTTGGAATGGAACTTATACCATCAGCTCTCTTGGTTCTCAGTCCTTTAGACTTAGATGAAAACTATACATCCTGGATCTCCAACTTGCTAACTGCTGATCTTAAGACTTCTTAGCCTCCATAATTGCATGAGTCAATTCCTTACAGTGAGTTTCTTTCTCTCTATATACATATATGCGTGACTCTTTGTGACCCTATGGACTGTAGCCTACCAGGCTTCTCTGTCCATGGGGATTCTCCAGGCAAGAATACTGGAGTGGATTGCCATGCCCTCCTCTAGGGGATCTTCCCAGCCTAGGGATCGAACCTGTGTCTCTTATGTCTCCTGCATTGGCAGACAGATTCTTTACCACTAGCATATACACCTTATTGGTTCTGTTTCTCTGGAGAATGCTAACTAATACAATGTCTGGTTTATAAATTTATTTTTTTTATGGACCATTTATTTTTGGTCTTAGATATTTTCCCCTAGTCCAAGTTAAAACTATTTTCTGCTATGATTTCTTCTAGAAATGTATAATTTTCAATTTTTACAATATCTATGACCCACACTGAGTTAATTTTTCTATATGATATGAGTGTATATCAATTTTTTTGCCTTTGTTTATGGATATCCAGTTGTTGCACCACCATCTGTTTAAAAGATTATTCTTTCTCTGCTGAATTGTCTTTGCGAATTTGTTGAAATCAGTTGTTTATATATGTTTGAATCTGATTTCTGGACTTGTTATTCTGTTATGCTGTTCTATTTGTTAGTTTCTTTGCAATAACTCATCCTTGGTTGCCATAGCTGTGTAATAGTAATACTGATCCTCCAACTTTATTCTTTTTCAAAGTAGTTTTAGATATTCGAGGTCCTTTGTATTTCCACATAAGGGTTAGAATCAGTTTGTCAATTTCTACAGAAAAAGTCTGCTTAAATTTTGATTATGAGTTTATGTGATTGGTTTGGGGAGAATTGGTACTTCAACAATATTGAATCTCCTGACTCATAAAGATGATTTATCACTTTATTTATTTAGGTCTTCTGTTTCTCTCAACAATGTGTTTTAGTTTTCTGTGTTCAGATATTGCACATACCTTATCCAGTTTATCCCTAATCATTTAATATTTTTGATACTGTTGTGATACATTTAGATATTTCAACTTTCAGTAGTTTGCCGCTGGTGAAAGAAATATGATTGTCTTTTGTATGTTGGTCTTGTATCCTGCAACTTGTGTAAATCCACCTCCTGGTTCCAGTTGCTGTATTATACATTCTATCATGTTTTTTACATTGACACTCATGTCTTCGTGAATAAAGACTGCTTTACTTCTTTCATTCTGGACTGGATGCCCTTTATTTGTTCTCCTTGCCTTATTGCCCAGTGCTGACTAGAACTGATGAACATGGACATCCTTGTCTTATCCTGTTCTTTGGGGAGAAATATCCAGTCTCTTGCCATTATTTATTATGATTGTTGGAAATTTTATGTAGATTCTTTTACTGTGTTGAGAAAGTTCTCTTTTATTTGCAGTTGTCTGAGAGTATTTTTTTAAAATCACAGATTAATGTTGGATTTTGTCATATGTATTTTCCATATCTACTAAGATGCATATAGGTTTTATGGGAATTACATTGATTTTTGAATGTTGGTGAATTCTGCTTCACAATGATAGGAAGAGCAGACATTGAAGGATCAAGGCTTCCCTCGTGGCTCAGTTGGTAAAGAGTCCGCCTGCAATGCGGGAGACCTGGGTGCGATCCCTGGGTTGGGAAGATCCCCTGGAGAAGGGAAAGGCTGCCCACTCCAGTATTCTGGCCTGGAGAATCCCATGGACAGTCCATGAGATCTTGAAGAGTCAGACACGACTGAGCAACTTTCACTTTGAATGTTCAGTCAATTGTATATCTTTACTAGTATTCTATTTTTTCTGTCAATTATATCAGATTGTAGTTGTAGATTTGTCTACCTTTACTTGAAGTTCTAGCATTTATTTTTATTTATTGTGAAGGTCTACAATTAGGTGCATAAATGTTTATGATATTTAAATCTTTTACTTGGTAGGTAATGGACACAGATTTTGCATGTCTTAGTAACAAAATGTGACACAGTTTAAACTTCTTGGATAGACCTTCATTTCATAGTCCCCATAAAGCACTTATTTTCGTTTGAAAGAAAAAAATGAAAATGTGATTATTTCTCTTGCTATGATTATTTGTTTCACTAACATCAAACATATGTTCTGTTTCTAGTGCTCTGTTTCTATGGCTTTGTGTATATTCAATTCAATGCTAAATTATAACATAATTTTCAAAGATATTTTACATGGCATTTAAACTCCATGCAAGTAGTTTTCAACAGTACCCCAGCTCTAATGAAGAAATGACAATATAAGCACATATGACCAAGTTTGAGCACGTGCAGGCAATGCTATTTACATCTGATTGCAGTCTGAATGACACTGTGTAATATACTACTTGATGTTAAAATGTGAAAAAGATCACTCAAAGAGAAGGAGTACAGGATTTTATACAGCGATGAAACAGCTGAGATTATTGCATTTATTGAGTTCACATCCTAGTATACAGAGACAAATATGAAACAAGTATAAAATAAGCCAGATAATTCTTGCTCATGCTATATATTATGACAAAAAGAAAGTATGTACTGGGCTTTCTGAGGATGTCATGAGTGAGATGAATGACACTGAATCCTGAATAGTGAAAAGAAGTCACTGGGTGGTGACCCAGGGGAGCAGCATTTGAGTGAGAGAGAGCAAGTAGAAAACAAGTTCAGAAGTGACCCTTTAGAGAAAAATAATGAAAATCAACGTGACTGGTGTTTAGAAGTTAAAGTAATCATGGTACCAGGTATAGGTAGAGAGTGGTTGGTGGTGGCTATTTTTGCATCAGTTTCTTTAAAGTTGAGCCAGATTAGGTATTACTTTAGTACATTATATCAAACACGTTACAACTCATGGATCTGTTTCAGTTCAACCCTGTTTGGGGATTAAAAGCAGAAGAAAATAAGTTGAGCCTCCCAGGGTGCTTAGCATCTGTACTACATATAATTTAGCACTTGGATATATGTTTCCATGTGTTTCTTGCAAATTGTATCATCTGTTTAAGACTTTCACTCTAAGGAGAAAGGGCCATGTTATATTGGTTCAATTAATATTACAGGATTTCTAAAAAGGATGGTTATAGTTGGGGAAAGCAGGGGGTAGGAAAGGGTTGATGCAAAATCAGCACATTTCTTGGCAATTATATTAACCTGTTAGGCACTTAGAAAGAGTATAATAGGAATATGTTTCTGGAAGGAAATCAGGAAATATATATCAACAAATCTAACATTTTAAATGATTTTTTTAAATCTAAGAAAGTATATAAAAATGGTCAGGGAAAAGATGCTTTAACAAAGATGCTCACTGAACTTTTTTTTATAATAGCAAAAACATTTGTCATTTAGTGTTGCAAAACAGAATCTCCAAGAACTACTATATATTATTATAAAATATTATGTAGAAATATTATGTAGTTGTGATACAGATTTATGCTTCTTGACATGAAAAGAGTCTAAAATATTTTAAGTGAAAAATTGAGGATAGCCACAGTATAATCCCAAGGTTAGAAAATAACAAACTTGTATATGTGTAAATAGAAAAAGAAAAAAAAAATTCTGTCCATATATAGAATTGGAAACAGTGATTACTTCTTTGTAGTGGTACTGTGGGTAGGTTCCCTTTTATCTTTACACATTTTGCGTTGTCTGGGTATTTTGTAATGAACATACATTATACCTATGAAATAATTAGGGGAAAAAACCCTGATTCTATTTTGGAAAAAAAAGGGTAGGTACACTGATAAAGGAGCTGACTTAGAGAGTATAAAGATTTATGAAGTAAAGCTAAAAACACACTTGGGCCAGTTCAGAAGAAAGAAGCTTCTGGCCTTGTGCCTGAAACATCATAGATAGCAAAAAGTAGGTGGTTGTTACAAGCCAAATTTTGTCCCCCTGCCCCAAATTCATATGTTGAAGTCCCAACTCGCAATACGTCAAGATGTAACTTTGGCGAGAAGGTCTTTAAAAGAGGTGATTAGTTAATATGAGGTCATTACGACGAGGCCCTAATCTGATATGACTGGTGTCCTTTTAAGTAGAAGAAGGGACAGCAGGAAGCACACACAGAAGGCAGGCCATGTGAGGGCACAGCGAGGAGGTGCCCTCTGCAAGCCAAAGGGAGAGGCCTCAGGAGAAAGTACCCTGCTGACACCTTGGGCTTGACCTTCTAGCCTCTGGAACTGTGAGAAAATACAGCTCTGTTGTTTAAGCCACCCAACCTGCGGTGCTTTGTTATGGCAGCCCTAACAAACTAATACAGGTGGTTCCAGTGCTTGAGAATCTACCTACAGTGCAGGAGACACAAGAGACGAGGGTTTGATCTCTGAGTCTGGAAGATTTCCTGGAGGAGGAAATGGCAACCAACTCTAGTATTCTTGCCTGGAGAATTCCATAGACAGAGGAGCCTGGTGGGCTATAGTCCATGGAGTCACAGAGAGTCAGATGTGACTCAGGCAACTGAGCCTGCACACATACACAGAGCAAACTAATGCAGGGGTCAAAAAATGATGGATGCTTAAATATTTATTTATTTGGCTTCCCTGGGTCTTAGTTGAGGCATCTGAGCACTTAACTTGTGGCATGTGGGGTCTAGTTCTCTGACCAGGGTTTGAACCTGAGACCCCTTCATTGGAAGCCTGGAACCTTAGCCTGTGACCACAAGGGAAGTCTCGGCTGCTTATATTGATAAGAGATATCAAGTGTCAGGTACTTCACTAATTACTTTACATGCATTATCTTATTCATCACAGAATCTTATGTTAGATCTTCATGCACATTTTGCAAATTAAGTGGTAGAGTTGATAAATCTTAGTAAAGCTAGTAAAGTGGTGGAACTGCGATTTTTAATGTAGGTTACCTGATGCTATAACCCTTGCCCTCAAGGGCTATACTCATATTAATATAACTGTATAGCACTGTGCAAAGTTAGGGTCCAAGGAAGTTGACATGGCAAAACCAATAACCTGGCACATTATTTGAACTACAGATAAACAGAACATAACTATTTTCATACACTGTACACAATTTTTATATCCTTTTTTGTTGAATTCTCCTCTTTATTTTTGTGTTAATTCTGCCAACTTTATTTGCCAGCTGTCAGACATTCAGGTTTCTAAACCAACAGACTTCTTTTCATATTTATGTTTTAAGATTAGAAATAGTTCAAATAAAAACAAAAGAAAAACAGTATATTTGACATCCCTATACTCACAACCCAGCTTTACCACTTTTAACTTTTGCCACAATTATTTCAGTTAAAAAGAAAAACCCCAAACCAAAATTCTCTTAAATTGTATTTCCTTCTCCTCCATAACCTTCCCAGAGGTTTTTATTATCCTGAATTTTGTATATATCATGTCTATAAATATTTGTGTACTTTTATTCATAGCTTATAAAAATCCTCCTCTTTGTGATAAGATAGAAATATTTCATGGTATTTTGTTGGTTTAATTTGGAATCTCTGGGGATATAATCCCATAGCTGAATGAGAAGAATAATTAACTTCTGCAACTTGGTCCAGGTCTCTTGGAAACTAAACAGAGACCAAGAGCAAAAAAGGAAGTTATTTTTTGGAGTCTGAAGCCCTTAAATAGCCAGTGCCCCCTTGACAGTTCACTTGGCACTTTATTTTGGGTGTTCTTTCATGTACCCTTCAAATCAACCTTTTGAGGAAAGACCTACCATTGGTGAAACAACTTGAGTTCTGAGAGATGAAGCAACTTCTTTAAACTCAGAGGTCTGAGAAGTGCTCTGATGTCCTCTTACTCTTTTGATGTGATTGAAGAGGAGATCCCCGCTCATCAGGGGAATTAACCCTTTCTTTGTCACCATGAATTTGTATTTATTTCATGTCCACACTATAGAAATCTTTGGGATTTGACTTTACAGAAGTAAAGTCCCCGAACTTAAGAAATTTTGAACTTCAGACAACTGAGACTTGGAAATGCTAATTCCCTAAAATAACTTCCTGGAGATGAACTGGAAAAAAAAAAAAAGGGAGGAAATCAGTCCTGTCATTCAAGCATTCCAAAACAACGCTGACATTTAATCATTTAGTGAGTGTTTACTATGTGTCATGCGCCATGAAATATATTATCTTGCTTAATCCTCGGGAATTAGTGTGAGACAAGCATTACTGTTTTGTTCAGTTTCTACACTAGGAAATTAATTCCTGTAGAGACTGGGGGGCCGGGGCAGGGAGTGGAGAGTGTGCAAACAGAATGTGGTAAGTCCAGGGCTGTAGCCTGGATGTGCATACATGAGTGTGTGCTTAGTCATGTCTGACTCTTTGCGATCCCATGGACTGTAGTCTGCTTGCTAGGCTCCGCTGTCCATGCGATTTTCCAGGCAAGAATACTGGAGTGGGTTGCTATTTCCTCCTCCAGGGGATCTTCCTGATCCAGGGATTGAACTTGGGTCTCCTGCATCTCCTTCATTGGCAGGAGGATTCTTTACCACTGCGCCACCTGGGAAGCCTGTAGCCTGTACAAACACCTTATATTGCTCTGGGACCTAAACTAGAAGAACTGGGATTTTGATTTCTTGTGCCTCCTTCCTGCCATCAATGCTAGCCAATCATTTGTCATCTCCTTTATTCATTGGGAGGTAGTAGAAGCTACAGTACAACACAGACCCATCTCCCCCTTTAGAACGAGGCAGTGGCACTAATGGTAAAGAACCTGCCTGATAATGCAGGAGACATAAGAGATGCGGGTTTGATTCTGGGGTTGGGAAGAGCCCATGTCTGTAGGAGGACACGGCAACCCACTCCAGTATTCTTGCCTGGAGAATCCCCATGGACAGAGGAGCCTGGAGGGCTGCAGTCCGTGGGGTCTCAAAGAGTCAGACACAGCTGAAGCGACTGTGCACACACAGTACATTTCTTTAGATGGGGAAGTTGGCTGCTGGCAACAGTTCAGAGCTGAATCCCTCTCTGGAAATATAGCCAAGGAGGTAGTCCTTATCCAATGACTAGTTGACACAGGGTTCAAAAGAGCAGGATAACTCTGAGGAGCCATGCAGCGCATCCTCTAGGGCTGGCTGAGGCTTCTCTGTGGTCTATCTTCTTCCTTTTCCTAGTCTTGCTTCTCTCATTTCCTTACAAGTGTTTCCTGAGACTTCTTCCCCAAATACCATACCCTCCAATCTCTGCTCAGAGTCTAGTTCCTAGGGAAACTGATCTAGGTTAGATGAAAAGTAAGATTTTGTTTCATTCACACACCCATTCATTCATTCTCTACGCAGTATTAAATACCTGTTGTTTGCCAGACAGTGTTCAGGGTCTTGAGAATATGTTGAGATTTTTGGGACTCCTAGAAGCAAAATCCCTGTGGAGTTCCTCACTGCTTTTGCTTGAAAAGAAAAGAAGAGAACTGTAGGCTAGGAGAAAGGGCTTAACACTTTGTCATCAGTAAGTGTTCTTTAGTTGCTTTATGACTAAATTATAAAAGTTACCCCAGTCAATATAAATTCTGTTTTGGGTTACAGCATCTCCCACCTCAAATTATTGAAATAAGTTCCTCCAAGTCTCTCTAACTAAAATCCCTTGTCTCACCTTGTCCCCAGTTTTCTTCTTGAAAAGCAGATCTGATCACTTAAAGCATCAGATATGTTGTAACTTTCTCAGTGTGGCAAGCAGGCTCTTCACAAACCGGCTCTATGCAGTAGTTTCATTCATTCTCTACCCAGTATTTTATACCTGTTGTGTGCCAGACAGTGTTCAGGGTCTTGAGAATATGTTGAGATTTTTGGGCCTCCTAGAAGTCCCAAAGACTCTTGGACTCCCATCACTACTCCCCTGTAACTTCTTTCTATCAGGCCTCATGGATACTTCTTTCCCTTTACTATAGGGAAATAATCGCTGTGGTCACAGTCTTTCATATTCCTGAGGCATTGTACATCACTCCCTCCTCCTGAAAGGCCACGTCATATCCCAGATCATCTGCAGCCCCCATCAGCACTCCCATTTATTAATCTTCTGACTTGAATGTAACCTCTTAAGTTTTTATGTTTAATTATCTTCCCTCCCCCATGCAATATCAACCAAATACAGTAGGAGGATTCCTTTCTTTTCCATCCTCCCATGACATTTTGTGTATCCATCCTTTGTGCACTTCCCCAAATTTGCATTGCAATGACTTATCTGTGTCCTTTGAAGAACTGTTACATCCTTGAAAGTAACGACTATGTCTTTATATCTCCAGACTTTTTACAGTGAGTGTACTGCAGAAACTGGATGCATGCAGTTGAATGCGTCTCTTGTTTTCCTGTTGGAGAAACAGAATTAGCATTCCATTCCACTGGATTTCCTTTAAACCATGAAAGTCATATTTTCATATTAGTTCATATTAGTTCCTCCAGGGTAAATTTCAGCTGAGGAGAAATGGATACACGGTGGTGTTAATGCTTTTTCTTTATTTAAATGATCTATTTCTTTGTTTTTGCTGCTATTTACCGTTGTCTTTTTGCACTGACTTGGTTCATAATGCAAATCTCTTCAGTCAATAGATACGCTTGGAATAGTTAGCTCGCGTTATGCTGTTTGAATAGCTTTTTATCATTCAGCCTCCTGCATAACAAGTACTGTAGAAGCGACTTGGGGGCTTCTGTTGCGAGGGAGGAGCTGCAAGAAAGGTGAGGTATAATGGAGAACAGGAAAGGGAAAAGCAGAAAATCTTTTCCAGTTTGGAAGAGGCCAGTCATCTTAACCACAGATAGTAACAGTTTAATTTTAAGTATTATTTTAACCTGATGAATAATTGTATATAGGTGCCAGTATGCAGGAACAGGAATACTGTGAGCTTGGTCCCTTCACTCTGCTCTCCTTTTCGCTTATTGGGCAACAGGTGGATCACTGAACCCCCTAGGGTGCATTCACTTCTTCCTGTTCTCTCTGACACAGGCACCTAAAACACTCCTATTCAGTCCTCAAATGTCACCTCTTTTCATATGTTTTCCTGACTTCCCTCACATCAGTTCTTTAATTTTTCTTCTATGGTGTCAGGTTCAGTTGTTTGCATCTATACTATTATTCTGGCAATGGTATAAACTATTTGCTTATTTATCTCCAAATAAGAGGCTCCAGTAACTCCAAAAAGTGGGCATCTTACACACCTGGGCATTCTCAGAGGTTGCCTGGTGAATGGTACAAAACAGTCATTAGGAAAACTATGTACTGTATAAATGATCAAATGATTCAGAAGAAATATTTATAGAGGATTTTTTTTGCATATTACTTAACACAACTCTTGT
The DNA here is from genome assembly GCF_049115385.1 of Moschus berezovskii. NCBI lineage: Eukaryota > Metazoa > Chordata > Mammalia > Artiodactyla > Moschidae > Moschus > Moschus berezovskii. Next base: position 36,596,349 of record NC_142481.1, on the reverse strand, counting down.
AAAATGTCCACCCATTTCAATAATAACTTGGTTTCACTTAAGAATATGATAAAAAGATTAGAACATGGCAAATAAAGATTCAGTTCAGTTCAGTTCAGTAGCTCAGTCGTGTCCGACTCTCCGCGACCCCATGAATCACAGCACGCCAGGCCTCCCTGTCCAACACCATATCACCAACATACTTTTTGTTTGTCTTTCTCTCAGACTTGAAAAGTTTTTATGATTTAAACCAGAAAACTATTCCTGAATCTAAGATACTATTGTTAGATATGGCATAAATCTTTAGTGTGTTGAGTTTTTAAGTAACCAGAGTTAGCGTGTGATTACAAATGTTAGTATTGGAAACTTGACAGAATCTTATTCTTCATGGAAATAATTGGTCCCAGTGTACACAACAGTTAGATGTTAAGACTGGTTCAGGTGGATACATATTAATTATATTTTGTACATATTTAATGAGTTTTGTGATGGATTGTTATTGTGCTACTGTGTCCATTACTTTTTAAAAATATTTGCTGCAAGCTCGCCTAATCTGGTATATACCTGCTCTTTTTAAAATTTCTCTCTATAGAGGGAGGATAAAGGGAGGAGGGAGGTGGGAGGGGGGTTCAGGAGGGGGGACTCATGTACACCCGGGGCGGATTCATGTCAATGTATGGCAAAACCAACCAATATAATATTGTAAAATAATTAGCCTCCAATAAAAAATAAATAAATAAATAAAAATTCCTCTCTATATACTTTTCAGTACCATGGATTTGTTATTTTGAGGAGGGAAGAACATGTTTGTTACACCATTAATCCCTTTGTCTTAACCATTTACTAAATGCGAAAATGGACACTAGGTGGCCATATCAGTTCTAAATGTTGGATGATGTGGGCAAATAAGCCTTCTTCCAAACAAAAGTTGAGTACTCACCAATTATACTAATTAGAATTCAACTTCTGTACTTCTATAATGTCATAGAATTATTTATTAATAATTACACAGGTAATTAAAAGCTTAATTACTTAAGCTTCTTCTTGAGTGGAAAGCCATTTCTGTTTAATCTCTTCCACCAAGTTAAAAGACAATCAAATAGAACTTCCTGAATATTTGAAAGAGTACATTTTAAATACAGGTTTGAAACCTGGATGCCCTGGAACATAACCGGAGTATAAGGCGTTGAAGCTAGGAAAAGTGTAATTCTGATGTGTGGTCCTTCTTGAGGCAAGCTAAAACTCAAGAGGTGTTTAGGGAATTGTAAACCAACATGTTCCATCTTTAGTACTCAGTGGGGGTTAATGGAAGGAAAGTGTCATAGTTGCGGCTACGGTGGCTGGTCCCTGAGGTCTGCTCTAGGTTACCATGTCATCCACTCTGGTCTCCTAGGAGGTTTGCAATTGACAAGGTGATAAGAATCAACCCACGGGGAGGAAACAAGCTATAGACTAAGGAACAGAGGGCACCAGCAAGCTGATCTGGCTTACAGGAGCAATATTCTGTCCTGAAAATATCACAGTTGTGACACTTATAACTGCTTTTTTGGAGTGATTATTTGCTTACAGCTTTGTTTCTCCAGTAATAGACAGTGAATTCCTAGAGTATGAACTTTGTGTCTTCAGTGGCAAGGACCCTGTTTGGAACGAACACACACACACACACACACACACACACACAGATATAGGAAAATAATTTGTATCCTTTGACTCCTAGATTGATTTGACAGATGCTCAACTAATTATTGTAGAAGAGAGGCAAAAGAGGGAGGAAGGAAGGAAGCTTTGTTTTTAACCTTGACTTTTCCTTTCATCTTGTCTTAATCTTGACTTTTTCTTGGAAAAGTCAGTTCTGTGTTTCAGACTCTTCATCTACAACATGGTGAGAAAAGACTACATATGTTTCCTAAACATTTTTCAGAATTAATGTTTTATGGTTCCTTTGAAATGTTTGTTGGTAACAAAAGAGAATATAGAATACACTTGCTGGGGAAGCACTCTGTTCAATCAAATGTCGAGGAAGTAAACTCTACAGTATTCACGGCCATTTCCAGATTTCTTGCCAGCCTTCAGTGCCAACACAAGTTACTGTCTTGCTCGCTTGTGTCACTGGGCTGAGTGGAATGGAATAGAGGAGGACAATTCAGAGAAAATCCCCCTTTGGTTTGTAAGAAAACTCTCAAGCAATGTGCAGCCAGGGTATCTCCCTCTTTAGCACTGCTAGCACTTTAGAGGGAATAAGGAATTATTTCATGGATGGGCTTCAGAACCACAAAGAAATCTGGCCTTATCATTTATAATCATGTGACACTGCTCAAGTCAGTTGATATTTCTAAATTAAATGTGCAAAGTACTGGTAAACTTTAAGGAACTGTACAAAAGTTGAAAGTCTTGATGATGATGATGGAGGTTAGTTGTTATAAATACTTCATCTCTTAATTGGGGATGCTTAGTCAATTAGCATTATTTCCTGGGCAGAAAGTCATAAAGAATTTTACTAATGCACTATCTTTTAATCTTGTGATTAACCCAGCCTCATGCAGGGGGAGAGGATGCTACAGTAGATGACACAGGAAATTTGGAGTTATCTAGATCTGACATAAATGTCAGTTCAGTTTCTTAATGTGTGCATTGTTCATTGTTAAGTCACTAAGTTGTGTCCGACTCTTTGTGACCCCATGGACTGCAGCATGCCATGTTCTTGTCCCTGTCCTTCACTATTGCCTGGAGTTTCCTCAAAGTCATGTTCATCGAGTCGGTGATGCCATCCAACCATCTCATCCTCTGTCGTCCCCTTCTCCTCCTGTCCTCAGTCTTTCTCAGCATCAGGGTCTTTTCCAGTGAGTCCGCTCTTTGTATCAGGTGGCCAAAATATAGGAGCTTCAGCTTTAGCGCCAGTCCTTCCAATGAATATTCAGGGTTGATTTCCGTGGATGTTGGCAAATTAAAAATCATTTCTGAACCTCAGTTTTTTCCACACAAACTAGTGTTTCTGTTTCACTATCAGGATAGTATGTAGGATTAACTAAGAAAGCATATAGTCAGCTTCCTCTAGCAGAGCATTGGGAACAAAGCAGATATACAAAATTCATGCAACCAAGATTTATTGAAATACCTATTATATTTTAACAATAAAATGTTTAACAAAATATAATCTCTATTCACACAAATGTTAGTGTTTAGTTAGTTCCTTTAGTTCCCTGTTTCGTAACTAAGAAAGAACACATATTCAAGTGAATGTATATTAGGGTCAGTGAACTTGCCGAGGATGGCATGGATTTGTCAATCAAGAATAATGGCCTCTGTTTTGGATACTGACTGGGGTGAAAAAGAACCTAATGATGAAAGGGGCAGATGTGGTTGAATAGCAGCCTAATTCAACCTTCACATTGTGGTCCCAATAATGTTACTTGATAATAATAAAAATTAATTGGTTGAGTACAGTCTCTTACTAAACTCAGCTATTTAAAGATAGTGACAATCCCTAAATATCTTTGTAGCTTTTCCATGCCTGGCACAAGATCTGAAGTGCAGGAGAGACTCATCACTTGCTAAGCATCTTTAATAGGTATTTGCTTATTTAGTTCTCTAAGCAAACTTCTTTGTAAGTCAACTTTGTAAGCATTCCCACTGTACAGATGCAGAAATTTGAGAAATTAAGCAGTTTGCTCAGGGTCAAACATGAAGTAACTAGTATAGAATTGAATGCAGGTCTCTGGCTTAAAAAATTTAACTCAATGCACTTTGTCAAAAAATAACAACAAAGACAAGAAAAATAAAATGAATAAAGGAAGTATGTTTCCTTTATTGCAGTGAAAAACAGAGAACTATCTTGTGCCTTGAAGATGATAATGTACACTGTTTATCTTTTTGAATATTTCTGTGAAACTATGGTGAACAGTTGTTTGTCAAGGAATAATGATCTTTACACAAATTCAGAATTTTCTACAAATTGCTGGGTAAAATTATCAGTTGGTCACTGGTTAAGCTGTTAAATGTTTGTTTAGTTGAATCCATTTTCTGTCTAAATTATTTTCATAAGCTGGCATTCTATTATTTGCCCAAATTGTTTCAGTAGGAGATCACTGGCATTTTCCTTAGTGATGCCGACATTTTGCATAGAATCTGTGAAATTATGAGTAGGTGTCTCTGAAGGCTTTGAAAACTGATTTGTGTGACTAATTTAGCCACATGAGCAAAGGCTGAGGAAGTCTATGAGTTATGTTTGTATAAGTGTGTTCTCACGGTTGTTTTAATAATTCTGTCGTGAATATAACGACGGACCTTGCTTGAAGTCCCTTTCTTATATCATCTATCAGAATATGAGATAACTAAAATGTAAAGAAGATAAAGAGTGCAATTCAAGCCTGTTCCCTTCATTCAGGAAAGGAATTATAGGAAAATGCTCTAGGAATTCTCTCTTCATAGAGATAGGAAATTGTCTTGACATATACTTCAAAAGGCTGAAAGAAGAGAGTGAAAATGCTGGCTTAAAACTCAACCTTCAAAAAACGAAGATCATGGCTTCCAGTCCCATCACTTCATGGCCAAATAGAAGGGGCAAAAGCAGAAGCAGTGACAGATTTTATTTTCTTGGGCTCCAAAATCACTGCAGACAATGACTACAACCATGAAATTAGAAGATACTTGCTCTTTGGAAGGAAAACTATGGCAAACCTAGATAGAATATTAAAAAGCAAAGACATCATTTTGCCAACAAAGGTCACTATGGTCAAAACTATGGTTTTTCCAGTAATCATGTACAGATTTGAGAGTCGGACCATGAAGAATGCTGAGAGCCGAAGAATTGATGATTTCAAGCTGTGGTCCTAGAGAAGACTCTTGAGAGTCTTTTGAACAGCAAGGAGATCAAACCAGTCAATCCTAAAGGAAATCAATCTGGAATATCCATGGGAAGGACTGGATGCTGAAGCTTCAATACTTTGGCCACCTGATGCAAAGAGCCGATTCTTTAGAAAAAACCCTGATGCTGGGAAAAATTGAAGGCAAAAGGAGAAAAGGGTGGCAGAGGATGAGATGGTTAGATAGCATCACTGACTCAATGGATATGAATTTGAGCAAACTCCGGGAGATAGTGAAGGACAGAGAAGCCTGGTGTGCTGCAGTCCATGGGGTGGCCTAGAGCTTCATTTAGAAGCCTACATATCTCACAAGCAGCTTGTTTCTAACACGTGATAGGTGAACAAGTTCATGTTAAACAGCCCATTGTGTGGCATTAGTGCAAGTGCCTTATAGAATCAGTTACTACTGTTTTCTATCCTTCCAGTTCTGCGCCCCCATCCTTTCTTCAGGCCTCTCCTACCTGCAGCCTTTGGGGGCTCAGTAGGACCAAATGCCCAGCAGAAAACCTGGCCACAGAGCCCTGCCCCCTGGCACAGAGCTTTTCCCTTAGGGTCTGCCTGAGGCATACCCTTTCCACCCTACCCTCAGTAGGCTCCCTCACAGCCGGCAAACCAACTCCCTCCCCAGAAAAAGACAGGGGTTGTCCCTCATGTCTTTCCACCCCTTGTCAACTGCAGGGGGAAAAAGAAGATAAAATCAGTTATTATCAAACATTGCAGTCTGCTATTGGCCTAATTATAATTCTTTAAATTTGAGTTATAGGGAATTCTCCGGTAGTCCAGTGGCAGGGACCTGGTATTTTGGTTACCATAGACATGGATTCGATCCCTGATTTGGGGTCTAAGTTTCCATAAGCCACATGTTATGACTAATAGATAAATAAATTTGAGTTATATGTTATGGGCCTAACAGTAAATCAGCCAGCCAGAGCTTGGATTAGTTCTGTGATCTAGCTATATTTTAGAGGAAAAAAATATTGGACACATTATATAAACAAGATATTAAAATATGTAAGTGAAAATGCATGCATGCGTGCTAAATTCCTTCAGTCATATCCAACTCTTTGTGACCCCATGGACTGTAGCCCACCAGGCTCTGCTGTCCGTGAGATTCTCTAGGCAAGAATACTGGAGTGGGTTGCCGGTGCCCTCCTCCAGGGCATCTTCTGAATCCTGGAATCGAACCTGCATCTTTAATGTGTCCTGCACTGGCAGGAGGGTTCTTTACCACTAGTGCCACCTGGAAGCCCTGTAAATGAGAATATACAACATTAATATTCTTTTTCACACTGAGACTCCTATTGTTATCAATTAGATACATTTTTTCTAGTAAAAACCCATGGAAACCAGCTCTCCCAGGACACTGCCTGAATTAGAACATCAGCTGCCTCATTTCCATTCCTCATCAAAGCTGGATCCAGTTTAAATGCAGTGTTTCAGTCACTGCTTCCTACTTTCAAATCTATAAATCTCGCTTCCTGTCTTTATATATCATCTCCTATGAAACTATGTTGAGAATAAATTGAATTATCAAAAGCAGTTTTTAATAAAATTTTCTCAATTAGACATTTTCAGCAACAATGGAATTTTTTCATTCATCCAAAAAATGCTCACATATTACTCAAACTCTATGTTTTAGAGTTTTTTGAATGGTGAAAGATAAATTTTTTGAATAGTGAAAGATTAATCCTTTCATTTTAGGGTTATAATAAATTTAGGACTATTTATTCAGTGAAAGAAAATAAAAACTAAGTCAGACATTATCAGCTAGTGTGTTATTCATGCTGTATGTGTATATGTACGCTCAATTGCTTAGTTGTGTCTGACTCTTTGTGACCCCAAAGATTGTAGCCTGCCAGACTCCTCTGTCCTTGGGATTCGCCAGGTAAGAATACTGGAGTGGGTTGCCATTTCCTCCTCCAGGGGATCTTCCTGACTCAGGGATCGAGCCCACGTCTCCTGCGTCTTTTGCTTTGGCAGGTGGATTCTTTACCATTGTGCCACCTGGGAAGCCCGTTATTCATGACACACAGGTCCTATCTTCTTTTAAAAAATTTTTGGCTCTGTTGGCTCTTCACTGCTGTGTGCAAATTTCTTCAAGCTGTGTCAAGTGGTGGAGAGTCTCCAGCTGCAGCACACAGGCTCTCAGGCATGGGCTCAGTACTTGTGGTGTAAGGGCTTAGTTGCTCTGTGGCATGTGGAGTCTTCTTGGACTAGGGATCAAAGCCATGTCCCCTGCATTGGCAGGTGGATTCTTTACCACTGGACCACCAGGGAAGTCCCAGGCCATATCTTTAAAAATGTTTAAGTTGTGAGAATAATTCTTTTTGTCTTCGTAGTCAATTGATCCACATTTGACTGAGCATTAAATTACAGATACATCTAGTTTTTCCTGTGCCATCCTTCTCTTGCTTCAAATTAGCATGAATTGTATTGAACTTATATATTTTATTTGCAGAATCCTGCAATTTTCCTTTTTATTTACTAACACTTCACTGTTGGCATAAGAGAAGATTTGACCCCATCAATATCCCTTTTATGACTTGGTTTTGATAACTATATGCTTTAAAGAGTAAACACTAAGATTTTAATGTTTTTCCTTCTGTTGCCTAAAAGCTGTCATTTAGATGGGAGAAAAATACCATGTTTTAAACAAATAAAAATGCTTAATGTGTAAATTATTGGTGTAGTGTGATGTGATATGACAGCTATACGTCAGTCAGAAACTTGATCCTACTCTCTATTATTATCCTAAAGGGGAAAAAATACTCTTCATTCTGAGGGTAACCACATATAAAATGTTCATGGCAATATCCCAGGATCTTTGGGAGTTGGTTGAAAACTTGACTTTCAGTTTAACACTTCTTCATACATCAGTTAAGATGGCAGGTGCATTGTCAAGTTCTAATGTGACAACTTCACCCTCAGTGTTGAAAAAAATGATTCAGATAGTTTATCCTTTTGGAAATTGCAAGCCCAAAACCATGGGTGATTTTGTACTTGTTGAGGAGACATCCATTGTATTCTGAGGCTCCTCTCCATCAAAACAAAGAAAACAATGCTTTTAAGACGTCAGAAGCAGTTATTTATTAGTATCTTCCTGCAAATTTTCTAATAACTGGAAATTAGGATTTATAAGAGGCCTTTTTCTAGGGCAAGATCCAGTGCCCCCAGGATATCTGACACGTGCATGACTGTGGTCCCTTTCTGTCTCCTTGTGTCTCTTGCTTGCTTTTGTGAAGGATTTGCTACTTGTCTTCATATTCTTACCTTATTTGGTTTGGGTATATCCTATTATGATAGTTGAGCCTGATTTTTCTTCTGATGAGTACATTAACTTATTGATATCTGCCCACCTCAATGGCTCAGCAGGTAAAGAATCTGCCTGCAGTGCAAGAGATACAGGAGATGTGGGTTCAATACCTGAGTCAGGAAGATCTCCTGGAACAGGAAATGACAACTCATGTCAGTATTCTTGCCTGAAAAATCCCATGGACAGAGGAGCCTGGTGGGCTACAGCCCTAAGAGCTGCAGAGTCAGACATGACTGAGCATGTACTTGTGCGCACAAATGCACACACACACACACAGAGTATTCTTCTAATATCCAATCACCAGCATACTTTGTATCCTGTTACTCAAAATGGATGATGACCACTTTATTGGGAAGTAAATATGCTTCTTATGTATTATGCATTTAATATATTAATGGAAGTTTGTTGAAAACAAAATAGAGGAGGGAGGATGGATTCAGATATTTAAAAATATTCATAATAGAAGCAGCATTTGTTCTGTTAGTATTCCAAGTGCTTTTCCTCTTATATTTCAGTTACATCCAGAGACAAACACTAGTTAGGTAGGGAAAGTATCATCTCTCTGGAGCTGTTACTATTGCTCGCCCTGTTTAACAGATGAGAAGATGGAAGCAGAGGTACGTTAACATAATTTTCTGGAGCTTATGAAGCTGATGAGTTCATATCTGAACTGGGATTCAACCAAACTAACTGAGTTTAAGCTCTTAATTGCTAGGCCACATTCCTTTCTTGGGACAGGCAGTTGTAGGTGGAAGAAAGAATCTTGGGGAAAGCATGTTGAATTAATATAAAAAGACTAAATGATACTGAGAACCACTTCCTCTAGTACCAACTACAAGTAGAGAACTGTGCTAAGTATTTTGGCGAGAATTATCCATTTTTAACCTTAAAAATTATGTTGGAAATTAGATACCATTATATCCAGTTTATGGATGAAAAATCTGAGCTGAGCTGCAATCTCCATGCAATGCTTTAACTCTATAATCCTCAGTTCAGTTCAGTTCAGTCGCTCAGTCGTGTCCGACTCTACGCGACCCCATGAATCACAGCACGCCAGGCCTCCCTGTCCATCACCAACTCCCGGAGTACACTCAAACTCATGTCCACAGAGTCGGTGATGCCATCCAGCCATCTCATTCTCCGTCGTCCCCTTCTCCTCCCGCCCCCAACCTTTCCCAGCATCAGAGTCTTTTCCAGTGAGTCAACTCCTTGCATGAGGTGGCCAAAGTATTGCAGTTTCAGCTTTAGCATCAGTCCCTCCAATGAGCATCCAGATTGATCTCCTCTAGAATGGACTGGTTGGATCTCCTTGCAGTCCAAGGGACTCTCAAGAGTCTTCTCCAACACCACAGTTCAAAAGCATCGATTCTTCGGCGATCAGCCTTCTTCACAGTCCAACTCTCACATCCATACATGACCACGGGAAAAACCATTGCCTTGACTAGACGGACCTTGGTTGGCAAAGGAATGTCTCTGCTTTTTAATATACTATCAAGGTTGGTCATAACTTTCCTTCCAAGGAGCAAGCGTCTTTTAATTTCATGGCTGCAATCAGCATCTGCAGTGATTTTGGAGCCCAAAAAAACAAAGTCTGACACTGTTTCCACTGTTTTTCCATCTATTTCCCATGAAGTGATGGGACCAGATGCCATGATCTTTGTTTTCTGAATGTTGAGCTTCAAGCCAACCTTTTCACTCTGCTCTTTCACTTTCATCAAGAGGCTTTTGAGTTCCTCTTCACTTTCTGCCATAAGGGTAGTGTCATCTGCATATCTGAGGTTATTGATATTTCTCCCAGCTCCTAGATACATTTTATCTGTTGGGCTCCAGATGATTCCAGACTCCTGTTTATTATGCTGTGAGAGAGAGAAAAAAAAAAAAGAAAACCCCACCTAATTCCACTTGCTAGCTGATCGCCGAAGAACTGATGCTTTTGAACTGTGGTGTTGGAGAAGACTCTTGAGAGTCCCTTGGACTGCAAGGAGATCCAGCCAGTCCATTCTAAAGAAGATTAATCCTGGGTGTTCATTGGAAGGACTGATGCTAAAGCTGAAACTCCAATACTTTGGCTACCTCATGGGACGAGTTGACTCACTGGAAAAGAGTCTGATGCTGGGAAGGATTGGGGGCAGGAGGAGAAGGGGACGACAGAGAATGAGATGGCTGGATGGCATCACTGACTCTATGGACATGAGTTTGAGTGAACTCCGGGAGTTGGTGATGGACAGGGAAGCCTGGCATGCTGTGATTCATGGGGTCGCAAAGAGTCGGACACGACTGAGTGACTGAACTGAACTGAACTGAGCTTTAAGAGTGGTAGTCAGTTCTAGCATGATCAATAAAAATTTATTTGATTGCATGGTATTTACCTAACTCTGTCAAGGAAGCCAGGTTTCCTCCAGTCCTGTAACAGAGAATAGATCCTACTTGTCCCCAGAAATTCTCAGGGAAAGGTGGGGGCTATCGTCTCATAAATAGAGAGGCAATTTTCTTCTTTAATCCTATTACTGACAGCTTCTAAATTTAATAACTCAATGTTCACTTAACAATAAGAGGAATAAAGCTTAACCTGCCATAAGGGGAAAATGCTATGATGTACCAGACCTAGGAATCAGTGATATTCCTGGGAAGGCCACTGCCCGAGGCTACTTGATAAACTCCAGGCCTTTCCTGTACCTACTGTTTGATGTCTAAGCTTTGGATGCTGAGACTGGTTATAATAAACTGCCCAGCAATTTCTCACTTAGAAATCTCAAGGTGAGAAAATAAAATCCATGTAAAAGCTGTCAATAAAAGGGGCTCATCATTGAATTGTATTTTGCTTAAGTAACCCATCTGAAACTAAATGTGTCCTTTGTTCAACTCTTCTGAGAATTCAGCCAATGGAAACACCAAGGGGCTTTTCCATGACTGTTTCCCACCCAGATCCCTTAAAAAAAATGCAGGCAAATTCCTGACTCGACCTTGTTGTGATAAATCTCCTTGAAGCAAGGTCATTGTAATTCTCAACCACACTTTTCTGCTGTCTTGTCAGATGAATCCGTGAAATTCACAGATTAACCCAAGTCCCTCACTTAGACATTCTAAACGCGCCAAATGTTCAAGTGTAACAAAAAATTACACATCTGGTAATTCTGCATGTTATTTATAGCCTTTCTGATAGAAGCATAATTGATTCAGAAATGTAATTTACAGCTTGGCATCTCCATTTCAAAGCCTCAATTCTATGACATCTACCAAGAGAGTAATCTCACTTTTGTGGGGAAGCAGAGATAATAATTGTAAAGAAGTTTTGTATGATAGACTCATGCTTCTGCATAAAGGTTTTCCTTCCTCCTTGTCTCTCATTTGCAAAGTGGGCAATATTCATGTCAACCACACACTTTTAATTCCACGGTATGATTTATGGGGACATAAATGGAGCATAAAGTTGATCAACAAACCCTGGGGTGATGGCAAATGGCTAAAGCAAATTTCTCTTGCCCTCTATTTTTAATTGCAACCCTCATAAGAAAACACTCTTTAAATTAACTAGGTAATTGTTCTTTACAAAAAGAACATTTATTATTTAGTTCCATTTTGAAAACTACTAAAGAATGCTGAAGCATTTTTAAAAAAATCTGAGAATAGTCATAAAATTGCTTTCTATTTTTCTGCCTCTCACTTCCCCACTCTTCTCAAATATAAAAGTGTTGCTTTCATTTACTACTGAATCCCCTGGATAGGCCTTATGCACATTTTAAGGAAGATAAGTTTATATGGTGTAATTAATTTCCATTAGCTAGTGGGATTCAATACGGGTTTTACTGAAATAAGTCGACGTATCTTATGCCTACCTTCACATCCCCAAATTATGATCACCCTAATTTTGACCATGCGTGTCTAATCTGTGTAATGCAAGTCTACTTCAGCTCCTCATGAGAACTTGGATTTTTCTGTGCTTCCAGAGCTTAAGATGTTGGTTCCATCCCTTTAACTTTGCTGACCCACTCAGATCCACGGACTAGATTGTTATTGGTTCAGCTGGTCCCTGGCTGTTGAGCCCTGCTTTCTGTACTTGCTCGTGGATTTCTGGCTTTTGTTCCTGCTTTTGATGCGAGTGTCTGACGCCTGTATTGCCACCCATCTAACTTTTCAACATTAGCTCTGTCTTGAGAATCCAACTGTGATGTCCAACATCTGCAAATATGACTGCTTTGCTTATAGATACTGGCCACGATAAAGTCAATATTCACTGTGGCCCTTTGCTATTACGTTTTTACTTGATTCATCACAGGAAATCAGAAATACACTTCAAGGCATAATAAGCAAGCACATATTATGCATAAGCCAAATATAAATCTGTTATCAAATTTGTATATTTTCTTTTTTTCTCCATTCCTTCTTTTGTCTCCCCCTCCCTCACATCCTATGTTTTTTTTTCTGTCACCTATTTCTCTACCTACCTACCTGTCTTTGTTATCTGTCTGCCTATCATGTTGATATCTTACTATTAATGTAGATTTTATCTGTGATTTCACTCAATATTCCATTATTTCTATGCTTCCAGCTATGAAAACATTTAAAAAACTTTTTTACTTTGAGAAGGAAAAATACTATTTTCTACCTTAAAGATGTGCCAGAATTTGTTATTCATTTGCATAGCTAGGCTTTGTTGTCAGTTTTCTCTTTTTGTAATCAAATCTTGACAAATACCTTGATAGTCATTAAAAATTCTTTATTGTGGACTTACTATGTGTAAAGCCATAGCACAACTGCTGAATTTAAGAATCTTAGATAAAGGAAAAGTTTAGAGAGGAATTTATAAAAAGGCAATTAAATTATTCTGTGAAAAGTGCTGAGGGCATATGGTAAGTACTGGATACAATTGGAAGTCAGAAAACTTTAAGGAAGTTAAACTAGATTCAAAACTGAAGGGTGAGTAAGAGTTAATGGGATAAATGAAAATATTGGGGAAGGATCACTTTTCTAAATGTAGTAATCATCACATACAAAGACCTATGGGCAAGAGAAAGCATGACAATCTGGAAAAACTACAAGCAATTTAGTCTGCCTGGAACATTGGTTTCTTGAGAAGAGAAGTTTGGGGCCAGATCATGAAAAGACTTTTCGAAAATCTTAAGGAGTTTGTTCCTTATCCTGAAGGCAGGATAAGGATAAGGATAACATATTTTAATTGAGAGCAACATAATTAGAAATGCATTGTGAAAGATGACTGGTGGCTTTGTGGAGACTGCATTGGTGGAACAAAGTAGAGGAGCTAATTGAGAAATTATTTCCATGATACAAAGTATAGATGATGATATAGTTGGACTAAGGTAGTAGGAGAGTGGGAATTTAGAATGTAGAAAATGAATTTTTAAGAAATTAATATTGAAAAGATGATGACTGTACTCAGCAACTAAGGGAGAAGAAGCAGTCATGAATGGTGTTCATTGGAGAAATTATGCTGTCATGTGCTTGAACAGGCAACGTACAAGAAGCCAGCCTACAAAGAAGTCATTGTTTAAATGTGTGAGATATTCCTGAAGAACAGGCAGGTGGTTATGTGAAGTTTAAAAGGGAGATTTGAATGGGGGTAAAATAGAGACTTGAGAGTGCGAGATATGTCAGCTTTCATTATTTGATTAGAAGAGAATTCTGGAAGTAAACTTATTCTTCAGTGTTTATTGGTGCATTTGACACAGTGATATTTGGAAAAGTCACAGATGTTGGCCTATTGGCACAAGAATTTGGACTTTGGACCCGTCACTGTAGTTTTACAGACCTTTTGTACTATGGGGGTTATAGATTGAGACCAGGATGTCTCTTTTCATCCATTTCACTGTTGTAGCACCAGAATGTCTGCAGGAGGACCGCTTTACATCATGACTTGTTTCTCTGGGCCCCGGGGGGCAGGAGGATGTTAAATGTATGACATCTTTGAAGTGTTGTTTTAGCATTCTGAGCCTCAGCTGGAATATTTTTACCAGCAGTAAATAACACAATGGAAGAGAGACCTTTTTCAGTATCTGGCTTCCATTCAAATTGTAGACTCAGCTGTGATCCCTAAATATTTTAATTAATGTCTCTCAAAGGGAGGTTTTACTGAAGCAAACTAGAGGCACCTTGGTACATATCCATCTATGTACTGAGGCTTATGAACAGGGGACTGACATTCCCTAAAGATCGTACCTCTTATCTTGGACTAGATAATGCTCACCACTCTGATGGTAGAACTGCATTCCTTCTACTACATCACTCCATTCCAGAAGAAAAGGAAAAGACTAAAGCCATTAATCAGATGATGGAGCCACTGAGTGCTGGAGAATTGGCCTTGCATTAAGATCTATTTGGACTCTTTGAAACATATTCCTATAATTATGTAGTTTATTAATTTCCTGAGAGAACAGAGTGATAGGAAAAATATTAGATATGAGTCCACTGTAAATCCATTATAAGAAGATTCAATACCTAGAAAAGTATGCTTTGTTTTGCTTTGAGAGTCGGACACGACTGAGTGACTGAACTGAACTGAACCTTGGCCTTCCCAGGTGGCGCTAGTGCTAAAGAACCTGCTTGCCAATACAGGAGACATAAGAGACATGGGTTCAATCCCTGGGTTGGGAAATCCCCTGGAGAAGGGAATGGCTACCCATTCCAGTATTCTTGCCTGGAGAATCCCATGGACAGAGGAGCCTGGTGGGCTATAGTCCATGGGGTCACAAAGAGTTGGACATGACTGAAGCTACTTACTAATCTTACATATTAGATATTTATTAGGTACCTAAGAGTTAGGTTGAACACTTGACATGTTTGATCCTACGTCTAACTGAAAGTCTGCAGTGTTTATATTATCAAGCTCATCATGGTTTAGAAAAGGAAACTGACTTTACTAGATGAAATATCTTGTCAAGACCATACTGGGAGTAAGTAGTAGAAACCATAGTCAAACTCAGAGAATCTAATTCAAGAACATGAACTGAAGATTAGCTAAGATTCGGACTGAAATAGCTCATGAGTATCCAGGACAGAAATCACTCTTTGTTCTTACTCTGGGGCTCACAATAATAATCTCACAAAGGAAGGCATGTTTTAAAGAACAGGAACGGTGTCAGTGTGTATGGAAGACAAGACAAGAATTACTGTTTTGTAAAATAGAATTCAGAAGATATAAACCTCCTTAAATGGTTTCTAGCAAGGAATAAACCGATTGACCTTCTGGTTCTATCTCCTCTTACCCTTAATTAGCAAATATTTGTCTGATGTGAGCAGAAACTGAACAGTCACTGGGGTTTAAATGAGTCATAGTCCACATGAAAAGACAACAGTAATTTCTTTTGAGGAAGCAATGGGATTTCATTATTTGATTTGATTCTTAAGGTCTCGACCTAGGCAGTGGATAGCCACTGAGTTCACAGTGGATCTTGGCTGAAGAGAAAGGCCAAACTTCCATTCCTTGATTAGTACAGAGGTACTTCAGGGAGAGCCAGTGTGAATCCTGTGGGTGTGACAGGACTGCTGAGAAGGGCCACGGACAATCTCTTGTGCCACTGAACCCTTCACACTCAGCTTTCTGTTTGCTTTCTATCCTTGACCGACCTCTGAAAAGTTAGTCATTTTCACATTCATGTACATGTATATTTAAACAATCCCAGTCAGCAGTTTTAAGAGGTCTTATGTGGTGGTTGGTTCCACATTAAATGAGCCAGCATTTAATCTCTTGATGTTTAATAATATTGATTAATTTCCCTGTAATATTTCAATATTCATCAGTAATGAATTTTTATAAGGGCTGATTTTTGATTCTCTCTTTGGGCACCTAGGATAAACCTGAGTCGATCTGATGCATCTGTATGTGGAGGGTGATATATGACATTTAAGGATGCTGAAGGTCAAACAAGGAGGTTACCAACTGTGCTGGTATATGGAGGTACTGCCTATAGGTGACACAGCACACTAAGGGCTTGCTATCCTAAGGGCTAAAAACCAGAGGGGCTAGAAGTCAGGCTAATAAAAGGCAGTCCCCACATTACACTCAAGCGCTCATTTGTCAGTCTGTGCTGGGGAGTCATGTGCTTCTTTCCGTTTATTGATGGCTCTAGGCTTCTCTGGTGGCTCAGATGGTAAATAATCTGCCTGCAATGCAGGAGACCTGAGTTCAATCCCTGGGTCAGGAATATCCCCTGAAGAAGGAAATGGCAACCCATTCCATTATTCTTGCCTAGAAATTCCATAGACAGAGGAGCCTGGTGGCTACAGTCCATGGGTCACAGAGTTGGACACTACTGAGTGACTCACACTTTCACTTTCATTAGGTTTAGTGGCACAATTACGATTAAGCCAGGGTCAAGTCGCTGTGAATGCCAGTGCTATTTGTGATATTTTTTCAGCCTGCCTATTAAAGGCTAAGTAGCCCACCAGAGAATGAAATTGTTTAGACTGGCATGCCTATTTTCTTAGAACCAGTTCTTCACTTGGAATCTAATATTTCAAGCAGCACTCAGGAAAATTATATAACGTTTGCAGACATAGTCACACAGGAGTTTAAAAGTGTGTGTGTGACTGGGGGGGCTTCCCTGGTGGCTCGGATGGTAAGGAATCTGACCCCTGGGTTTGATCCTTGGGTGAGGAAGATCCCCTGGAGAAGGGCATGGCAACCCAGTCCAGTATCCTTGCCTGGGAAATCCCATGGGCAAAGAAGCCTGGCAGGCTATAGTCTGTGGTATCACAAAGAGTCAGACACAACTGAGTGATTATTTAGGGTGTGTTTTTATGTTAAAATAAGAAAAAAGTAAAAAAAAATCCTTTGAAATCAGAAGAACTCAAAATGGAATTACATCCTCCCATTTGCTAGTTGGGCAATTTAAGCAAGTCTTTTATCTGTGTTAAATAATTCTGTTTGCCTACCCAATATCCAGGTCCCATTTCTTCATTCTTTCATTACTTAGTTCCTTCATTTCTTCATATGTTAAACACACTTCACTTACTAGGAGTCAGATCTTATTCTAAGCACTTTGCCCAAATATTAACTTGTTACTAATTCTGATTTTATTTAGGGCTGCAGTGGAGTTTAGAATATTCTAAATATTAAATTCAGTAGTTTCTCTTACAGAGATAGGTGGTTATGTAATGTAGTTCTGAGCAAGAAGATTAAGCTTTGGGTATGGCTTTCAGAAACTCTGTTATCCTTTTGATAAAAAGGGACAGATTTGGTTGGCATGGTTCTTTTCTGTTCACCTTTTGCTTTCCTGTCTTTCTTTATCTCCCTCCCTGCAATGTATTTACAATGCTCAGAGGTCCAGCAGACATGCTGAAAGAATAAGGATAAAAGCCACATGCTGGGGATGGTTTACCAGAGAGGCAGAAGGAGCCTGAGTCCGTGCTGGCCATGTGGACTCTTTGTATGAGCCTCTGCTGCCCACCCAGACTTCTGGTTCCGTGAGAAACAATGCTTTACTTGCCCAAGCCACTGTGAGCCAGGTTTTCTGTAGCTTGTACCTGAACACTTGTAGTTGTTAAACTGTCTTTGGGCTTCAGTTTTTTCATCTGTAAAATGAGAACTGTATTCTCTGAATGAGGGGATTGTTAGGATTAAATAAGATGTAACATCGCCGAAGAATTGATGCTTTTGAACTGTGGTGTTGGAGAAGACTCTTGAGAGTCCCTTGTACTGCAAGGAGATCCAACCAGTCCATTCTAGAGGAGATCAATCCTGGGTGTTCATTGGAAGGACTGATGCTAAAGCTGAAACTCCAATACTTTGGCCACCTCATGCGACGAGTTGACTCACTGGAAAAGACTCTGATGCTAGGAAAGGTTGGGGGTGGGAGGAGAAGGGGATGACAGAGAATGAGATGGCTGGATGGCATCACCGACTCTGTGGACATGAGTTTGAGTGAACTCCGGGAGTTGGTGATGGACAGGGAGGCCTGGCGTGCTGTGATTCATGGGGTTGCGGAGAGTCGGAAACGACTGAGCGACTGAACTGAACTGAACATCTAAAACATGAAGGACATAACATTGTTTAATAAACTCTAGTTCTGCTCACCCGGAGAAGGCAATGGCAAGCCACGCCAGTACTCTTGCCTAGAAAATCCCATGGATGGAGGAGCCTGGTGGGCTGCAGTCCGTGGGGTTGCTAGGGGTCGGACACGACTGAGCGACTTCACTTTCACACATTGGAGAAGGAAATGGCAACCCACTCCGGTGTTCTTGCCTGGAGAATCCCAGGGACGGCGGAGCCTGGTGGGCTTCCGTCTATGGGGTCACACAGAGTCGGACACGACTGAAGTGACGCAGCAGCTGCAGCAGTTCTGCTCACCATATGGACATAAATTTTTCTCTGTTTCAGCACACATGGGGGTAGGGATAAGGGTAGGACTTTAGATAATCTTGATTGCCACTAACCTTTTGATACTTTTCCGGTTAGCGTTTAAACTGTAATTGTCTATTCTTTTCTTCTATTTTGTGTTTATTGCCTCTATAGACATTGCTGTGAGGCACAGCAACTTCGCACTCAGTGTGGAGTCCTGCCAAATTTGCCTCCTTTAATTTCTTATATTCAATAGCACCTATGATTTCTTATATTCAACAGCAAGGGAGGAGGAAGAGTCACGTTCTGGTGAGACCAGAGGATCGGCCCTGCTGTGTTTTTGAAAATCTGTGCTTTGATGAGGGAGTGACTTTTTTTGAGTCCCATCTCTTTAGTGTATAAACTGTGACCATAATGGCAAGTTGCTTACTCTTTCTGAGCCTCAGTTCCCCACCTGCAGGCAGTAAGATCAAGTAAGTCATCTCTCAGGCTCCTTGTAAAGGTTAAATAAGTTAATGCCCTTAGATGCCAAGTATCTGGCCTTCAGAGGGGTTCCATAAGCATTCCTTTCTTCTTGCCTACTTCTCAGTTTATTTTACCCCTCTCAGCCAATAGTTAGGCTCTTTTTACTCCTGTCAATGTCTGTGGCATAGTTCCAAGAATTTTCTTAGCTCACACTAAGAAAAAAGTGGCCAGAGAAAACTAGAATGTCTCTGTGTTGGACATCTGCAGATGGAGCTCCATTATGATAAAGTTTAAATACTGCTGTCATGTGTCTCCAAAGGGATTCACTCCAAGTGATGTTTTGCACTGTGGGACTGTGAATTTCATTTGTGAAAGAAATGATAAAAAGCTTTGAGCATCAGAATTTTCTTTTAGATGCAGGATCCTAATAAACACTACATTCTGGAGAGATTGAAGTTTAGGAAACAAAATGGAAATGCAGGCAGAAAAAAAAAAGGACAGATTTGAGCCTCTCTCCTTCTGTGTCACCCCTCATTGGCTTAAGTGGAGATTTGCCCTGTCCAAAATAACCACTGGCATCGCAACACTTGCAAGTGAGTAACCTAAATGGATATTGGAGAATGGCATGTTTATCTTTAAGCTGTTTTCCTCATCTGGAGTAGTGCATGGGGCATGGATTGAATGACAGAAAAAAGTGGTTGAAATCACATCAAACGATGAAATTTCCAGAAGCTCAAAAGATTACAGATTTCTGGTCACTTACTGAAATTCTGAGAGGCAGCAGATATCATCTGTGTTACCTTAAGAGGCAGTGGCCACATGCAGTTCCCAAAATACCCAGGGACAGAGAGAAATATTTAGAACTGTCTCCAGATGGGAAAGCTGCTTCTGAAGAAAGTGGATTGTTTTGCATCAGATGAATTGTAGAGGGTATCTTTGTCATATTGATTTAAAGGATTGCTTTTGATTTTCTTAGCTGATGAGGGTCTGTTTGGTAGGCACCTTCTCTAGGGCTGAGACTCTGAGAGCCGCTTTCTGTTAGATAACCATCCCCCCTCCCCCGCTGGGAAGAGATTTCTGGAGCAGAGTTACACATGCAATCCAAGCCAAGTGGAATCAATCATGTTCATTGTCTGATAACTTATAGTATGAAAAATAAAGACTAGAAAAGTGGATTCTGAGCCAGGATAACGACAAATTTCTAGATGGAAGGTCTATTGACCTCTAAAGCTGAGGTCCTTGAATGCTCTCACCTTTTCTGAGACTTGTTGTGAGATCTGCTTGACGCATTCTTCACTGGTGTGCCACACAGATATACTTTTCTGCAGGTTTTGGAAACAACTCCTTCATGGTTTCTGCAGCCTTTATTTCAAAAAAATAATTTTTATCAGAGTATAGCTGCTGGGAAAGGTTGAAGGCAGGAAGAGAAGGGGAGGACAGAGGATGAGATGGTTGGATGGTATCACCAATGTGATGGACATGAGTTTGAGTGAGCTCCGGGAGTTGGTGATGGACAGGGAAGCCTGGCGTGCTGCAGTCTACGGGGTTGCAAAGAGTCAGACACGACTGAACGACCAAACTGAACTGAACTCAACTGATAGTTGCTTTGCAATGTGTTAGTTTCTACTGTAGAGCAAAGTGAATCAGCCTTACATACACATTTATCCCCTCCCTTTTGGATTTCCTCCTCATTCAGGTCACCACAGAGCATTAAGTAGAGTTCCCCGTGCTATACAGTAGGTCCTCATTAGTTATCTATTTTATACATAGTATCAATGGTGTATATATATCGGTCCCAAACTCCCAGTCTCTGCTGCCTTTCTTCATGAGGGGAATTTCAAAAAGAAGGAGGCTAATGAGATGAACTCTAACTCCTTTCACTGCAGTTGATCTTGGGGCTGCCGCTGATACTCACTTTTTGCTCCTTTAGGATCACTTCTTGAATTCTCCTGACTCTCACTTTGGCAAGTCTGTGTGGCTTATCTGGTAGCATGACCAAACCTTCTATCTTGAATGATCTGAAAACTCAATACTCTTCTTAGTTTAGGGCTGTTATATGTGTGTGCTCATGGTCATTCTGAGGCCAGGGCACCTGGAGACACCCAGTGGGTTCAGTTCAGTTCAGTCGCTCAGTCATATCTGACTCTTTGCGACCCCATGAACCGCAGCACGCCAGGCCTCCCTGTCCATCACCAACTCCCGGAGTTCACTCAAACCCATGTCCATTGTGTTGGTGATGCCATCCAAACATCTCATCCTCTGTCGACCCCTTCTTCTCCTGCCCTCAATCTTTCCCAGCATTAGGGTCTTTTCGAATGAGTCAGCTCTCTGCATTAGGTGGCCAAAGTATTGGAGTTTCAGCTTCAACATCAGTCCTTCCAATGAACACTCAGGACTGATCTCCTTTAGGATGGACTGGTTGGATCTCCTTGCAGCCCAAGGGACTCTCAAGAGTCTTCTCCAACACCACAGTTCAAAAGCATCAATTCTTCGGCGCTCAGCTTTCTTTATAGTCCAACTCTCACATTCATACATGACTACTGGAAAAACCATAGCCTTGACTAGAAGGACCTTTGTTGGCAAAGTAATGTCTCTGCTGTAATATGCTGTCTGCTGTCTGCTGCTGCTGCTGCTGCTAAGTCGTTTCAGTCGTGTCCAACTCTGTGTGACCCCATAGACGGCAGCCCACCAGGCTGCCCCGTCCCTGGGATTCTCCAGGCAAGAACACTGGAGTAGGTTGCCATTGCCTTCTCCAATGCATGAAAGTGAAAAGTGAAAATGAAGTCGCTCAGTCATGTCTGACTCTTAGCAACCCCACGGACTGCAGCCTACCAGCCTCCTCCATCCATGGGATTTTCCAGGCAAGAATACTGGAGTGGGTTGCCATTGCCTTCTCCTAATATGCTGTCTAGGTTGGTCATAACTTTCCTTCCAAGGAGTAAGCGTCTTTTAATTTCATGGCTGCAACCACCATCTGCAGTAATTCTGGAGCCCTGAAAGGTAAAGTCTGACACTGTTTCCACTGTTTCCCCATCTATTTGCCATGAAGTGATGGGCCCGGATGCCATGATCTTTGTTTTCTGAATGTTGACCTTTAAGCCAACTTTTTCACTCTCCTCTTTCATTTTCATCAAGAGGTTTTTTAGTTCCTCTTCAGTTTCTGCCATAAGGGTGGTGTCATCTGCATATCTGAGGTTATTGATATTTCTCCCGGCAATCTTGATTCCAGCTCGTGCTTCTTCCAGCCCAGCTTTTCTCATGATGTACTCTGCATAGAAGTTAAATAAGCAGGGTGACAATATACAGCCTTGACGTACTCCTTTTCCTATTTGGAACCAGTCTGTTGTTCCATGTCCAGTTCTAACTGTTGCTTCCTGATCTGTATACAGGTTTCTAAAGAGGCAGGTCAGGTGGTCTGGTATTCCCAACTCTTTCAGAATTTTCCACAGTTTGTTGTGGTTATGGTGGTTTAATATCCTACTGAGAAGGGTAGACTGCCCCTGCCACTGTGGTGCCTCCTCATTTCATCTCCTGGCCTAGACACAAGGAATCCAAATGGCCCTGGAGCAGGCTGTATTTTGTGGTTCAGAAGAATGAACCCTGGTGCTGTCTGCTCATTAGAGTTAGCCCTTTCTTAGGACCAATATCTCTAACCTTGCATAGCCCCAGAATTATAGGGGCAGAAAGCACAAGGTCACCTGGTGGGTCATTGGAAGAGAGGGTAAGGCTTCCACTCTTTTTTTCAAAAAATTATTTATTTATTTGGCTGTGCCAGGTCTTAGTTGAAGCACATGGGATCTTCCATCTTCATTGCGGCATGTGAGATCTTTTTTTTTTTCAGATGTGGTATATGGTATCTTTTTATAGTTCGGCATGTAGGATCTAGTTCCCTGACCAGGGATTGAACCCAGCCCCCTGCAGGGGACTCTTACCCACTGGACCACCAGGGAAGTCTCAGGCTTCCACTCTTTCATTCCCTAACCTGTGTATTCCTTCTATTGGAGAGACAATGTCACACAGAGATCTCTAATTTAAGTAAGTTTACTCTGTCTTGAAGGATAACACTTCATCCCTTTTGGAGTGTTTCTTTCAGGCTGTCATGTTGTGCCTTTATAAGCTCCATTCCCTTTCCCAGGGGATCTTCCCGACCCAGGGATCGAACCTGGGTCTCCTGCATTGCAGGCCGATTCTTTACCATTTGGTCCACCAGGGAAGCCCTCACTTTCACTGTCCAGTGTTCTATGAAGCTAACTGGCGGCCTTTGGATGGTGTAGTATGTGCTATGACCTATGACTAGTAAATCCCATAGTCATGGGTCCATTCCTACACCTCTTTTGCTGTAAAGTGAGTCCTGTCTTTGGATGCTAGGCAATATGGAATTTCATACTTGTGGACTAGAGAGTTCATAAATCCCCCGGTAGCAGGGCTGAAATAGGCTCTCTGTGAATAAAAGGCAAATTCAGACCTGAAATAGTTGTCTGTTCCTGTAGGTGAAGCACATCCTTATGTTTGCCACAGCTTCTTAACTTGGATTTTGAAGCTCCCAATAATTAGTCCCAAACATTTTTTTTGAAGCCCGTTTTTCCACTGCTATATTTCATGAAGCCTATATTCTGGTTAGGCTGTGGACTTTCTGGCTTTTGGCCTCAACACAAGTTCAGTAAGATAGAGGAAATGTAACTCACATTTATAGTATGCCTCATGAATCAGGATTTAGTCTTACCATCATTTTGTTTATTTACTTGCTAACTTGTCTGTTTGTTTTACAGATAAGAAAACTGAACTTAGAAAGAAATTCTGCTGTATTATAGACTTGCATGTCAGAAAGCTATGTAGAGTGTGAGATAAGTAAATGCATTCCAATAACTCTCATAATCTTGGCTTTGTGTTTTATAAGGTTATTCAAAAGAAGCTTGAAGAGTTCTCTTTGTTCTTCTCCTAGAGAAAATAGATCTTTTCCTAGATCAGAACTTTGAAAAATTTTGATTTGCTTTTTTGCATGCAGAGTTTTGGAAAACTGGTCAACTGAGGTGAGAGTGCAAAATCTCTGTGAGTCATGGGAAATATTAACCTAACTCTGTATGGAAATAAGTGCACATTTTCTCCAGAGTGCAAAGGATTTACCATATGGTTCAATCTGCGGAACTAAATTGGAAGAATATCGCCTCTTCTTTTACCCCCTTTTTCCCTCCACACTTTTGCTATATGTAATCAAGCCCTGAGTTTTGTTTTGATTTAGCTCTAATTGGAGCCATGCTTTTACTGAATCTAATTTCAGTTGGAACTAATTACAGGCGAAAAGGTCAGAGCTGAGCTGAGAGTATTACTCTGCTTGAAATATATTGGCATCATATAATATTAACTCTTCTTTTGTAGATATACAAATGAAGATGAGAATAAACTACCAAAACATTCTGGATCTTCCTTTTGTTTAAATCACTAGGGAAAAATTCATACATAGTTATTGACAAGAAAACCTTTCTTGGATATGAATAAATACAAGCTTTTCAGTTGATTTGTGTCTATTTCTTGACAACAGTCTGGGAATTGCCAAGTAAGAGATGTATTTTGTGCCTATTGAGCTTGAAATGATGATACAATTGTGTTTCAATTGGTGTACCATACTCACCTATATAAAATGCTCTTTTATAATAATCTGGCAGTCTGTAGGGAGAAAAGAAAAAGACAAATACCATTCATTTTGTTGAGGAAAAAAGACATTTAAATGCATGTGTGAGAGAAACATTTATCCAAACTGAGAGTAAGTCTTTGACTTCTAGATATCAATAGTTATGTGATATCTTGGCTAATGCTACTATTATCTTTCAGTCCAGGTCAGATTCATTTTCTTCACCACACTGGGTTCTTACTAATGTGCATCTCGTAGGGCATTCTTTATCTCTATTTGCTCATCCACGGTTATCGTTCATCTCTGGTGTTTTATACAAGTCAGTGTCAATTAGTAATACAATAATGGTATCAGGGTACGAGTGTTACGAGATACAAAGCAGCATCCAAATATACTGTAGTTTCTGTAGAAATTTATTTTCCTCTATTATCTAGCTTTAAGTGGTCATGTAGACAATTTTCCTGTGAATATCTGAAGTAGACATGTTTAATGATCTGCCTCAGTTTGCCAATGTGATGGGGAACTGATCCAGTATGAGAAAACTCAGATCAGATAAAGCATGCTTCTAAACCTTTCCTATGTGAAAGTGTTAGTTGCTCAGTCATGTCCAACTCTTTGTGACCCCATGGACTGTAGCCCACCAGGCTCCTCTGTCTATGGAATTCTCCAGGCAAGAATACTGGAGGGGGTAGCCATTCCCTTTTCCAGGGGATCTTCCCAACCCAGGGATCAAACCTGGGTCTCTCGCATTGAAGGCAGAGTCTTTACTGTCTGAGCCACTGGGGAAGCCAGCCTCTGTGCAAATTCCTGTCCTGACCTCTTTTGGTGGTGTTGAGAGCACTATTGTCAAAAAGGAATGAGAAGTTGGTGTCCTTGACTCTCAAGTACCAAATGCAAATAAACTAAAGAAAAGTATCATGACTTCAAGCAACGTACCAGGGCTGGGGATCACCTGTCCTGGAATGTCAATAATGTATATACTTTTAAGGAAGTGTATTAATACTAGAGACTGCATGCAGGCCCTGGGATATCCATTTAAAAAATCATTACTTCTATCTAAACATAAGTGATAAAATAGTTTCCTTTAAACTAAGACTTCACTGTTTTGAAAATATGTGTACAGTCCAGATGTCAGGTCTATTCACGCTTCTGAGTGCCTAGATAGTGAAGGCTAAAATACATATGATGGTGGAAGGAATGGAGGAGCCATCAGAGTCAAATATTGTTATGCATTGCTATGAAATTATTAGTGAAGAGCCCCATTGCTTTGTAAATTTATTTATATATTTGTTTGTTTAAATTTGCCCACTGCTCTACACTGCATGTCTAAAAAATGGAATATTACATATGAGTGATTAATGTGCCTAGAGCCGCCACCCACCCTCACTACTTGAACATAAGCACCTAGTTAGTGGAACGATTCTGGGAATCTGATGTTGCCTTGTTCCTATATGGAGCATGTTTAACTCCAGGCAGACAGATATAGCAATCACGCCCTGCTGTAGTTCAATATGTACAGATTATCCTGGGAGGTCCCTTTCTTTCTGCGTCTTCTGGTCCATAGAAAACTGTGAGATATAGTTTTTATGTATTAATTCAAATGAGCTAACTGCTATCCTCTGGTTATAGTGAAACCATTTAGTTTAGAAATAACTAAACATATTTCTAGTAATTTCATCAGAAAGGGGACCAGGGTCCTATAACCCCATCTTGTCCCACTCAACACACTGACATTTTGTAATGCTAACATGAGTAAAGAATAATCATAATACTTAGCATTTATACAGCTCTTAACAAACATCAGCTAATTAGTGCTCATGCCACCTCTGAAAGGCAAGCACTGTCTATTGTTATCCACACTTTTCAAACCGTGGAACTGGAAAAATGTTAAGAGATCCTCAGAAAGGTTAAGAGACTTGCCAAAGGTCACAAAATAAGATAGTAATAGAAGTCAAATTCCAGCTGAGATATCATACCATGCAGACGCGTGGCCTCTTGAAGGTCCGGGGACCCATTAGTAATGCAAGGCCAGCCTGGACTATGTGAAACACCCAGTCGTATTGTTGAGAAAACACAGTTCAGTAGCCGGAAACAGGTGACATGCACCCATCAGTATCTGATCAGAAGAAAGAAGCAATATGATCTCCATTTCTCAAGCTACCCTTGTCAGGAGAGCATGTGTCCTGGATAGCAGCTTCGTTCTCTTTTCTTCTGAAATTATAGGGTGAAATGTGAAAGCTCTTAAAAACTGCCTAAAAGTTTTTGAGACTTTCAAAATTTTTTTTCACTGCTTTTCTCTGGGCTAGTGTCAGACTACTAGACAGAGCCCCCCCGCCCCTCTGACCCCACTGAGGTGTAATATGGGAGGAGGACCAAGTTTCACTTTTGTAGCCCGTGAAAACTCAAGAGGAATGATAATTATCAGCCTCATATATCCTACTTGCAAACACATGCACAAAAAACCCCAAACAACCAATGAAAAGACCCCAAACAACCAAACAAAAAAAAAATCCCCTAAAGTTTCAAATGTGGGAAATTGTCTTGCTTTAAAGACTATGCTTTTTAGGGACTTCTCTGGTGGTCCATTGGCTAAGACTCTGTGCTCCCAATGCAGGGGACTCAAGTTCGATCCCTGGTCAGGGAACTAGATCCCACATGGCACAACTAAGAGTTTGCATGTGGTAACTAGTGGATCCTGTGTGTCACAACTAAAGATCCTGCCTGCCCCAAGTAAGACCCAGTGAAGCCAGATAAAGAGTTTTTTAAAAAGACTTTGTTTTTCAATGGTTCCCAATTCACATGAGCTAGTAATAATGATCAAAACATTCTAAACTATAAAACTGTCTTTCAGAGGTAACAAAGGTTGAGATCAAGCAAAGTCTGAGCTCATGGAAGAGCAAGAAAATGTTTGTTAAATTCATACAAAGTCAGTGTTACAATGAACATACAAGCATCTATGGCTCTGCCAAATCAAAAACCCAGACTTTACTTTCTCAAAAATAATTTTTTTATACAGTTCGTTACCATTATGAATTAAGAATCCTGGAATAAAAATTTTCAGTCTGATCTGAAAAGTAAACCTTACCTCCTTTAAAAATACTAATACCTCGAGCACAGATAGAAGAAACAAAACCTTCAGATTGGGAAGGTCTCCCCCTTGAGACGTGAGATGTTGTCACCGTACTAACTTCTGGGCAATACTGCCTGCCACCCCGGCCCGTGTTCTAAAAATACTTAGTATGATGTGTCAAAACCCCTTAGTTTGTAGAGCAAAAATGAGATAGCCTGAGATTTTTTTAGAGAAAGGGAAAGCAGAGACACATTAAAGCACGATACCATAGGAAACAAGAAAATCCACCCACTTTTCAAGCTACAGTGACATTAAGAAAACTCAGCCCAAATGCTCTGTTTTGTGGCCCTAAGTAACTGGCACATTTCTTCAGGCATTTTGCCAGGATCTTATCTCAAGATTACATACTTTAGATGAGGTAGGTCTGAAACGACTTTCTAAAGCGATCTTAGTTGGTTAGCAACCCACATGATCATCTATTCATCAATACAGAGATATTTTTTCAGAATCTAGTAAAACTCAAGTATTCAAGTGTTTATTGCAATCTATTGGTCACTCCTTTATAAAAGAAATATTTAGAATGACATTATTTAATGAATTTTTCATTAAAATGCCACTTTCTTGGTTTCCTGGACATTGATAAGACATCTTAGAAAAAGGACTGGATCTGGCCACCATAGTCCACTGAGCTTGGTGACCAATATAGGAAGCCAAGCATATCATGGGCTAAACTACAGCCCTTGCTTGGTAGTCTGAGAAAATGCCACATAAGAATAATCATACTAGCATCAGGAGAGAAACATACAAGAAGAAACTCGCAGTGAATTCAGATGTTGATGGCAATCTTGAATTGTTTGTGGTAAACTTTTAAATTATTTTCCTGTACTCAAACATGGGCTGCAACTTAGAATGACTTTAAACAAGACAGTTGTGATTTTGTGTGAAATTGTCATAAATCAAAACAGTTCCTCTTAGGCATCAACACACAGTCTTAATCATCTTGTAATAAATCACTCAGAGATGAAGGGTAAAGGTGGCATTTTTATAATCAAATAATAAAAGATTGCTTCGTCTCCCAACATGTTTTGTATTAACCAGCATCCAACTTCCTGGCATGTAAGTGCTTTATGGTGCTTTCATCTGATTGGACAGAAATGTATTTGAATTATTAGCATTCTTGGGCTGAAGGCAGCAGGGCGTTCACTTTCAGTTCTGAAAATGCTCTCTCTCAAAGGTGACATACATTCATTATGTTCTGATGCCTTGCCTATGTAAATTAGTAATCAAATATTCTAAATGAGTAATGGAAAATAATTTTATCTACTACTAGCATCCTAAATCATAGTCACAAGTTTTAAAAAGTCTGATTGGGGAGTTTGGTTAAAATATCTTCCTAAGTGTTGTTTTGGTACATTTTCCAAGTTATTAAATCTTCTGTAAGCATAAGAAAAAATCTATATATATACATATAAAATTTATTTAGAAGGCAAATCAAACTGGATATAAAAATCTTTATGCTCAATTTAGTCAACTTCTTTCCGAGATGAGCTCGTAGAATAAATGAACTTTAATTAACTTATTGGCTCCTTGGTCACATGATTGCGGTGTTAATCATTTTAATAGGTTGCCTTCTAAGGGTGTTTTTTTAAAATAAATGTTAGAGAGAATGAACCAACAAATTACTTCCTAATAATTCTCTGTTTGTGCAATATTTCAAATGGGATCCATCTTTCTTGGATATTTAATTACTGTTGTATAACAGTATGAGTAGAGGATGCAAATGCTTCTTTGTTTCTAAAGAATTTGAGAGAAAATAAGTAATTTAATGCTAAGTTGAGAAAATTGGGGAGTAAAATTAAGGAGTTCTGAATTTTGGCAAAATGCAGTCATGTAACTAGCATCACAATTAAGATATGTGACAGCTTCGTCACCCCCCAAATTTCCCTCATGGCCTTTGTGTAAGTTTGAAGTGAGTGTTACTTCAGTCTCATCTTCTGATTTATAAGATCTTCACAGCTGGCAGTGCAGGAGATGCAGGAGACATAGGTTCAGTCCCTGGGTTGGGAAGATCCCCTGGGGAAGGAAATGGCAACCCACTCCAGTATTCTTGCCTGGAGCATTCCAAGGACAGAGGAGTCTGGCAGGATATAGTCCACGGGGTTGCAAAGAGCTGGACATGATTGAGCATGCACACACACACGTTCAGAATAGATCAGGTTAGTAGAGATTTCCAGTCAAGTGAGAGCTTTAGCTACAGAATTATCAGAGCCCCTCATTATAAATAACTATCACCTCCAAAGTAGTTCCAGATAGGTTACCTCAAAAAAGCATCTTGGCTGTTTTGTGTTCCATTACTGCTAACTCTGTCTTTATTTTCTGTTGTGTTTTGGGCATTGTGCTCATTGTCTGGCATTGTCTCTCATTTAGCCCTAACAAAAACTCTGGAAATTTGGCATTGATATCTTCAGGATATCGCAAGTTTCAAGAGTATGAACACTGAAGACCAACTGCCAGGGTTCGTATTCCAACTCTGCCACTTACTGAATGAACACTAGCAAGATGTTTCAGTTCAGTTCAGTTCAGTCACTCAGTCGTGTCCGACTCTCTGTGACCCCATGAATCACAGCACGCCAGGCCTCCCTGTCCATCACCAACTCCCGGAGTTCACTCAAACTCATGTGCATCGAGTCGGTGATGCCATCCAGCCATCTCATCCTCTGTCGTCCCCGTCTCCTCCCACCCCCAATCCCTCCCAGCATCAGACTCTTTTCCAGTGAGTCAACTCGTCGCATGAGGTGGCCAAAGTATTGGAGTTTCAGCTTTAGCATCGGTCCTTCCAATGAACACCCAGGATTGATCTCCTTTAGAATGGACTGGTTGGCTCTTAACCTCACTTAATTCATTGTTTCATGTGTAGAATAGGGAAAATAGTAACAGTATGATTTAGCTGTTATGAGGTTTAAATGAAGCTAT
Source organism: Moschus berezovskii (assembly GCF_049115385.1). Lineage (NCBI taxonomy): Eukaryota > Metazoa > Chordata > Mammalia > Artiodactyla > Moschidae > Moschus > Moschus berezovskii. The sequence continues at coordinate 36,565,764 of NC_142481.1, read as the reverse complement.
TCAATATTATGCCTTAGCATCTTTTCTGGTGCATTGTAAATACGACACAAAGTAGTATTTTCTGCTATCTTACAGATGAGGAAATGGAGAGATATGGAAACAAATGCATATGAGTAATATTTTTGTTATTGTTGTTCAGTTTCTAAGTTGTGTCCAACTCTTTGAGACGCCATGGACTGCAGCAAGCCAGGCCTCCCTGCCCTTCGCTACTTCTTGGAATTTGTCCATTGAGTCAGTGATGCTATCTAACCATCTCATCCTCTGCCGCCCTCTTCTCCTTTGCTTTCAACCTTTCCCAGCATCAGGGTCTTTTCCAATCAGTCGACAGTTTGTATCAAGTTGTCAAATTATTGGAGCTTCAGCTTCAGCAGCAGTCCTTTCAATGAATATTCAGGGTTGATTTCCTTTAGGATTGACTGGTTTGGTCTCTTTGCAGTCCAAGGGACTCTCAAGAGTCTTCTCCAGTACCACAGTTTGAAAGCAACTAATATATGTCAGAGTTTAATCTAAGCATAGTTACTTCCAAAGCAAGTCTTCCCTTGCCTATCATGCTGCTGTTATTTTATGTTCTGATCAGGAAGAGGATGTTTTCCTATTAATAGTGTCATTATTTATCTAGTTTATGCCTATTGTCTTAGTGCAATTACCAATATGCCCCCTTTAGCTCTCATGATTGTCCTTTTCAGATGATAAATTATATGCTCACTTTACTAATAAACTCCATTTTATGTTTCAGTGAAAAATGATTTTTTTTATTTGTAAACTTTCCTGTGATCCAAAGGGATTCCCTGGTGGCTCAGATGGTAAAGAGTCTACCTGCAATGTGGGAGACATGAGTTTGTGCCCTAGGTCAGGAAGATCTCCTGGAGAAGAAACCGGCAACCCACTTCAGGGTTCTTGACTGGAAAATCCCATGGATGGGGGAGCCTGTGGGCTATAGTCAATAGGGTTTCAAAGAGTCAGACATGACTGACTTCACTTTCACTTTTTCTGTGATCCTCTAACACACACACACATGCTCTAGCTCAGGGTAGATTTTATAAGGAAGTTGCAGATGCTATTTTTGTTTTGTTTCCAAGACATTAATCACTGTTTGGCAACTTGATAGCTTTATGCAGAATAAAGATACCCAGTTGTGAATCTGTTTTTCAGGTTTAGAGCTCCATACTGATCCCACGTGAGTAGGTACACCTTGAAACTGACTACCATTGAAATGAATTTGAGGTATTAGTAAAATGCTGTTGGTTGTCCAAACCAGAAGAATGTGGTCTAATAGACAATTAGAATCTATGAAGGGTTTCTGAGTGTGATTCTTTGGTGAGGGCTTGTTTCTCAGAGAGAGGAAGATAAAGGTTGTGAGTTACTTCTAATGTAAGATTTTGCCCCCTAATGGAAATTCAGTTCATATCTGACTTTTAGTATTTTCTTAGTAGTTCTATAGATCAACATATGTTAGTCCTTTAAATAAACATTCTAATTGTGAGAAAAAAGTATCTTCCTTTGTTGCTTTCCCCTTTAAACATAAACATAAACATAAATGAAGTGTCTGTGCAATATGCCATAACTGAAATGTTTGCATTAGTGAGACTCCAAGTGAGAGCCAAGAATTCTCTGTTCCATAGATACTAAACCTTCATAGAGACCCAAAATCAAACAACTTTATTTTTATTCCTTTGTGGCTTGGCGATATTCACACCTTTATATTCCTTATAGCCAGTGTTTTATTTTACAATGTATATTTCATTCTCCAGATAGTTAAATTAATTCATTTTATACTACATTTTGTGAACACATTTTTTTCGATTGTCATTGGAGGCCCAGCCACAAGCAATGTGTTTAGCCTTCTGCTCACCCAGTCATATTCAGCAAAAAAATAGACTTTCATCTAAAGAAATTCCCTGTGGAGTAGGAGACACAGCTGTTTCATCCTGCTAGACAGCCTGTAGAGAGATACTGTTTTCCTTGGGGGACAGGACACTCAAGTTTTGAGAATCTAGGTACTGCACTATTGGGGAAAAAGATGAAAAGAAAATAGACCATCTTTTTTACTTCTATTGTGCCGAATATAAAGAAAGTCTTTGTTCGGATTTCACGTCCTCCTCCTCCTTTTGCAATCTTTAGTCTTTTAAAATTCTACCCTTAACTAAATGGGTAAGCTGCAAAAAAGATTAAACTTAAAAATATACTAGGAATACAGAATGAAGAGAGGTGATTGATCTCTGAGTAGGTATCCAACAGTGCAATGAAATTCTCAAGCAGGTTCCTTTTTATTTCAAAATGGGTTTGATTCAGAGGGATTTTATAGCTGCTAAATCATGCAGTTGGCAGAGATTGTGCGTGCTTCTCACAGTTACTTTGAAAGATGTCAAATTTGGCAAAGGCAGTAAAAATACTGGGATTTACTGAGTTTGCTTTTTTTTTTTCTTCTCTCCTCTCCTTGAGAACGCTCTAAAATTCAGCGTGCTCGGAAGTAACACAGTACAACCAAAGTGTGCAGAATCTCAGATTTCACAGAAAGAGTGTGGCTTTCTGTCAGTGTGTTGTGACTACGTCTCTGGCAAAGGATGGCAGCCGATGCTAGTTGTTACGAAGGGCTCCTCTTGACCGCCAGTGTGCTTGGTTTCAGTGCCATTGCCTTTGGCGTCTGAAAGCTGCTGATTTCCAGCATGATAGTTCCTAAACAGCCTCACCTTGTTTATCCAGGGAGAAGGAGGTCTGAAGCAGCACCTCTGGTCAGGCAGCCATGCCTGCAAAGACTGCCACCTTGTACAGTATACTCATCACGAGTGTGGCTTTGGCTTTAGAATGCCTTGGTTAGACTATCAGTTCCATTAGTGATTTGGATTACCTTTCCAAGCCCTAGCTTTACTAAGTGTGAATGAATGGAGGGAACAGATGGTTTCATTAGGGATTAAGTGAGATGCAGAGTGCTTAGGACACTAAATGTCAACCAATGCCATTACAACTATTGTCATTTTTATGTTCAGTGAATGGGATTTATTATTATTATTACATTATTACCCCCAGTCCAGGAGAATAGATTTTTAGGGTTCATAAAGTTCACATTTGTTTTCATGACACAAGTGATGTAATTGTTACTACCGTGTTTTTAATACAATGCCTCATTTCTATCTTGTCTGAAAGAAAGTGGCACCTGCTATCTGTGAGTCCCTAAATACTGTTCTGCTACTGATCAGATTCAGATTGCTATTTCTCTTTGTATATGAAAAAAAAAAATCTTTCCAAAGAAAATGTTGTTCCTAGGGGCAAGCTTATAGCCCCTCTGATAGAGAAAACATGTGTTAATATACAGCAATATAAGCAATATAAGAGAAGGGTGCTCTGACTGGTGTGGTCTATGTAATTTGCTAAGAAACTGCTCATTCATAGCAGATTGTATATAAATCCTTCCTAAAATCCATTGGCATCTGTAGCTCAGGTAAGCCTTGATTATAGGACAGAAAGTCAGAGTAGTGATAGAATTCTAAGCACTTCAATTTCTGATATCCAGAGCTCTATCAATGTGGCTTCTTAAAAGGTATCCACTATGTGCTAGTCAATGTGACAATTTAACCAGTTTATCTTTGAAGCAATCCTGTTGTCCCTGTCTCCAGATGAAGACACTTCCTTGTTCCAGAGGAAAATTTTGTTAACTAATATGACCTTTGCCTTTAACGCTTTGAAGTGCATTTATTCTCTTTCACATAGAAATAGCCTCTCTTATTAATTACTATAACCCTAGTGGCCAGCACAGTGCCTGAAACATAGAACACATTCAATAAATATCTTAAGTGTCTACATAAATGCTAACATAGGTATTCTGAAGAACTATAACGTCTTCATTTTCTGTGTCTCTTTTGAAACCTCTCCCTGACTATAATAAATTATACAAACCCCTGCTTCCTTGCAAGAATAGTGAGGGTAGATTAAGGTGGAAACCAAGACTGTTCAAGCTTCAGGGATTATCTCAAACTGTGACTAAGCTTCTATTGTAGGACTAAAGGGATTCAGGCAGAAATTAAACCATCAGGACAAGTAAGATGATGGCTGTATTTGACTAAATTTCCCAGTTCTGTCAACTGGAATAAATATAAACAAGTGGGTCCAATCTTGTAGACTCTTAATAGATAATTTAGGGAAGCTATTGTAGGCCATCTGTTTGCTCCATAGAAACTCAAGGAATATGTTTTAAAATTTAAATTGGTTTGTCCCATATCCTCACATAAAGTGCATCCATGTGTTGAGGTGTTTTTAATATGATATAAGCACTACTATGATCTAGACCTTTTGCCTCCAAACTATCCTCTCAATTGTATGACTCCAGTCACACTGCTCTTTGCATCTCAAAATCTTTTTCGTATTGTTCCCTTGCCTGGAGGCTCTTTTTAGTCCTGATCCTTCAATTTCAACTCAAATGTCACCCGTAGACCTTCCCAAACTAGTGCATCTAAACTGATTGCCATTTCCAGACTTTTCTCTATCAGAGTGCCTTGATGATTTCTTGTGATAAATGTAATGAAGGGAATCATCTTCATTCTGACTAGGTTTCCTCCAAATGAACAAAGTCAACAAATAAGTTTTGTGTGGATGAGGGACTTCTTTCTCCTCCGCATATTTAAAGCTGATAAAACCCTAGAGTTTGGTGTATTCTCAACAAATATCTGTGATACATATTACTATCTGAAGAATGTAGTGCTAGGTACCATGGAATGGCCTAAACTATAGATTTATGATTTTGATGATCTGATTATTCTGGAAATGACTATGGACATTATACTGCTTGACTGTTAGGTACTGGTATCACAGCATGGAAAACTGTGTGCTAAAACCTGGACAGAGGGAACCAGCAGCAAATGAAATCTTGTGTTGGGGGTGAGAGCATTCAGAGCGTATGACCTGTCTGGACAACTGCCCTGAGAGAGGATGGTGATGGTTAATTTTGTTTTACTTGGCTGAGCCATGGTATCCAGATATTTGATCAAACATTATTCTGGATTTTTCTCTGAGGGTGTCTTTGTGTGTGTGTGTTAGTTACTCGGTTGTGTCCAACTCTTTGCGACCCCATAGACTATAGCCCACCAGGGTCCTCTGTCCATGGGATTTCCCAGGCAAGAATACTGGAGTGGGTTGCCATTTCCTTCTCCAGAGGGTGTCTTTAGATGATATTAATATTTAAATTGGTGAACTTTGAGTAAAGCAGATTGCCCTCCTAAATGTGGGTGGGCCTCATCCAATCATCCTTACTCAAACAGAAGACTGACCTCCCATGAGTAAGAGGGAATTCTGCCAACAGACAGCCTTTGGACTTGAACTGAAACACTGGCTCTTCCCTGAGTCTCCAGCCTACTGGTCTACCCTGAAGATTTTTGGACTTGATTAGTCTCCATAATCATGTGACCAATTCCTTAGAATGCTGCTGCTGCTGCTGCTAAGTCACTTCAGTCGTGTCCGACTCTGTGTGACCCCATAGATGGAAGCCCACCAGGCTCCCCCTTCCCTGGGATTCTCCAGGCAAGAACACTGGAGTGGGTTGCCATTTCCTTCTCCAATGTGTGAAAGTGGAAAGTGAAAAGTGAAAGTGAAGTCGCTCAGTCGTGTCCGACCCTTAGCGACCCCACGGACTGCAGCCCACCAGGCTCCTCCATCCATGGGATTTTCTAGGCAATAGTACTGGAGTGGCTTGCCATTGCCTTCTCCGTCCTTAGAATAGATCTCTCTATATACACATTCCATCAGTTCTGTTTCTCTAGAGAGCCCTAAAAATTTGAGGATATTGAGGTGAAGGATCCCAAAGGCTCTGAAAAGTTAGAGATAATTGTAATAATCATAGCAGAAAGTTTATCACAGTTGGGGAGACATTGGTGATGTTTCTATTTTGAAGTCCATTAGGATAGTAGTTGGTCTTCCTCAGTGCCTCAGTGATAAAGAATCTGCCTGCAATGCAGGAGATACAGGTTCGATACTGAGTCAGGAAGGTCTTCTGGAGTAGGGCATGGCAACCCACTCCAGTATTCTTGCCTAGAAAATCCCTGGACAGAGAAGCCTGGGAGGTTCCAGTCCATGTGATTTGAAAGAATCGGACATGACTGAAGTGACTGAGCATGCATGCACACACAGGACAGTGGTTGTACATGGGAATCTGTCCAAATAAAGCAGCGTTTCCATTAGTGACTTCCCTTTTGGAAACGTGCACAGAAAGCTTCAATTTTGGGAATGGGCGGGGACAATAAGAAGCAAGCCATCAGATGGAGTTGAAATGAACCCGTAGATTCACTATTCCACTTTTCTAAAGAAAGATGAACTGGGAGTCTCCAGTAGCAAAGATAAGGCTGTCATCAGGGGCATCTCCATGCCTGTATATGAACTATCTTACTTAATACCTACAAACAAGCCTTCAAGGTAGATGAGAATACTCCTATATTACATCTGAGACTCTGAAGAGTAAAATTACTTTGCCAAATTCAAATAGCTAGTAGGTGCTGATTTTAGGACTCACACCCAAGCATGCTATTTCTAGCGTCTGTCCTGGCCTGCCATGGCATTTCCTTTAGCCCTTTGGCTCTGAAAGACACTTGAAGGTAAGCATTGTTAGAACTTCAGAACTTAGAAGGTTTTACAGAAGCATTGGATCCCTGGATTAAAATGATGTATCCTCATTATTTATGCAGTTTGTGGTTTTTCCCACAGTTGAAATCTCAGACTGTGTGAAATTCCATGCACTGTATTTCACAACAGTATATATATTCCCTTCCACTGCCTTCTAGAAGATCTGGACTTTATTTTGGAGTTGGTAGGGGGGTCATTGTGAAATTGTGAGAAGGGTGGATGTGAAGGGAAAAATGATACCTACTATGTCTCTCTAGGTATCAAATGTACTTGAGTATAAGAAAACATCTTTTTTAAGAGGTTATGCATTCATATGAATCGCCTCTCCCCATCTACTCTAATTAGATTCTACTGTATTTCTTCATTGTGAAGAAATTCAGGAAAAATATGTACAGACACATGCAGGTTCTAAAATTTCTCTCAATAGGAAAAGCGGTCTCTCTTTAGATTCTAGTACCTTTATCTCCATCCTGCATGGCCTGTACCTCTGTCAATTTGTCACCAGCATGATTAGTAAGAGGTACAAGGAAATTTCTTCAGCTTGGCATTTGTCTCAACTTGGTTATAAGCAGAAACACAAAATAACATAGGTAGAAACTTAGTTTTAAATCTGAAGTTTCAGAAAAACAATACCTATCTCAATAATAGCCATCTGACTGCATGTGCTGTGCTGTGCTCAGGTGCTCAGCTGTGTCTGACTCTTTGCAACCATATGGACTGTAGCCCACCAGGCTCCTCTGTCCATGGGGATTCTCCAGGCAGGAATAGTGGAGTGGTTGCCATGACCTCCTCCATGAGGTCTTCCCAACCCAGGGATTTGAACCTGAGTCTCCCACATTGCAGGCAGATTCTTAACTGCCTGAGGCACAGGGACGCTCAAATGCATACCTGCCATAAATTAGGCATTGTCCTGGCAGAATTAAATATGGTGTCACACCAGGTCCTCACAACGAGGACCTCCTTGTTTCCTCCTTGACTTATTCATAAATTGAGCTTTGGAGAAGATAAGACGTTACTGACGTCACAGGCTAGGATAGGGATCTAGCCAGTATTCAAACTCAAGATTGTCTGTTCCTCTGACTCATGTTTTTTTTCACAGTGAATATCCATCTGATTTCCTGAAATCTCTACAAAGACTTGTGCTGCCCACCGAGCCGTGAGACAAGGGGAAAACCCCGTGCTATTTTTTAGAACAGCAAATCCTTAAGTAACATGCAGTGTGAGAATCTGGGTATCAGAAATTCCAGCTGTGAGTGTGGCCAACCAGATGAGCTGAAGCCTCAGGGAGGCTGCACAAGAAATTGGACATTTTCTCATATTTTAACAAGAAGCAGCAAATTTCCACACAAAAGGAAATACCATTTGACACATGCAAGACGCCTGTTGTTGGGTCGGAAATTCTTCCCTGGGCTCTTCAGGCATCTGTTTCCCAGCTGCCCCTGGAGGTCAAAGGCCATTTTCCCTTCTGGTTCCTAAATCTACAAGACTGTCTCAGCGCTGCGTCTCACCAGCGCGTTTCCAATTGGAACATTAAACATATTTTCTCTCTTGTTGTCTCCTCATGCAGTCAGCTTCCTTCTGTTGCTAGCTTGAGGGGTTATCTCTTTTTAGTCACAGCACAAGGGTGATGTTTTTGCAGTGTTATCATGGAGTCATGTGCCATGTTTTCTCTTTCATCCAACAAGTCTGTCTAATAGAATTATAATACACAAGCTAGTCTGTCTTGCCATCCTGATGCTGTATTTCATGGTGCGTGAGACCACATGATGACTAGAATATTCTCCCAACTTGAAGATGTGATGGTTCTGCAACTAGGTTTGATTTGTGTAGAAAAAACAAAATAAAACAAAACAATGCTGAAATGACTACTTGATTCCTCTTCTCCTTGCCTTTCTCTCTCAAGATTTCTCAACCTTGGCACTATTGACATTTGGGGCTGGAAAAGTCCTTGTTGTGAAGGGCTGTTCTGTGCATTGTAGGGTGTTTAGCAACATCCCTGGACTTGAACAACTAGATGCTAGTACACCTCCCCCTCCCAGGTGTGACAACCAAAAATATCTCCATATATTGGCAAGTGTCTCCTGGGAGGTAAATAGCTCCTGGTTGAAATCACTGTTCTCTCTTTTTTTCTCTGTCTTCTCTCTCTCTCTCACACACACAAACACAGACACAACACTTTAAAGGCACAGGTTTCTTACTAAAATTGCCAGTCGTATGCATGGTACTTGCATGATTTTGTGCGTTTGACTATGGAAGAAATTCTTATACATCTAAAAAATACATGGCTAGCTGTTTCTTCAAAGATAAAACTTGGACTTGTGTACATTCTTAGACCTCTGCAAAACCTTGAAATCATCTGAAGATGAGTCAGCCCCAAAGCCTGACATACCTGTCCAGGGACTTGAAGGTGGATAGCCAGGGGAGTGGGGAGGAGGGGCAGTACATGGGAATCATCTCTACTTTACAGAAATGAAAGCTTAGAAATGAACTGCTTTTAGTTCCTGAACAATTCTGGCTTCTAAGTTTCAATTCAAGGCTGCAGTAAATGCTCCTTTCTGTGCTCTCCACACCGCTGAATAGTGCAGGGTCAGACGCCACTGGGGAGGCTCCAGGGTGCAGAAAGGCAGTTCACAGATTAGCCGAACTGATGCCACACAGGGAGAAGGGTCTGGCTTCCCTTTGGGTCTGGGTGTGAATGACAACCCTCTTCCTCTTTCAGGTAGGATTTTTTTTAAAACACATTAGTGCAGGTTATACATTTCAGAATGTGTGATATTCCCAGAAGTTACAGAATTTCAGGCCTATCATGGAAATGGCAACCCACTCCAGTATTCTTGCCTGGAAAATCCCATGGACAGAAGAGCCTGGTGGGCTACAATGCATGGGGTTGCAAAGAGTCGGCCATGACTGAGCATGTTCGCACACACACCTACACCCACACATCCCCACCCTCCCTGCAACAGACACACACACCTGTGTACTTACCTACTGAACTTCTCAAGGCTTGAATAGTGGTCCTCAAGGCTTGAGTATGAAAAAAAGTTCTGCTTCTTGAATTCAAGTGGCTTGCATTCCATTTTAGAAGACAAAAACCTCATATATTATATCCTCTGAATATTTTCTCAGTTTTCACTAAGTCACTTTCTCCCTCCTGGAGGTAATTCTGTCTGAATAACAGTCCTATTTTACATTGTTCCCACTCTACTGTCATGTGTGTGTTTACCTGTCTATGTTTCTATGAAGGCTAGAATGATGATGTATTCACATTCATATTCTCAGTGTCTTGCAAAGGTCTTGACGTGGGGTTAGTGGAGCTCTCTGCTGCATTTAATGACAGAGAACAATAAAGTCTTTCTGAAACTTTTTACTCCTCAGAGTCAGTGTCACTCCTGCTTTCCTCTCTGACCTTACTTTATTTTTTTTCTTTGTTTCCTTGATCATTCCTACCCTCTAAAACTTTTACATACTGGAGTTCTTTAGAGATTTAGATTTGATTCTCTACTTTACTTATCTTGCATAATTTCCCTAAATGATCTAATCTGTTTTAATTGGTTTAACTGTAGAGACTTGATTCTCAAATCTACTACCTTCTGTCTTAACTTCTTTTCCAAGTTTTGAGCAATTTGCTGGATATATCCATCCAGCATTCCAAAGTGAAAGTCACTCAGTCGTGTTTGACTCTTTGTGACTCCATGGACTGTATAGTCCATGGAATTCTTCAGGCCAGAATGGGGTGGGTAGCCTTTTCCTTCTCCAGGGGATCTTCCCAACCCAGGGACTGAACCCAGGTCTTCCTCATTGCAGGCAGATGCTTTACCAGCTGAGCCACAAGGGAAGTCCAAGAATATTGGGGTGGGTAGCCTATCCCTTCTCCAGCGGATCTTCCCAATGCAGGAATCAAACCAGGGTCTCTTGTATTGCAGGAGGATTCTTTACAAACTGAGCTCCCTGATAACTTCTCTGAGTTATCAAGGAAGCCCAGGAAGTTCCAATTCAGCACATTCAAGACATGGTGGAGATTATCTCTTCCTGAACCACAGTTAACCTCTCCATTATTCTGGATCTCAGTTGATAGCCCTATCATCTTTGTAGCCATTCAGTCCAGAAACATGTGAGCCATCATTAATTCTTCCTTCTCCCTCCTGTTCCCCAATTCTATATTGGATTTTCCACCAAATTGCAGTGCTTTTACCTTCTAAATTTCTTGCTGTAGTTTTTTTTTTTTGGTCAAGGCTGCTATCCTCCCTTCTGTATTTGTGTCATTACTGTCGTAGTGAATGTCATCGTCATCTTGCAATGGTCTCTTATATATCTCCCTGACTCTGGTCTTGCCCATCTTAAATTTAGCCTCCTCACTGCAGCCAGGGTGAGTTATTCAAAATTAACTCCAACTCTGATGCATCTCTCCCTGCTCTTAAAACTGCTTTTCAATGGAATAAAACCCACCACTCTTAACATGGCATGACCCGGTCCCATTCTGCTTCTCCAGACTCACTTGTTATGATTTGTTCCAGTTACCACTGCTGTGTAACAGGGTGCCTTGTAATTTAACAGCTTAAAATAGCCCTCTTATTGTGCTTACAGATTCTAGGGGTCAGGAATTCAGATAGGACCCAGCAGGGGTGTTTTTTCTCTGATTCACAGTCTGGGAATTCAGTTGGGCAGACTTAATGGCTAAGGTGACTAGAGGGCTGGTGGCTAGAATCATCTAAAGGCTCATCTTATCTATTAGAATGACACGAAAGTTCGGACAAGCAATCAGAGTGCCTATGTGGGGTTTGGTTGGTTTATGGCACGGAGGCCTTGTGGACTGAGTTTCTTAGAGAATGGCTCAGAGCTCTGAGTATGAATGGTCCATTGAACAAGGTGGAAGGTGCATGGCCTGTTATGACCCAGCCTAGTGCATCACACAGAATCCCTTTAGCAATTTTCTCTTTGTGAAAGCATCACAAGGTCTGGTGTAATAAAGAATATATCTGGTCTTTGTCCCTGAATCTTGGCACAGAGCTTGAAAAAATCCTTGGAGTTTTCTGAGTGATTAGAGTGCCTTTTGTTGCTTGTAATGATCCCTCTTCAATCATATCTGAATTTATGCAGTGAAGTAACTCATAGTGGAGCTTCTAGATAGCTTTAGAGGACTGGTTGACAGAAAAACCAACCATGTAGTTAGAGGGTTGGAATTTTCAGTCCCACCCCCTTGACCTCCATGGAGGGGAGAGGGACTAGTGAGCTCTTTGCTTGGTGAACATATTGATGAACTTGGAGGGTGACATACTCTGATTTCATGGAGCCAGAGGCTCCTGTGCTTGAGACCTTTGTCCCAAGTGCCTGTTCAAATTTTTGTTTATTTGTATCCTTTATAATAAAGTGGTAATGTCAATATAGCACTTCCTTGAGTTTTGTGAGTTGTTCTAGCAAATTACTGAAACTGTAGAGGTTCAGGAAAACTCCTGAATTTTTAGCCAAGCCTACTCAATCCTGGGTGTTCATTGGAAGGACTGATGCTAAAGCTGAAAGTGCAATACTTTGGCCACCTCATGCGATGAATTGACTCACTGGAAAAGACTCTGATGCTGGGAATGGCTGGGGGCGGGAGGAGAAGGGGACGACAGAGAATGAGATGGCTGGATGGCATCACCGACTCTGTGGACATGAGTTTGAGTGAACTCCGGGAGTTGGTGATGGACAGGGAGGCCTGGCGTGCTGTGATTCATGGGGTCGCAAAGAGTCGGACACGACTGAGCGACTAAACTGAACTGAACTGAACCAGTCAAAAGTGTGGTAGTCCCCAGCACCTGCGGCTGGGATCAAAGTGGTGGTGATCCCATAGCACTGAGTCTTTTAGTCTATGGTGGTGGTGGTTGTTCAGTCACTAAGTCGTGTCCAACTCTTTGTGACCTTATAGACTCTAGCCAGGCACCTCTATCCTCCACTGGATCCTGGGGTTTGCTCAAATTCATGTCCATTGAGTTGATGATGCTATCCAACTATCTCATCCATCCTCTGTCATCCCTTCTCCTCCTGCCTTCAATCTTTCCTGGCATCAGGGTCTTTTCCAATGAGTCGGCTTTTCGCATCAGGTAGCTAAATGGCAAGCCACTCCAGTACTCTTGCCTAGAAAATCCCATGGATGGAGGAGCCTGGTTGGCTGTAGTCCGTGGGGTCGCTAAGGGTCGGACACGACTGAGCAACTTCACTTTCACTTTTCACTTTCACACATTGGAGAAGGAAATGGCAACCCACTCCAGTGTTCTTGCCTGGAGAAACCCAGGGACGGGGGAGCCTGGTGGGCTTCCGTCTATGGGGTCACACAGAGTCGGACACGACTGAAGTGACTTAGCAGCAGCAGCAGCAGCAGCTAAATTAATGGTGCTTCAGCTTCAGCATCAGTCCTTCCGATGAATATTCAGGTTTTTTTTTTTTATCCTTTAAGGTTGACCTCTTTGATCTCCTTGCAGTCCAAGGGACTCTCAGGAGTCTTCTCCACACCACAATTTGAAAGCATCAATTCTCTGGTGCTCAGCCTTCTTTATGGTCCAACTCTTATATCTGTACATGACTACTGGAAAAACCATGGCTTTGACTGTACAGGCTTTTGTTGGCAAAGTTATGTGTCTGTTTTAAAATATGCTGTCTAGGTTGGTCACAGCTTTCCTTCCAAGGAGCAAGTGTCTTTTAATTTCATGGCTACAGTCACCATCTGCAGTAAGAATCTAATTGAATTGTGGGACACCTAGTTGGTTTTAGAAAATTGATGCTGGAAAGCAGGATCCCACCCAGATTCAAGACTGGGGACATGGACCTCCCACCTTTTATTTATTTATTTGACGGTGCCAGATCTTAGTTGTTGCACGTGGTGTCTTTAGTTGCAGCATGCAAACTCTTAGTTGTAGCGTGCGAATGCTTAGTTGTGGCATATGGGATCTAGTTCCCTGACCAGAGATTGGAACTTTTCCTACCAATCTAACTTCTTCCTCTGACTTAGTCCAAATGAGAATTAATTTTCTTTTTCACAGAGGCAGAAATAGAAGTAAGTAGAGGTAAGCTTTAATGCCATCTCCTATCTTTTTCCTTTTTGGATCTCAGTAAGTTAAGAGATAGAGGAATTTAATGGTTGCTTTCTTATCCCTTCAGGTAATGGGGGTGGTAGTAAGGAGCTGTGCTATCAGTAGCAGCATGGACTGATTTCAGGTTCTGTTGCTTTAGGATTCTCCAAAGAGAGAGAAGGTCATTGGGCTTTTCCTCCATGAAGTTCTCTGAATGTTATCCTGACTCCTGTTGGAAGGACCAGGAAGAAATGACTAGGCTTCCTGACTATATTATATGTAATTACAGATTTAAGAACTGCACCACTCAGGCACAAATCCTTTAAAAAATATGTATTTAAATAAATCTGTTTATATATTTTGTATTGGCTATGCTAACCTTCCCATTTCAGAAACAGCATTGTCGCCTCAGCTCAAATTGCTCTATTATAATCAATGGCAGTGAGCAACTTTATATTCAAGGCTTATGGGTTTCAATTACTTCAGGAGACAATCTGGTAACTGAAGATAGAAAGCCTCACTTCAAAGTGGCATTCACTAGGAATTCCATTCCATGGGGGAATAGTCCAGAGGAATCTTGCAAATATACTTCCCTCTCTGAAATATGGGACACACATATAGTCAGTGTGTGTGCCCATGCATCTGTGTGTGTGTGTGTGTAGTGACTAATATTAAAAAGTGCAGGCATGGTACATTTAGACACTGTCTGCTGTGTTCATAAAGCATCTTATACAAATATCCATCAGAGCGCTTATATTGATTGAATTGTTACTGTCTGTGTATCTATTCATTTTCTAGATCATCAGCTTTTAGAGCATTATGGTAGTAGTAGTAGTATTAACAACAACTTATTGAGAATGGATCCTATGCCAGATGCTGCCCCACTATACTTATTCACTTATCTTGTCCTTACAACTGACCCTTTGGAGGTATGAACTGTTGGGCTGGCTAAAAAGTCCTTTCAGACAGAAGAATCCGAACAAAGGTTTTGGCCATCTCAACATAACATAACAGCAGCTGAGGAAATAATGAAGATAGTGGTAATTTTAATGGACAAACACTGGAATGGACATAGGAGAGTGTGTCTGTAGGAAATTGATCATCCTCCAGTAAAAACACTCAGAACTGATTAGCTGTATACATAAGCTGAAAACTCAGGTGGCCAAGAGTTTTAAGTCTAGAGCCTAGAGGGGTGAGTAGAGAAGCAGTGTGTATATCTGAAAGTGTATGATCATTCGAGTTGAGCAAATCTGGTTTTAAGTTTTCTTTTGAAGGCTAGAAATAGAACTAATGTGTAAAAGAGGCAAATATTAGAAGCATCTTATAGAGTTGTTATAAGAATTAGGATGCCTGCCATTACTAGTTGATACCAATTATTAGTGGGTTAAGAATCTTTTAAAGTTGTTTCCAGGAATGAAGATATAAGAGAACACAAGGCCATGGACTCAGTTGTGTTACAGCTCTCCCTGCATGAAATAGTAGGAAGAAGAAGAGATGCAGATGGGTACAAAAGAGTAATTAAAGAGGCAAAAAGAAAAGAAGAACAGGAATTTGTTATGGAAATTAACTCTCTGGTCAAGGTTGTCAAGGTTGAGGAATACATAAGCCAAGGTCATTGTGAAGAATGAAATCACCTCTGAGAGGGAGGACCATTGGGACCACAAATACAAACTCAGAAAAATTATTCTGATTTTCCCACAGACCCAGTACAATAAAAGACCAGGAGTCCTAGGAACCAGGGCTCAGCAAAGTTAACTGAAGTGTGAAGTTACAGAAGGGGCTTCCCTGATGACTCAGATGGTAAAAAATCTGCCTGCAATGCAGAAGACCCAGGTTCCCTCCCTGGGTTGGGAAGATCCCCTGGAGAATGGAATGGCTACCCACTCCAGTATTCTTTCCTGGAGAATCCCATGGACAGAGGAGCCTGGTGGACTATAGTCCATGGGCTCACAAGGAGTCAGACATGACTGAGTACACTGAGCACCTGGGCAGTAAATGGCAGAGAGGGAATTTGAGCTGTGGTTTGTCTGGATTCACATTCACAAAATTTGGGACTTGCAAAGCGAAAAATCCAATAGTGAGAGATGTGAAAATGATTTTTCCCTTTTCTTTAGAAGTCAAGCCTATCTATTGAGGTCAGCAACTATAATGGAACTAACATTCTGGCAAATTCTTTTGTGTCTTTAAAAAGGCATAGATTAAACAGGAAGAGATGCTACAGATCAATAAATTTACATATTTTATAATTCCTGGGTCTCTGCTGAATTGTTCAGCGAATACAAATGCAGTAAATACTTGGTCACAGATCGTATTTACATAACTATAGGCTGAAAATGCAGAGAGTCAGAAAGTATAATTTTCTGTACTTTAAGAATTACATGGAAATGAATAAGCTTTTTCTTTTTTCCTCAACAGTGGTTATGTAAAACAAACATTTATCATATTTTAAAAGCTTGTTTCAGTGCAAAAATAAACAATTTATAAGACAAAGGTGATAAGTAGCTAAGACACTTGAATGATTACAATGTACACACACACACACACACACGATCAAAAAGAGTGGTTAAATTGCACACTGAAATCACGATAAAAGAGGATTTTATTGCTAAATAAATAAATCTCTCTTTCAGTTCAGTCACTCAGTCGTGTCCGACTCTGCGACCCCATGAATCACAGCACGCCAGGCCTCCCTGTCCATCACCAACTCCCAGAGTTCACTCAAACTCATGTCCATCGAGTCGGTGATGCCTTCCAGCCATCTCTTTCTCTGTCGTCCCCTTCTCCTCCTGCCCCCAATCCCTCCCAGCATCAGAATCTTTTCCAATGAGTCAACTCATCGCATGAGGTGGTCAAAATATTGGAGATTCAGCTTTAGCATCAGTCCTTCCAATGAACACCCAGGATTGATCTCCTTTAGAATGCACTGGTTGCATCTCCTTGCAGTCCAAGGGACTCTCAGGAGTCTTCTCCAGCACCACAGTTCAAAGGCATCAATTCTTCGGCGATCAGCTTTCTTCACAGTCCAACTTAACAACCATACATGACCATGGGAAAAACCATAGCCTTGACTAGATGGACCTTTGTTGGCAAAGTAATGTCTCTGCTTTCTAATATATTATCAAGGTTGGTCATAACTTTCCTTCCAAGGAGTAAGCGTCTTTTAATTTCATGGCTGCAGTCAGCATCTGCAGTGATTTTGGAGCCCAAAAAAAAAAAAAGTCTGACACTGTTTCCACTGTTTCCCCATTTATTTCCCAGGAAGTGATGGGACCAGATGCCATGATCTTCATTTTCTGAATGTTGAGCTTCAAGCCAACATTTTCACTCTCCTCTTTCACTTTCCTCAAGAGGCCTTTGAGTTCCTCTTCACTTTCTGCCATAAGGGTGGTGTCATCTGCATATCTGAGGTTATTGATATTTCTCCCGGCAATCTTGATTCCAGCTTGTGCTTCTTCCAGCCCAGCGTTCCTCATGATGTACTCTGCATATAAGTTAAATAAGCAGGGTGACAATATACAGCCTTGACGTACTCCTTTTCCTATTTGGAACCAGTCTGTTGTTCCATGTCCAGTTCTAACTGTTGCTTCCTGACCTGCATACAGGTTTCTAAAGAGGCAGGTCAGGTGGTCTGGGATTCCCATCTCTTTCAGAATGTTCCACAGTTTATTGTGATCCACACAGTCAAAGGCTTTGGCATAGTCAATTCCGTTCCGTTCCATCGCTCAGTCGTGTCCGACTCTATGCGACCCCGTGGACTGTAGCCTACCAGGCTTCTCCGTCCATGGGATTCTCCAGGCAAGAATACTGGAGTGGGTTACCGTTTCCTTCTCCAGGGGATCTTCCCAACCCAGGGATTGAACCCGGGTCTCCCGCATTGGAGGCAGACGCTTTAACCTCTGAGCCACCAGGGAAGCCAATAAAGCAGAAATAGATGTTTTTCTGGAACTCTCTTGCTTTCTCCATGATCCAGCGGATGTTGGCAATTTGATCTCTGGTTCCTCTGACGTTTCTAAAACCTGCTTGAACATCTGGAAGTTCATGGTTCACATATTGCTGAAGCCTGGCTTGGAGAATTTTGAGCATGACTTTACTCGCGTGTTAGATGAGTGCAATTGTGCGGCAGTTTGAGCATTCTTTGGCGTTGCCTTTCTTTGGGATTGGAATTGAAGACTGATCTTTTCCAGTCCTGTGGCCACTGCTGAGTTTTCCAAATTTGCTGGCATATTGAGTGCAGCACTTTCACAGCATCATCTTTCAAGATTTGAAATAGCTCAATTGGAATTCCATCACCTCCACTAGCTTTGTTCGTCGCGATGCTCTCTAAGGCCCACTGACTTCACATTCCAAGATGTCTGGTTCCAGATGAGTGATCACGCCATCATGATTATCTTCATCATGAAGATCTTTTTTGTACAGTTCTTCTGTGTATTCTTGCCCCCTCTTCTTAATATCTTCTGCTCTGTTAGGTCCATACCATTTCTGTCCTTTATCGAGCCCATCTTTGCATGAAATGTTCCCTTGATATCTCTACTTTTCTTGAAAAGATCTCTTGTTTTTCCTATTCTGCTGTTTTCCTCTATTTCTTTGCATTGATCGCTGAGGAAGGCTTTCTTATCTCTCCTAGCTATTCTTTGGAACTCTGCATTCAGATGCTTATATCTTTCCTTTTCTCCTTTGCTTTTTGCTTCTCTTCTTTTCACAGCTATTTGTAAGGCCTCCCCAGACAGCCATTTTGCTTTTTTGCATTTCTTTTCTATGGGGATGGTCTTGGTCCCTGTCTCCTGTACAATGTCACGCACCTCCGTCCAGAGCTCATCAGGCACTCTATCGATCAGATCTAGTCCCTTAAATCTATTTCTCACTTCCACTGTATAATCATAAGGGATTTGATTGAGATCATATCTGAATGGTCTAGTGGTTTTCCCTAGTTTCTTCAATTTAAGTCTGAATTTGGCAATAAGGAGTTCATGATCTGAGCCACAATCAGCTCCTGGTCTTGTTTTTGCTAACTGTATAGAGCTTCTCCATCTTTGGCTGCAAAGAATATAATCAATCTGAATTCGGTGTTGACCATCTGGTGATGTCCATGTCTAGAGTCTTCTCTTGTGTTGTTGGAAGAGGGTGTTTGCTATGACCAGTGCGTTCTCTTGGCAAAACTCTATTAGCCTTTGCCCTACTTCATTTCATGCTCCAAGGCCAAATTTGCCTGTTACTCCAGGTGTTTCTTGACTTCCTACTTTTGCATTCCAGTCCCCTATATTGAAAAGGACATCTTTTTTGGGTGTTAGTTCTAAAAGGTCTTGGAGGTCTTCATAGAACCGTTCAACTTCGGCTTCTTCAGCGTTACTGGTTGGGGCATAGGCTTGGATTACTGTAATATTGAATGGTTTGCCTTGGAAACGAACAGAAATCATTCTGTTGTTTTTAAGATTGCATCCAAGTACTGCATTTCGGACTCTTTGGTTGACCATGGTGGCTACTCCATTTCTTCTACGGGATTCCTGCCCATAGTAGTAGATATAATGGTCATCTGAGTTAAATTCACCCATTCCAGTCCATTTTAGTTCACTGATTCCTAGAATGTCGACGTTCACTCTTGTCATCTCCTGTTTGACCACTTCCAATTTGCCTTGATTCATGGACCTAACATTCCAGGTTCCTATGCAATATTGCTCTTTATAGCATCGGACCTTGCTTCCATCACCAGTCACATCCACAACTGGGTATTTGTTTCACTTTGGCTCCATCCCTTCATTCTTTCTGGAGTTATTTCTCCACTGATCTCCAGCAGCATACTGGGCACCTACCGACCTGGGGAATTCCTCATTCAGTATCCTATCATTTTGCCTTTTGATACTGTTCATGGGGTTCTCAAGGCAAGTATACTGAAGTGGTTTGCCATTCCCTTCTCCAGTGGACCACATTCTGCCAGACCTCTCCACCATGACCTGTCCGTGTTGGGTGGCCCCACACGGCATGGCTTAGTTTCATTGAGTTAGATGGGGCTGTGGTCCATATGATCAGATCAACTAGATTTTGTGATTATGATTTCAGTATGTCTGCCCTCTAATGCCCCCTCCCAATACCTACCGTCTTATTTGGGTTTCACTTACCTTGGTTGTGGCCGAGAGATTTTCCACAACCAAGGTAATCTCTCTTTAAGTGTACTTTTTTCCCCCTCTACAAGCAAGTTTAAGATCTTATTGAACCTTTTTGTTTTTCTCAGAAAAAGTCTGTCTGTAAAAGAAAAAGTCTTGTTTTTCTGAGAAAAAGTCTTTTCTCAGATAAAGTCTATCCTCAGCAGGCAGAGTTTTCATAATTATTTGGCTATTTCTGTTTATAAAAATGTCCTGTAGAGGCCATGCCTGAGTTTGCAGATCTACTATTGTTTATATGGTGTGGGCAGGCAGGTGAAAGAGGGAAGTCATGAACTTTTGCAGCTCACAGAATAGTAGCCTTAGTTAACATTTATTGAGCATGTACTAAGTGTCAGGGGCTGTGTGACTGCTTTAAGTGGATTGTCTACTTCAATTAACTCAATGAATTAAATATGAGAAAGCTGAAATGTAGAGAGATTAATCTAATTTCCAAGAATCAAATAATTAACAAGTTGGTAGGCTAACATTCAAAGCAGCTAGAGTCTGTACTCCTAATCAAGGGTTACATTCTTCATTTTCTCATCAAATCAGAGACAAATTGTCAGTCCAGGCCCTCACACCCACTGGTTGCTAGACTAATGTAAACTTAACATTGGAAAAAATCTGGTACCTCTTAAATTTACATCTATGACATTTTTCCCTGATAGATTTGAATTTTCTAGCAGTAAAATATATTTTTTAATGAGCTTATGCTATCAGTAACTGACAGCTTTGTAATAAGATTTTTGTTATTATTAACCATAAAGGCAACAATAACAGCATTAAAGAACAAGATAGTGGCACCTAATATACATGGAGTATTTACGTATGCCAAGAGCGATATTTAAAGAGTATCTGTGGCTTTTGTTTTTCCTTTGGGCATTTGCTACTCCAGCCAGTCCAAGTATTTAAAATGCCTGTCCCTCTTCTCTCCCTATCACATCATTTTGGTCAAAGGGAAAAGACCTGGCCTAAGCTCAACTAATCAGTATTCCTTTCCTAGGAGTTAGAATCTTGAACATAAAGATAGAAGATAATTGCAGTTATATCATTCAAAATAACACCAGAAATGGCCTGCGAGTTCCCATGTCTGAGACACCCAGAAGTATTCTATTTCTGACTTTCCTGTGACCAATAAGTTTATGGTTGTTTTCTTTTATCTTGTTTTGTTAGCACAGTGTGGTATTTAGACTTATTTCGTTGCAAATGAAAAAATATAATTCTGGCTGAGCACTTGTGGTTGGGGTTATGATCACAGCATTCAAAAGACAAAACTGAAGCTCAAAAAAGGCCAATGGAAAAAGAGACGCAGATATACCAGATTCTAATGCCAAGATTACTACCCAGTGTCCACAACAGTGAACAGTTTGTGATTTTACTCTACTTACAAGCTAGCAAGTTAGTCTGCATAGTCTCACGGACTGACTGAAGACATGAGACTCCTAGTTCAGAGACAAAGGATGCCGTTCCTCACAGCAGGAGTGGTAACCAGAGCTTTTTGATTGTTTGTTTTGGTTCCCCCAGCTTCTCCCTTCAGCAAGTCTGAGGGGTTGCAGTACAGGAGAGAAATTCTGGATTATGGGAGTCACCACTGTCATAGTGTGTGGAAGCAAGTCTGCTTTGTGTTAGAGGCGTGGAGGGGGCTGTTGTTCAGTTGCCCAGTCGTGTCTGATTCTTTGTGACCCATGAACTGCAGCACTCTAAGCTTCCCTGTCCTTCACCATCTCCTGAAGCTTACTTAAACTCATGTCCATTGAACTGGTGATGCCATCCAACCATCTTGTCCTCTCTTGCCCCTTTCTCCTCCTGCCTTCTATCTTTCCCAGCATCAGAGTCTTTTCCAATGAGTTGGCTCTTCGCATCAGGTGGCCAAGGTATTGGAGCTTCAGCTGCAGCATCAGTCCTTTCAGTGAATATTCAGAGTTGATTTCCTTTAGGGTTGACTGGTTTGATCTCCTTGCAGTCCAAAGTCTCAAGAGTCTTCTTCAACACCACGGTTCAAAAGCATCGATTCTTCAGCCCTCAGCTTTCTTTATGGTCCAGCTCTCACATCCATACAGGACTACTGGAAAAACCATAGCTTTTTCCAGTGGAGAAGGTAGAGAGATTATGTCATTACTCAAGGTTGCTTTTTGCTCACAGGAAGAAAGGATCCAGGTAATGAGAGCTCAGGATCTTGCATTCCTGGCATCCCCATCAAGGATGTGCTCTAGCTGCATGGTAAATGGCCTCTCTCAACACTAGCTGTGCTCTACTGCTTTTCAGACTTTGAGGTGGCCTTATTCATCTTCCAATAAATTACAAATTTCCCACCCCTCTTTCTTCCAGTGTCCCACTCCTGTTTTTCTATAAATTGAGTTAGAGAATACAGGGAAAAACTCAATTAGTAGAGGCACCAGCTCTGCTTAGAAATATTTCAGGACCTTGTCAGGACAGTTAATAGGCATAGATTTGGTGAAGAGTGCAGAGAGCACAAGAGAGAGACTGTAATCATATTTGGTTTAATATGCTTGTATTTTGATGCCTTAGACAGAAACAACACAGGAGCCAAAACCAGAGTTGATGTATGTGCACACATAGCTGTGTATACTCACTGGGGATAAAAAGCACAATCACTATCAGTTAGTATTTAGTTAACAGTTGTTTATTGAGCATTTGGTTTAGTCCAGGTACCCCAGTGGGTGTGATGAATGTAGGGATGAGCTAAATAAATTTGGCTCCTGTGCTCAGGGGGCTTGTCATCTTTTTGATATTTATGGAGGAAATTTCATATTTATGGAAGACTGAACTAATGTTTGTGCAGCCCTTGACAAGGCAAATCCTTTCATGCCCACTCATGTAATCCTTAAAATCATTTAGAGATTGCAGTATTAAAGGAGCCGAGCAATCTATAGATTCAATGCAATCCCTATCAAGCTACCAATGGTATTTTTCACAGAACTAGAACAAATAATTTCACAATTTGTATGGAAATACAAAAAATCTCGAAAAGCCAAAGCAATCTTGAGAAAGAAGAATGGAACTGGGGGAATCAACATGCCTGACTTCAGGCTCTACTACAAAGCCACAGTCATCAAGAAAGTATGGCACAAAGACAGAAATATAGATCAGTGGAACAAAATAGAAAGCCCAGAGATAAATCCACGTACCTATGGACACTTTATCTTTGACAAAGGAGGCAAGAATATACAATGGAGAAAAGACAATCTCTTTAACAAGTGGTGCTGGGAAAACTGGTCAACCACTTGTAAAAGAATGAAACGAGAACACTTTCTAACACCATACACAAAGGTAAATTCAAAATGGATTAAAAATATAAATGTAAGACTAGAAACCGTAAAACACCTAGAGGAAAATATAGGCAAAACACTCTGACATAAATCACAGCAGGATCCTCTATGACCCACCTCCCAGAATACTGGAAAGAAAAGCAAAAATAAACAAATGGGACCAAATTAAACTTAAAAACTTTTGCACAATGAAGGAAACTATATGCAAGGTGAAAAGACAACCTTCAGAATGGGAGAAAATAATAGCAAATGAAGCAACTGACAAAGAATTAATGTCAAAAATATACAAGCAACTCCTGCACCTCAATTCCAGAAAAATAAATGACCCAATCAGAAAATGGGCCAAAGAACTAAATGGACATTTCCTCAAAGACATACAGATGGCTAACAAACACATGAAAGGATGCTCAACATCACTCATTAGCAGAGAAATGCAAATAAAAACCACAGTGAGGTACCATTTCGCGCCAGTCAGAATGGCTGCTATCCAAAAGTCTACAAGCAATAAATGCTGGAGAAGTTGTGGAGAAAATGGAACCCTCTTACACTGTTTGTGGGAATGCAAACTAGTACAGCCACTATGGAGAACAGTGTGGGGATTCTTAAAAAACTGGAAACAGAACTGCCATATGACCCAGTAATCACACTCCTGGGCATACACACCGAGGAAACCAGAATTGAAAGAGACACATGTACTCCAGTGTTCATCACAGCACTGTTTATAATAGCCAGGACATGGAAGCAACCTAGATGTCCATCAGCAAACGAATGAATAAGAAAGCTGTGGTACATATACACAATGGAATATTACTCAGCCATTAAAAAGAATACATTTGAATCAGTTCTAATGAGGTGGATGAAACTGGAGCCTATTATACAGAGTGAAGTAAGCCAGAAAGAAAAACACCAATACAGTATACTAACACATATATATGGAATATAGAAAGATGCAAATGATAACCCTGTATACGAGACAGCAAAAGAGACACAGATGTATAGAGCAGTCTTTTGGACTCTGTGGGAGAGGGCGAGGGTGCGATGATTTGGAAGAATGACATTGAAACAAGTATATTATCATATGTGAAACAAATCGCCAGTCCAGGTTTGATGCACGATATAGGATGCTCGGGGCTGGTGCAGTGGGATGACCCAGAGGGATGATATGGGGAGGGAGGTGGGAGGGGGGTTCAGGATGGGGAACACATGTACACCTGGGGCGGATTCATGTCAATGTATGGCAAAACCACTACAATATTGTAAAGTAATTAACCTCCAATTAAAATGAATAAATTTATAAAAAAAAATAAACTTTACATGAAAAAAATATATAAAAGAGCCGACAAGGAAACTGAGGCTTAGACTAGTAATTCGTTTGCCAAAGTTTATACCTCTAGCAAGTAATTGAATCAACACTCACAGAATACTTGTTAGAAATCTCATTTATTCATTCAACAGATACTTATTGACCTCCGTGTGCTAGGCCCTGTGCTGTGTGCTGAGTACACAAAGGAGATGGCTATTTTGGCTTCCCATGTTCCTTAATATCATAAGATACTTCCTTATGTTGTTCAGTCCACATGGAATGCTTTTCTTTCCTTCACCTGGTAAATCTTCTATCTTCCAGATACAAGTTGATGATCCTTGGCACAGTCCACCCAACCCTCAAATGACCTCCACTCACGTCTGCTTTGCTGTAAGTAGTATTGTTCATCATATACTTTAGTGTATATTTCTTAAAGATACAGATTTCAATTGAGCTGGGTGCTCCCTGAGGGGAGACACTGTATCTACTTTTGTTGACTGTGTTTTTTCCAAGATGTAGCAGAGTTTCTGTCCCATATTAAGCATTCAGCAAACTGTTTGAATGAACAAATGAATGACTTGTAAAAGTATCATAAATATGTCTGTGGTAGTTATCATTTAGATTGCAGACAGTGATAGGTGTTGTTAAGCCCATTATTCAGGAGGGGAAAACTGGATTCAGAATGCTTCCCAGGAGCCCCTGATATGACACAGCTAACACAGAGCTGGAGCTGGAACCCAGGGCAATGTGGTATCCAAGCCAGTACTCCTCATAGCCACAAGAGGGGTTTTATTTTCTCCAGGAAGTAATTTTTCTCTGAGAGACTTTTATCCCCTGCCTTTGCATCCTACACGCACCTTGCATGGACCTATAGATTGTCCTTTTCTCAGGTCCGTAGCCTGATTCTCAGCTTCATGCTTCCTTTCCTCCCATTTCCAGCTGAACATCCAAGCAGCACACAGCAGGAGGTGATATGGAAGGAAATGCTGGCAGGGGAAAAGCCTGTAATTAAGCAAACAAGCAATAGCAGACAGTATCCACGGGCATTGCCACTTGGATTGACCTTCTAGCCAATGCAAATGTGACCTTTAGAGGCCTGGTTTTTGCGGGGGAAGTGGTTAGAAGCTTTAGCTGCTGCAGCAGGAATCGCCTGGGGGAGACATGGGGAAGACTGGAGAGAGACGACTTTGTTTATGGGAGCCATTGTCCCCTGGGCAGAGACTGCAGGCCGAGTCTTCAAAGGCCTGCTGCTGTTTTGTGTGTTCAGAAGCAATTTGGAAAATGCCATCACGTCAACTTTATTTCCTTGCTCTCTAGGGGTACTCTGTGGTTGCCCATAAATAATCCTATCTGAGGCTGAAAGTTACTGTAAGGTGTTCACTGCACTGGGCTTAACTTCAAACGTACAGGAGCCAGAATTCTAATGAACTTTATAAAGCTCATTGATTTTTTTCTAATGATAAAAGAAATACATACTCATAGAAAAACTTGAAATTATATAGTATCAAGAAAATGAAAAAATACCTCTAATCAAGATTTTATTGTATATTTGCTACATGATTTACCTCAAATTTCTTAAAATATATGCTCGTCCATCTCTACTAAAATGTAGTGTTTTGTTGGGAGATTTGGCACTTGAAGCATTAGGTACCGCATGAGGTAGTAACACTCTTAAACTCACTGTTGCACTATGTCTTCTTCTAACTCCAATACAAAGTAAAATCTTGGTAAGTACAAGTGCGGAGACTACTTTTTCCAGAATCCATGAGTTCCAAATCAAGATTCAAATTTATTCTATTTTTCACTCTCTCACAGACTTGCCAATCAAGTCTTTTCTAGGACTTTGTATATAATTACACCCTTTAAATAACTAAGACTAGCTCTATATGAGGATGTTATTTACTATGGGGAAGATTTGCTGAACATCCAAATGGTCCGGAAAAAGCCACTCAAGGAAAGAGTTGCTGAATGAATGAACAGTGTGTGAATGGATGTATGAATTCTTTTGGATCTTTAGTAGGTTTACCTTCACTTTAATTTCCCCCTTAATTTACTGAGCAGGTGTGGAATGTTTTCACAGTGGTTCTCAACTTAGGGGTGATTTTGCAATATGGCATTTGACATTTTTGTTTTCACAACAGGTTGGGGGGTGTGCTTCTGGCATCTACTGTGTAAAAGTCAGAGATGTTGCTAAACATCCCACACTGCTATTCCCCCTGCCCCACGTGTGCCATGCCCTGCAACAAAGAGCTATCAAATTGTTCACCACTGAAATGTCATTAGTGCTGAGAAGCTGAGAAACATTCATTTAGCATAAAGGTGAGTATGTTTCACTGGACTCAAAGGGGGGATTCCTACAGGTCAAACCTGGAGGATTCTTGTGTGCAGATAAGCAAGATTATAAATGTGACAATAAAACGATGCTATCTCTTCTATTAGGAAAAAAAAATCATCTTTTCTTGGTACAGATGGTCTCATGCCTGTAAATCTGCCATTCCTTCAGTAATCACATGAAGAAAATGGATGATTTAAAGCAGTTATAAGCTTTATCTTGCAGAAGGAAAGTGTGGGTGTCTGAAGAAGAATAGTAAACATAAATTCTGTTTTACATCCGAGAAGCAAAGTCATTTAGAGTATAACACAGCTTCCATCTGAACTATGGCAGAAAGAGAGGTGTAGGATATGATCAATGATTTTAAATGATTTATGAGTATTTTGTAAAGGAAGTACAAAGGCCTGGGCAGAGCCTGGCCTTTCTGATGTGCCGTAATAGAATTTTATTCTGTTTTTCTCACAGTCTAATAAAGTTCAGTAGTATAGGTAGATTGTTACCTTGTATTAGTACTTTCTAGGCTGCCTGTCAGAATGTTTTATTCAAAGAAACAGATTTATATTTCACAAGGAAATGATTTCTAAAGCTCTCCCATTAATAATTTTTTCATTGAGAGAAAAGCCAGATTCAGTCATTCCACCCATAGATTCAGTGATTAGCCCAGAATGAGCCCTTACATGAAATATTTTTTTGGTATTTAAAAAGGGAATAGTATTTTAATGCCATGAAAGGAGAACATAGAAAAATGACTGGTCTTTTTACAGAAAATTCTACTTGTGATTTCCTTTCCTTTTCTATCACCAAGAAATTGGCTGATGGAGAATATCCCTAACACTTAATGTTGCCCGAGTACATGGTTGCCAATGCAATGAACTTTCCATCTATATGTTCAGGGTATCCAGAAGGTATCTAAGAGAAAAGACTCATGATTAGCAAAAAATAATATACTGTTTGCTTGGGAAAATCTTCTTTCTTCTCTCTCTCTTCATTATTTTACTGCTTCAACAAACCATTATAGAGCACCCACTGTATTCCTAGTACTGTTTTAGTATCAGAGAACACAACTGTGAAAGGCAAAGCAAATAAAACAATAGCTGTTTCTGTTTCCATGTGCCGAGCACTGTCCAGGGTGCTGAATGGATGGAACTGTCAAGTGCATGTGTAAAGAGAATTTGTATGTAGAGAATGGGATATTAGAAAAGGACAGGTTCAGAAAATGGGACCCTGGCTCTTATACATTATTATGGCTCTTTGACTCTGTGACCTTGACTAAAAACTTTGCTCTTTCCTACAAAATTATTTTCAGATGTAAAGTCAAAATCCTATGTAAGTGAGATTACTTATTTAATGAAAGTGCAGCCTGCCAGGCTCCTCTGTCCATGAAATCCTCCAGGCAAGAATACTGAAGTGGGAAACCTTTCCCTTCTCCAGCGGATCTTCCCAACCAATGGATCAAACCCAGGTTTCCTGCATTGCAGATGGAGTCTTTACTGTCTGACACCAGGGAAGCCCAATAAAAGTGTCGCCTCCAACAAACATTTAACTCAATGAAGTACATTAGGCATTCATGAAGTAAGTATACTGAACTAGTACACATCGAATGACAGCGAGGACTGAGATACAAAATGGAATTTGGCCCTTGCCATAAAGGTATTAACAATAAGAAAAATAAATATACAAACTCATTATTTGACTGTTAAGCTCAAGGAAACCTGTTGTTACGTTTGATATATCAGAAGACTTTATGCCTAAATTGCTAGTAAGCATGTATATATTTATATGTTTCTATACATGTATACAGAAGCTAGCCTGCTTAAATACACCCTCAGTGAAACATTTTCTGCTTACCTCTCCAGATCCACTTTCTATTTTTTTCCTTCTTGTCTTGTGCCATGAGAGGATGACATGTAGACTATATACATGGAAAGAAGGAAGGTGGAGAATGAGCTTGGGGGGTATAATCTCCCAGATTGTCACTGCGACTCACTGCAGCCTTGTTCTCTCTTGTAACTGAAGTTCTCAGCTACCGTAGAATGGCTCTCAGCATACAACCATGTCAATTTTGAGCAAACTTTCCCCTTTTTACCCTGTTTTGACCATAGGGTACTGTCATATCTTCCGTGGGTTCTATATCTTCTTTTTTATGTTTTAAAATATTGTCTTTGTTAAACTCTCCTTGAATTATCCTAGTTTCACAGTGCCACATATTTATAACTGGGATACCACTTGATAAGGGCTTCCCTTGTGGCTCAGATGGTAAAGAATCTGCCTGCAATACAGAAGACTTGGGTTCAGTCCCTGAGTTGGGAAGATCTGGAGGAGAGAACAGGTACCTACTCCAATATTTTCACCTGGAGAATTCTATGGACAGAGGAGCCTGATGGGCTACAATCCATGGGGTTGCAAAGAGTCAGACATGACTGAATGATAAACTTGATAAACTCTGTATCACCTTGTATTATTATGCTACCTTCAGTTCAGTTCAGTCGCTCAGTCGTGTCCGACTCTCCGCGACCCCATGAATCACAGCACGCCAGGCCTCCCTGTCCATCACCAACTCCCGGAGGTCACTCAAACTCATGTCCACAGAGTCGGTGATGCCATCCAGCCATCTCATTCTCTGTTGTCCCCTTCTCCTTCCGCCCCCAACCTTTCCCAGCATCAGAGTCTTTTCCAGTGAGTCAACTCTTCGCATGAGGTGGCCAAAGTATTGGAGTTTCAGCTTTAGCATCAATCCTTCCAATGAACACCCAGGATTGATCTCCTTTAGAATGGACTGGTTGCATCTCCTTGCAGTACAAGGGACTCTCAAGAGTCTTCTCCAACACCACAGTTCAAAAGCATCAATTCTTCGGCGCTCAACTTTCTTCACAGTCCAACTCTCACATCCATACATGACCATGGGAAAAACCATAGCCTTGACTAGACAGACATTTGTTGGCAAAGTAATGTCTCTGCTTAAGGAACCATTTATTGCACATTTACTGTGTGTCAACCTGTACAAGTACTTTGCAGATTTCAGTATTCTATTAAGAAATAATAGTTTCATCAGTAGAATCTATATAACTTTACCAGAGTCTGCAAAGTTTATGATAATTCCTCCAATTTTTGCTCACAGTAGAAATGATGTCATATTATAAGGCTATGAAAATTTCTGGGGCAATGGAAAGTGAGATGGGAGGTGGGCAGGGTTCTAATTATAATCAAGGTGATGGTGATGATGATGGGGTCACAGAGTCGGACACTACTGAGTGACTGAACTGAACTGAAGCCACATAGCACTTACGTCAGCAGATGCTCTATAGATTTTCAAGTTCTTTAACTCTGTCATCATTGTCACGATCATCAGTGTTGTAATCATTATCACCATCATCATCACCATCACCTTGATAGTAATTAGGGCCCTGCCCACCTCTCATCTCACTTTCCATTGCCCTAGAATTTTTCATAGCCTTATGATATGTTGCTTATCTCATTTAATTTTCACATTGAACCTATGATGTAAGTAGCATTGATAGCCTTATTTTTTAATATGCAGTTCCACAGACTCCTTCCTATACTTTTGTTCTGGGAAAAATGTCACCGTCTCCCACCGTTTTTCCCTATTCCACTTGACTCCTGGTCTTATCAGTATCAGTTTAATTTCTGTCTGTCCCTCCTGGAAAGTCTCTTCAGTCCTTGAATATTACTTTCCTCAGCCTTCAGTGGGAACACTGAGAAGATGTTCTAGATATGTAGACTGGCCAAAAAACAAATTGAATCACCTTTTGAGGGAGTGGTATTTAAATTAATGAAAATAAAATTATGTAAATACCATTGCATATACAGGTAGCCTTAAAAATTGAGATGTAATTGACATACAGTGTTGTGTTAGTTTTTAGGTGCACAACATAATTAATTGATACATGATTTGATACATAAGGTTGTTGTTGTTTAGTTGCTAAGTTGCGTCTGACTCTTTCTGTAGCTTTTGGTCAAAACTGTCACTGTAAAAAAAAAACAATCCTTTTAGAAACTGCTATGATTGGAAAGACAAAAAAAAAAAAAAAACCAAAAAACCCAAATCATTGTACTTTGCAGAATCCGACTCCATGTTTGATGTTTGTGGAAAGCCATCCTTCCCACAAATATTTTTACATATTTGGATTACAGAGGGCATGAATGAATTGTATACAAAGCATGGGCTTTGAAGTCTCAGCCAGAATTTTAATTTAGTAATATCTGTCACTGCAACTGTGTGACCTTTGATAAGTTTCTGAATGTCTCTGAGCCCCAGACTTTATCCCTTAACTAAATCCTACCTGCTAAGACTGATGAGAAGATGAAGCGAGGTATTGTATTAAAACACTTAACACATAACAGGAGCTCAAAAAATAGTGCTGAACGTTTCTGCTTCCAGAATTAATTCATAATCATGCAGAGGTAAGAATTAAATAGTTTTGGACAGGAATTCAGAAAACACCATAACTTTCCCTCAATCTCTGACTGAACTTCTCATGACTGGATTGCTTTGAATGGTACAGACAGGCATAATATGAGGCTGGGCAGAACAGGGCTGTGAGTAAGGTACTACTTTAGAATCAGGCTTCCGGGCTAATCTTGGGCAGATCACTTAACTCCTTTGTGCCTCAGTTTTCTAATACATAAAAGAAATACACTGAAACTATAGTAAAACTATATACAGTTTTAATGAAAGTTAAAATAAAATATGAAATCAGTCAATGCGTGTAAATAGCTTAGGTTAGAACATTGTCTCGATCTAATAAAAGCTCAATTAATGTTATTTATTGCTATCATTATTACTAGCCCCTTTTATAGGTAATAGGATGAGAAAAGCTATGGTAAATAAAACAAGAATGCTTATCTAAAGACACTGGGGAAAAAATGACACTATAAAATTATCAATAAGACTGTAGGAGGGAAAGGTAGAGAGTGTGTGTGTCTAAGATTTTATAGTATTTTTCACGAATCAATGAAGAAACTGATCATTGACTTTACCAATTTAATAATAAAATGATTACTTCATCACCTATTGACCTTGTGGTCATGAGAAATCCCTTCAAAATTTCAAGATGTGAGTTATTTCATCAGTAAATTGACATAATATATATCTGAGTATTAAATTAGGTAATGTGTACATCTGGAATATTTTTCTATATATCTCTATCATTCTTAATTAATTCCTTTTATTACTTAATTCTTTAGTTCTTAGCTATTATTTTCTCCCAGTCCCTCTCCATAGCAGAGGATATCTGTAGGAGCTGTTGGGCGGATGTGGCATTGTGGAAAAGTACTAAAAGCCCATAGATAACTCAAAATAAGAGAGCAGGAGTCAATGGATACTTTTTCTTTCATATCTTCAGGGAATACACTGTCCAAAGGGTCCAGTGGTATCATCATAGCCAACTTGATAATGCACTTTTTTCCAAGGAAAAATGCCTTTCTCCTTTATTTCATTCTTTCTTGTCCTGATGCCTGCTTCCCATGCGTGCTAAGTCGCTTCAGTCATGTCTGACTCTTTGTGAGTCTGTGGACTGTAGCCTTCCGGACTCCTCTTTCCATGCAATTCTCCAGGCAAGAATACGGGAGTGGGTTGCCATACCATCCTCCAGGAGATCTTCCTGACCCAGGGATTGATCTGGCATCTCTTATGTCTCCTGCATTGGCAAGTGGGTTCTTAACAACTATTGCCACAATTCCCATGATCACTTCCCAAATAAGCCAGCTTGTACAACAGCTCCTTTCCCAGCGTGTACAGCTGAAGCTAAGAAAGAAGTCTTTAGAGTCATTCAGAATATGAGCATGGACTTGCCTGATCCATCCCATATTTGGTATTCTCTAACATTATGGGAAAAAGATAATCAGGAGTTAGTAAATCTAGACCATATATCAGTTCAGTTCAGTTTGGTTGCAACCCCATGGACTTCAGCATGCCAGGCTTCCCTGTCCATAACCAACTCCCGGAGCTTGCTCAAACTCATATATCTCTAGTTGGTGAGGCCATCCAATCATCTCATTCTCTGTCGTCCTCTTCCCCTGCCTTCAGTCTTTCCCAGCATCAGGGTCTTTGCCAGTGAGTCAGTTCTTCACATCAGGTGGCCAAAGTATTGGAGCTTCAGCTTTAGCATCAGTCCCTTCAATGAATATTCAGGATTGATTTCCTTTAGGATGGACTGATTTGATTTCCTTGATGTCCAAGGGACTATCAAGAATCTTCTCCAACACCACAGTTCAAAAGCATCAATTCTTTGGTGCTCAGCTTTCTTTATAGTCCAACTCTCACATCCATACATGACTACTGGAAAAACCATAGCCTTGACTAGATGGACCTTTGTTGGCAAAGTAATGTCTCTGCTTTTTAGTATGCTGCCTAGGTTGGTCATAGCTTTTCTTCCAAGGAGCAAGTGTCTTTTAATTTCATGGCTGCAGTTACCATCTGCAGTGATTTTGGATCCCAAGAAAATAAAGTCTGTCACTGTTTCCATTGTTTCCCCATCTATTTGCCATAAAGTGATGGGACCAGATGCCATGATCTTAGTTTTCTGAATGTTGAGCTTTAAGTCAACTTTTTCGCTTTCCTCTTTCACTTTCATCAAAAGGCTCTTTAGTTCCTCTTTGCTTTCTGCCACAAGGGTGGTGTCATCTGCATATCTGAGGTTATTGATATTTCTCCCAGCAATCTTTATTCCAGCTTGTGCTTCATCCAGTCTGGCATTTTGCATGCCAAAGCCTTTGACTGTGTGGATCACAACAAACTGTGGAAAATTCTGAAAGAGATGGGAATACCAGACCACCTGACCTGCCTCTTGAGAAACCTGTATGCAGATCAGGAAGCAACAGTTAGAACTGGACATGGAACAACAGACTGGTTCCAAATAGGAAAAGGAGTATGTCAAGGCTGTATATTGTCACCCTGCTTATTTAACTTATATGCAGAGTACATCATGAGGAACGCTGGGCTGGAAGAAGCACAAGATGGAATCAAGATTGCCAGGAGAAATATCAATAACCTCAGATATGCAGATGACACCACCCTTATGGCAGAAAGTGAAGAGGAACTCAAAAGCCTCTTGATGAAAGTGAAAGAGGAGAGTGAAAAAGTTGGCTTAAAGCTCAACATTCAGAAAGCTAAGATCATGGCATCTGGTCCCATCACTTCATGGCAAATAAATGGGGAAACAGTGGAAACAGTGTCAGACTTT
The DNA here is from genome assembly GCF_049115385.1 of Moschus berezovskii. Taxonomy (NCBI): domain Eukaryota; kingdom Metazoa; phylum Chordata; class Mammalia; order Artiodactyla; family Moschidae; genus Moschus; species Moschus berezovskii. The sequence continues at coordinate 36,531,848 of NC_142481.1, read as the reverse complement.
ATTTTTTTGGGCTCCAAAATCACTGCGGATGCTGATTGCAGCCATGAAATTAAAAGACGCTTACTCCTTGGAAGGAAAATTATGACCAACATAGATAGCATATTAAAGAGCAGAGACATTACTTTGCCAACCAAGGTCCATCTAGTCCAGGCTATGGTTTTTCCCGTGACCATGTATGGATGTGAGAGTTGGAGTATGAAGAAAGCTGAGCGCTGAAGAATTGATGCTTTTGAACTGTGGTGCTGGAGAAGACTCTTGAGAGTCCCTTGGACTGCAAGGAGATCCAACCAGTCCATTCTAAAGGAGATCAGTCCTGGGTGTTCATTGGAAGGACTTATGCTGAAGCTGAAACTGCAATACTTTGGCCACCTCCTGCGACAAGTTGACTCACTGGAAAAGACTCTGATGCTGGGGGCGGGAGGAGAAGGGGACGACTGAGAATGAGATGGCTAGATGGCATCACCGACTCGATGGAGGTGAGTTTGAATGAACTCCGGGAGTTGGTGATGGACAGGGAGGCCTGGCGTGCTGTGATTCATGGGGTCGTGGAGAGTCGGACATGACTGAGCGACTGATCTGACTCTGCATATAAGTTAATTAAGCAGGGTGACAATATACAGCCTTGATGTACTCCTTTCCCAGTTTGGAACAAGTCTGTTGTTCCGTGTCTGGTTCTAAGTGTTGTTTCCTAGCCTGCATACAGATTTCTCAGGAGGCCGGTCAGGTGGTCTGGTATTCCCATCTCTTTCAGAATTTTCCACAGTTTGTTGAGATCCACACAGTCAAAGGCTTTGGCGTAGTCTTTTAGCCCCGAGAGAATACTAGGGATGGGGAAAGGCAGAACCCAAAGGTTAGGGTAACAGGCAGATGGGATACCTAACTCCAATGTTATTCCAGCATTCCTCTTTCATTGTTTTTTCATGCCCTTCAGCAAGTCACTCTCCCACTCCAGTGACCCGTGCAAGAGGGATGAACAGAGCCAGGTTAACTTCATGTTACCTCCCAGCTCTGACTAACTTTTAAAATACGGCCTGTAATTTTGCTGTTGCTGGATCACAAGTATTCTAGTTTTAACATCTTTCTTTCTGCGTCAGTAGTAATTTATGCTTGAAATCTTCTGATGTCATTTTATTGGACTACTGGAAACATAGCCGAAATGGCTAGAATGGCTCTAGTTTAAAAAGGAAAATTGAACACTGCCCATATGCACAGGTGGTGAGGTCACAAATAGATGGCAGCCATGACTTAGGATATATACAGAATAGAGAAGTGCTTTCCATGAATTAATAATTGAATGCATGAGCCTCTGGTATGTGGTTCTGTTGTCTGAAGGAGAAAGTTATCCTATTGTTTACTAAGGGAGCTGATATTTGAGAACGTCAATATTGTTATTTTTTTAGATCAACTTCTCCAGCTTTATCCGAACTCTATCCTAAATGTTAGACCATCAGAATATAAATTATGATGTTTTTCTTGTCTTCAACACTTATTAATTAATGTGATAATGAATTGAATGATGTAAAAATGCCTTCTTTAAAATGGTGGTTAAGCATATTATTACTTGGTTAACTTAATGTCTTCAAAAGGAAGTCCAAGTCCATCATTGTGTTAAGATGATAACATGTGAAAGTACCCATTTTTATTTACTTTCAACATTTGATTAACACTTGCTAAGTTGAATTTAACTCGGATGACCATTATATCTACTACTGTGGGCAGGAATCCCTTAGAAGAAATGGAGTAGCCATCATGATCAACAAAAGAGTCCGAAATGCAGTACTTGGATGCAATCTTAAAAATGACAGGATGATTTCTGTTCGTTTCCAAGGCAAACCATTCAATATTACAGTAATCCAGGCCTATGCCCCAACCAGTACTGCTGAAGAAGCCGAAGTTAATCGGTTCTATGAAGACCTACAAGACCTTTTAGAACTAACACCCAAAAAAGATGTCCTTTTCATTCTAGGGGACTGGAATGCAAAAGTAGGAAGTCAAGAAACACCTGGAGTAACTGGCAAATTTGGCCTTGGCGCACGGAATGAAGCAGGGCAAAGGCTAATAGAGTTTTGTCAAGAGAATGCACTGGTCATAGCAAACACCCTCTTCCAACAACACAAGAGAAGACTCTACACATGGACATCACCAGATGGTCAACACCGAAATCAGATTGATTATATTCTTTGCAACCAAAGATGGAGAAGCTGTATACAGTTAGCGAAAACAAGACCAGGAGCTGACTGTGGCTCAGATCATGAACTCCTTATTGCGAAGTTCAGACTTAAATTGAAGAAAGTAGGGAAAACCACTAGACCATTCAGATATGACCTCAATCAAATCCCTTATGATTATGCAGTGGAAGTGAGAAATAGATTTAAGGGACTAGATCTGATTGATAGAGTGCCTGATGAACTCTGGACGGAGGTTCGTGACATTGTACAGGAGACAGGGACCAAGACCATCCCCATGGAAAAGAAATGCAAAAGAGCGAAATGGCTGTCTGAGGAGGCCTTACAAATAGCTGTAAAAAGAAGAGAGGCGAAAAGCAAAGGAGAAAAGGAAAGATATAAGCATCTGAATGCAGAGTTCCAAAGAATAGCAAGGAGAGATAAGAAAGCCTTCCTCAGTGATCAATGCAAAGAAATAGAGGAAAACAACAGAATAGGAAAAACAAGAGACCTCTTCAAGAAAATTAGAGATTCCAAGGGAACTTTTCATGCAAAGATGGGCTCGATAAAGGACAGAAATGGTATGGACCTAACAGAAGCAGAAGATATTAAGAAGAGGTGGCAGGAATACACAGAAGAACTGTACAAAAAAGATCTTCACGACCAAGATAGTCACGATAATGTGATCACTGACCTAGAGCCAGACATCTTGGAATGTGAAGTCAAGTGGGCCTTAGAAAGCATCACTACGAACAAAGCTAGTGGAGGTGATGGAATTCCAGTTGAGCTATTTCAAGTCTTGAAAGATGATGCTGTGAAAGTGCTGCACTCAATATGCCAGCAGATTTGGAAAACTCAGCAGTGGCCACAGGACTGGAAGAGGTCAGTCTTCATTCCAATCCCAAAGAAAGGCAATGCCAAAGAATGCTCAAACTACCGCACAATTGCACTCATCTCACACGCTAGTAAAGTCATGCTCAAAATTCTCCAAGCCAGGCTTCAGCAGTATGTAAACCGTGAACTCCCAGATGTTCAAGCAGGTTTTAGAAAAGGCAGAGGCACCAGAGATCAAATTGCCAACATCCACTGGATCATGGAGAAAGCAAGAGAGTTTCAGAAAAACATCTATTTCTGCTTCATTGACTATGCCAAAGCCTTTGACTGTGTGGATCACAATAAACTGTGGAACATTCTGAAAGAGATGGGAATCCCAGACCACCTGACCTGCCTCTTGAGAAACCTGTATGCAGGTCAGGAAGCAACAGTTAGAACCGGTCATGGAACAACAGACTGGTTCCAAATAGGAAAAGGTGTACGTCAAGGTTGTATATTGTCACCTTGCTTATTTAACTTATATGCAGAGTACATCATGAGGAACGCTGGGCTGGAAGAAGCACAAGCTGGAATCAAGATTGCTGGGAGAAATATCAATAACCTCAGATATGCAGATGACACTACCCTTATGGCAGAAAGTGAAGAGGAACTCAAAAGCCTCTTGATGAAAGTGAAAGAGGAGAGTGAAAAGGTTGGCTTGAAGCTCAACATTCAGAAAACAAAGATCATGGCATCTGGTCCCATCACTTCATGGGAAATAGATGGAAAAACAGTGGAAACAGTGTCAGACTTTGTTTTTTTGGGCTCCAAAATCACTGCAGATGCTGATTGCAGCCATGAAATTAAAAGACGCTTGCTCCTTGGAAGGAAAGTTATGACCAGCCTTGATAGTATATTAAAAAGCAGAGACATTACTTTGCCGACCAAGGTCCGTCTAGTCAAGGCAATGGTTTTTCCCGTGGTCATGTATGGATGTGAGAGTTGGACTGTGAAGAAAGCTGATCGCCGAAGAATCGATGCTTTTGAACTGTGGTGTTGGAGAAGACTCTTGAGAGTCCCTTATACTGCAAGGAGATCCAACCAGTCCATTCTAAAGGAGATCAATCCTGGATGTTCATTGGAGGGACTGATGCTAAAGCTGAAACTCCAATACTTTGGCCACCTCATGAGACGAGCTGACTCACTGGAAAAGACTCTGATGCTGGGAAAGGTTGGGGGCGGGAGGAGAAGGGGACGACGGAGAATGAGATGGCTGGATGGCATCACCGACTCTGTGGACATGAGTTTGAGTGTACTCCGGGAGTTGGTGATGGACAGGGAGGCCTGGCGTGCTGTGATTCATGGGGTCGCGGAGAGTCGGACACGACTGAGCGACTGAACTGAACTGAACTGAACTGAAGTTGCTTCAGTAGTGTCCGACTCTTTATGACCCCATGGACTGTAGCCCGCTAGGCTCTTCTGTCCACGGGATTCTCCAGGCAAAAATACTGGAGTGGGTTGCCATGCCCTCCTCCAGGGGATCTTCCCAACCCAGGGATTGAACCCATGTCTCTTAGTCTCCTGAATTGGCAGGCAGGTTCTTTACCACTAGCGCCACTTGGGAAGCACTTGCTATTTGCCAAAACTTGTCACATAAGAACAACTTCATTTTATTCGTTATCACCTTTTTCAAACCAGTCACAGTGCAGGTCATCCCCATGAGACATGTTCCTTTAGAACCTTCCCTAGTGGTGTCTTTCTCCTTTTCTTTGCCTCTTTTCTTCTTGGCTCCTATGATACCCTAGATCTCCATCACATTCAATTCTTCTTTAGGTGGATTTATCTTATGCTTCCTATTTAAAAACAGGGGAATGGCTGGTGATTTATTACAATGATTCTGTATGTATATACACATATATACATTTTAAAAAATTAGCAATGAGAAAATATAGAGGATTCAATTTTTTTATCCAAAGCAGTACTTGCATTATTTCTGGTTCTGAATGTGCTCATTCCTTCTGCTCTTTTCAGTTAAACTTAACGATGGCTTTATGTCTCGCTTTACCTATGCATTCATCTGCAGACGTTCTCATGCCCCTTTGAAGCCAGATGGGGCATAAATCTTAAATAAATAAATAAGTAAAAAGTATGATAAAAGATCACTACCCTGGTTAGCTTTATACCATAAAAATGAATTCAATAAGCACGTAAATATATGTGAATTCTGAAATAAAATACCATCTGCTTTTGTAGGGAAAAAACACATTAATTTTATATCACAACATGTTATCCTGTGGAAATTCAATTCAGTGATATAAATAAAGAAAGTATCTAAATATGTGGAATGCTCAAATTATCTTCCTGCTCTTGCCAAATTAAAAAAAAAAACACTACCTTTTTTTTTTTTTCAATAATGTGCACTTAACTGAGTTAGATTTTAAACTGTCTGGAACTGGCAGATTTCCCCAGAGTTGCATCAGATATCAGAATCAAGGGTTATTAACATTACAAAGAGCACCACTGTCCTACAGTGTCCCCTTTATCATTTTGAGCAGCTGCCTCAAGGCAGCGTATTTAACCTTGGGAAATGTGATAGAAATTCTGGATAGTCAAAACCTGCCAGCACATTTCCTCAACTGGGATCTACTGTAAAGCTTTATTTAGCTGCAACACAGGAGAAAGATGAGCCTCTTATTATCATTTGATGTTTATCATTTCCATTCATCCCTTCTAAGTCCCCTGAATACTGTTACTTTTACTTACAAACAGCAATATTCCATTTGCTGGCAGGACATTGTTTTCCCCACTGAGAATGTCATTAAAAATAGAGGCCTCTGAGAAAGGAGTGCAAATATTAAAAAATAGATGCCCTGATTATTTCCTTCCAGGTGTTTTAGAGCAAGATGCTAACTTTGACTTTTTTTTTTTTTTTGGTAGAACTTTCTTTATTTTCTATTTTGGCTGAAGAAAATCTGTTGTTTGCATGATTACTTACTTAGGGCTGATGACCGAATAGCGAATGGGCCTGCTTAGAAATGACTGGTGACATAACCATTGACATAAATCTTTAAAAAAGTGTACTTGGCAAGACTTCATAATAGACTTGAAACCTTTTGTAGCTTTGATCCAGTAATTTCAGGTCTTGGAATCCATCTTATGGAGAGAATATTATTTATTAAGAGAATGAGCTATTATCATCTCTTTTTAATTCTTCACACAGAATGAATTCAGTCTTACAAATAAGGAAACTGAGGCACAGAGAGTTTTAGCAGCTTTCCAAGATCCCACAGATGGGAAACCAGAGATTCATGTGTTCAATACTGGGATCTAACATCAGTGCATGAAGACAAAATCACTAAAATCTCAACCCTCTGTGTAATAATGTCCGAAAATATTTGTTGTCTTTGTATTGATGATGATCCAAAAGTTAAAAACAATATAAGGAGAATGGCTAGGTAAAATTATATTATGTAAAATGTTATAAACAGAGTTTTTTATATTGACAGCTTTTAAAAATAATCCTAAATCTAAATGTATGACGAAACACACCTGTTTAAGCTACAATTAGCAAACAACAAAAACCCCCAAACATCAAAATGTCAGTGGGGATTGTATTCATATATAAGTTGTACAAATATGTTCAAATATTTGTCCCAATTCTACCTTGTTTTTTCTATATTTTGTTTTTCTCCATAATGAGTATATTATTGTAGAAATAAAAATGCATTCATTTTGAACATTGACATTTAAAGATGTCTATCAAGGACACTGGAAATATTTATCTTTTAAAGTTAAGGATTTCCTCTACTTTCTTTTATAGGTCCTTCCATAGTTGCAAAAAATAGTGAAAATATTGAGTTTCATCCTCATTTTTAGTTGGTGCATCAAGAATCATAGGACTTTCTGATACCAGGTCAATGTACTAATCTGTCTGGAAGGTTAGAGTGAACAAATTTCGCTTCGGATCACAGAGATTTAGATTTACCAAAATCTCAGTTTATGTACACTTAGTGACATCTGGTGTCACATTTCATGCTAAATAGAGGATATAAAAACTATTTTATCACTTCCACCTTAGCAAGCAAGCCAGCATAAGATCATGATTGTATCTGTGAACTGTCTGTCTACCCAAATTAAGAAATTTAAGAGAAAATGCATTATTTGACACTTAATTCATAGTAAAATTTGCAAGCCCTAATATTTGCCTTAAGAAATGAAGCTGATAGAGCAACCTGATCAGTTAGCCAATTTACAGTATATTTGATTACAGTTCCATTAAAAAAATTTTTTTTTAGGCAGATGATAATCCCTCACCTTGAGTGGCATACCTCTGATCCCCAAGTCTGAGATTAACTTTGACTCTGTGTGTCTCCTGGGCCCTGTGTTACAGATCCCATTTCCTCACTCTCCAGTTCTAACCTTATCTCATACTTCTTTCTAGTATAGAAAGATTTATCCATGAGAAGCTGATCTGTTTCCTGTCCTTAAGGCCCTGTGGGTGCAGTATTCACTACCCTCTCCCATCAGAAAGTTTCCTTTCTCCTTTTGCTTTTCACTTCTGAATTCTATATTTTTTTCTGGTATGAATAGTATCTCTCATTATTTTGCTTGCCAGACTAAGTCTTAAAAATATAGATCAGCACTATCCAGTTGAACCTTTTGTGATGGTGGAAACATTGTATATTCATGTTGTCTAGTAAGGTAGCCACTGGCCACATGTGGCTGTTGTCCACTTGAAATGTGACTTGTGCAATTGAGGAACTAAATTTTACATTTTGCTTAATTTTCACTTAAATTGAAATGAGCACATATATAGCTGGTGGCTACCATATGAAACAGAACAGATGAACATGGCCTTGTTGAGTAATGGAATCTAATCTATTATGTTTACAGAGAAAATGGAGCAACTGGAGCGTTCGTGTATTTTCTCATTTCCTCAATAATCTCTTTCCTCGATCACCTTTCCACCTTTCTCTTCCTCCTTCCCTTTCAGCAAGGATCTTTACTACTTGGTTGGCCGTGTGGAGATAGGACATTTTGAGGACACGTGAGAAATAGTGATTATTTGCTCACAACAATCAAATGGAAGGAATCGACAATGGAAAAAGCTCAAGATTTTCCTTCCCTTTTAATCAACTTCACCTTTTAAGAGGAGGAATTCCATCTGAGGAGAAAATCATGTAAATGTGACAGGAGTGTCCACTAGGGTATCTAATATTCATGAACCCAGATCGGCTAATAAGTTCTCTTTATTATGTGAGCTAATTTGAAATTGGTTTCTATGTACTAAAAAGTGCTCCCTAATTCAGAAGGTTAGCATGAAGATCATTTGAATGCTAGATGTGGAGAAGCACTGCATAGAAATTACCTAAAAAGCATTATTTTCTTTTTCCCCCTAAACCTCATCTGATGCCAGGCATAGTTATATACTCTTTTACTGGATCAATTCTTCTAGCTCATTCATAGCAATCCTGTGACTCTCATGTTTTTGGAGACAAGAAATGTATCATAGAGCCCATGGTGCTCCCACACGCCCTGCCCTCTGTTTCTCTTAAACACTCTGATACACGTGAGTTGCGTTTGGATCTTTTTGATATCTTCCTTTGGCTTGATGCCATGTGACAGGCTATAAAGTTTGCTGCAGTTTGGTGGTTTCTGTGCTGGGCACAGCTGTCAGTGTCTCTTTTCTTCATTTCAGAGAATCTGATGGTATTGGCAAAACATCAGAAAGCAAGCCAGAGAATAACTAGGGTTTCTCTTTAGCAAAGGAGAAATGGAAAGATCATCTCCCAGACCTTTCCTCTACCCCAGCTGTTTTTTTGGTCAGTGTATTCATTTCACTGATGAAAAAAATCAGACTTTTTTTCTTTATTTTTCCTATTCACATGTCCCAGTGCTCAGGGGGAAGCCGAATTGTCCCATTTTTATTGCATTACTTGCTGTTTTAGCACAATACTGTGCTTGAAGTTATAGCACAAAGAGACAGCTGTTAGACAGAAGGCACATGCCTGCTGGGAATAGACTCTTTGGATTCATCCCTGAACCATGGACTGTGAATCAACTTATTAGTCTCTTCTAAAAGGCAAATGGAAGTGGAAGGACTGTCCCCTTCAGTTATTCAGTTGACTAATATTTGGCTCATTAATATGGTTTGGAATTGCAGTGCAGCAACCATTGGAAGGACTGATGCTGAAGCTGAAACTCCAATACTTTGGCCACTTGATGCGAAGAACTGACTCATTGAAAAAGACCCTGATGCTGGGAAGGATTGAGGGCAGGAGGAGAAGGGGACGACAGAGGATGAGATTGGATAGCATCACCGACTTGATGGAGATGAGTTTGAGTAAACTCTGGGAGTTGGTGATGGACAGGGAGGCCTGGCGTGCTGTGGTCCATGGGGTCATGAAGAGTCGGACACGACTGAGCGACTGAACTGAACTGAACTGAACCAAGTTGAGATCAGTCTGTGCCGTGCTGTGCTCAGTCGTGTCAGACTCTGCAACCTTATGGCCTGTAACCCACCAGGCTCCTCTGTCCGAGGGATCTTCTAGGCAAGAATACTCGAGTGGGTTGCCATGTCCTTCTCAAGGAGATCTTCCTGACCCAGGGATCTAACCCGCATCTCCTGTGTCTCCTACATTGCAGGCTGATTCTTTACCTGCTGAGTCATTGGAGAAGCCCTTGAAATCAGTCTGCTTAATAGCAAAGGGTAGAATATTAGAAGGTCACCAAAAGGGAGAAGGAATGATGCTATATGAGATCGAAAGGGGATAAATGTAAAAGTCCTTTAAGTAAATAAGAAATGAATGATTAGGATGGGGGAAATAAACTTTGTAAATGGCCAAAAAAGCCACTGGAATGCTTGTTGAATGCTCAATATAATAGTAATATAAAAGCCAAACAATCTAATATGTCCTTGAACAATGTTGAGAGATAAGTAAGGTCCATAATGTTGGTAGTAGTGAAATGCGGTTCACTTTCCTATTGGTGATACTCAAAGTTTAGTTTGAACTCTACTCAGTGCTAAGTGATTTGCTAACATAATCTTATTTACTCACCATGATAATTTCAGGAAATAGATACTGTTAAGCCCATTTTACATATGAGTTAACTGAGACTCAAAGTAGATGAAAACCTGACCATGCTCAAAAAGAGTTGGATTCAAACCCAGGAGTGTCTGAACCCAAGCTTATTACCTTAACCCACACCTTGACACCACTCTGGAACGGCAGCCTGCGAGCGGACGTTGACTAACAATGCTGCGCAACTGGCTTTCTTTAGCCAACAAGCTCCAAACGTGAGCCTCATAATCTCCAACACATTTCCTATCCTATATCTTGTCTCTCTACTTTATGAGCTTCACCTTTTCTTTGCTTCTTTTGCTGCCTTACTCTATCTTACATAGACATGGGGAAGACACCCTTGGGTGCTCAGAGTAAGGGCAGGGCATTGCAAAGTACTTTAAAGAGTTGAATGGATGGAAGGGTGGAGGGAGAGTTAGAAAAAATTGGCAAGATCTTGATTTATGTAGAAGTAGAGGGAAGACCACGGAGAAGGCGATGGCACCCCATTGCAGTGCTCTTGCCTGGAAAATTCCATGGGCGGAGGAGCCTGGTAGGCTGCAGTCCATGGGGTTGCAAAGAGTCAGACACGACTGAGCGACTTCACTTTCACTTTTCACTTTCATGCATTGGAGAAGGAAATGGCAGCCCACTCCAGTGTTCTTGCCTGGGGAATCCCAGGGACGGGGAAGCCTGGTGGGCTACCGTCTATGGGGTCACACAGAGTCGGACACGACTGAAGCGACTTAGCAGCAGCAGCAGAGGGAAGACCAAGCTATTTGAAGTAAGTAAATAATGATAAATTTTTTGGAAAAGTATTTTAAGTAACAAATTCCTTTTCTTGATTTTATTTGCTGTAAATAAATATTGGCTATTTTATGGGCATTAATAACTACTCAGGAATTTAAAATAACATTGTGCCATCTAAAATTAGTGTTCTTAGAGTATTTTTCAATATTTTATGAAAATGAAGACATACCATGTCTTAGAGCAGTTCTGCTGGAAGAAATTTGGGAAAAAGTATCTGAGGGTTTTTTTCTTTATTGTAATTGTTTTATTAGAAGAGGTTAACTTCTTATTTTAGAAGCAAACTGTTTAGTTTTCTCTATTTCCATTTCTTGATCTCTAAAAGAATAAATGTTGGCAACTTTCAGAGTAGTTTGATTTTAGATGAATGTCCTGAGGCTTTGGAATTGAAGTTAAACAGGATTTCTGTGGGCCAAAGATCCTGTTAGTAATATTTTTGTGTCTTTTAAAAATTGAGGTAAAATTCACATAACATAAAGCTCACCATATTAACTATTTTAAAGTGTACAGTTGATTGATTCTTGGCACACTCACATTGTTGCACAACCGTCATCACCAGTTAATCCCACAATATTTTCATCAGCCCAGAAAGAAACCCTGTACCATTTCCCAGCTTCCCTCTTGCCCACAGCCCCTGGAAACAACTCATTTGCTTTCTGTCTCTGTGAGTTTTCCTCTTCTGGACTATTCATATAAATGGAATCATAGCATATGTGACCTTTTGTGCCCAGTTTCTTTTACTTAGCATAATGTTTCCAAGGTTTAACCATGTTGAAGCATGTAGCTTTGTGTTTTAATAGGCTTGAAAAAGTCCAGGTTTTCAATAGAGTTTGAGAGGTAATGGCATTAACTTTCATGTAACCTTGGATATACTTAAGGAGTTTTCTTCTTTCGTAACACCTGTCTGCATCCAAAGCATCTCTTACTATGGGTTGGCGCCCCCCTCCTTTTGACCTCCAAGAAGTCTTTCTGTGCAAGTGTAGTCACGAAGGTCTCCTTGACTTCAAAAATGAGAAATACATGGTCTTTTATCTGATCAGGGCCAGCTCTTCTCTCGCTCCTGCTACATTGGAGTATCTGTCCACAGGGGATGACCTCTGGCGGCTTAGCCTGAGGCCCATCTATTTCCTGCCTCAATATTTAAACACACTATAATGATGTATCATAGTAAGGGACCGCAGTCTATGCAGGATTAGGAATCGTGAACAAAGAGTGTGCTATGTGTAGAGGGCAGGCTATCATCCTGTGGGCTCCTGTCATCCTTTCATAGATGACAAGCCAGAGGGGGAAGGAAAAGCAAGAGACAGGTCATAAGATTCACTCAGGGGCACCTTCCTGTTTGTTTTCAGACCTATGACTGACCACTTTTTTCCTCTGTCTCTAATCACTGGCTTTATAGTCCAGCTTTTGTGGAAATATCTCAATATTCATCATTCTGCTTAGTGTAGACATCCCTTTGTATTAGTTACTAAGGTGCTCACTTTCTCCTTTAATTGTCCCATTGCAGCTCTGTTCTTTTTACCTTGGAACTGTTCCTCCACCACATTTTTCTCTGCACATTTTTCTCAAAATAGAGCCTGACGTATTTTAGATTCCCCACACATTGATTATTGAATAAATATAGTAGCATATAGTGAAGTGGTTAAAAACTTGTGCTCTGGAGTCTGACAAAGGTCCATATTTTCAAAGCTATGGTTTTTCCAGTAGTCATGTACAGGTATGAAAGTTGAAACATGAGAAGGCTGAGCACCAAAGAATTATTGCTTTCGAACTGTGGTGCTGGAGAAGTCTCTTGGGACTGCAAGGAGATCCATCTAGCCCATCCTAAAGGAGATCAGTCCTGAATATTCATTGGAAGGACTGACGCTGAAGCTGAAACTCCAATACTTTGGCCACTTGATGTGAAGAACTGACTCACTGGAAAAGACCTGATGCTGGGAAAGATTGAAGGCAGAGAAGGGGACGACAGCAGATGAAATGGTTGGATGGCATCACCGACTCGATGGACATGAGTTTGAGCAAACCCTGGGAGATGGTGAAGGACAGGGAAACCTGGAGTGCTGCAGTCCATGGGGTCGCAAAGACTCGGACACAACTGAACGACTGAACAACTGGGTTCTGAGATCCTTATGATGCATACCTGACTTTATGACTTGTTAGCTGTATACAACCTTGGGCAAGTTAATTAGCTTATATTAGCTTCAAAATTCTCATATGTAAAATCAGGGTAAAAATCAGCTTATTCTATAAGGACACACTAGCATTCAATAAGATCAGTTCAGTTCAGTTGCTCAGTCATGTCCGACTCTGCGACCCCATGAATCACAGAATGCCAGGCCTCCCTGTCCATCAACTCCCGAGTTCACTCAAACTCACCTCCATCGAGTCAGTGATGCCATCCAGCCATCTCATTCTCTGTCGTCCCCTTCTCCTCCTGCCCCCAATACCTCCCAGCATCAGATTCTTCTCCAGTGAGTCAACTCATCTCATGAGGTGCCCAAAGTATTGCAGTTTCAGCTTTAGCATCGGTCCTTCCAATGAACACCCAGGACTGATCTCCTTTAGAATGGACTGGTTGGATCTCCTTGCAGTCCAAGGGACTCTCAGGAGTCTTCTCCACACCACAGTTCAAAAGCATCAATTCTTCAGCGCTCAGCTTTCTTCACAGTCCAACTCTCACATCCATACATGACCACTGGAAAAACCATAGCCTTGACTAGACGGACCTTTGTTGGCAAAGTAATGTCTCTGCTTTTTAATATGCTATCTAGTTTGGTCATAACTTTCCTTGCAAGGAGTAAGCGTCTTTTAATTTCCTGGCTACAATCAGCATCTGCAGTGATTTTGGAGCCCCCCAAAATAAAGTCTGACACTGTTTCCACTGTTTCCCTGTCTATTTGCCATGAAGTGATGGGACTGGATGCCATGATCTTAGTTTTCTGAATGTTGAGTTTCAAGCCAACTTTTTCACTCCTCTTTCACTTTCATCAAGAGGCTTTTTAGTTCCTCTTCACTTTGTGCCATAAGGGTGGTGTTATCTGCGTATCTGAGGTTATTGATATTTCTCCTGGCAATCTTGATTCCAGCTTGTGCTTCTTCCAGCCCAGCGTTCCTCATGATGTACTCTGCATAGAAGTTAAATAAGCAGGGTGACAATATACAGCCTTGACGTACTCCTTTTCCTATTTGGAACCAGTCTGTTGTTCCATGTCCAGTTCTAACTGTTGCTTCCTGACCTGCATACAGGTTTCTCAAGAGGCAGGTCAGGTGGTCTGGTATTCCCATCTCTTTCAGAATGTTCCACAGTTTATTGTGATGCACACAGTCAAAGACTTTGGCATAGTCAATGAAGGAGAAATAGATGTTTTTCTGGAACTCTCTTGCTTTTTCCATTGTTCTTAAATGATATAATGCTTATCAAATGCCTGGTTTATTGTAAATGCTTATTAAGTATTTGCTACAACTACATATATTACTGTAACTCATCCTGAAATTCTCTGGACTATTAGAGCCACTTCACAGATAGGATTCATTAAGTCCAAGTTTAATTTTTCAATTAGCTGCAGAATTTCTCTTTAGTTAAGTTTTTATTTATATTCTTCTGGAATAATAGAATCCTAGCACAGTCTCCCTTGCTATTCTAAAAATAGACAAATGAAATTATATACTTATTCAATGATTATGTATTGAATATCTCATATGTGGTAGGCACTATTTAGTTGCTGAAGATGCAGCAGTGAACAATACAAATAAAATTTCCTGCTCTCTTGGATATCGTATCACAATACTTAAAATTGCTAATATGTATAAAGAAATTATGCTGTCAGGAATTTCCCAAAGCACTTTATAAATATTACCCTCTTTAGTAATTTAAATTACCTTATGAAAGAATATAATTATCCACATCTTTACAAATAAGGAAACTGAAGCACAGCGACACTATGGATCTGTTGTGATGAAGTAAGTGACATAGCCGAGAATTTAACTGAGGAAGTTTGGCTCCAGAGCTGTGCTTCAGTGCTATTATATATACATATAAATAACTTTCAGGTAGTGAAAATTTGGTGAAAAGGCAAATATGGGGAAACAGGACAGATTTTTGCTTAACTAATATTGACCATCATCAATTTGATACCAAAGGGTAAACTTGAGTGGAGAACTGAAAAGAAAAATAAAAGTACCTTATAATCAACAGCTAGAGAGTATTTGCCTTAAAAAATAAGTGAAAGGCCATAAACATCTAGGCCCTTTCCTCCAATGCCTTTGAAAGATAGTTAAATAAAGTTCCAATGATGTTATTTTTAAAAGTGTAGAAAACATTTCCAAAAAGTACTAAATACTATGTGAGAGTGGAAGGTGGCCATTAAGGTAATTGTCCCAGATGTCATTGCATGAGAGAATGTCTTCAATACACAATTGTCTTTCCAAGACTTTTTCCCCATACTTTCCTGGTGGTCCAGTGGCTAAGACTCTGTGCTCCCAATGCAGGGGTCCCAGGTTCGATCCCTGGTCAGGGAACTAGATCTGATATGCCTGCAATTAAAAGCTTGCATGCCTCAACTCAAGATGCAACATTCTGTACGCAAGACCTGGTGCTGGCAAAAAAGTAAATAAAAGACTTCTCTGCTGGTTTTCCATCATCTATCATGCATTGGGAAAAACCTCTGAGCTTCGTATATAGGATTAAACCTGCTCTGAAAGTAAGCCCACAATGGAGTCTCTGGCTTTTAACTAGCATTTCTATGCAAACTCTGTTAATTGTCAATGTGAATTACATACAGGGACACAGCAAAATGCCTGTGGCAGGATAGGTGCCTGATATAAATTTATCTTTTATTTTGAATTTTAGGAAAAATAGCATTTTATTGAAAGAGTAATCAAGCATTGTGATATTTGTACCCTCAACCCCGCTCTGAAATTATATTCTTCCCACCTTTTATGGTAATCTGTCGTTCCGTCATTTTAAAAGATTACTAGAAACATATTTTATTACAATATGTTATACGACTTAATTTTCTTCCCCTACCAGCCCACACCTATATACTTTCCCTTACATCATCCTCTCCATATTTATTGCATATTTATCACTCCACCATTTTTAATGTTGTGCTCAAGCCCTGCTTAGACACAGAAAATATCCCTGACAAGTTCAGGTTCAGGCAAAGTTTTCTCTTTAAACTCTTAGCATGATTATCTAGGTTTCTTAACCATCAAATGAACATGTCTAATACAGGTGGGGGGACATGTGGGGAACAGTTGTAAAGCGTAGATGAAAGTGAATATGAAGTAGACTCTTTAGGCTTAGCTCTCATCAAGGAATTAAGACAAATTCATAAAGGAATTTTTTAAAAACAGCACTTGATTTGATTTATACTTATGTTATTTGGAGGCACAACAGAAAGGAAGCATGTTTAAAGTTGTTGTCAGGAATTAGCAGGGTAAGCGGGAAACCTAGCTCAACTCAAAGGCAGGGAGAAAAGCTGGAGGTTACAGAAAATCAAGTGATACAGGAACAACACGCAGGTGGATGACTGTGGATGCCCTCCTCCTTTTTGTTTGTTGTTAACTCCTTTTACTTCTGCATTCCAAGAGCCATCCTGAGTCTAGTGTTCAGTGTCCACTATTCTTCTTTGTCCTTCTCCACCTTCATTGCATGAAGGATGTGAGTAGAATGTGTGATTCTACATTGACAGGCTCCAAAAAACCCTCAACTGTGTTGGGTAACTTTGAGCAAATCACCTAACTGCTTTAATTGTGTATTTTTATTTGCAAGTAAGATTAAAAAAAAAGGATTTCTCTTACAGTTTTGTTGTAAATACAATGTCTGCATTGGACCTTCAAATGTTAGATTATTTCTGTATATCAGTCATGATGCCCTCTGGTCCTTTGTGAAAAGTACATGTGTTTAAGCAAAAAGTAAGTAAATTGTGTAATCACTTCACATATGCTTGTCTTATCCCTAGAGAGCTTGCCCAAGCTCTCTGGGAATAGAAATTATGTTCTGTTTCTTTTTTCTTTTTCTACCTCAGGATTCTTTGTACGCCATGGATACTCAATATATCTTGTTTGGTGATGATTGACAAGAACAGATTCAATTGCTCTGCTTCATCTTTAAGAAAGATGCTTGCCTCCACTTGAATTCTGCATCCATTAACTGTCTCCTCCCTCCTGGGAGTTGTAGTGAAGCTAAAATCTAAATAGCTGCCTATTTTGCAATTGCTTGCCATATTTGATTTCTGGAAGATAGAGTATATTTTTGGGGGAGTGGGGAGAAGGTAAGGTCCTTAATTGCTACATTTCTCTTTCCTAACCATTAAGTCATAAGGACTGAGTTAGATTCCATTGCCTTAAAGATCCCTTTTATGCTTTTGGTTCAGCTTAATGGTTTAATGAATGTCAGGTCTCAGCATTCTACCTTGTACTTTCTTTTACCTTTGCTGCACCTTATTATTTATTGGACCTACCCATCTGACCACTCAGTTCACTAAAGAATAGGTGATTTCAAAGCTGTACATTGTCTCCACTGAAATCCCATGTCCTGAATGTGAAAAATAATGAGAATTATATACCCCAGGGGATATATAATTGGTAAAAATAATACCCTTGGATCAGACACAACTAACTCCAAATCCTAGCTTTAGGATTTACTAGCTGTGCTTCTCAGTTATTATTGCCCCAAACCTTAGTACTTAAAAAAAAAAAATATTTTTCTCATGATTTTGTAGGTCAGAAATTTAAGTAGGGTCTGGATGGGAAGTTCTTGAGATCATAACTTGAGATCTGTTATGCAGTTGAAGTTTTATGTTGGCTGTTGCAGTCATCTGAAGACTCAGATGGGCTGGATGTCTAAGATGGCACACTTACATGCTTGGCAGTTGATGTTGGCTCTTGCCTGAAAACTTAGTTGTGGCTGCCTACTGGGTCATCTACATGTGACCACTCCAAAGAGACAGTCTCAGAGTGGTGGAAATTCATATGTGGTACCTAGCTGTCGTCCAAAGAGAAGGAGGCAGGCCCTGCATGGCCTTTGTAACCTAGGAAACCCTATAGCATCACTTCTGCCATACTCTGTTGGTGACAGCAGTTAACAGATTTCCCAGAAAAATGGAGAGAGAGTATAAACTTGACCTCAAGGTTGCATTATAGAAGGCATGTGGAGGTATTGGTGTGACTGTCTTTGGAAAATACCATCTGTTGTATCATATGATTTTTATTAAGTTATGGACACACTTTGAGCCTCAATTCTCTCATCCCTGAAATGGTGATAACTTGTGATAGCTTATGGTGAATGATCTCAGATTTGTATCTCTGAAGAAGAAGACCAGGGGACCAGGCTTGATCACTCAAGAGCTTTTGTGTAGCTGACTTTTATTAAAGCAAGAAAAGGGACAGAGAAAGCTTCTGACGTAGACATCAGAAGGGGGACAGAGAGTGCCCCCCACACTAGTGTTAGCAAGGAAGTTATATACTTTTTAAGCTAGCTGTTACAATAAATCAAAAGAATGTCTCAAGGTTGTAAAAATTTTACCAGACCCACTCCCACAATTTATGTTTTAGGATAACAGAATTAGAACTTAACAAAAGAAAGATCCTACCTGATCCAATCCCATAATATACATTCTAAGAAATCAGGATTAGTCAGAAAGTTTTCAGGAAGGAGAAACTTACCTCAGCCTGGATGCATTGTTGTTATATAATCCCTAGTACAGAGTTTAAACTGAGTTGTGTAATCATCAGTACTGGGCTTAAAGAAAAAAAAAACAAACCAAAACTGTTTTATGTGACTAAGACTAAGGAATGTAGAGAAAGAAAAAAAAAAAGTTTGTCCTTTCCTCCTCCTGGAGAACCCTAGATCCCTAACTCCTCCTCAAGAACCCCAGACTCCTTTCTCCTCCTCAGGGACCCTGGACTTCTTATCAACCCGCCTAGGAATTGACTCTCTCACTTGTAGGGAATTTAACAATAATCAGATAGATAGGTACATGGTTGCTAAATATTTTTTTCTAAGTTTGACATCTTACATAGTTATTTTGCATCCCCAGATCTAGCCTATCTGCAGACATTTTTGACCTTTAGACATGTCTATAAATGCATGTCTTGGCAAAGATAACTCTGAGATTATATCTGCATTTTCATACAGAGAGGACTTTCAAATCCACTGACTTGAATATATTACAGTGACTGTAATATATCCAAATACTTCAGTTCTCTAATGGAACATTCCCTAACAGACTGTCATATCTAGTGTAGTTAACCATCCAAATTGGATTATTATTCAAGCAGTGAGACCTAGTATTCATTTTCTTGCAAAGAACTTGGCTTTGGTACCTATTGATATGTGCCAGGAAAAGGTTATTATTGAAATGGGAAAGGAGTCCTGACTCCCATCCTGGTGGCAGGATGGAGCATTTATATTTTAGGATCATGATTGCTAGATTCATTTTGAGTGTTGAAATTTAAGCTGACCAAGCCCAGGAATTGTGCTTTCAGAAAACAAGCTCCCTACTCCCATTTCCACCTCAATTAGCATCCCCCAGAGCCAGTTCTTTTCTTCAGTTGTTATTTAGAGGAAAACCAAATGGTACAAATTTGTAGTGATCGTTTATGTCATATTTATTTTTTATGAATTATTCAGTGGTTTGCCATCCAAATTTAGTTAACGTGTTTGCTGATTTGAAGGTGGGGAGGACTCAAACCTTCACATTTATTTATCTAATGGACACACCTAACTGAAAATAAAAGGTTCTTCATATAAGGGTTCTTTACTGTTATCAACAGTGGGTAACAGAAAAGGATCACTATTTATTATATTATATAATTATAATACTCATAGTTGTCAAGTTGACTAAGACTATAAAGGGTGGAGGCCTGAATAAGAGAAAACTATGCTTTTGTAAAATAATAAGGTGGGTCAATTTTTAAATAAGTCATGCAAATACGGATATTCAGAAAACTTTTCCCACTGGACTCTCCCACGCAACATACTGAAACTTTGTCACTGTTTATCAAGTAACTATATTTTAGGACCTCCTTTAATAAAACTGGCAGAATCCACCTGTAACAGAGGGAAGGAAGGAGCTAGTGTTTTAAACCTGTAGCTCTGACTGAGTTGATCCCCTTGTAACTGATGTAGATTTGCAGAAATTAGAGTTTGGAGATGCCATCACACTATGCCCAGTTTTCTGTTAAGTTTTACAAGTAGTGAAAGCATGTCTGAAAGGATCAAAATAGAGATGAGTATATTCTACTCTAAAAATATATATTTAAAAATGTTTCTTTGCACATATCTCTAAATTACCAATGGATTGCTTGCTAGAAAGTTTGAAAGTTAAAATGAAAGGTATATTAAATAAAGGTGCAAGCTGTAATCCTGTGCATGTTTGGTCATTTGTGGGTATGTGTACAAATTGTTATTGTGGCATAGATCTTAAATGTCATGATTTTTGTAATTTGTATGGAAGCACAAAAGCCCATGAATAGCCAAAGCAATCTTGAGAAAGAAAAATGGAGCTGGAGGAATCAGAATCCTTGACTTCAGACTATACCACAAAGCTCTGGTCATCAAAACTGTGTGGTACTGGCACAAAAACAGAAACAGCCAATGGAACTATGGAGCTACTCTTCAGTGTAACAGGATAGAAAGTACAAAGATAAACCCGTGCACCTATGGTAACTTAATCTATGACAAAAGAGGCAAGAATATACAATGGAGAAAAGACAGTCTCTTCAATAAGAGGTGCTTGGAAAACCGTACAACTGCATGAAATCCAAACACTCCCTGTGACCACTCACAAAAATAAACTCAAACTGAATTAAAAGTAAGATCAGATACTATAAAACTCTTAGAGGAAAACAGGCAGAGAGCTCTTTGACTTAAATCACAGCAAGATCTTTTTTGATTCTCCTCCTAGAGTAATGAAAATAAAAGCAAAAATAAGCAAATAGGGCCTAATTAAACTTAAAAGCTTTTGCACAGCAAAGGAAACCATAAACAAGATGAAAAGACAGACCTCAGAATGGGAGAAAATATTTGCAAATGAAGCAACTGACAAGAGATTAATCTCCCAGATATACAAACAGCTTATGCAGCTCAGTATAAAAAGCAAACAAACAAATGAACAGCCCAATCAAAGCATGGGCAGAAGATTTACATACACATTTCTCCAAAGAAGACATACAGATGGTTGAAAAGCACATGAAAAGATGCTCAACGTTACTTATTAGAAAAATGAAAATGAAAACTATAACGAGGTATCACCTCACACTTTTCAGAATGGCCATCATAAGAAAATCTATAAATAATAAATGCCCTGGAGAGGGTGTGGAGGAAAGGGAACCCTCCTCTTACACTGTTGGGGAAATGCAAACTGGTGCAGCCACTATGGAGAGCAGTATGGAGGTTCCTTAAAAAACTAAAACTAGAGCTACCATATGATCCAGAAATCCCACTCTTGGTTATGTATTTAGAGAAAACCATAATTTGAAAAGGCACATGCATGCGTGCATGTTAAGTTGCTTTACTCATGTCTGACTCTGCAACTCCACAGACTGTTGCCCACCAGGCTCCTCTGCCCATCGATTCTCCAGGCAAGAATACTGAAATGAGTTGCCGTGTACTCCTCCAGGGGATCTCCCCTACCCAGGGATCAAATCTGTGTCTCCTTCATTGGCAAGCAGATTGTTTACCACAGAACCACCAGGGAAGCCCACGATAGAATGTTCAGTCAGTTCAGTTCAGTCGCTCAGTTGTGTCCGACTCTCTGCGACCCCATAAATCACAGCACGCCAGGCCTGCCTGTCCATCACCAACTCCCGGAGTTCACTCAAACTCATGTCCACAGAGTCGGTGATGCCATCCAGCCATCTCATTCTCTGTTGTCCCCTTCTCCTCCCACTTCCAACCTTTCCTAGCATCAGAGTCTTTTCCAGTGAGTCAACTCTTCACATGAGGTGGCCAAAATATTGGATTTTCAGCTTTAGCATCGGTCCTTCCAATGAACACCTAGGATTGATCTCCTTTAGAATGGACTGGTTGGATCTCCTTGCAGTACCAGGGACTCTCAAGAGTCTTCTCCAAAACCACAGTTCAAAAGCATCAATTCTTTGGTGATCAGCTTTCTTCACAGTCCAAGTCTCACATCCATACATGACCATGGGAAAAACCATAGCCTTGACTAGACGGACCTTGGTTGGCAAAGTAATGTCTCTGCTTTTTAATATACTATTAAGGTTGGTCATAACTTTCCTTGCAAGGAGCAAGCGTCTTTTAATTTCATGGCTGCAGTCAGCATCTGCACTGATTTTGGAGCCCAAAAAAATAAAGTCTGACACTGTCTCCACTGTTTTTCCATCTATTTCCCATGAAATGATGGGACCAGATGCCATGATCTTTGTTTTCTGAATGTTGAGCTTCAAGCCAACCTTTTCACTCTCCTCTTTCACTTTCATCAAGAGGCTTTTTAGTTCCTCTTCACTTTCTGCCATAAGGGTAGTGTCATCTGCATATCTGAGGTTATTGATATTTCTCCCGGCAATCTTGATTCCAGCTTGTGCTTCTTCCAGCCCAGTGTTCCTCATGATGTACTCTGCATAGAAGTTAAATAAGCAAGGTGACAATATACAGCCTTGACGTACTCCTTTTCCTATTTGGAACCAGTCTGTTGTTCCATGTACAGTTCTAACTGTTGCTTCCTGATCTGCATACAGGTTTCTCAAGAGGCAGGTCAGGTGTTCTGGGATTCCCATCTCTTTCAGAATGTTCCACAGTTTATTGTGATCCACACAGTCAAAGGCTTTGGCATAGTCAATGAAGCAGAAATAGATGTTTTTCTGGAACTCTCTTGCTTTCTCCATGATCCAGTGGATGTTGGCAATTTGATCTCTGGTGCCTCTGCCTTTTCTAAAACCTGTTTGAACATCTGGAAGTTCACGGTTCACATATTGCTGAAGCCTGGCTTGGAGAATTTTGAGCATGACTTTACTAGCGTGTGAGATGAGTGCAATTGTGCTGTAGTTTGAGCATTCTTTGGCATTGCCTTTCTTTGGGATTGGAATGAAGACTGACCTTTTCCAATCCTGTGGCACTGCTGAGTTTTCCAAATTTGCTGGCATTGAGTGCAGCACTTTCACAGCATCATCTTTCAAGATTTGAAATAGCTCAACTGGAATTCCATCACCTCCACTAGCTTTGCTCGTAGTGATGCTTTCTAAGGCCCACTTGACTTCACATTCCAAGATGTCTGGCTCTAGGTCAGTGATCACATTATCATGACTATCTTGGTCGTGAAGATGTTTTTTGTACAGTTCTTCTGTGTATTCTTGCCACCTCTTCTTAATATCTTCTGCTTCTGTTAGGTCCATACCATTTCTGTCCTTTATCGAGCCCATCTTTGCATGAAATGTTCCCTTGGAATCTCTAATTTTCTTGAAGAGATCTCTTGTTTTTCCTATTCTGTTGTTTTCCTCCATTTCTTTGCATTGATTGCTGAGGAAGGCTTTCTTATCTCTCCTTGCTATATCTTTCCTTTTCTCCTTTGCTTTTCGCTTCTCTTCTTTTCACAGCTATTTGTAAGGCCTCCTCAGAGAGCCATTTTGCTTTTTTGCATTTCTTTTCCATGGGGATGGTCTTGGTCCCTGTCTCCTGTACAATGTCACAAACCTCCGTCCAGAGTTCATCAGGCACTCTATCTATCAGATCGAGTCCCTTAAATCTATTTCTCACTTCCACTGTATCATCATAAGGGATTTGATTTAGGTCATATCTGAATGGTCTAGTGGTTTTTCCCTACTTTCTTCAATTTAAGTCTGAATTTGGCAATAAGGAGTTCATGATCTGAGCCACAGTCAGCTCCTGGTCTTGTTTTTGCTGACTGTATAGAGCTTCTCCATCTTTGGCTGCAAAGAATATAGTCAATCTGATTTCGGTGTTGACCATCTGGTGATGTCCATGTGTAGAGTCTATGGAATGTTACTCAACCATAAAAAATAAGGACATAATGCTATTTACAGCAACATGGATGGATCTAGAGATTGTCATAATAAGTGAAGTAAGTCAGACAGAGAAAGAGAAATATCATATGATATTGCTTATATGTGAAATCTAGAAACAAGGGTAAAAATGAACTTATCTATAGAACAGAAATAGTTACAGATGTAAAAAACAAACTTACGGTTCCATGGGATAAATGGAAGGGAGGGATAAGTTGGAAGATTGGAACTGACATATACACACTGGGATGGGGCTTTCCTGGTGGCTCAGTGGTAAAGAATCCCCCTACATCCCCTATGCAGGTTCAATCCCCTAGAGAAGGAATGGCAACCCACTCCATGTTCTTACTGGGAAAATCCCATGGACAGAGGAGCCTGGCAGGCTACAGTCCATGGGATCATAGAAGCGTCAGACATGACTTAGCAACTAAACAGCAAATATATAGACTAGATAACTAATAAGGACCTATTGTATAGCACAGGGAACTATACTCAATACTTTGTAGTGGCCTATATAGGAAAAAAAATCTAAAAATGAGTGGATGTACTTATATGTGTAACTGATTCACTTTACTGTACATAAACTAACACAACATTGTAAACCAAATATAGTCCAATAAAAATTATAAAAAATAAGTAAAATGTCATTTTTTTGATATTTAATAAGATAGAAGAGATCTATCATCTTAATTGCATTCCCTGCCTTCTTGGAATATAAATCCCACATGGCAAGTTTAGGGATGCTTTCTAGAATGAAACTGTGTTTTGTGAGCCTGGATCATTTATACAAATTGGGCTGTATGCTGTGAGATGCATCTTACCATGATAAGATATTTTATTTTTTTCTCAATAAAACAAAAATCTTAAATTTAAATCACTGAGAATGAGAGGTTGGTTGGGGATATTTTCCAGCTGTTTAGTTTCAAGACAGAAAGGGAAGTGCAGTTTATGGGCAAAAAAGTGAAGAAGGCATTTAAAATTCTGTTTCCTTATGAATGATGTCTCTGGGTCTTAAATGAGTATAAGAATATGTTACATATTTAATATCCCTGATTTATAATATTAGGATAAAGTAGTATATGTCAATCCAAATTATCTTGTCCCGTGATATAGCAAGAATGGTATTACAATTTCATAGTTTTCTTTTGTTAAGAAGTTGTCATACTTATTTGAATGTCTTTTCTGCCAGCCTTTGTGCTAGGTGCTTTAATTACGTTATCTCACTTAATCTTTGCAACAGTGTAATAGCAATTTTTGCAGCTGGCAGTTTAACAGGCTGAATTCTAAAACATAAACTCAAGAATAATAATTTCAGTTTTAATTTTCTTCCTAGATTAGTGACACATTACACTTAATTAAATTGTTAAGTTTATCTTAAAATTATATTTTCTTTCCATGGAAACCATTTCACTTAGAGAAACAGGCACCTCCAGTTCTACCTCATGAGTTGCCCATACAAAGTTTTATTTGTTGACTATATTGAAATTGTAAGCATATGAAAGCCTTGGCTAGAACTGGTCCTATGTGAATTGAGAGAAACATAGAATGCAAAGCTTTCCAAAGAAGCATAATCAATTTTAGAGGCAATTAATACAATTGGACTAGAAATTAGCCTGGGAATATTGAGCAATACCAAAACAATAATTATAGCTCTGTGTACTCACAATGTGTTTAGCAATATTAAATATATTATTGCTAATTATCATAAAGCCCCTGAAAGTTAGGTATTGTTACTCTCATCATATAGATAAAAAATGACTAGAGGGATCAAGAATTTTGTTTGAGGTCACACAATTGGTAATAAATTTAGCTAGCAGTATATAGCTTCAAGGATCCTTTACTGTCTCTTGTGTTTGTCTCCTGTTTTTTCATTGGTTATTAATGGGAACATTTATTTTAAAAATAGAGATAATCCAGTCTTAATATTTGACATAACATATTTCAAAAACACTGAGATAGACTGAGGATGGGAGAATCAACTCAATTTATGAAAACTCTGTTGAATGTGAAAATGGTAAAACAAAAATCCAGTGATATTACAACTAGTTCCATTAAGAGAGGTAAAGATTCAGGAGAGATTAAAGTTGTAATTTGGCAGTTGTAGCACCAACACCGATGAAATCTAGTCTCTATGTAACTTTATGCCTTGTGTTATTTGATTTGCCATCTATTTTGGTTAAATTATATCAAATAATTGCCAAAACTCCTCTTCAGTATATGCTGCACAGACAGCTCAAGAGATAAGACTGGACAAGTAAAGCCCTGAAGATAAATGATTGGATTTGGTTTCTATCCTGTCTGTGAAGCAATCTGATTAACTGTGTAGAACATTTCTGCTTTTGTGATCACTGGGTTAGTCCTGCTGAAAGTCGCTCAGTCATGTCCGACTCTCTGTATAGTCCATGGAATTCTCCAGGACAGAATTCTGGAGTAGGTAGCCTTTCCATTCTGCAGGGGATCTTCCCAACGAGGATTTGAATCCAGGTCTGCATTGCAGGCAGATTCTTTACCAGCTGAGCCACCAGGAAAACCCAAGCATACTGGAGCATACAATACAAGCTCCTACAGGATATGTGTGGTTAATACAAATACTTGAAACATGTTGATGCAATAAATAGGTGTTAAGCTGTAGGTACTGTGACTGAGCATCACAACTGCTTATTTACATTGCATTGTAAAACATGATGTGGCATAAATGCTGTGTACCATCTTTTTTTTTTTTTAAGTATCCTGAGGAATGTTGCCAAACCACGTGTTTTAATTTGGATTACTCTAGAAGCAGACCTATGACACTATGAAGCACCTGGAAGGTGATTCCAGGAGGGAAGGGCAAAAGTGAGAGAAAGAAAATATAGGGTGCATAAATCAAATGATTACTGTTAGGAGTCCTTGGATTAATCTCACTAAGAAACTCTGGATGATGTTGCTGAGTAACCCTCAAAGCTACCCCGTCCCCGCACCCCCCTGTCCCCGCTCCCTGCCCAAGATCTGAGAATACGAAGATATTTTCCTGTAAATCCTGTTGTCATTCATTGAGGGCTGTTTCTAGTGATATTACAGACTTAGCACTAACGGCTTACCTGTGTGGATCAAGAATCTTTGTGCAATGAGAAAAATCTTTGGGCAGAGAGTTGCATGTGTTTGGCATAAAATGCCATTGGAGAGTAAGAAGCCAAGAAGTGATGGCCCAGGGCTCAGGAATAGGGCACCAACTACATCTGAAAGTCAGGTATTGTTACTCCTCTGACACACAGGTAATGTCTAGTAAGTCTTTTATTTGTTACATATTTATTCAAATATGTTACATTTCAAAATTTACTAAGAATTTACCCATCTCCTGTCCCCAGTGAGCTGAATTAGGTGCTGGGAGATTAAAAGCAAAGAAGTAACATCCTCTATCTATAAAAAATCACCAGCTATAATAGTCCAAATTTCCTTGGTGGCTCAATTGGCAAAGAATTTGCCTGCCATGCAGGAGATGCTGGTTTGATCCCTGAGTTTGGAAGATTCCCTGGAGAAGGAAATGGCAACCCACTCCAGTATTCTTGCCTGGGAAATCCCATGGACAGAGGAACCACAGTCCATGGGGTCACAAGAGTCAGATAGAACTTAGTGACCAAACCACTACCACACCTAGAATAGTTGCTCATTTTTTTTTTCATTCTTTTGTCACATGATCCAAATTAATTTGAACCAAATAAGTGGTAGGGTGGTGTTTTAGAGAATGTCAACATGTCACATCACCAGTATTAGTTCTTGAATCAAGGGCAAAGTGTTATTGCTACTTTCCCATTGAATACTGCATTACATTCTCTTTCTCTCCCCTTTTTAAAAATTACATTCAGAAAAATGTGTTTTTTGCCTGACTTTAAACGCCTATGCAATTATTGCACCCTTGTTGACATTTCACTGTTACATCCACGTACCCGAAAGAATAATTACAAAAATACAATGTGAAAAAAGAGAAACATCATTGTTTTAATTGGTGGGGATTAATCAAATCATAAACCCACTACATATTAACCTCAATGAACTGTTTCAGACTCTCACCTCCAAAGCTGATAGAAAGGTAACCTGAGCTCTCCTGTGAGGGCTGTTCATATCCATTAATTGTTACAATACAAGATACACGGGGTCTCAGCTGGTTGCCATTTCTTCTGTATTTGAAATGTGCTTCTCAGCAGAGATCCGAGAACACCATTGGGACTCATTTGAGTCTGACTTTCACATTAATTTTGCTGTGCTGTGAAGAGCAAAGGCAAAATCAATGTCCATCAGTGATTATTCAAGGTAAAATATCTAGTGATATTGAATACCAATGGCAGCACCAGGCATAAAATTTACTTAAGGTTTGTTGAGTTGACAGCCATTTATTCCAGTCCTGCTTCATTTTCTACATTGCACATATTTTTTAGGAAAATAAAATAGTTACAAGGAAAAAAATAAATTCTACTTACTGACTCAATTTGCCAAAAACCAGATCTATTTCAAAATGGTAGAGAAGAATTAAAGTTGTAGGATTTTATAAACCTAACTAAGAATAATATCTTTCCAACTGGCAGAAACCAAGTATTTTAGAATGCATATTGACACAAAACCACGTGGCTCAATTAAATTTTCATAATGAAGGTTCTTTGTAATTTGTGACTGAGCATGAAAAAAAGAAGAGCCTAGAGCTATTTCTTGGTTCTTGAATAAATATTCTTAAGCTAAACACATGCTCATGGCAAAAGAGTAATAATACATCTAGGTTTAAAAGTTTGTTTCAGCTGTTAGGTTGAAATTCAAATATGTTCTCAATGCTATGTTATGCTTTTGAAAAAATTACAAATGGAAAACAAAGAATAGTAGTGGGGCTTCCCTGGAGGTCCAGTGGTTAAGACTCTGCACTTCCAATGCAGGGGGTCAGGTTTCATTCCCTATCATGGAACGAAGATCCCACATGCTGAATGGCATGGCCAAAAAATAATAAAATAAAACAAGAATAATAGCAAGAAAATATTAAAACCTTCTTTTATTTTATCCAGTGCAACATTTTGATTAAGTGATGGTAAAAGAGGGATGGGGGGAGGGTCTGCAATCAGTGTTTGGGCCACTAGCAACTTCCAAGGCATTCTTTCCTGTCACGTTGGTGGATCAGATTATCACATGCATCATTTCTGTCCTTTCCATTAGCTCATTCAACACTGTTGCACAGGACAGAAAAGGAAAAAAAACACCCCAAAACATTCAGGCTTTTCTTTGTCTTTCTGACAGCAAACAATCAGTCTGAGTTGTCTGCTTTTTCAGTGGCTATTTTGTCACAGTGTGTGCAATACTTGGCATCTCGTATGAGCATTATCTTCCATGATATGATCTTCCAAGATACAGATTCCAAGGATACTCTTCCATTTTTACTCCACTGTATTTTGTAATTTCACATGAGCAATTTAGAACTTAACCCTGAGGAATATTTGCTTCCCTGTTTGTTCAGGTGACTGGCTCCAGGAGGCCAGGTGCAATGTGCTGAAACAGAGAAAGCTTTATCCTTTCCACATTATCTCTTTCTTTCAAGAGCCTGAGGTTTGACTTGATTTCTCGGTTGATGCAGTAGGGATGACGATGAACTGGAATGGGTGATTCTAGGTCATGGGAGAAAATCTGAAGTTTAGGAACTGTGGTCTATTTCAAGATCAATGTATACCTGTCCTATGTTAGATCCAAGCTTCACTGGGGCCATTATTCCTTCAGAGCATATGATATATACGGCTATTATTGTTTAGTCACTCTGTCATGTCTGACTTTTTGTCACTGCATGGACTATAGCCTGCCAGGGTCTTCTGTCCATGGGATTTCCCAGGAAAGAATACTACAGTGGGCTGCCATTTCCTTCTCCAGGGGATCTTCCCAACCTGGGGATTGAACCCATGTCTCCTGTGAGTTTGCTGCATTTCAGCTGGATTCCTTACCACTGAGTCACTGGGGAAGCTCTGTATTTGGCTACAGAACCTATTTATTTGGTGCATATGTGCTTGAGTAAGAAAATAGCAGTAGATGATGGAAAGGGCCCAGATTACCAGGAGTAGTGTGGTGTTCAGGAGACAGGCACTTGGGGATGGATGCTCAGTTGATACTGAGATGAATGAAATAATACTCTGCCTTCAAGGAGTTCACAACACTGTGAGGGAAACAAGCAGGTACTGAAATAGCTGTAGCTTAGAATAACAAGGTAATGACAACTGCTATCTATGATAAAGAGAGAAGAAATGAATTCTTAGATTTCCCAAAGCCTGGGAGACTTTACTTTGGGGAATGAAGTGGAAATATGCCAGAAAATGGCAACCTCATTTCACACAGCTGCATTTAAAGGATAGACCTTCAGCCTCTGTATTCTTCTTAGAAAAAATTATGACCCTAGGACTGAAGTTGTTGCTAGGTAGATTCCTGGGTAAGTTTAAAGTCAAGGTTTAAAGGGGTGAGATGAGCAACCTATACACTATTAAGTTTTATTCTACGCACTATGAATTCAGTACATCTTTTTGGAAAAAATATATTTTTTGCCTTCTTTGCTTCATTGTCAGTTAGGGCATGGGGCAAGTTTATTTTTATTATTTGGTTTTCATGCCTAGCCCAGCACCTGGAATAAAGAGAAGGCTCCATAAACATGTAGTCACTGAATAAATAAGAGCCAAGAGGAGACAGTTTATGTCTGGGAATTCACATCTCAGTTTTGTTGTTAATTATTCTCGTAACCTTGCCAATCTGCTTCAGCAACTTCGGTTTTCATTATGTGTAAAATGAGGGGTACAACTATTTGTGTCCCAAGTAGAAGCACTATTCAATAATTTATTGCATTCATTTTGCCTGTTCTTGGAATTCAGTATAAATAGAATCCTACAGTTTGTACTCCTTTGTCTCTGACTTTTTTCTCAAAATGAAATTTTGAGATTCATCTGTGTTGCTGATGTATCAATAGTTTGCTACTTCTTAAAATTGCAAAATAGTGTTCCATTGTATTAATAAACCATAATCTTTCAAACTGTGAATATGCTATTCATAAAATGTAAATCAGTGTATGAGCCAATCAATAATTCATACAATGTATATTCATGTATGAATATGCCATTCTCCTGTTATGAACATTTGAATTGCTTCCCACTTCTTAGCTATTTTGTATAAATCTGTACTAAATGTAAATGTATATATGTATATATATGTGTGTGTGTTTGCATATTTTGTAAGTCCCTAAATGCCTCCTCAACTTACTTTTGTCTGGCTCCCCAAAATTCAGTCTGTTTGATATTGGAGATATTTACCCTGCAACCCCCATTGCCACACAAACATACAATGTCTATTCCTTTCTCTGAGTTTGTCCAGATAAAATTTGAATACATGGACTCTCTATCAATTAAACAAGTGGACATGATTACTTTTCACTCAAGACATATTCTGCAGGAGAAACACTGCATGTGTTCAGCACAGATAAGCTCTTTCTTGTGACAGCTTCTATCAGGTTCTCATCAG
Organism: Moschus berezovskii; assembly: GCF_049115385.1. Taxonomy (NCBI): domain Eukaryota; kingdom Metazoa; phylum Chordata; class Mammalia; order Artiodactyla; family Moschidae; genus Moschus; species Moschus berezovskii. The sequence goes on along the minus strand of NC_142481.1, from coordinate 36,500,512 downwards.
ATAGCTCTATCTTCTTGTCATTGTTGTCAGTTATTGATGGTTCAGCATCCAACCTTCTTGGAGGAGCCAAAAGTAGGCTCAATGGCTGGCATATAATATGTAGATGGAAACCGATGTCAAAGTTTCTGACACTGGACACTCCAACAGTTTCTTTGTGGAGTCTTACTACAGAATAGAAAAACCATGCCACCAAAAATGCCCCCTGGCTATGGTCTCATAGATCAGAATAGGTATGAAGCGTAACTGTTCCTCCAGTAGCTATCAAGAAAAGAGGGAGTGAAAAGGTAGACAATTGGCTAGAATTCAAATGACTGGTAAGCTTTGAAGTAGGCTGATTGATTGTTTTATCAGACTGAACTATAGATTGATATAATGAGAGGGTGGATCATTGGAATTTAAGATAAGGTATCATCTATAGTCCAGAATAACCACTGTAGATTAGTACTATTATGCTGTCTTGATTTTTTTTCTTGAGATAATTCTCTAATATCCTCAACATTAGAAACCCATTCATATTCTTGGTTCCAGAGAAGTTTTGGGGGACAAAAAGTAGGGAGGGTATAACATCTAAATTCTTTACACATATAAATATTTAGCACATGTATATCCCCCTCATCATACATGGATATTCATGAAGAAGCTAAAAATTTGCCAAGTGTCTGTAACTTTTTGTTAATGACCACAATGAAGTGGGCACCATGGTTGCTGAAGTCTGTGCCAAGTATGAACTTGTTTACTTTTGATCCTTTATTTTCCTCTTTGTTTCCTCAGGTATCTATTAATTAGTCAGTGCAAAGTCAAATAAAATCACAAGGGAAACCCATGCAGTTGACTGTTATTAGTATGTCCAGATAGAGGTCTGCTTTGTTAACTAAAATAGGTTCCTATAAAGTAGAAACTTGAGCATAGTAGGGCCTGAAGGAGTAGTCTGGCCATGGTGTTCATCTCTATATTATTTTTCTTATTCTTCCCATCATTACCTTCTATCACCTCTCCCTACATCCTTCCAAAGCTGTAGAATTGGAGCAGTCACCATCTATGAAAAATATAAGCTCCAAGCAGAGGCCGGTAATGCCAAGGCAAGTTTCCCAGTCCTCACTTAGAAAAACACAAAATGACATTGTTAATTGGGAGTAGATATCTGGAAAGTTGTGCCAATATTCCCTTATCTAACTGGCCTTTCAAAATTGAATGCACTCGCTGGAACGGCTGGATCAGATACTGTCAGTCTTCACATTCTGGGGGAGATGATTTCAGGACTTTTCAGTCAGTCTCTGTTCAGCTCTGATTATATCAAATTTAAAAGAAGGTGAAACCAACCACGTTAGTTTCATTCCACTTCGTTGACTGATATGTGAACTCCATTATGACAATCTCCTTTATTTTTCATCTAGAAATTTTCATCAGACTCAAGGCAGAGCTAATCAGTTCCTAGACAAAGCAGTTAGTTACTGTGAGACTCTAAGATGAAAGACGCTATAAAAATGTATAATGATAATAATTAGAATCATAATATTAATGATAGTGGAATTAACACGTCGACCTTCATCTTCTTCTACAGGTAAAAACATCAGAATCTGAGCATCATCCCTAAAGGTAGAGCTGAAAAGGGCTTTTCCACACTTTGTCCTTCTCAAAAGCAATTAATTTTCACATTAGAAAGGATTATTAGAATTTAATTTTCAAGGAAACCCTGGCCAATGATTCAAAATAACTCTTGAAACTTACTAATGACATCATTTTACTATTCTGTAGAGGTAGGTGGAAAATAGTTGGTGCTTCATTTGAGTTTTTTGACAAATAAATGAACAAGCAATGATGAAAGTATTGAGTACATACTCTATAGTGGCATTTAAGTGCCTAAAATGTTTGCTCTTAGCATTCACATTGTGGAAAATTTGGAAGACAAATATTAGAATACATTACAAAAGAAAAATAATCATAACCTAATTTACTATTCAGAAGAAACTGACAAGATGGCTCATTTCCTTATAGCCTTCTTTTTCCTAAGCATATTAAAAGTAATAATAATAATAATAACTGTGATAAACTAAGTACAGTTTTCTATACTGCTTATTCTAGTTAACCAGTCTTCAATTGTTAACTTAGTTCTTTGGATTCTAAGGATCAGAAACCAATTCAGTTCACGTAAAGGAAGCAAGACAAACAACAAAAAACCAACAAAGGAGGTTTTGCATTCTTGACTGGCAGCTTCGACCTGGATTTGGAACGGAGAGCTGTTAGAGGTTGAGGAAGCACTAGTCAGTTTTTTTCTCTCTGTCTTAACTTTCTATTCTATGCCTTCTCTTCTTTCTGTGAGTCTTCTCTTTTCCCTTCATCACCTGGCTCATCCTTGTGATGTCTCTAGAAAAAGGCCCAGAAGAAGCCAGTCTGGTTGGCATGCTTATTTACCATTTCCCTCATTGAGTAAGAGAGAGACACCACTTGTGTGCCATACTCTAGCTATTTATGCCCCCCCCCAGGATCAAACTGCATGTCTAGTTCAGATTGCCTGATGTGACTTCATTAAGTGAACATGTTTGGCCAAGGCACTTTCTACTAAAAGACACATTGAATGGATATGTTCAGTATATATCATGTACCAGGTCATTGGAAACTTTTTATTAACATTCATTCATTCAGCAAATATTTATTGAGTATCAATTATGTGCCAACATTGCTGTAGGTGCTGAGGATACATCAGTAAATAAACTAGAATCTTGATTTTCATGGGCCTGAGATTCTGCTGGGCAGAGACCAATAGTAAACAGAATGAATGAATAAATAACATAGTGTGTTAGATTGTGCTAATTGTGCTTAGCATTGTGAATGCTAAGGAGAAAAATAAAATAGGGTAAGACATTATGGAGGAAAAAAGGAGGGAAAAAAAGTGCCTACACTGGTGAGGGTGGGGCAGTTGTTTGCAGTTATAGGTTGGTCAGGAAAGTGTTCTATGAAATGAAATTTGAAGACTTGAAGAAGGTAAAGGAGTGAGCCATATAATTTAGATTATATTTTTATTGCTTTTGTTATAATGATAAATATAACATAATGTAATATACCTTTGTACCAATTATTAAAATTCATTAAACAGTTTGGTTCCCAGGACCATTCTAAGCATACTCTGCCTGTTTCTCAATTCTCAGACCACCTCTCCAAGTTTGGTACTGTTACTCCTATTTCACAGTCTTCCCAGGTTGTGCTAGTGGTAAAGAACCTGCCTGCCAATGCAGGAGATATAAGAGATGCGGGTTTGATCCCTGGGCCGGGAAGATCCCCTGGAGGAGGGTATGGCAACCCACTGCAGTATTCTTGCCTGGAAAATCCCATGGACAGAGGAGCCTGGTGGGCTACAGTTCATGGGGTCGCAAAGAGTCAGACACTGACGTGACTTAGCACGCATGCACTCCTATTTCACAGAGGAGGAATTGAAGCAGAAACAGGATTGGCTGCTTGCCTGTCTTCAAGGTAGTAAATGAAAGAGCTTGAATTTAATGGATTCTGGAGCCCTGCTCTTACGTGCTACTGCTGCTCTTCCAGTGACATACTATACTATTCATTTTTTAAAACTTTTTGTTTTATGTTGGAACTGATAGCTAATTAACAATGTTGTGGTAGTTTCTGGTGAACAGTGAAGGGAACCAGCCATGCCTATACATGTATCCATTCTTCCTCAAATTCCCCTCCCTTCCAGGTTGCTACATAACATTGAGCAGAGTTCCATGTGCGATCCAGGTCTTTGCTGGTCATCTATTTTAAATTGGTGACATACTAATTTAAAAAAATCAAATAAGCCCACAACTGTACAAAGAAGAAAGATAAATGCAACAGAAATTTTCCATCCAGGGCATGTAAAAATGTTGCATTTTGACTAAGATCCTGCTCAGATAACTTTCTAAATCTTCTTAAACACATCTAAGATGGTGCACAGTTCACCTAAGGAAAACAGTACTGTGTATCCTGTGCTATAAACTGCCTTCCCTCAAAATTACGTCGTGTACATATTTCCAAGTCAATCAATATAGATCTATGTCATTATTTTTATAGAATTTTGAATATTTCATCTTATGGATACATTGCTTTTCAGTCAGTCAGTTTTTTCCATCACTGACCGTTTAAGTTAGAGAAACCAGTCTGTGTTCATATCTGCCCTCACTCTTTCTCTACCCCTCCAAACAGCTGATTTGAATGACTAAAAGAACAATATGGCCCTTCAGCAATTAATACCCATGGTGAAGATCACTCGAATGAAGAGATGCACTTATCATAGACTCCCACAGGAATAGCTGCTTATGACTGCCATAAGCGGTGTTGTAGGAATTTTTTCATTCGGGACATAGAAGTTGACTTTTCCATTTGTTGAATATGCTGATTCCAGTTATGGGGTTTGGGCAGTTCAGTTGATGGTAGGATATTGAAATGTAGTGGAGTATCACCTCCTCTGGAAAACAATCCAGGCTATCTTCGTTAAGGCAGTATCTTTGCTTTCCTGTAATTACTATTCCCTCATACCACACTTTCCATGCTTCAGTTCCTTCTCTTCTCTGTTCTCTCCACTACTGATGAGCTCAGGAAATGAAAAATACATTCCCTTAACTTGTGTGTCTTCAGCACAAAACTCACTATTTCTGGCATCGAATACAGGGAAGGGGAAGGGGAGGGTGGGACAAATTGAGAGAGTAGCGCTGACATACGTACACTACCATGTGTGAAATGGACAGCTAGTGGGAAGCTGCTGTATAGCACGGTGCTTTCTGATAACCTAGTGGGTGGGGTGGGGGATAGGTGGGAAGGAGGATCAAGAGGGAGGGGATATATGTATACCAACAGCTGATTCACATTATTGTACTGCAGAAATTAACACAACATTGTAAAGCAGTTATCCCCCAATTAAAAAATTGAATGTTTTGGAAGAAGAGAAAGGAAGACTTCAAGAGGAGATGAAGAGCAGCTCAGCTTAGTTACCAGAGATGAACAATAGGCTGAAACTGAAGCATGGAAGAAATAGTAAAGATTAAGGAGAGGAGAGAAGAAAAGCTGGACGACAACATATGTGACCAAAAATATGGATATATTGATATTGTCAAATGAACAATATCCTTCCAATAGAGTGCATTTAATATAATTTGAGAAGAATAAAATATTTATGCAAAAGACAATATACCCATTTACTGAATTGCAAACAATATTAAAAAAAACTTTGTATTTACAGAGTTTTTATGGACATTTACTATCTATAAAAAGGCTGTTGTCTCTGACTTTAAAAGCTGTATATTCAATTTCATGATACCCCTGTTATATTTGATTCATTTAAACTATATTTTGAGGGTCTACTCTCTGTATGCAGTGATATATTAGATAATGGACATTTAGATGTGAATACTTCAAGTCTTTCTCTCAAGGAGCACACAGTTGGATAGCGTACTTGGAGTGTGGTATGAGAAGTACAATTGTGGAAACATGTTTATTATACAAATCCATATATTGTACAAGAATCTCAGAGGAGGGCCTTCTTCAGAAGTGCTCAGAAGCTCTTGACAGAGTTGTAATAGGAGTATGTGGCACCAGCTACTTCTTTATGCCAAATGAACCTTTGGGGCAAGGGAATCTTAACATAAAAAGAACAGAGGTGCCCAACTGTTGAATTTCCCTCACCAGTACAGGTAGACATCTTTGGCAGGGTGGGTGGGGGTGGTGTTTTACAAATTAAAAGGTCTACAAATGATACCTCTGAAGCCCAAACTGGTTAAGTGAGACAGGCTGGACTTTGGGGTAAGTTTTATAAAATCACTTACCCTCAGGGCTGAAGGCTGTCCAGTCAATAGACCAGTCTATAAGACCCCATCCTAGAACAGGCTAGGGCGGGGCTCGTTCTCACCCAGGCAGGTCAGCTGCTTCTAAGAGGGTGCATCTCAGTATGAGATCATTTCAGAGTTTTAAAAGTTCTATAGGTTGAGCAGGAGTCCTGTTCAATCTAATATCATACTCACTGGCTTTAGTTCTTTCCTCCTGAAACCCATAGCTCATAATGTATTTTGTTCTCCAGGGTAAATGTCCTTAGGTCCTTCAGTTATCATGGTGTCCCCTGGTTTTATATTCTCCTTCCATCTTTGCTTCTATGACCTTCTCTATGACTTTCCTCTGTTTTTGTCTTGTTTTGGTCATGTGCCTTTTAAATAGTGAGATCCAGAATAGAAGTTCAAGATGAAAATTTTTACCATCATTGGACATCTCCCAGGTGGGCTTTTGGTCCCTGGATGATAATGCCGCAAATATGTGACCCTTGGGAGACCAGTATCCAGAAATCTGGGTAGCAGCAGGGACTCCCTTTTAAAAAGCCCTAGGCAGAGAGGGGACTGGTTATCTCAACCCATTTCAGTGAAAATTGTTATTTCACGGCTTTCTATTGCTGTGAAATAACAATCAGAATCTGGGATAAGGCATACGACTTCCCCTGCCCAGGTGTCCCAATGGCAGCCCTGCAGAAACCAATTATGCTAATAATATTTTCATACTAAAAAGAAAATATGTGATTGCCGGTTATTTTGTTTCGAGCGGATGTCATTTTTTTCCACAGGGAAAAATTTTCATGCAATTTTATTGTTTCCCTTTCCTCAAAAATGGATCTCAAATGACCCTAAGCCCCAGGTACAGGGCTCTTCTGGTGAGTTTTGAAGACGAGCGTGTAGGTACCAGCCTTTGCCCTAAGCTGCTTGCAACCTCTAGAGAGTTAGCCTAAGTGCCAGGAATTCAGCTGCCCCATCTCATCCTGCCCCGGCCTCACACGGCTCCTTAGTCATCTTCAGTCTGTATCCAGACTTGGAACGCAAAGGCTGGTCCTTTGCGGCTCAGCATCGCATCCTGCTGATGAACTTCCGGTGGGATCGTCCAAGCTGAGACTGGTTCACATTCATGTACCACCACTGGGGCAGGAAGCTTGCTCTCCTGCCCAGGCATTACCCCTGTCAAATCAAAACATGCCAACTCAAGCCCAACACAAAACAACCTCAGCAATCTCCCCACCTCGAGTCCATTCCCACCCCTGCAGGAGTGACGCCATCGCCATCAAACGCCCTTTCTTCTTCAGACTGATTTCCAGTAACCTCCAGAGCCATTTTTTTTTCCAATTTGAAAAACCTCACCTCATCTATCTTTTTGATCAGCACTTTGAAACCCCTGCAGATGGGTCTGAAGGATTTAACAGCAAGTCCTTCTTGACCTCACTTTGGCAGGTGGGTGGCAGTGTTTGGAAAATACTCAGACCAGGCTTACCTCCTCCCAGCAAATTCGTTTTAAAGTGGGGCCCCTCACAACCCATTTATGAATTTTATATGTTGAATACATTATCATCTCCCAATAATGGAAAAAAAAAAATCTACCTGTGGGGAAAACAGTGGGCAGAGCAGGCAGCTTTTATTACTTTCTAGACAAAGAAATGATAAAGTTGTGAGGAACTGGCGGACAAAGAAATGTAAGCTTGGGTGTTTAGCAAATCTAACCAGAGTTTGGGCTTGGGATAGTAAGTTAGAGAAGAGCATGGTTTGGAAGGTGGCTTTCACATACGAGGTTTATTTCCTGCTTTCAGGGAGACATAAGAGAAGGTCAAAGTAACCCTCTTGGGTTGGCCATTTCTTAAAGAAAAAAAGTGTTAGTCTCTCAGTTGTATCCAACTCTTTATGACCCTGTGAACTGTAGCCCTCCAGGCTCCTCTGTCCATGGGATTTCCCAGGCAAGAATACTGGAGTTGGTAGCCATTCCCTTCTCCAGGGGATCTTTCTGATCCAGGGATCGAAACTGGGTTTCCTGCATTGCAGGCAGATTATTTACTGCCTGAGCCACCAGGGAAGCCCGTTTCTTAAATAACCCTATTTTGAAGTGACCAACGTGCCATTTTTGCTTATTTTAGGACAGATTGCTCTGAGGCCCAACAAGTGGAACCCAGGTTTCTAGACTATGCATCATTCCTCTATAGAGTCAGTGTACTTTGAAGACAGAACTCATTGAATTCTCCAAATGATACAGGTGGCAGATTGCTAACAACTAGTTAGTGATTGGAGGAAAATGGCTCATAGAAATCGAGGTGACTAGCTAAAGGTAGGAGAAGGAAATGGCAACCCATTCCAGTGTTCTTGCCTGGAGAATCCCAGGGACGGAGGAGCCTGGTAGGCTGCTGTCTATGGGGTCACACAGAGTCGGACACGACTGAAGTGACTTAGCAGCAGCAGCTAAAGGTAACATGGGAAGACAATTAAAATCAAGAATCTAGGTCTTCTGATTCTTGCTTATGTGTCACCATTTCTATGAGCATACTGGTTATATTTTTCTTCATTCCTAGGGTGACTAAATGCCTACTTTTGCTTAGGACTTACTTAACACTTGTTTTGTCCCAGAATAATCATGAAACACCCCTTTTCACATTCAAAAAGAAGGGCCTGGAAAATTAAAACTACATGATGAATCACCATCTGACATGATTTTTGTTTATTTTTTATCTCACCCACTAGAATGTCAAGTCCAGACAGCTGGGACTTCGGGTGTTTTGTTTAATGCTCTATTGTCAGTACCTTTAACTGGTGCTGACACATAGTAGATGTTCAATAAATTTCTGTTGGTTTAATTAAAAAAATATATTACCATTGTTGGTGTGAAAGTGAGACAGCCACAACCCTCAGGGGTTAAGAAGGAAAAAAAAAAAACATTGCTACATTTGCATGTTGGATATAGATCTAAGGAGAGAGGAACTTTTCAGAGGTAATTTTCTGTGCGATGTTAGCATTTATTCGATGCTGACCTTTGAGCTATGGGCAATGAGAGGCGGCTTTTATAAGTCTCCCTTCCTTAAAGCTGCTTTTCTAGGCATGAAGTTGCCAGCAGGGGCTGGTAAATAACAGCCAAGCTTTTCTCCTATTCCCTTCACTCTCCCTGACATCTCACGAAGCACTCTCTTGTTTGATCAATTTTTTCCCACCTAGTAAGGAAGAAACCCACAGAGGCTGCCTCAGCAAGACTCCCAAAGGCTCCAAATGAATATCGAATGGCTCCCTACAAGCTCTCTAGTCTGGTAAAACGTAACATGAGTCAAAAAGTTCTGAGAACGTTGGCAAGAGGAGAAAGAGAAGGATCATATCGCGGGTTTGGGGCAGATTTTCATTTGGGCCACATTTTAAAATTACATTCTAGTGGGACAGTCTCAATCAAACTTCCAGGACATGTCTTAGACAGCATTATTTGCACTTACTCATTCACATTTGTTGTTTTTGAAAGCATTCAGTTTTTGTTTTAGGTTCTTTTTCAGTCATTCAGTTTAGTTCGTCGCTCAATCGTTTCTGACTCTTTGCAACCCCAGGAACTGCAGCACGCCAGGCCTCCCTGTCCATCACCAACTCCCGGAGTTTACCCAACATGGGGTCACTCAGTCGGACACGACTGAGCGACCTCACTTTCACGCATTGGAGAAGGAAATGGCAACCCACTCCAGTGTTCTTGCCTGGAGAATCCCAGGGACAGGTGAGCCTGGTGGGCTGCCGTCTATGGGGTCGCAGAGTCGGACACGACTGAAGCGACTTAGCAGCAGCAGCAGCAGCATGTCCATTGAGTCGGTGATGCCATCCAGCCATCTCATCCTCTGTCATCCCCTTCTCCTCCTGCCCTCAATCTTCCCCAGCATCAGGGTCTTTTCAAATGAGTCAGCTCTTCGCATCAGGTGGCCAAAGTACTGGAGTTTCCGCTTCAACATCAGTCCTTCCAATGAACACCCAGGACTGATTTCATTAAATATGTTTATTTCTCGAGCGACTACTATGTGCCAGAGCCATGACAAATGTTTAGAACGTAAACATGAACAGGAAAATCATAGTTTTTCTCTGATGAAATTTGCATTACCCACAGAGACACAGTGAGAGAAGCAGTGTGCAGGTGAAAGAGGCTGACTCGGTATTGATTGTGTTGGCTACTCTGAAGGAAGTAGAAAGGTGCAGACGCAAGCATATTCAGAGGCTCTTTCTTTCCTCCCTCCCTCCCCTCCTTCCTCTTTCAAAACTGTAAAGCTGTATTAGCAGTTGATGTGATTGTTTATGTAGAAACACCCATGGTATTTACAGAAGAAACCTTAGACAAGTGAGTTTAGAATAGTTCTAATGTATGCACTAAAGATAAAAAAATCATGATCCTACTTTTGTAAAGAAAGTGTATATAATTTTAAAAAGACCAGAAAAACGTGGTTCTCTATGAGTGACTTTTGTTTCTGTCTTTTTAAAATTCTATTCTTTATCTATCTGCTTTTAATGCATCTTTCTCTATTCACCATTCTTGACACTCAGTGGGACTTTTCAATTAGAATATTCTAGGATTTTTTAGAAACTGAGGTTCACTTGGCATATAATATGTTGGCTTCAGGTATACAACATAATGATTCAGTATTTGTCTATAGTTGGCCTTTGAACAGCATGGGTTTGAACTGTATTGATTCATTTATATGCATTTTTTTCAATAAATACAGTACAGCATTATATTGTATTTTTCTAAATTGGCAACTGAACTTGATTGAATACGTAGATATGGAACTGAGGATACAGAGGACAAAGTGTAAAGTTATACTTGGATTTTCTACTGTGAAGAAGGGCTGATGTTCAGAACCTCTGAGTTACTCAAGGGTCAACTGTACAGTGCAAAATGGTCTAGTTAACATCAATCATCATATATAGTTACAAAAAAATTTCTTTTCTTGTGATGAGGACATTTAAGACCTACTCTCTCAGCAACTTTCATATCCTTTCTTCCGTGGATCTTCCTGGGTCTCCTGCGTTATAGGAAAGATTGAGGTGGCTGAATCTCTACTGTCTGAGCCACCAGGGAAGCCCACAATGTTCTTAGCAACTTTCAAATTTATTAACTACAGCCACCATTCTGTACACTACCTCCTTTTAAGAGGTACTTTTTTGGGGAAGAGAGGGAGATTAGCTTTATTTATTTGTTCCTTTAACTTTTATTGGAGTATAGTTGATTTATCATGTTGTGTTAGCTTCTGCTCTATAGTAAAGTGAATCAGATATATATATATAAACATATCCATGCTTTTTTTTAAAGGTTCTTTCCCCATATAGGTCATTACAGAGTATTTTTTAAATGCCCACTTTAATTTTTTAAAGCTCATTTATTTTTACCAATGTGGGGTCTCTCTTGCTCTGCATGCTTTCTCTAGTTGTGGAGAGTGGATGCTACTGTCTAGTTGTGGTGCTCAGTCTTCTCATTGCAGGGGCTTCTTTGTTGTGGAGCATGAGCTCTAGGGCACTCGGGCTTCAACATTTGTGGTGCATGGGCTTAGTTTCTCTGTGGCACGTAGGATCTTCCCAGATCAGGGATCGTACCCATGTCTCCTGCATTGGCAGGGATTCTTTACCACTGGGCCACCAGGAAATCCTCAGTACATAGTATTGAGTACAGTTCTCTGTGATATACAATAGGTCCTTCAGTTCAGTTCAGTTCAGTTCAGTCGCTCAGTCGTGTCCGACTCTCCGCGACCCCATGAATCACAGCACGCCAGGCCTCCCTGTCCATCACCAACTCCCGGAGTACACTCAAACTCATGTCCACAGAGTCGGTGATGCCATCCAGCCATCTCATTCTCCGTCGTCCCCTTCTCCTCCCGCCCCTAACCTTTCCCAGCATCAGAGTCTTTTCCAGTGAGTCAACTCGTCACATGAGGTGGCCAAAGTATTGGAGTTTCAGCTTTAGCATCAGTCCCTCCAATGAACATCCAGGATTGATCTCCTTTAGAATGGACTGGTTGGATCTCCTTGCAGTATAAGGGACTCTCAAGAGTCTTCTCCAACACCACAGTTCAAAAGCATCGATTCTTCGGCGATCAGCCTTCTTCCCAGTCCAACTCTCACATCCATACATGACCACGGGAAAAACCATTGCCTTGACTAGACGGACCTTGGTTGGCAAAGGAATGTCTCTGCTTTTTAATATACTATCAAGGTTGGTCATAACTTTCCTTCCAAGGAGCAAGCGTCTTTTAATTTCATGGCTGCAATCAGCATCTGCAGTGATTTTGCAGCCCAAAAAAACAAAGTCTGACACTGTTTCCACTGTTTTTCCATCTATTTCCCATGAAGTGATGGGACCAGATGCCATGATCTTTGTTTTCTGAATGTTGAGCTTCAAACCAACCTTTTCGCTCTCCTCTTTCACTTTCATCAAGAGGCCCTTGAGTTCCTCTTCACTTTCTGCCATAAGGGTGGTGTCATCCGCATATCTGAGGTTATTGATATTTCTCCCAGCAATCTTGATTCCAGCTTGTGCTTCTTCCAGCCCAGAGTTCCTCATGATGTACTCTGCATATAAGTTAAATAAGCAAGGTGACAATATACAACCTTGACGTACACCTTTTCCTATTTGGAACCAGTCTGTTGTTCCATGCCCAGTTCTAACTGTTGCCTCCTGACCTGCATACAGGTTTCTCAAGAGGCAGGTCAGGTGGTCTGGGATTCCCATCTCTTTCAGAATGTTCCACAGTTTATTGTGATCCACACAGTCAAAGGCTTTGGCATAGTCAATGAAGCAGAAATAGATGTTTTTCTGAAACTCTCTTGCTTTCTCCATGATCCAGCGGATGTTGGCAATTTGATCTCTGGTGCCTCTGCCTTTTCTAAAACCTGCTTGAACATCTGGGAGTTCATGGTTTACATATTGCTGAAGCCTGGCTTGGAGAATTTTGAGCATGACTTTGCTAGCGTGTGAGATGAGGGCAATTGTCCGGTAGTTTGAGCATTCTTTGGCATTGCCTTTCTTTGGGATTGGAATGAAGACTGACCTCTTCCAGTCCTGTGGCCACTGCTGAGTTTTCCAAATCTGCTGGCATATTGAGTGCAGCACTTTCACAGCATCATCTTTCAAGACTTGAAATAGCTCAACTGGAATTCCATCACCTCCACTAGCTTTGTTAGTAGTGATGCTTTCTAAGGCCCACTTGACTTCACATTCCAAGATGTCTGGCTCTAGGTCAGTGATCACGTTATCGTGACTATCTTGGTCGGGAAGATCTTTTTTGTACAGTTCTTCTGTGTATTCTTGCCACCTCTTCTTAATATCTTCTGCTTCTGTTAGGTCCATACCATTTCTGTCCTTTATCGAGCCCATCTTTGCATGAAATGTTCCCTTGGAATCTCTAATTTTCTTGAAGAGGTCTCTTGTTTTTCCTATTCTGTTGTTTTCCTCTATTTCTTTGCATTGATCACTGAGGAAGTCTTTCTTATCTCTCCTTGCTATTCTTTGGAACTCTGCATTCAGATGCTTATATCTTTCCTTTTCTCCTTTGCTTTTCGCTTCTCTTCTTTTCACAGCTATTTGTAAGGCCTCCTCAGACAGCCATTTCGCTCTTTTGCATTTCTTTTCCATGGGGATGGTCTTGGTCCCTGTCTCCTGTACAATGTCATGAACCTCCGTCCAGAGTTCATCAGGCACTCTATCTATCAGATCTAGTCCCTTAAATCTATTTCTCACTTCCACTGTATAATCATAAGGGATTTGATTGAGGTCATATCTGAATGGTCTAGTGGTTTTCCCTACTTTCTTCAATTTAAGTCTGAACTTCGCAATAAGGAGTTCATGATCTGAGCCACAGTCAGCTCCTGGTCTTGTTTTTGCTAACTATTTAGAGCTTCTCCATCTTTGGCTGCAAAGAATATAATCAATCTGATTTCGGTGTTGACCATCTGGTGATGTCCATGTGTAGAGTCTTCTCTTGTGTTGTTGGAAGAGGGTGTTTGCTATGACCAGTGAATTCTCTTGAGAAAACTCGATTAGCCTTTGCCCTGCTTCATTCCGTGCTCCAAGGTCAAATTTGCCAGTTACTCCAGGTGTTTCTTGACTTCCTACTTTTGCATTCCAGTCCCCTATAATGAAAAGGACATCTTTTTTGGGTGTTAGTTCTAAAAGGTCTTGTAGGTCTTCATAGAACCGATTAACTTCAGCTTCTTCAGCATTACTGGTTGGGGCATAGGCCTGGATTACTGTAATATTGAATGGTTTGCCTTGGAAACGAACAGAAATCATCCTGTCATTTTTAAGATTGTATCCAAGTACTGCATTTCGGACTCTTTTGTTGACCATGATGGCTACTCCATTTCTTCTAAGGGATTCCTGCCCACAGTAGTAGATATAATGGTCATCTGAGTTAAATTCACCCATTCCAGTCCATTTTAATTCACTGATTCCTAGAATGTCGACGTTCACTCTTGCCATCTCCTGTTTGACCACTTCCAATTTGCCTTGATTCATGGACCTAACATTCCAGGTTCCTATGCAATATTGCTCTTTACAGCACCGGACCTTGCTTCTATCACTGGTCACATCCACAACTGGGTATTGGTTTTGCTTTTGCTCCATCCCTTTATTCCTTCTATAGTTATTTCTCCACTGAGCTCCAGTAGCATACTGGGCACCTACCGACCTGGGGAATTCCTCATTCAGTATCCTATCATTTTGCCCTTTGTCACTGTTCATGGGGTTCTCAAGGCAAGTATACTGAAGTGGTTTGCCATTCCCTTCTCCAGTGGACCACATTCGGCTGTGGTCCATGTGATCAGATCGGCTAGTTTCCTGTGATTATGATTTCAGTTTGTCTGCCCTCTGGTGCCCCCTAGCAATACCTACCGTCTTATTTGGGTTTCTCTTACCTTGGTCGTGGAAAATCTCTTCACAGCCGCCCCAGCAAAGTGCAGCTGCTGTACCTTACCTTGGACGAGGGGTATCTCCTCAAGGCCGCCCCTCCTGACCTTGAACGTGGAGTAGCTCCTCTCGGCCCTCCTGCGCCCGCGCAGCCACCGCCTGTTAGTTACCTTTTATATAGTAGTCTGTCTTTGTCAGAGAGGAACTTCAGTTAGGATGTTGGATAATAACAAGCTGAGCTTGAAGGATGAAAAGAAGACAGCATGTTCATCAGCAAGGACTACCGTATCAAAGTACCACAAACTGAGTGACTTAGAACAACAGAAACGTATTGTTTCACTATCCTGATTCCAGAAGCCTAAAACCAAGATGTCATCTCTCTGAAGGCACCAGGGAAGGATTTGCTTCAGGCTTCCTAGCTTCCTCAGGCATTCCTTGGCTTGTAAAGCGCCATCTTCTGTCTCTTCACATCATTCTTCTCTCTGTGTGTGTCTGTGTCCAAATTTATCTTTTTTTCCCTAAGGACATTTGTCGCATTGGATTCAGTTCAGTTCATTTCAGTTCAGTCGCTCAGTTGTGTCCAACTCTTTGCGACCCCATAAATCACAGCACGCCAGGCCTCCCTGTCCATCACCAACTCCCGGAGTTCACTCAAACTCATCTCCATCGAGTTGGTGATGCCATCCAGCCATCTCATTCTCTGTCGTCCCTGTCTCCTCCCGCCCCTAATCCCTCCCAGCATCAGAGTCTTTTCCAGTGAGTCAACTCTTTGCATAAGGTGGCCAAAGTATTGGAGTTTCAGCTTTACCATCAGTCCTTCCAATGAACACCCAGGATTGATCTCCTTTAGAATGGACTGGTTGGATCTCCTTGCAGTCCAAGGGACTCTCAAGAGTCTTCTCCAGCATCATAGTTCAAAAGCATCAATTCTTTGGTGATCAGCTGTCTTCACAGTCCAACTCTCACACCCATACTGGAAAAACCATAGCCTTGACTAGACGGACCTTTGTTGGCAAAGTAATGGCAAATGACCTGATTTTCACTTGATTAACTCCATAAAGATCCTATTTTCAAATAAAGTCACATTCTGAGATATTGAGGTTTGGACTTCAACACATCTTTTTTTAGGGGGCCAGGGAGTGGGCACAAATTAACTCACAGCAGATTGGATCAATAGTGTTCCAGGCAGAAGATCACGTGTTCGAGTCCCTGAACTAGAATGGAGGCTAGGGATTTGGAGAATCAAGAAGACTGATGGTCTGAATAGAGCAGGCAGAGTGACAGGGAGAGACCAAGGCGGGGACGCATTGGCAACTACGAAGTCACCAGTATGGGTGATTCATTCATTTTTGCTACTAACACCTGCTGCCATAGCTCTAAGGGGATATACAGAGAGACTGCTTAGATAGTTCTGTCTTTTCCTCTCTGCAGTTCATGGAATGCAGCTAAGGAAGAGTGCTCCCCAACTGGTCATGGTAGTTGCCAATTTAGAAAAATTAATTTCTCTTGCAAGTCAGATTGTCACATTTTTGTCCCTGGCTGGACCAGAAACCACGGGAACCATCCGGTGAATCATCTCCAAATAAAACTGTGAAAGACAGCGGGACATGGACTTTGTACCATGTCACATTCAGATGCCAAAGGGCTACCTCCAGGGATCACACCACTCTTCTGGCTGCTAGGTTTGCATCAAGAAGGCTGGGTATTTAGTGGAGTGGGAGAGGACACAGAAGAGGTGAAAATGAACATTGTGGAATTATGATCTCACATCTACCAAATTGCTTTGGGTTTAGTCTATTTGAGATATTGGATTTTAGGCCATCTATATTTTTAGTTTGACCACCCTTATCCCCTGAGCCTTTCATATGGGAAAAAAAAAAACATTTGCATGAATCTGTATTTATCTTCTAGATGATGTTATTTCTATTTCCTTTACCCAGTCTTAATCTACTGTCAAGTATGAAAGCTTATAGTTTTATTTTATCTCACACAATTAAGCCCTGGGTCATTCCCTTCTCATTGTAGTGATTAAAAGGAACTTATTTTTAATTTTTTTTTTTGAATTTTATGTATACATTGTTGCTTTAATCCTTAAATAGCCTTCCAAGGTAGGTAGGTTAATTGCATTTTAAAGATAAGGAAGCTGAAATGTAGAGAATTTCAGTGGTATTGGCAATATATGAAGTGTTATCAGCATGAAACTAGCAACAGCCTGCCTGGATTCAAATTCAGACTCTGCTGTTAATTGGCTTGTATGACCATAAACTAGATATGAAACCTTTTTGAGTCTCAGTCTCCTTAACTATAAAATAAAGGTGGTAATAACACTTGACTCACAGAGCTGATTTTTTTTTTACATTTTATTTTTATTGAAGTATAGTTGATATACAATATTATATAAGTTATGGGTGTACACTATAGTAAGTCACAACTTTTAGAGGTTGTTCTCCATTTATAACTATTAAAATATTAGCTGTATTCAAATATATTTTTTATTACAAAAATAATGACATATGCTTACTTTATTTTTTAAAATTAGAGTATACTTGCTTTACAATGTTGTGTTAATTTCTGCTGTACAGTGAAGTGAATCAGCTGTCTGTATACCTATATCCCCTCGCTCCTCCCCCCACCAAACCCATCCCTCTAGGTCATCACAGAGCACTGAGCTGAGCTCCCTCTCTTACACATCGACTTCCCACTAGCTATCTGTTTTACACATGGTAGTGTGTATATGTCAATGCTTCCCTCTTAATTCATCTCACCTTCTCCTTACCCACTGTGTCCACAAGTCTATTTTCTATGTCTGTGTTTCTATTCCTGCCCTGAAAATAGGTTCATCTGTGCATTTTCCTAGATTTCATAAATATGCGCTAATATACAATATTTGTGTGTCTTTTTCTGACTTACTTCACTCTACAGATGACCCAATTTTGTTCCTTTTTATGGCTGAATAATATTCCATGATACAGGTATTAAATGAGTAATTATGTATAAAGGGCTTAGCCTAGAGTCTGGCACATAACATGCAGTAACGAGTTGTTGTTCAACACTGGGTGTGAATCTCAGTTGTAGAAATTACTAGCTGTGTGCATCTGGGCAAGTTATTTCACTTTATCAAATCCTCATCTCTGGCAGTCCCTCTGCCAGCTACTCTACTGAAGTGAAGAGTTGTCTCGATGATTAAGGAAGATGTTCCTTGTTGGGTATTTAGCACCATTTCTGACCTAATGCATGTCACATGAGTTAAAGTCCGATAGAGAAATGCTGTACGTGGTTTCGTAAATCAGAGTACAGAGTTTGTATTTTACTTTATAGGCATAGAGAAAGTGATATGATTATGTTTTAAGTTTTAAAAGATCACTTCGGGAGCAGTGAGTTAATGGAGATATTGGGGTGGTGAGGTGCAATCAACAGCCAGGAGGCTATTTCAGGCATCCACTCAATAATTGTGGTGGCCAGGACTTTGGTAAAGATGGCAGCTAGGAGAAGCAACTTGATTTAGGATCTATTTTTGAGGTAATGGGCTTCCATTGTGGCTCAGCTGGTAAAGAATTCACCTGCAATGTGGGAGACTTGGGTTTGATCCCTGGGATTGGAAGATCCCCTGGAGAAGGGAAAGCCTACCCACTCCAGTATTCTGACCTGGAGAATTCCATGGGGTCGCAAAGTCAGACATGACTGAGTGACTTTCACTTTAGAAGTAATTTTGGACATATTTGTTGATGGATTGGATGTGGAAAGTGAAGAAAAGATAAGAAGTTGGTGCTAATGCCTGGAGGATAATGGGACCATTTATTGGGAAAGGCAAGGAGGCAGGGGGTTTGAAGGGGTGACAGCATGGATTCTGTTGGGGGCATTTTGACTTTCAGGTTTTATGCTTGCTAAGGGATGCTGCCTGATTCTTAAATGAATGTTTAGTATGCCCCTGTGGGATTTATTTAGACTATTGTCCCTGCCTCTCAAAAAGTTTTCATTGCTATTAACATTGACAAGGCACCTATTGAACTAGTAATAAAATATCAGTGTCCATAGAGGGAGATAGAAAGTCAGCACCCTAACAATAAAGATTTACAGAGCTGTGATGGAATATGTGGCTTACATTTCAGCCTCTTCAGAAAGAAATTCCTGACCATTCCCAATATTTCAGCATCTGAAAGTCAGAAGCTCACAAATTATTTGCACCAGGAAGAATGTGATTTTTGAAATGAGTGACAATAATGAACCATGTCTGCACCAAGAATTTCAAAGCAATTCAGAAGCAAATGTTACCTGGCCATCCATTTTAAAACCTGTTATCATAAATCAAGGCTGATAGTATAAAAGAACAGCCTCTTAATGGACATGAGAGGATTCATGGTGGTATCTCTTCTGTCTTTGACTCATGGGTAGTTGGTGCAACTGCTGACAGTTAAACAAAAGTAAAGAATGGAAGGCGGAGGGAGGGGGCAGCGACTGAACCATATGCAACACTCCCCATGACACTCACCTTAAGATACAGTAAAATCTACCAAAATTCATCAAAAACTTGGAATTATTAGAGTTCACTTGGAACCAAAGAAAGGGATTAGCATCATATCCAGCGTGATACCAGGGTTAAGTGTGATAGCAAAAGCCATAGTGTTAGCTCAGTGATTAATATTTGTAAAATCATACTTAAGCTTAGGAAATTCCCCAGAGCTTGGTGTTGAATTGTGCCTCCCTGCTCCCAAAGAAATATCCTGAAGTCCTATACCTCCACTACTTCAGAACGTGACCATATTTGGAGATAGTTCTTTACAGAGGTAGTCAAGGAAAGGTGGCGTCACTGGGGTGGATGGGTCCTAATACTACATGCTTGGTGTTCTTACGGAAAGGAGAATTTTGGATAATGATACACATATAGAGAAGATGATTTAAAGAAATGCAGGGAGAAGATAGACATCTATATGTCAAAGAGAGGGGAACAGATCCTTCTCTCACCATCCTCAGAAGGAATCAGCTCTGCCAACACCCTGATCTTGGACTCCAAACCTCCAGAACCGTGAGGCAAATTCCTGAATCGTTGAAGCCACCTAGCCTGAGGTGCTCTGTTACGGCAGCTCCGTAATACACCCAAGCCATGGAACCCAGGTTCCAACAATTCTGTTTTAATTTCAGGAGACACATTGCCTTGCCACTGATGCTGGAGCCACATATAGTTTACCACAACTTATAGGCTTCTCAAACTTTATATGACTCGCTGGGAGATCCTTGCCACTGGAGATTCTAGGTCAGCAGGTTTGGGGTGGTGCCCGAGAATTTGCATTTCCAGCAAGTCTTAGATACTGCTGTTACTGCCAGTCTACAGCTCACACTTTCAGGAGCCTTGGGTGTAGCACAATGCAAAGGGCGCGTTAAGGGGCTCGCGCATGCGTGCTCAGTCATGTCCGACTCTGCGACCCTGTGGACTGTAGCCCACCAGGCTTCTCTGTCCGTGGGATTCTCCAGGAAGAACACTGGAGTGGGTCGCCACGCCCTCCTCCAGGGGATCTTCCTGACCTAGGGAACGAACTTGCGTTTCCTGTGTCTCCAGCATTGCAGGCAGATTCCTTACTGTTGAGCCACCAGGGAAGCCTCACGGAAAATGCTCAGTGAAAATCAACTCAGTTAATTTTAGGAACTCTAGGTTGAGAATCAAATAGACACATGGCCATTTATCTCATGCAGTGATTCTTAATGGGGGATATGCATGGGATTTACAGAATTCAAATTGCTGGGGAGTGCGTTCAGAATAAGTGTATTTTGATACCGACTTGGTATCAGAGTGCTGCTGCTGCTGCTGCTAAGTCACTTTAGTCGTGTCCGACTCTGTGCGACCCCATAGACGGCAGCCCACGAGGCTCCACCGTCCCTGGGATTCTCCAGGCAAGAACACAGGAGTGGGTTGCCATTTCCTGCCGGTATACAAACAAGGCACCATTTGAAGCAGAGAGCTTTAACAAACTTACTCTGATGTTGTTGAGAAGGAAAGCATTTCAAAAGATAGAAGTAATTGCCTCAGCCAGAGGTCTACAGGTGCAAGTGATTGAAAATGGTGACTGGGTCAGAAAATGCTAATCATCCATGAAGTGGGCTCACCACGACTCTGATGCCGTGTCTCTGGGTGCACTCTGCGGTAGGTGCATCTTTGCTGAATAGATACAAAGTGAACTTGACGGGAAAGGAGACCTCAGCAGTCTTACAAAGGCAATTTTGCAAGCTGTCTGGCTGTGGAATTAGTGGAATGTTTGCTCAGGAAGAAACAGCTGACGTCAACTTTGCTCTCTTTGTATCTCAAGGGCAGAGTCATCCATGCCTCTGGCCTGCACCGACACCCACAGAGGGAAGCATGGCTTCCAGAGGGAAAGGTTAAAGAATAGGTCGGCTGGGCATCCACGCTCCCTCCCCTGTTTGTCATCTTTCTGGCAAGGTGAATTCAATGTCCAGTAATTCCTTCTGACTTTCTAAGAGCTACGGGACACACAAGTGTGAGAAAAGTCATCTGGGCTCTAACAGGATTAGCTCAGTTTCATAACCTAATCACTCTGGCCAAAGAGAATAAAGAGGAAAACAATGGGCTTGGGCAAGAAACGTAAGGATAATGGAATTTCCATTAAATATCAAGGAGTGTGTGTGTGTGTTGTCTGACTCACAAAGGCTTTCCTCTTTTCCATTTCAGGGGGCTTGTTCAATATGAAATGGAAACATGTCTTATCTCAGCTTCCCCAAAGAATCAGTCCCAATGTGGAGCACATAAGCTGCTTTGAAAGCTCTGTTGAATTATTCCATCAAGGCCATTCTGAGAGTATCTCGATAATAAGAGAAGCAGCTATTAATTAAGACAGGCAGAGTAGTGTGGCAGCCTGAGGACCAGATCTGTGGATGGACACTAGGATCTATCTACTTCTTCCCTTAGCATCACTTGCTGGGGAGTCTTGAGGAAATCATTTGTTTTGCCGGGAACCTTATTTCAGTCTGGGTAAATTGAAGAGATTTGATGAATTTTTCTCTAGTGTTCTGTTGGCTGCCCACCAGTGAGCAGGATGTAATGAGTCAACTTTTAACTGTGTATTTTTACATGGATCAGGAAGATATGCCTCTAAGGTTTGGGTCTACCTGTGTTTTGCTTTGTAGTTTTAGGTAATATATTGTCTTGCAATGAATAGTCAGAAAATAAACAGAAAAATACATAGTGATTAAAGGATAGATCTTGGAACTTAGAACTGGTATTTGACTCTTGTGTTTGTGATTCATTGACTGTGTGATACTTGGCAAGTTGCTTAAAAATGTTTCTGGTCTTTGGCTTTTTTTTTTTTCACCTAAAAATGGAGACAACGATAATATATAACCATATATTAGGTCATATACTTTAGACACAGTAATTCTTCATTTTTCTTGAAGGAGGTGATGGGAGGATAAAGTGTTTATGTGGGACATCCTAGGAACGTCCTATGATAGATCCATTTTATTAATTCATTTAACAATCCTGAATGGATTAACTAATGTGATTCAATACCAAGATAGTACCACAGAAACTAACACAGCATTGTAAATTAACTCTAATAACAATAAGATCGTTAAAGATATAACCCCTGTATTCAAGGAGCTTAAGGTCTAATAGAGGAAAATAAGTTCTCATACTTACTTTCTCTGAACAAATGTTTGAGACTTTCATGTGTAGAAAAATTACCTCCTCTCTCCATATTATAATATCACCACGTGCAGAGGCAGGGGTGATATAATTTAGCTCCTAGACTACACACACAGTGCAAGTCACAAGGAATCACACTTCACACAAGTGTTTTGCTTTTCTTTTTGGTGCTTCTCCTTCGTCTGGTTCATAGATTGTGTCTCCTCGTCTCAGTACAGGCTTGAGAAGCAGTGTGAAGAAAGGCTGAATTTATTTAGTAAATAAAGACCAATGCATTGCGTGTCTGAGAGGGAAATGACATCAGAAACTGTTTTGACCAGAAGGTGAGCAAAAGGTGTGGGGAGAATGGATGCTATGTCAAGTGGTTAAAGTCTAGCTTTTCTAGAGGAGCACATTGTGCATGTCATTGTGTAACAAGTAAGTGTGGAAAATGCTTCCTATTAGTACTAGTGAACTGATGTAGGTCACACATTATTAAAGAAATGGAAAAATAGAAGATAGGTTTTGAGTATGAGGAGACCTTGAGGTCTGCATGTAAAGTTAAAGAGATTGACTAGTAATTGACTGGCAGAAATGACTGAGATTCGCTTCAGGATAATTTTTTTTTACCACGTTCTTGTGATCGCGTTTACTCATTTAGTCATCAGTTTTATTGTGTTCGGTTTGGGTCTTGGATAAGAAGTAGAAAGAAGCATGTCGAAGTTTAGGAGCACATGATGATAAGACACGACAGTAAAAAATATGATTCATTAGGAACACATGATGATAAGACATGACAGTAAACAATATGCTGCTGCTGCTGCTGCTAAGTCACTTCAGTCGTGTCCGACTCTGTGTGACCCCATAGACGGAAGCCCACCAGGCTCCCCCGTCCCTGGGATTCTCCAGGCAAGAACACTGGAGTGGGTTGCCATTTCCTTCTCCAATGTGTGAAAGTGAAAAGTGAAAGTGAAGTCTCTCAGTCATGTTTGACTCTTAGCGACCCCATGGACTGCAGGCTCCTCCATCCATGGGATTTTCTAGGCAAGAGTACTAGAGTGTCTTGCCATTGCCTTCTCCGAAACAATATGATTCAATGCTAATTATTATAATGGAGATGTGTATTACAGGAAGATGGAAAGGATGAGTTAAGTAGTAAGATCAGATTTCTCAAAAGGTGTAAGATTTGAATGTAAGATATATCTCTCTAAATGGATTATTAGTTATCCTAGAATCCTTATCTTAAAAGATAATACTTGGTGTGATTTCTGCTAATCAAGTGTAACTTATTAAAGAATCCACACGTTCAAAAAGTTGACTATATATGAGGGGTATGAGTAAAAAGTCAAGTTAGAATCAAGCTTCAATCTTTAGGAATCTAAATTGTGTGTATGTATATGTGTGCACATGTGTAATATCTATCCCTTCCTTCCTCCATCCCTTCCTTCCTCACTCTTTCCATCTGAGATCTAAGAGTCCTTTTCCAGGAATGCTTTTGCAGAATTCAGATCACATGCATTTCATCAAAACAGCATCTTTAAGATAATCTCCTCCAAATCTATTTTTGCAGGAGATGAGAAGAGGATAATGTGCAGCTTTTAGAATGACTATGAATGAATCATAGATTCTGACTTTTGCCTAGTTTGTTTCGTTATGAACATTTTGTGGCTATTAAAAAGAAACAACAAAAAAGGGAACGTTGTACTGTTGGAAGGCATAATGCAAGAATATATAATTTAAGCAAAGCCCAAACTAAAACATTGCAGGCTTATATCTAAGTTTTTCATTACTAAGAAATGTAAACTCCTCTTAATTTTTCTTTCCAAATGGAAGATAGCAGATGTTCATCTGTTACCGTGAAAGTCTATTTTAATTGGCAGTTTTGGTCTCAGAGTAATTTTAAATTGCTACCAGGCTGTCACTTTTGCTTTTGCTGACTTGCAAGGAGGTTTAATGCCTCCCCCACTGGGCTAGACTTTATCCTTCTAGTTGGAGCTGTTGGATCACTTCAATTTACGACAAACAGAAGAGATTTAAATAGTCCACAGAAATGCAATGAAAATGCCTCAGAGTAGATGTGTGATGTTTTAAAAGCTCTCTGAGATCCAGAGATATAACTTGTTATGAGGAGACAGGTGCAAAGAGATAGAGACATCCAGGGTAAGGAAGAATAAGGCCCTTTGGTCAGATTGAATTATTTTAATACACTCATAAAACTGGTTAACAAGCAATCACCTCTCTATCAAATTTGATCTTTAGAGTGGCTGATGGAATTGGAATACTACACTAGTTTTCTGTCAGTTTGCTTGCTTTGTCCATCCTGACAAATGCGTGGAGAAACTTCTGTGACAATTCTATGTGACTCCTTGGAAGGAAAGTTATGACCAACCTCCGTTCCGTTCCGTTCCGTTCAGTCGCTCAGTCGTGTCCGACTCTTTGCGACCCTGTGGACTGTAGCCTACCAGGCTTCTCCGTCCATGGGATTCTCCAGGCAAGAATACTGGAGGGGGTTACCATTTCCTTCTCCAGGGGATCTTCCCGACCCAGGGATCGAACCCGGGTCTCCCGCATTGGAGGCAGACGCTTTAACCTCTGAGCCACCAGGGAAGCCCCAACCTAGATAGCATGTTAAAAAGCAGAGACATTAGTTTGCCAACCAAGGTTCCTCTAGTAAAGGCTATGGTTTTTCCCGTGGTCATGTATGGATGTGAGAGTTGGACTGTGAAGAAAGCTGATCACCAAAGAATTGATGCTTTTGAACTGTGGTGCTGGAGAAGACTCTTGAGAGTCCCTTGGACTGCAAGGAGATCCAACCAGTCCATTCTAAAGAAGATCAATCCTGGGTGTTCATTGGAAGGACTGATGCTGAAGCTGAAACTGCAATAGTTTGGCCACCTCATGTGACGAGTTGACTCACTGGAAAAGACTCTGATGCTGGGAGGGATTGGGGGTGGGAGGAGACGGGGACGACAGAGAATGAGATGGCTGGATGGCATCACTGACTCGATAGACATGAGTTTGAGTGAACTCCGGGAGTTGGTGATGGACAGGGAGGTGTGGCGTGCTGTGATTCATGGGGTCGCAAAGAGTTGGACATGACTGAGTGACTGAACTGACTGACTGAGGTGTTAATCAGGGTATGTATGTTGGGAGAACTGGGATTGGAAGATTGCATAGGACAAAGCCAAATGGACGGAGCTGGGAACCAGAGGATCTGGAATTTAACCTCACCCTTCTGCTAGTTCGGAGAAGGCAATGGCTAGTTGGCCACGTGGTGGATGATTTGTGAAGGGGCGGGGAAGGTAGGGGGCAACTTGATTCTAGGGATTTTGTCCAGTAAAAAGAATTTGTACTTTTTATTCTCACTTCATACACTGAATTTTTCTGGCTTTGCCCCTTCTTTCTCTAGGGCGTTTTGTTTTCTCCAGATCTGTAGTCCCACATGTCTCATGATTTTTTTGAGAAATAATCTTGTGCATAGTACAGGAATATTAGAGCAAGATGGATCCTGGACTTTGGGAAAATTGTTCTGCCTTCTCTGAACCCACTTTTTCCTCGCCTATAGAATGGTTATGTGTGCCTCAGAGGATTACTGTGAGGACTAATGTAAAATGCTTAGGAGAATGGAATTGCCTAGTGATAGAGAGTGTATTCCATCTATGGGGTCACACAGAGTCGGACACGACTGAAGTGACTTAGCATTAGAGTTGCCTGCCTTCTTTTTTAATTTGTGCTGTTCTGGTGTAGTACAGTTTCATCACATTTGATTTTAATTTTAATTTTCCTGATGACAGGAGAGGTTGGGCATCTTTTCATATATCTGCGAGTCATTTGTATACCATGTTATGTGGATTTCTTTTTCAAGTATTCTGCCAGTGTTTCTATTGATTGTCCTGATGATATAGATAAAAGAGCATTTATTAATGCTTACAATTTTTTTTATTAAAGAGATTTTATTTTCTTTTTAAAAATTTTGGCCATGCCTCACAGCTTGCAGGATCCTAGTTACCCGACCAAGGTCAAACCCAGGCCCCCAGCATTGGAAGTTCAGAGTTCGAACCACTGGACTACCAGGGGATTCTCTAAAAGAGAAGAATGTACTTTGAATACAAGTCCTTTGTAGATCATGTGTTATACTGGACTCCTACTGCTGCTGTAACAAGTCACCAAGACTTGATGGCTTAAAACAGCAGAATTCACAGGTATCGAGAGTTAGGATTTGGACATATGTCCAAATACTGTTCAACCTAATATATATGTATTAAAACTATGTCCTTTAATCTGTTTGCCTTTTCACAGTTTTAATGGTTATTTTCCAGTATTCTGGCCTGGAGAATTCCATGGACTGTGTAGACCATGGGGTCCCAAAGAGTCAGACACAAATGAGTCACTCTCACTTTTGATGAACCAAATTTCTTAATTTTAATAGGGTACAGTTTAATCTTTTTTCCCCCTTTATGGTTAGAAGTTTTGAGGTCTTGCTTAAGAAGTATTTGCCTATATCCAAATAATGAGTTTTTCTCATATTTATTTTACTAAAAGTTTATTAATTTTTTCCCTGTATATTTAGGCCTACAATCCATTTGGAATCAACTTTTGTGTATGCTGTGAGGTAGAGGTTAAGATTAAGTTTATTTTTTTCTTTATGACTCTTAAGTGAACTAGCACTGATTGTTGAAAGAACATTTCCCCCCACTGTACTACATAAACATGCTGAGAAAACAGATGACATCATGTGCATCTGTTTTTTGATATTTTATTCCAGTGATCAGTTTGTATCCTTTTGCATCAGTATGGCACTATCTTAAATACTGGATCATAAGTTTCGATATGTGGAAATGTAGATTCTCCAGTCTGTCCTTCTTTAAGATCGTCTCAAATATATTTGATCTTTTCAAATGTCTGTGTAAATTTTAGTGTTAGCTTGTCAGTTTCCACACACACATTTGCTGTCTTTCCCTCATGCACATAAACCCACACACCCACATGTGTTGACACACATATACACGCGTGTCGACACACACACACACACACACACACACACCCCTGCAAGGATTTTGATTAAGACTGGATTCAATGTATAGAATCCAGGTAGATTTATTTGTTAATCTATAGATCTAATAGATTTATTGTGAGGAGAACTAACATCTTAATAATAGTGAATTTCCTAGTCCCTGAACATTGCCTATTTACAATTTCTTTGTTTTCTTTAATTTCTCTCAATAACACTTACTATTTTCAGTGTATTCCACATCTTTCGTTAGATTTGTCTTTAGACAGTTAATACTTTTGAAACAATTATAAATGATGTTATTATACAAATTCACTTTTATGTTTTCATTGCTGTGTAATTTTAATTCAGTGACCTTATATCCAGTCACTTTGCTGTATTCACTTAAACATTTTACATTCACTTATTTTGATAGCTTGCTTATAGATTACAGTCATGTCATCATGAAAACTGAGAGTTTTATTTCATCATTGCCAATCCTGGGCTTTTTAAAAAACAATTTTATTTGTTTATTTATTTTTGGCTGTGCCGGGTCTTTGTTGCTGCGCTGGCTTTTCTCTGTTCGCCGTGAGCAGACCTACTCTTCATTGCAGTGCACGGGCTTCTCACTGTGGTGGCTTCTCTTGCTGTGGAGCATGGGCTCTAGGGCATGCAGGCTTCAGTAGTTCTGGCAGGTAGGCTCAGTAGTTGCAGTTCCTGGGCTCTAGAGCACAGGTCAATAGTTGCGGTGCAAGGGCTTTGTTGCCCCATGGCATGTGGGATCTAGCCAGACCAGGGATTAAACCCATATCTCCTGTGTTGGCAGGCGGATCCTTTATGGCTGAGCCACCAGGGAAGCCCCAATCCTGTGCCTTTTGCTTTGCCTTACTGGATTAGCTACAACTTTCAGTACAGTTGAACATATGTGTTGATACGCCAATAGTTTTTTTTTAGGTGACACTTTTTATTCAGTGTTTTTCTTTCACTACATGATGCCTTTTTAGGACTTCTACGTCTTTAAATTTATTCTCCCTGCTTACTTCCCCAGTTCTTCTTTTGGGGAGAGAAGAGGGGTGACAGTGCCACCTCCTCTTTGCCCAGCTCAGAGTTGCAGAGCTCTGAGATTCTCCTGTGTCTCTCACACCTCACCTTAGTTACACTGGTTCTGTTGTGTCTCTTTTCTTCCTTCTTTCATCTCACCCCTGCCTCTCTTCTGTACCTTCTCTTGCCTCTCAGCAACTTCCTGAAAGACTCTGATATCTGTAGTCTCTCTGTTCTCCAGTGATTCCTACTTTGGCATGGTTTGGCCATTTCAATTTCCTTAAAAAACATAAATAATTTCTCACTGAAGAAAGAAAGAAGTTGATATTCCTAACAGCATTCCTGGCCATCCAAGATGTGGAGAGCCTGTGTGGACTGGTGATCAAAACATTGATTCACGAGCACATTGCCTAAATTCGAATTCTGACTACCTACTTACCAGCCGGATAATGTTGGATATATCGTTTCACCTCTCTCTACCTTAGTTTCCTTATTTGACATAATAATATTAATTTTATCTATATATCTTATAGGGTTGTATATAGGTTAAATAAGTTAATGTATGTAAAATACTCTTAATAAGTTTTACAATACATTTATTTTATTAGTGTGTTGTTAAAGCTTTCTTTCGAGTAATAGTAATATTGATAACATAACCAGTATTAATAAAACACTTAGTATTTATATTTATATAAACCAAGAACACTGTGAAAACCTTTCATTGATGTATCTAATTTAATCAATAATTCTGCTGTGAGTATCATTATGCTCTAGGAATAAGCCATGGTAAGTGATGTATCTTCTGACCCTTCCCACATAAATAGTTTCTAAACACGCTCTTGACTCCTGTACCTACAATTTTGCCCAAAGTTCCCCTGTTCTTCTAAGGCCATTCTGCTTTATTATCTCAGGATAATCCTACCCATTTGGGGGTGGCTCTGTGCAACTTTTCCTGTTCCAGGGTGAAACAAAATGGAACAGACAAAGAAGTAGATTCAGACTCACTAAGCACTTGGAGAAGGAAATGGTAACCCACTCCAGTATTCTTGCCTGGAGAATCCCATGGACGGAGAAGCCTGGTAGGCTACAGTCCACGGGGTCGCAAAGAGTCGGACACGACTGAGCGACGGAACAGAACGGAACGGAAGCACATTTGCTGTAAAATAAAACTTTTAATTTCTTTCTCCTGCAGGATCAAAAGACAGCCTTATGTGAGTGAGTTGGACTTTCCTGGCCCCTTCATTAGCCAGGTTGATTCTTTACAAACTAACTACACTGACCCTCTGGCTCTTTTTGCAGTTTTAAGACAGCTTCAACTTGGTTCTTCCAAGTGGCTCATCAGACTGAGCTGAGTTAGTGCAGAGCTTCCAGCCAAGTAAGGCCTCTCAGCACGAAGTGTCAAACATAAGACAGCTAATGCTAGAAGCCAAAGGAAGAAGGCTCTTCTTGACCCTGCTCGGAGACTAGTGCATTCACAGAGAAGTGACTGGCAGGCTCCCTTTTGATGCAGTGAACAATGAGCAGCAGGGATACAGTCTCACCGTATCCACCTCATGCTTTTGTGTGTGTGTGTGACATGCGCACTCTTGCAAAAGACAATGTGGAACGTCTATGACCTATTATTTGAAAATAATCCACCCAGGATCACAGTGGGGGAAAAAGAGACCACAAGTTAGATCCCCTATACCTTTGGTAAATGGTATAGCTCGGAATCCTTAGAGTCCATTTTACATATGAGGAAACTGAGAGGAAATTAAGGGTCCTAGTTTTACATTTGTTTGTTTTTGATCTGTTTTCTCAGTTTTGTACAGGGTGGACATTTGGGTTCCAGTTTTACAAGCCATGATTGCATTTTGCATCTTCATTGAGTTCTTCCTGAGTGAAGTAATAGTGGTGCTCCTTCAAACCCAGATCGTCAATATGAACATAATCCTTCCTTTCACAGTTTCTATAATTCAGAGTTCTCTTTGGACAGAGTTTCTCATTCTAGAGATTTCTAGACTGTGAGTCACATGTTTAGAGATATATAGTCACATGTTTAGATATATAGAGACATAGATATAGATCACAACGGTGTTAAAGACCAAAGAAGTCTAAAAGTTCACACATTTTGAAGTAGGGCATATACTCTCATGTTTCTGCGGAACAGCATTACTTGTATAATTTCTAACCAGGTTTTCAATTTTTTTTCCAAGTTTATTTGTCCCATCTGACCCCTGATGAAATATGAATTTGTCGTTTCTCCTTCAGATGCTTCATTTTCACTTGTATTGGCCTTTGAATCACAAAATCAAAGAGGCCTTAGATGCTAAAACTTAGAGTCAAGTCGCTGTCAGATTTGATTTAAAATTTTTTTTGTTATGGATATTTTCTTTAAAGATAATCTTGAATGGAAATCCAGTGTATTATGCTGATAAAGGTGCAGCTGTTCTGTTTGAAGGTGTGTTGTGGGGGTGGATGGATAGGAATGGGATGGCTCAGAATACTGTATCACTTGATTTCTTCCTTGGCCCCCGAGGCACCTCTGTAGACAATAGGATTAGGAGGCACCCAGTTTGAAAACCACAGGTAGAATGTATTTCACTTTATAGAAAAGAATGGGGCTTGGAGGTAGCTTGGATGTAATTCCCAGGCAGTGCTCTCTTTTTCATCAGTATGTCTAGAATTGCCTAGTCAAACCTTTATAAGTAGCTTTATAAGCCCCTAACAGAAGCAGAATATATTAAGAAGAGGTGGCAAGAATACACAGAAGAACTGTACAAAAAAGACCCTCATGACCAAGATAATCATGATGGTGTGATCACTCACCTAGAGCCAAACATCTTGGAATGTGAAGTCAAGTGAACCTTAGAAAGCGTCACTACGAACAAAGCTAGTGGAGGGGATGGAATTCCAGTTGAGTTATTTCAAATGCTGAAAGATGATGCTGTGAAAGTGCTGCACTCAATATGCCAGCAAATTTGGAAAACTCAGCAGTGGCCACAGGACTGGAAAATGTCAGTCTTCATTCCAATCCCAAAGAAAGGCAATGCCAAAGAATGCTCAAACTACTGCACAGTTGCACTCATCTCACACGCTAGTAAAGTCATGCTCAAAATTCTCCAAGCCAGGCTTCAGCAATACGTGAACCGTGAACTTCCAGATGTTCAAGCTAGTTTTAGAAAAAGCAGAGAAAACCAGAGGTCAAATGGCCAACATCCGCTGGATCATGGAAAAAGCAAGAGAGTTCCAGAAAAACATCTATTTCTGCTTCATTGACTATGCCAAAACCTTTGACTGTGTGGTTCACAATAAGCTGTGGAACATTCTGAAAGAGATGGGAATACCAGACCACCTGACCTGCCTCTTGAGAAACCTGTATGCAGGTCAGGAAGCAACCGTTAGGACTGGACATGGAACAACAGACTGGTTCCAAATAGGAAAAGGAGTATGTCAAGGCTGTATATTGTCACCTGCTTATTTAACTTCTATGCAGAGTACATCATGAGGAACGCTGGGCTGGAAGAAGCACAAGCTGGAATCAAGATTTCCAGGAGAAATATCAATAACCTCAGATATGCAGATGACATCACCCTTATGGCAGAAAGTGAAGAGGAACACAAAAGCCTCTTGATGAAAGTAAAAGAGGAGAGTGAAAAAGTTGGCTTGAAGCTCAACATTCAGAAAACTAAGGTCATGGCATCTGGTCCCATCACTTCATGGGAAATAGATGGGGAAACAGTGGAAACAGTGTCGGACTTTATTGTTTTGGGCTCCAAAATCACTGTGGATGCTGATTGCAGCCATGAAATTAAAAGATGCTTACTCCTTGGAAAGAAAGTTATGACCAACCTAGATAGCATGTTAAAAAGCAGAGACATTTCTTTGCCAACCACAGTCCATCTAGTCAAGGCTATGGTTTTTCCAGTGGTCATGTATGGATGTGAGAGTTGGACTGTGAAGAAAGCTGATTGCCGAAGAATTGATGTTTTTGAACTGTGGTGCTGGAGAAGACTCTTGAGAGTCCCTTGGACTGCAAGGAGATCCAACCAGTCCATTCTAAAGGAAATCAGTCCTTGGTGTTCTTTGGAAGGACTGATGCTAAAGCTGAAACTCCAATACTTTGGCCACCTCATGCGTTGAGTTAACTCACTAGAAAAGACTCTGTGCTGGGAGGGGTTGGGGGCAGAAGGAGAAGGAGACGACAGAGAATGAGATGGCTGAATGGCATCACCGACTCAATGGACATGAGTTTGAGTGAACTCCGGGAGTTGGTGATGGACAGGGAGGCCTGGCATGCTGTGATTCATGGTGTCGCAAAGAGTCAGACACGACTGAGCGACTGAACTGAACTGAACTGAACTAAAGCCATGGAGTTTTAATGATCAGGATCAATTAAATATTTTCCATCATATTAATAATTCATAAACATGCTATTTATAAATGCAATTATTATTTACATGATTTAATTAAAATTTAAGATTTATTTTCTAAATTTGATTTGTAAAGTTTTAAAATATCTTTTAGAGTAGGAAGAGCATGAAGATTAGGGGCAAGAAGCACAGTTTGAAATCAGAGTATAAGGTCTTCTAGCTATGTGTGACCTTGAAAACTAGTTTGTTTTTTTTGCCACGCTGCTTGGCTTGTGGGATCTTTATTCCCAGACCAAGGATTGAACCCATGTCCCCTGCAGAGGAAGTATGGAGTCCTAACCACTGGACTGCCAGGGAATTCCCTGGAAAGCTGTTTAATCTTATCAAGTCTCACTTATCTTTTTTTAAGAATAACCATCTTAGTACATTAGTGTCTCTGGGGCTTCCCCGGTGGCTCAGCGGTAAAGCAGGAAACGCAGTTTTGATCCCTGGATCTGGAAGATCCCCTGGAGGAGGAAATGGCAACCCACTTCAGTATTCTTCCCTGAAAAATCCCATGGACAGAGGAGCCTGGCAGGCTATAGTCCATGGGGTCACAAAGATTTGGACACGACTGAACTGGACACATGCATACATACCTTAGTGCCTAATTTTTA
This sequence comes from Moschus berezovskii, assembly GCF_049115385.1. Taxonomy (NCBI): domain Eukaryota; kingdom Metazoa; phylum Chordata; class Mammalia; order Artiodactyla; family Moschidae; genus Moschus; species Moschus berezovskii. The sequence goes on along the minus strand of NC_142481.1, from coordinate 36,467,170 downwards.
AAAAAAATATTATATAATGTTGTGGATTCACTCAGTGTTTGGAATATAGAAGGCAGGAAGTACAAATTATTTCTACTCTACATATATCATGATTGTAAGGTTTGATTCCTCCTTGTAGTCATCTATGTACCCTTTTCATATGTTAGACACCCAGGAGATGTTTGTGAATGATAAATCAATATTACTGAAACAGGAAGAATGTGGCATTCTTCAGACTCAAGCAGTATGTATAGCTAACAATTTTCTTATGTTCAGAATAAAAGAGGGTGGTGGGGAGTGAATATGTGAATTCTGCCTGCCGTACAATAGGCATATTACAGAGTAAAGGAGGCTATCTCAGAGGACGGAAACTTTCCTAAATAGAAAAAAAAAAAGATGAAAGATCTTTCTTTCAACAAAGAACTGCTAGTACTTAACTTGTCAGGACAGGATTTTGAAAAACAGCATTCCCAAGAATACCTTTGTAAAACACCTTAAAAAGAAGTAATGCAAACCTGGTCCCCACTAGCCTTTTATTATTTCTCGCTGATAATGGCTTGCCAGAGTCTCATTTTAGAAAACTCAACACACTACTGTGAACATGAAAAGCAAACCTGCTTTCATAAAGCCGATGTTCCGTTGGGTAAGTGAGGGCTCAGCCATAGTATGGCCAATTATAGATTCTGGCTGTGTTTGCTCTGTGCCCAAACAAGGGAAGGAAACACAAAAAATCCAACAGAAACATGAACGTTTTTTGAAAAGGAAGGCATAAACTCTTGCTTATATTGAATGCGATCACAAAGCACATATAACCGAATCCTTTCCTCCAATACATATGACTATTTTTACGAGAATGGGAAACATACTTGATCAGAATTCTACAATCTTTGATTTGTACAGTAATCACTGACATTTCTGAATGTGAACTGATAAGATTCTTAAATAACGCGTAGATCATCAAATGATATTTACATAGTCTGAAAATTGATGGTTCATCAACTTATTCTTCAAATATTCATTAAATATTCAGAGGCCAAGTAGTGCTCAATTTGCTGGTGATATAGAAGTGAATAGAACAAAATCCCTTCTCTCATGGAGCTTATATTATATTATATTAAGAGTAATTGAAACTAGTTCCTGGGTATTTTGGAAAGAGTACTAAATTAGGTAACGGAAGTCCTTCATTATAATCCCAGGCCTTGTTACATAGTAGGTACTTGTAATATTTGTTAACAGAATTAGTTCTACTGATGCTTGGTTCTGTGATCTTGTGCAAATCAATTAAATTCCAATTCTCCACCATCACAGAGTATGAAAATTTATACTAAAAAGTCTGTAAGGAAGTTTCAATTTAAAATTCCACAATAATGTGGATATGATTTTGCTTCCTAGAACCTTTAATATTCACTCAAAAACATTCATTAAAGAGATCACACACGACAGAGCTCTATGTTCCATGGGAAATATACAAATAGAGAAGTCATGATGTTTGTCCTAAGATAATTAATAATCTGTTGAGGATTAATCTTTAGCAGTTGTTGGGATGATTGGAGGAGAATGGAGGCTGGGATAACAGGAAAGCTTTAGAATGCAATGAAATATCTCATTCCCAATTAAATTTTATAATTGCATGTATATGATTTATTTATATTGTTTATTATATATAATTTATTGTCTCAAGGTCAACTGCTGCTGCTGCTGCTGCTAAGTCACTTCAGTCGTGTCCGACTCTGTGCGACCCCATAGACCGCAGTCCACAGGCTTCCCCGTCCCTGGGATTCTCCAGGCAAGAACACTGGAGTGGGTTGCCAATTGCTTCTCCACAAGGTCAACTAGTAAATAGAATATTATATGTATTGTATATATGCAGATAACCTCCCCCACCTTTTTCCTGTTGTTTTGTTTATCTTCTGCTGCTATAAAATTTTCTCCTCCAGGTGAACTTGCTAATTCTCATCCAGTTTCTCCTGAGGCAGAGATGTGGCCTACATATTGAGACTAGACCATGAAAAATGGGCAGAGGGCTATATTGTAATGCCCATTCTCCAAGCCAGGCTTCAGCAATACGTGAACTGTGAACTTCCAGATGTTCAAGCTGGTTTTAGAAAAGGCAGAGGCACCAGAGATCAAATTGCCAACATCCGCTGGATCATGAAGAAAGCAAGAGAGTTCCAGAAAAACATCTATTTCTGCTTTATTGACTATGCCAAAGCTTTGACTGTGTGGATGGATCACAATAAACTGTGGAAAATTCTGAAAGAGATGGGAATACCAGACCACCTGACTTGACTCTTGAGAAACCTGTATGCAGGTCAGGAAGCAACAGTTAGAACTGGACATGGAACAACAGACTGGTTCCAAATAGGAAAAGGAGTATGTCAAGGCTGTATATTGTCACCTGCTTATTTAACTTCTATGCAGAGTACATCATGAGGAACACTGGGCTGGAAGAAGCACAAGCTGGAATCAAGATTGCCAGGGGAAATATCAATAACCTCAGATATGCAGATGACATCACCCTTATGGCAGAAAGTGAAGAGGCTCTCAAAAGCCTCTTGATGAAAGTGAAAGAGGAGAGTGAAAAAGTTGGCTTGAAGCTCAACATTCAGAAAACTAAGATCATGGCATCTGGTCCCATCACTTCATGGGAAATAGATGGGGAAACAGTGGAAACGGTGTTGGACTTTATTGTTTTGGGCTCCAAAATCACTGTGGATGCTGATTGCAGCCATGAAATTAAAAGAGGCTTATTCCTTGGAAAGAAAGTTATGACCAACCTAGATAGTATATTAAAAAGCAGAGACATTACTTTGCCAACCAAGGTCCATCTAGTCAAGGCTATGGTTTTTCCAGTGGTCATGTATGGATGTGAGAGTTGGACTGTGAAGAAAGCTGATGGCCGAAGAATTGATGCTTTTGAACTGTGGTGCTGGAGAAGACCCTTGAGAGTCCCTTGGACTGCAAGGAGATCCAACCAGTCCATTCTAGAGGAGATCAATCCTGGGTGTTCATTGGAAGGACTGATGCTGAAGCTCCAATACTTGGCCACCTGATGTGAAGAACTGGCTCATTTGAAAAGACCCTGATGCTGGGAAATATTGAAGGCCTGAGGAGAAGGGGATGACAGAGGATGAGATGGTTGGATGGTATCACTGACTCAAAAGACATGGGTTTGGGTGGACTCTGGGAGTTGGTGATGGACAGGGAGGCTTGGCGTGCTGCTGTTCACAGGGTCGCAAAGAGTTGGACATGACTGAGCAAATGAACTGAACTGAACTGAACCCACCCCAGTATTCTGGCATGGGGTCGCAAAGATTCGGAGATGGCTGAGTGACTTTCACTCCCATTTTATTGAAAAGAATAAATTTGAAAAATCTTTCATACACACAAGTTTTGCCACACCAGGCCTTAACACATCATCACCATCTATCTGTAATAAAAAACATCATTTATAAACAATTAGAATATTAGCTAATCTGTCCCAGTTTGTATTTCATGTACCAGATTAGAATGTGAGATGTATATAACTAATGGGTTCTCACAGTTTGAGTAACAGTGATTTTTGGAATTTCTTATAACTGCTGTGCTAACCACAAGCGCCCCTACGTAGACAACATTAAGACAAAGACCCACTAACTGGGCTACTTTAATTTGCTTCCACTCTTCAGTATAAGAATAAATGCAGATGTCTTTCTAGCATTAATTTCTATCTACATGGCAGAATTTCATTAAGGATGGCCAGCCCCATTTTAATTAAGCTCCCTTACTCTGCTTGTGCACTGTCTGTGCTTTTGGCTCATCACAACAAGCACTCTGTCAGTTAACTATTTTATTAGCCAATTGGTTTTTGCTATAGGTCCCTATAGTTAGAAATGATCATGACAAATAAATTGGTTCCTTTCATTTCTAAAAAGCAGCAGTAAATAATGAAACATTTCAAACAAGATTTCTGTGAGGAACCTAAACACATATAAAAAATACCTGCCATTTATCCTTGAATGTGAAAACTGACTGCTTGCAGTAGCACTGTATTTGAATAAGTCATACTGTCACAGTGACCTTTATTGATATACTGTTTCCCAATTTAAAGCATCAATCCTGCTGCTTAAAAGATCTTTTGTTGTGCAAGACCTGCAGATCCATCAGGTAACAAAATAATGATTTGCTATCTGTGGACTTTGTGAATCAATAATTTAACAAGATCCTTGGTAGCTTCCTCCCAACCCCTCACTCCACCCTATCGCCTGTGTTTGCAATTTCAGTTATTCAATTACTGATATCATTAGAAACCAAAGAAATGTTATCTAACGAGGGAAAATGCAATGTATGGCATTTAGCTTTGCAGGATAGCACTCATTTCTAGGACATACTATATGGCTTAATTTGGCCCAATACTCTGTGGAAAACCAAGGGTGTAATTTAATAGATAATTTTTCTTCTAAACAAAATTTTTCCCAGGTGAATCAAAGGGCTTAAACCCAATGCACTCTCCTCCCCTCCCCCCATTATCTTTTCGTGTTTTCTGTTTTAGAGTGGTTTACACAGATATAGTAAACTTAAAGTCAGTGTTGAGATAAATGGTGTACTACTACATGGAAATTGGACCTGTTTTGGAGTATGTAGTATGCTTATTTACCCTAAAACATAAAAATACATATTCAAATATGAAAGGTGGATGAAGAACTTTGTCCTCTTTTTCTTACAACAACTGTTCTTACTGTCTATATACTTCTAATGGGATAGGACATTCAAGATGTTGATTTTCTAAGGACTCAGGACTAGGACATGAAAGTCCTATATTGGAATTCTGATAGTTTTACTAGCGATCTGTGTTATCTGAGGCAAGTACTACTTACCCTATAGAAACCAGTTTATTCATATTTATTTTTGAACATTTTATATATACCCTATCTAACTTAAGAATGAACTCTGACAATACTAGTAATGGTAATGATTTTTCTTTATTGAGCACCTAATATGTTACAGGTACTTTATAGACATTATCTGGGCTTCCCTGGTGGCTCAGTGCTAAAGAATCCACCTGCTAATGCAGGAGACACAAGTTCGATCCTTGCGTTGGGAAGATCTCCTGGTGAAGGAAATGGCAGTCCACTCCACTGTTCTTGCCTGGGAAATTCCATGGACAGGGGAGCCTGGTGGGCTACAGTCCATGGGGTCGCAAAGAGTTGGACACGACTGAGGGACTGAACGTTATCTACAACATAGACATTATCTACAACTGTTACTGTGTCATATGATTTTCATGCTCACTTTCCAGCCAAGGAATCATAGGGACATTAGGAAATTTGCTTAGGGCTTACATAGCAGAGTTGAACTGAAATCAGAGTGTACCATCCACTGTCTCCGGCCTCTTCCATTCTGCCACACAGCTTCTCCATGATGTAATGTCTAAAAATGCAGTATAAAAGCCAAAGCACAAGACAGATGCTCAGTGGTATTAGAGCCATTATAATGATTAATAGTCATCATGAAATGTAGGACCTGACACCCAGAGGTGATTTTGCCCTTTCCGTGAATGGGAGTTACACTATGCCATTAGACAGATAATTATAGTGAGATTTTTCAAAGGCAAATTTTTGCCACTGTCTTCACGCATGGCCTTGCTAGCTCTCCAGGAGAAGCAAAAAATAACAATGCTGATTGATTTCCCTTTGCCACTTGCTTCAAGTGGTTCCCATTTTAATGCCCTTTCCAATTGTAACTTCATTGTCATTCGAAGCTGCTGATATTTCAGCCTCTACACAGGCTAAACAGTTGGGCTCCTCAGCAAGTTCAAAAGTCTGCACGACAGGGGGAAAATACACTGTCTTTTCTAAAAGCTGTTTTGGTGGTTCTATTAGAAGTCATGGCTCTTCTGCCTTTATAGTCCAGTAGGCAATAATCTGCCCATTCCTTCCATTGACCACCTCCCTCCATAAAAGAAAGACTTCTAACTGATGAAGATTCTCAAAGCTTTCTGTGACCAAACTCAAATATCACAATAACACAAAGTCCAGCTGACTCGGATCATTATATTCTTTATCATAGTCTAGCCATGAATTCCAAATACTATATGAAAAAAATCCATTTTATAAACTGCACACACTCTATACCAAGATAAAATAGAAAGATTTCATAGAAGTTCCACAAAATGGCTGGTAGAGTGTAATTCTATTACCTGTGTGTGTTAGTCACTTAATCGTGTCCAACTCTTTGAGACCCCATGGACTGTAGCCAGCCAGGCTCCTCTGTCCATAGAATTTTCCAGGTAAGAATACTGGAGTGGGTACCCATTCCCTTCTCCAGGGCATGGGTTGAACCCAAGTCTTCTGCAGGCAGGTTCTTTACCATCTGAGCCATAAATGAAGCTGCAGTTACCTAAAGCTGGGAAATTATCCAACTCTGGTTTGCATCCCCCAAATTTCCAGACAATTTCCTGTGTACTTAAGCAGGTGGCCATGGATCCCAAGGATCGTGAGAAGATTTCTTTCTCTAACAAGTGGGCTGCCTCTTCTGAGGATCCTAGATGATTCTGGATACTTTACCTTCTCCTCTGGTGAAGTCAATGAAACATACTGAACCTTTGTTTTGTATACACTATGATCCAGGCATTAGTTATCAATAGAAGATCACGGGGTGGTGCTCCCTTTTTGTAGGCACGTTAGTTACCATGTAATGTGCTTGATGAATGTTTATTACACTGTGTGGTTTAGTACCGAGCATCTCACTACCCAGGTCCAAAGATGGACCATGTACTATATGAAGCCAAAGGGCACTCCTGGGTTAAAATAAGAAAGCTCACCATGTGAGTGGACAGAAGGATATTATAGTTCCCATCTGTCCACTAACAAGTAAAACTACAAGCAGTTCAATTTATAACTGGATTAGGTTTTTTTTAAAGCTGTCTTTATAATAGTAAGAAAAAGACTTCACGCTTTATTAATTACTAACAAATAAAGCAAAAAGCCATAAAGGCAAAAAAAAAAAAAAGTTCAAGTTGAGGAGGAGGAAAAGGTACATGGTCTCCTTTCTCCTAAATCAAATATGCAATATTTCATAATAGATGAAAATTAAATTATCTGTCAGAGCTCCCAGTTTAGTCCCCTTGCTCAATTTCCTGTGATCTTCAATTCCAGTGCTCAAAAATATGGACTCATTACTGACTGTTGAACCATCATTAAAATACTCCACTGTGCTTTACCTAGACTTCCAAGTGCTCAATGGCACCAAATAATTATTTCTTAATCCTAACTGAATTTTTTATCCTAACATTAGAGCAGACATAAGTTAATATTTAAGAGAGTGATTTTTATTAAATTAATTCATGCCAATATATAAATGATTAATATCTTCTTAATGGTCCAACAATAGTTTCAGTTTTAAAGATGAATGCCTGTTATCACAGAGGATTTCCCAGAGATACAATTAAGGAGACTTGAGATAAAGTAACATGAAGTATTTTATGTCAGGAGGACAATATCAATTGAGGTCTTTAACACCTGGGAATCTGATCCAAATGTTTGTCAATAACTCATTTATTTATTCAACCAGAATTTGCTATGCATGAGACAGTGAGTTAGAAAGAAAGTATACCAAAAAATCACCTATTTGTAATTTTGGTTTAAATAATTTCACCTTCCAGTAGAGGAAAGAGATCTTAAATTAATGAGTGATAACTACAGCTGTAGAGATACCAGAAGACACTTGACATATATTTCAAAGATTTTTCCTTCCAGATGACCTTTGTGGTTTCTTGAGTTAAGATGAGTGTCAGAGGATGGATCTGAGATAGCCATATAAAGACAGTGTATAGGTCAGGGTCTCAGCAGGCAGCACACTCAGAAGCGATGATCAGAAACACTTTAATGAAGGAATTATTTATTAATCTAAATACTAGGTTAAGAGAAATCAATAAGGAATGATGATGCATTCTCAGGTCAAGTAAAACTGGAAGCTCTTACCACTGTTATGTTTGAAAGGAAAAGAGGAAAGTGCCATTATCTAAAAATGAGCTAGACACATAGCCATGCCTCCAAAGAGAAATATTGCCCTTCATCAGAGAAACACAATCATTGCCAAATATCCTGATTGGGAAAAAGCCAAGGAAATAAATACCCTGACTTCCCTCTCCTCCGGCTCTCTGAAGTTTTCAATGGGAAAAAGTGTAGCAAAATCCAAAGCATATTGGAACCCAGTTCTTCTGAAGCAAGAGAAAAGTGGAGAATGAAACTGGAGATGCAAAAATAAAATAACCAGCATAGTAATGAAGATGGAAAACAACACTGTACATTTCTATGAAGTGTGAGGCACAGTATGGTGAGAATAAAAGATAACTGTGATCATATGACTCTTAATGCTTGAAACCTTTCCATGGATTTCATCACCTTTTCAAAAAAGCTTGTATTGTGTCATGGAAACCTCGTTGCTTCTAGCTCCCTCTGCTTGTCCAGACTTACAGATGGTTCTAGAAGCTCTGATGAGGAGAAAGAGGAGCTTACCTGGAGGCAAGCAGAACAATTTGTGGTTTAGGAGAAAAATGGTGACTCCCTGAACTAAAGCAGTGGAAATTAAGATGGTGAGGAAGATAAAGTTTTGAGAAATATGATGGAAATAAAATCATCAGGACTTATTAGCTGAAGTATGGGACACAGGCAACAAGGGGTAACTACTGGATGTGTGGTTTTATTCACAAGATGGATGGAGCTCACAAAAATTAAATGAAAATTTAGAGAAAAAAATGGGAGGTTTTACCAATGTCTATTGGCATATCTATAGCAAATACTCAAGTAGAATAAGGCTGGCACATTGGTGGAGATTTGAGTTGGGATATATATTTCAGAGGCCCTCACGAGAGGCTCTGTTCAGTGTTCACATTCCTAGGTTCTTCAGCCATTTGGAGATGGTGGAGTAGAAGAGGACCTTGAGAAACAGAAAGGAAAAATAGTCTCCCTATACAAGGTGGATGAGAAGGGTGAGGATGGTAAAAATCCTGTTGGGTATATCAGTTATTAATAATAGAAAGCCACTGATGGTCTTCGGAAAAAGCACTTCATTAGAACAGGGAAATACATGATAATGGAGATTTGAGGGATGCAGGAGGGCTTAGGACATACAGACAGTGAGTGTGGACAACTCTTCTGGGAAGTTTGGATAAGTGGGAGAGGAGAGAAAGTACGTGTGGGTAATGTTAATGTTAGTCGCTCAGTCGTGTCTGACTCTTTGTGACCCCATGGGCTGTAGCCCGCCAGGCTCCTCTGTCCATGGAATTCTCCAGGCAAGGATACTGGAGTGGGTGGCCATTTCCTTCTCCAGGGACATACAGACAGTGAGTGTAGACAACTCTTCTGGGAAGTTTGTATAAGTGGGAGAAGAGAGAAAACATGTGTGGGTAAAGGAAGACTCAAAATCAAGGAAAAGATTGACAGATTAGGGAAGGAGAGCTGTTTATCACTGGTGAAGAGGAACAACACTGGAAAGTGAATTTGAAGTTATAGAAAAGAGAATTCTACTAGATGAAGAACTGAATTAAGGATTGACTTATCCAAGTTATGCATAATTTAAAATTGAAATGGCAAATTGAGATTCCTATGGTTTTTTTGTAAATTGAATTTGGGGATTGCCATATAAATCAGTCCTGAATAATAAGATTTTTCCCTCTATTCTTTCTCTAGGAGTATAAGTCCAAAAACATTGTGGAAAGCAATGAGACATATTTCTAGAAGAAGTAATTTATTATTATTATTATTATTGCTAGTAGGCGGCCAGAGTATGGAAGTAACTCGCTTGGGATAGCATAGACAGTTAGAGGCAGGCAAGGTCTAGAACTGACCACTACCATTTCTAAATGTGCTCACCACAGTCCTTCCAGCCCTTAACCTTTATTTAAAAATCAGCTTAGGTTTTGCCAGTCAAATCATTTCTCTCCCTCTTTCTAGCATTATTATTTTGCTGTTCTTGTAAACAGACTTTTAAATTTTATTTCTTTTTTTAAAAAATATTTATTTTTTGGCTGAATCGGGTCTTAGTTGCAGCACATGGGATATTTGTTGCAAATTGCGGGCTCAGGAGTTGTGGTGCCTGGGCTTTGTTGCCCCATGGCATGTGAAATCTTAGTTCCTTGACCAGGGGTAGAACCCACCTGCATTGGAAGGTAGATTCTTAACCACTGAACCACCAGGGAAGTTTCTAAGTTTTCTTTTATTTCCTTTTACAAATTGCTCATTAGAAATATGAAGCCATTCTACTCTGACCACTAAATACATGAACAATGTCTGCTGCTACTGCTGCTAAGTCACTTCAGTCGTGTCCAACTCTGTGTGACCCCACAGACGGAAGCCCACCAGGCTCCCCCGTCCTTGGGATTCTCCAGGCAAGAACACTGGAGTGGGTTGCCATTTCCTTCTCCAATGTGTGAAAGTGAAAAGTGAAAGTGAGGTCACTCAGTCGTGTCTGACCCTTAGCGACCCCACAGACTGCAGCCTACCAGGCTCCTCCATCCATGGGATTTTCTAGGCAAGAGTACTGGAGTGGCTTGCCATTGCCTTCTCCAGAACAATGTCTAACTACTTATTTTTGGGATCAAGTCACGGTTCAGAGAATAGGCTCTAAAGTCATGCTGTATGGGCTGAAATCCTATTTCAGACACTTAGTGACTACATAACTTTGAGCAGTACTTAGTTTCATCATCTGAATAGTAGGATCAGCATATGAAATCATACCCATAAGGGGATTAAACACTAAATGCATGTGATGAGCACAGTATTGTAACACACTCGACCAAAGGAAAAATCCTCTGATATTCGTTAGTGCTTTCCTTTGTAGGAACGTTGAAAGTGTACTAGTCGTAGTGCTACTGTTGACTAGAGTGGTGATTCAAGTGATAATTTACTCAAGTAAATATTCAATCTTATTAAATACATAAACCCCTGATAACCACATAGTTCATATTCTAAGCAGACAACCCCTTTCAAACTGGACATCCAGCTAACCATAGTTGTAAGATGCAGTGAAAAAGACTTGGAGATCTAGGTAAACAAAGCTGCATTTCTATTATTATTATGTTAGAAAAGTCTTTCTCTGGAATTGGGCAGTGATATTTATCACCTTATGTACCCTACCTCAACCAGGGCAGAGGAATCCACAGGCCTAGGTGAGTAACTCAGGGCTCACCAAAATGTCCATGCCTCTCTAAACATGAAGCTCTGTGTTCACGGGGACTTAAGATTTGCTGATCTGATGTGGCTATTGTTCATGCTGGTTAATACAACTGCTTGGGCAGTTAAAACATACTTATTCTCTTAGCACCCTTTTTTGAGTAGAAATGCCTGTGTTGAGGTGTGAATTCTATGCTCATGCTTGCACACGCTCTTCTCATTGGTATCAGTGAAGGTGAAATGTAAATGGCGATGGGTATTAAACAATTTGAATATTTCTACAAAATTAACCTCTGTATCTTTTAACTAGGCAATACGTGTATATTTGATAGCTTATCTGCTTTGGCTAAGATGAGTTTTGACTGCTACTCTATCTCCCTACATCTTGTAGGTATGTGGAGGTGGGATTTCTGCTGGAAAAAACTGTCATCTAAAAATGGGATAAATGACAGTAAGCTTTCCTGCTTGGCACTGGAATTTGAACATTATGTACCCTGTTTGTCTGAAAAGGATAAACTGTGCTTTATATTTGGTTTTTCAAAGATTACACAGATTATGGCTATGCCAAAAGAGACTTATATTCTATTATTTAAAATACTTGATGAAGTGCAGAAAATTGTCATAAAATTAGCTAGAAAAATTAGGGACAGAGAGCTCTAGAGGACTGCATTCAGAACAAAATATAAACTCTTTAGAAGAGAAAATACAATGCAATCTTTCCCAAAACGTATTCTTCAAAGCATTAATTCTTCTTCAGAGTGTGGATGAAGGGAAATCTATGATGAAATCAGTTTGGGACACATAGTACAGTAAATACTCAGTGCAGTAAATATTCCTCTTGTGCTTAGTTGTTCAGTCATGTCTGACTCTTTGTGACCCCATAGACTGTAGCCTGCCAGGCTCCTGTGTCCATGGGGTTTTCCAGGCAAGAATACTGGAGTGGGTTGCCATTTTCTCCTCCAGCGGATCTTCCTGACCCAGGGATCAAACCTGCGTTTCTTACATCTTCTTCATTGGCAGGAACACTCTTTTCCACTGAGCCATCTGGGAAGAATATTCCTCTTAAATGTATACATAACACAAAAAGATGAACTATGTTTGCTATGGCTGTTTTTAATCATTACCCAAAACACTTACGTAAGATTTCTTTTGAAGTCTCACTGATTGATATCCCATGGATCAATCTAGAGTTCTGTTGAAGGCACTTTGTGAGGTGCTTAGACTGAGAAAGTCTCTGTCTGAGGTGTGTAGATGGTAGGATGCCATTGCCTCAGATTTTCAAAACACCCTTCAAGAGAGTTTTCTAGGAAAACTTTCATTGATGAAGTTTCTTCATTGATTTCCATTTGGTTTAGTATCAAATATGAATCCTTCATCAACAAGAATTCTGGAAAAGAAGATTAAGATGGGGCGCACACCCTCTTTGAACTAAAAGCTTATTAAAATTTAGTTTAAGATTAACTTACATTTTGTATTTGAAACTTTGTTATTATAATCATATTTTTAAAAATTTTGCTCTACTATGGAGAACAGTGTGGAGATTCCTCAAAAAACTGGATATAGAACTGCCATATGATCCAGCAATCGCACTCCTTGGCATACACACAGAGGAAACCAGAATTTAAAGAGACACATGTACTCCAATGTTCATTGCAGCACTGTTTACAATAGCCAGGACATGGAAGCAACCTAGATGTCCATCTGCAGACGAATGGATAAGAAAGCTTTGGTACATATACACAATGGAGTATTATTCAGCTATTAAAAAGAATACATTTGAATCAGTTCTAATGAGGTGGATGAAACTGGAGCCTATTATTCAGAGTGAAGTAAGCCAGAAAGAAAAACACCAATACAGTATACTAACACATATATATGGAATTTAGAAAGATGCAAATGATAACCCTGTATACGAGACAGCAAAAGAGACACAGATGTATAGAACAGTCTTTGGGACTCTGTGGGAGAGGGTGAGGGTGGGATGATTTGGGAGAATGGCATTGAAACACGTATGTTGTCATATGTGAAATGAATCACTAGTTCAGGGTCGATGCATGTTATAGGATACTCAGGGCTGGTGTGCGGAGATGACCCAGAGGGAGGATAAAGGGAGGAGGTAGGTGGGAGCGGGGTTCAGAAGGGGGAACTTATATAAACCCGGGGCGAATTCATGTCAATGTATGGCAAAACCAACCAATATAATATTGTAAAATAATTTGCCCCCAGTAAAAAATAAATTACTTAAAAAAAATTTTTTCTCTGACATTACATGTCTGAGATATCCTTTTGACTTAAAGAGAAAGGTGTATAATTACAGCAAAATTTACTGGTGATGATGGGAGTAGTTTTTGCCAAGTACATCTTGGCAGGAGAAATGGTTTTAGAATTGCTGAGATGGTGGGCAGACTTTTCAGGTAGCAGAAAGTAGAGGAGAGGGTTGAGTATTCAGAGTCAGACTCAGTTGTCTCTGCTAGTTTTGAATGGTGATTATTGCCTTAGTTGGAATGTCAGTTTCTCTACCTGTAAAGCAGGGACATTATCCTACCCTAGAATGTTGTTGGAAAGAGTAGAACTAGAAAATAGAGATAAGTCCAATACTTGGAATATGCTAGTCCTCATCAGACATTGGTTCCCTATTTTTGCCCTCCACAGCAGTGATTCTCAACCAGGTGCGATTTTTGCTCCTCCAGGGGCATCTGGCAACATCGGGAGACATTTTTGGTTGTTACAGCTCGGGGAAATGCTTTTGGTATTTAGTGGATAGAGGCCAGTTCAGTTCAGTCGCTCAGTCGTGTCCGACTCTTTGCAACTCCATATACTGCAGCACGCTAGGCTTCCCTGTCCATCACCGACTCCTGGAGCTTGCTCAAACTCATGTCCATCAAGTCGGTATATAAATAACACACCTTGGATCGAGGCCAAGGATATGCTAAACAGCCTACATACATAGGACAGTCCCCACAACAAATAATTATCCAGTACAAATGTCAACAGTGCCGAGACTGAGAAGCCCTGCTCTAGCTTGAATGTAATGAAACACTGCCTGCTTTCCCAGCTCTGGTATTGGGTTGTTTCAGCACCAGATAAAAGCAAGCAGAAGCATGTCTTAAGGAAAAAAAAATAATACTATGGAGAATGAGAAACATTCAAAACCATGCAAGTTTAAATTATGAATACTATATTCACTGTAATCATAAAGTTAGCAGCAATGAATTTGTGGTGTTTATTTATAAACCAAAGTTGGCGACAAAACACACACACACACACACATGAAAAGAAAAAAGAGATAAAATGTTCTGGCAAATATGGAAAGGTAAAAATGTTGAATCACCTTTTCTTCTTGTTGACTGTTAAATAGGTCTTTTCTCCTGTGGAACTGGGGGATTCAGCAGTTGGTTTAAGAAAAAGATCTACGATATTGTATAGCTAAGCTGTACTTTTTCTGCAAGAAAGTCAGGAGCTAGAATTCATACCATGGAACTTTGGGAACATGTTAGCATCTAGCACAGATGTTTATAACATGAGACATCTTGAGATGCCATGATTCTTACCAGGAAGCTGTGATGGGGGATTAAGAGAGAGGAGGTGTGTGTGTGTGTGTGTGTGTGTTCTCTGGAGTGCATGTATGGATCCTTTTTATTATTATATTTACTTTTTATGCTTTTTATTAAAATGTAGTAGATGTGCATTATATTAGTTAGAATATGTTAAAAATGATCATGAGGATAAATCTAATAACCATTTGTCTGACTTATTTATCATATAACTGGAGGTTTTTTACCATTCTTAATCCCTTCATCTATGGAGCTGAACAGTTGAGGTGACAAGAGAACCAGGCCTCGAGTGGTTGGGAAATGCTGACTTTTGCCTCTGATGTAGTCTCATAACTTAAACAGTTTAGGAAATCTAGAGAGGTGGTGAGGTGTGTGCACTTTTTAAAAATAAGCAAGCACATACCAAACCAACCAACCAAACAAAAAACATAAGGAAAACAAACACATAAAACTCTTCTTTCTGGTTGGTTCCTTGGGAGTTTTCTTTCTTTGGCTTTGAAAGGCTCATTCTATTATTATTATGTTTTAGTCATCTAACTTGAAATTAAGGCTTCAGCATTTAATACCTAAAAAGCAAATAAGAGGGCTTGCCAAATGGTGCTAGTGGTAAAGAATTCACTTGCCAGTGCAAGAGAATCAAGAGACATGAGTTTGATCCCTGGGTAAGGAAGATCCCCTGGAGGATGAAATGGCAACCCACTCTAGTATTCTTGCCTGGAAAATCCCAAGGACAGAGGAGCCTGGCAGGGTACAGTCCATGAGATCCCAAAGAGTTGGACATGACTGACCATGCGTGCAGGACACAGGGAAGCAAGATAGTCAGCCTACCTGCTTTGTCTGAAAGAGAATTTAGGGCCAAGTTGCTGGTCTCCATCTCCTGCTTACAAAAGAAACAGTGGTTTATTTTGGCATCAGTTATGACACCAGCTTCACATTCCAAGATGTCTGGCTCTAGGTCAGTGATCACATTATCGTGACTATCTTGGTCGTGAAGATCTTTTTTGTACAGTTCTTCTGTGTATTCTTGCCACCTCTTCTTAATATCTTCTGCTTCTGTTAGGTCCATACCATTTCTGTCCTTTATCGAGCCCATCTTTGCATGAAATGTTCCCTTGGAATCTCTAATTTTCTTGAAGAGGTCTCTTGTCTTTCCCATTCTGTTGTTTTCCTCTATTTCTTTGCATGGATAATTGAGGAAGGCTTTCTTATTTCTCTCTCCTTGCTATTCTTTGGAACTCTGCATTCAGATGCTTATATCTTTCCTTTTCTCCTTTGCTTTTTGCTTCTCTTCTTTTCACAGCTGTTTGTAAGGCCTCCTCAGACAGCCATTTTGCCTTTTTGCATTTCTTTTCCTTGGGGATGGTCTTGGTCCCTGTCTCCTGTACAATGTCACGCACCTCTGTCCAGAGTTCATCAGGTACTCTATCTATCAGATCGAGTCCCTTAAATCTATTTCTCACTTCCACTGTATAATCATAAGGGATTTGATTGAGGTCATATCTGAATGGTCTAGTGGTTTTCCCTACTTTCTTCAATTTAAGTCTGAATTTGGCAATAAGGAGTTCATGATCTGGGCCACAGTCAGTTCCTGGTCTTGTTTTTGCTAACTGTATACAGCTTCTCCATCTTTGGCTGCAAAGAATATAATCAGTCTGATTTCAGTGTTGACCATCTGGTAATGTTCATGTGTAGCGTCTTCTCTTGTGTTGTTGGAAGAGGGTGTTTGCTATGACCAGTGCATTCTCTTGACAAAACTCTATTAGCCTTTGCCCTGCTTCATTCCGTGCTCCAAGGCCAAATTTGCCTGTTACTCCAGGTGTTTCTTGACTTCCTACTTTTGCATTCCAGTCCCCTATAATGAAAAGGACAAGGCAAGTGAGCCTTAGAAAGCATCAGTACGAACAAAGCTAGTGGAGGTGATGGAATTCCAGTTGAGATATTTCAAATCTTGAAAGATGATGCTGTGAAAGTGCTGCACTCAATTCCAGCAAATTTGGAAAGCTCAGCAGTGGCCGCAGGACTGGAAAAGGTCAGTCTTCATTCCAATCCCAAAGAAAGGCAATGCCAAAGAATGCTCAAACTACCGCACAATTGCACTCATCTCACACACTAGTGAAGTCATGCTCAAAATTCTCCAAGCCAGGCTTCAGCAATATGTGAACTGTCAACTCCCAGATGTTCAGGCAGGTTTTAGAAAAGGCAGAGGCACCAGAGATCAAATTGCCAACATCCACTGGATCATGGAGAAAACAAGAGAGTTCCAGAAAAACATCTATTTCTGCTTCATTGACTATGCCAAAGCCTTTGACTGTGTGGATCACAATAAACTGTGGAACATTCTGAAAGAGATGGAAATACCAGACCACCTGACCTGCCTCTTGAGAAACCTGTATGCAGGTCAGGAAGCAACAGTCAGAACTGTACATGGAACAACAGACTGGTTCCAGATTGGAAAAGGAGTACGTCAAGGCTGTGTATTGTCACCTGCTTATTTAACTTGTATGCAGAGTACATCATGAGGAACCCTGGGCTGGAAGAAGCACAAACTGGAATCAAGATTGCCAGGAGAAATATCAATAACCTCAGATATACAGATGACACCACCCTTATGGCAGAAAGTGAAGAGGAACTAAAAAGCCTCTTGATGAAAGTGAAAGAGGAGAGTGAAAAGATTGGCTTGAAGTTCAACTTTCAGAAAACAAAGATCATGGCATCTGGTCCCATCACTTCATGGGACATAGATGGAAAAACAGTGGAAACAGTGTCAGACTTTAATTTTTTGGGCTCCAAAATCACTGTGGATGCTGATTGCTGCCATGAAATTAAAAGACACTTACTCCTTGGAAAGAAAGTTATGACCAACCTTGATAGTATATTAAAAAGCAGAGACATTACTTTGCCAACAAAGGTCCGTCTAGTCAAGGCTATGGTTTTTCCCGTGGTTATGTATGGATGTGAGAGTTGGACTGTGAAGAAAGCTCATGGCCGAAGAATTGATGCTTTTGAACTGTGGTGTTGGAGAAGACTTTGAGAGTCCCTTGTACTGCAAGGAGATCCAACCAGTCCATTCTAAAGGAGATCAATCCTGGGTGTTCATTGGAAGGACTGATGCTAAAGCTGAAACTCCAATACTTTGGTCACCTCATGCGATGAGTTGACTCACTGGAAAAAACTCTGATGCTGGGAAAGGTTGGGGGTGGGAGGAGAAGGGGACGACCGAGAATGAGATGGCTGGATGGCATCACCGACTCTGTGGACATGAGTTTGAGTGAACTCCGGGAGTTGGTGATGGACAGGGAGGCCTGTCATGCTGTGATTCATGGGGTCGCGGAGAGTCGGATACGACCGAGCGACTGAACTGAACTGAACTGAACTGATGACACCAGCCTCAGGTGGCCTCAAGGTGCCATCTATCTCTCAAAATTTACACATGGGTCTTTGAGATGATGTAGTAGTATCATAGTCTCATTCAAGTGGGCTGCAGTTCACTTTGCCAATAATTTGGAAAAACTGTAGGAAGGACTGGGATTTAATTTTTGTAAAATGTTGTCAGTTGCAAGCAAAGGTATAGAGGCTACCTGTGGACACAAATCGATTTACCTATAATACAGCGCTGGTGAGGCTGTGAGATGGAATGTTGGTTTCTTCTTAGAGGTTTGAATTTCACAAGGAGTTTGAAAGAAAAGTAAGAATCACGGTGAAAGAAGAAAGCGTATCTTTTTAAATAGATAAGCATTACTTATGAGGAAGTGTTTCTTTTGCAAATTGATAGATACGTAGAGAAGCCCTAAGGTGCTCAGAGATGAAATAAAAAAAAACACATGTCAGTGTTAGAAGGAGAATAAGAAGATAGCAGGACTCAGCAAACCCATCCTTCCTTAGTTCCTGATTATATGAAGCCAAATGAAAGGCCAAATGTCACAGTTCCCCAAACCTGAAATCAAGGGACTGTCCATATAGTCATTGGTGGCATTCTCCACCTCTAGCAAGAAAGACTTGTTCTATTTGTTTGGATTCCAGTGCTTTTCCAACCAGACTTCATTTTGGTCTTTCCCTGGCTTGTTAGAGTTGAGATTACAATAAATGGAAATTTAGTCACTTGAGGCCTAGATGTAATATCTTTCAATTAATGCTAATACCCAGTTCAGTTCAGTCACTCAGTTGTGTCCAATTCTTTCTGATCTTGTGGACTGCTGCACGCCAGGCTTCCATGTCCATCAACAATTCCTGGAGTTTGCTCAAACTCATGTCCATCGAGTTGGTGATGCCATCCAACCAGCTCATCCTCTGTCATCACCTTCTCCTCCTGCCTTCAGTCTTTCCTAGCATTAGGGTCTTTTCAAATGAGTCAGTTCTTCACATCAGGTGACCAAAGTATTGGAGCTTCAGCTTCAGCATCAGTCCTTCCAATGAATATTCAGGACTGATTTCCTTTAGTATCGATTGGTTTGGTCTTCTTGAAGTCCAAGGGACTCTCAAGAGTCTTCTCCAACACCACAGTTCAAAAACTTCAGTTCTTTGGAGCTGAGCTTTACGGTCCAATTCTCACATCCATATCTGACTACTGGAAAAACCATAGCTTTGACTAGATGGACCTTTGTCAGCAAAGTGTTTCTGCTCTTTAATTTGCTTTCTTGATGCTAAAGCTGAAACTCCAATACTTTGGCCACCTCATGCAACGAGTTGACTCACTGGAAAAGACTCTGATGCTGGGAAAGGTTGGGGGTGGGAGGAGAAGGGGACGACAGAGAATGAGATGGCTGGATGGCATCACCGACTCTGTGGACATGAATTTGAGTGAACCCTGGGAGTTGGTGATGTACAGGGAGGCCTGTCGTGGAGAGTTGGACACGACTGAACGACTGAACTGAACTGAACTGAGGTTGGTCATAGCTTTTCTTCCAAGGAGCGAGTCTTTTAATTTCATGGCTGCAATCACCATCTGCAGTGATTTTAGACCCCAAGAAAATAAAGTCTGTCACTGTTTCCATTGTTTCCCCATCTATTTGCCATGAAGTGAGGGAACTGGATGCCATGATCTTCGTTTTTGGAATGTTGACTTTTAGCCCAGTTTTTTCACTCTTCTCTTTCACTTTCATCAAAAGGCTCTTTAGTTCTTCTTCGCTTTCTGCCATAAGGGTGGTGTCATCTGCATACTGAGGTTATTGATATTTCTCCTGGCAATCTTGATTCCAGCTTGTTCTTCATCCAGCCTGGCAGTTCACATGATGTACTCTGCATAAGTTAAATAAGCAGGGTGACAGTATACAGCCTTGATGTACTCCTTTCCCAATTTGGAACCAGGCACTTGTTCCAGGTCAGTTCTAACTGTTGCTTCTTGACCTGCATACAGATTTCTCAGGAGGCAGATAAGGTAGTCTGGTATTCCTATCTCTTGAAGAATTTTCCAGTTTGTTGTGATCCACAGAGTCGAAGGCTTTGACATAGTCAATAAAGCAGAAGTAGGTGTTTTTGAACTCTCTTGCTTTTTCTATGATCCAGCAGATATTGGCAATTTGATCTCTGGTTCCTCTGCTTTTTCTAAATCTGGCTTGAACATCTGGAATTTCTCACTTCACGTACTATTGAAGCCTGGCTTGGAGAATTTTGAGCATGACTTTGCTAGCATATGAGATGAATGTAGTTGTGAGTAGTTTGAACATTCTTTGGCATTGCCTTTCTTCGGATTGGAATGAAAACTGAACTTTTCCAGTCCTGGGGCAACTGCTGAGTTTTCCAAATTTGCTGGCATATTGAGTGCAGCACTTTCACAGCATCATCTTTCAGGATTTGAAGTAGCTCAACTGGAATTCCATCACCTCCACTAGCTTTGTTCATAGTGATGATTCCTAAGGCCCACTTAACTTTGCATTCCAGGATGTCTGGCTCTAGGCGAGTGATTACACCACTGTGGTTATCTGGGTCATGAAGATCTTTTTTGTATCTTTCTCTTATGTATTCTTTCCACCTCTTCTTAATATCTTCTATTTCTGTTAGGTCCCTGCCATTTCTGTCCTTTATTGTGCCCATCTTTGCATGTTATGTTCCCTTGATGTCTCTGATTTTCTTGAAGAGATCTCTAATCTTTCCCATTCTATTGTTTTCCTCTATTACTTTGCACTGATCACTGAGGAAGGCTTTCTTATCTCTCCTTGCTATTCTTTGGAACTCTGCATTCAGATGGATATATCTTTCCTTTTCTCCTTTAGCTTCTCTTCTTTTCACATCTATTTGTAAGGCCTCCTCAGACAGCCATTTTGGTTTTTTGCATTTCTTTTTTGGGGGGATGGTCTTGATCACTGCCTCTTTTACAATGTCACAAACCTCCGTCCATAGTTCTTCAGGCACTCTAATAAATCTAATCCCTTGAATCTATTTGTCACTTCTACTGTATAATTGTAAGGAATTTGATTTAGGTCATTTCTTTCTTTTTCTTCAATTTAATTCTGAATTTTGCAATTCTAATGTTAAGTCTTCATCATGCTAGCTAGGGGAATGTGGAAAAATCACTTACCCTTTCAGTACCTTATATTCTTCATCTGAAAAAATGGGATAATAATAGTAACAGTTCATGGGATAGTTTATGGAAATTAAATTTGAAGCTATGAGCACAATGTCTGCCATATGCAAGCTGATGTTACTTGTTATTGTTAGTATCTTTAGCATTATTGTTTTTTATGACTTCAAATTACCCCTGTGTATGGGACAGTGTCATTCATTCACTAAACATTTGTTGTTATATGATGACATCACACAACATTTCCTTAGACATTAAAATTAGAGAGCTGATAAATCAGTTTCTGCCTGCAAGAAGCTTAAAGTTAGGGATTAAGGTAGCATGGTTGTATTATCATGCATAAGACCATCTGACTATCAGGCTAGTAGCAAAAAGGGGTTTTAAGGAAATTCGCTTCCTGCAGGAGGTCTACCTGAACCAGGTCATGCCATGCAAATAGCAGTCAGTTAGAAGTGGGTTAGGAAGAGTGTGATATGGTGGTGGAAAAAACAGCATGGAGAAAAACCCATGTTGTCTACAGAAGTATTAAACTGCCATCAGTTGATGTATGTCAGCTTCAATTAATTGTGAATGAGCCCAATAAGTGCCCTTCCCTTTTATATGCCAGGTACAATATTCCAACGTGACATGCATGACTTCTTTCAATTTACATAATCTCTAAAATTATTTGTTATTATTATTATCATAGTTTTACAAATGTGGAAACTGAGGCACGGAAAGAGCAAATTTTTTGCCTGTGGGCTGACGCACACAGAGCAGCAGAGTCAGGGTCTGAGCTTACCAGTCTCTTTTCACAGTCTCTCTCTGTAACCTACTTAAACAACAGAAAACCCTGGGATTGAGGAACTGGTCCATAATATTTAACTGTGGCTACAGAAATCAAACCCAGTTCTTTATAGCATCAGCAACTTGGAAGTTTGATGCAGTAGGCAGACCATCTGTTGTGGGACTATCGGCCAGGCTTTATCTCCATCCTGCAAGCAGGATGAAGAGCCATAGCAAGCTGCTGAAGCTGTTGACTGTACCAGCTGGACTTTTTCAAAGACTGACCAAAACGTCAGAGGGCTTCCGGTCTTCATAAACATACCATCACACATTGAGATGTCCCTTATATGCTCAGCTGCTGTGAGTGATCTGCACAAATGATCAAAACAACACAAGTTAAGCAAACATCATAAGTAGCCAGGGATGCATTCTTGCTTACTTTCTGCTGTCTAAATAAAACGACTTTTCAAGTTTCTTCTAAATTGTAGTTTATGGAGAAAAGAAAGACTTGAATTATCTCTATATCCCACGTCCTCCTTGTAAAAATACATTATATATCTTAAAGGAATTTAATTTTAAATTTAATTTTAATTTCATTCTGTCAGTTAAAAAAAAATTCAGAGAGTCCTTATTATGAGCTAAAGATGTCATTGACATCAAATCAGCTTGTAGGAAATGCATAGAATCTATGACACAGTCTTCAGGTGAATCACATGCACTTTAAAGTCTGAGAAGCTCTGAAAAACTATTCCAATTAACTCAGGTGTTTTAATGTATTATTTTTTGCAATCAGAAACAAATTAAAAATTCATCTCAGGAATATATAACTCCTTAGAAGTATCAGATCAACGGGAAAACAGCTGAAAGTGCTAAAAGCCCTCAAAGTTTTTGACCATGAAATATGGAGAATGTAAGTAGCAGAGCCAATTGTGTTTTCTGTAATTATTGGTCCTATTGAGAAAAGAATTTGTTTTTAATTTTCCTTTTCAAGTTGGCCAGCCTTATTTATTTTCTGATGTACATACCATCAGCAATCAAGTTGCAAGAACAAAAAGACTGTTTTTCTCCTTAAGAGTGCTTTCTTTCATCACCAAATTAGCGTGTTAATCCTAGATCTTGGTGGTCATGTCGTTATGACTTCTAAATGGAGAGCCGTCACAATCAAATTCCTGCCTTCCTAAAAGCTTTGCTGTTAGGCATCAGTGTCTTGTTTGGCAATACATGGATGGTGTGCCTGCTACTGTTTAGTTCTTTAATTATAAGCATTTCCCCTTTGGGGGAATAACTAATTGGATCAATGCTTAAATTAATCTGAATGTACCATTTTTGATAAAAATTTTCTAGCTGTAATAAACAGGATGGTGTGGCAAGGATTAAAAAAAGGATTGAAAAAATAGTAAAACAGAAAAGATTAGAGAGTCTTGAAGTGGGCAGTTGATTTATAAAAAAGGTTCTACTGTATGTCATGAATGGAGTCAAATCAGTTCCATACATAGATCTACTAGACCATTTAGATCTTGGATACCAATCAATTAGGACCAATTAGTTAGAGATCAAACACATGGAAAAGTAGTCACTGGATTCAAGGAAAATATTTTAGAGAATCTGGAAGACATGGTGCTTTATAATATTTACCTTAAAGAAGGACTAACATGGGCCAAAATTCTTCAATACATAACAAAATGTTGGAGTTTAGTCCTAGATTTGTCATTCCTCCTGTTCTCATCTAGCATTTTTCACTTATTATTCTCTCATTGCTAAATCAAGCCGTGCAGGTCCATCTCTTTGCCCTGTCTCCACCCATCTTTTAAGTTTCACTATCCAATTTTCCACTCTGGGGTCCCCATTTTACTTGAAAATAATTTCAAAAGTGCATCTTTTCCCCTCATGTTTTAAAGCTGCTGCACACCATTCTATCCAGTCTGGAAGGTTTGCCCAACCGTCTGACTAATCTTTCACATAGGTGACCTTAATATAAGGTCTCCTGGGGTAGAGAGATAACTCTGCATAGAAAATTCAGTTGGAGCTTGAAACTGTGAGAGCAAATGTTTGTAGTGGAAATCTGTCATAGTCCTGCTGGAAATCTCCCTGGGGAATGAAGCTTTGCCTACTGTTGAACTAAGCTTGTGGTAGGTTGTGGTAGTTTCTTTCTGTGGGAGAACTGTTCCATTCTTAGGCTCTGTTTTGCAATTTGCTTTGTCCAATTAAATGTGAGGAGAAGTAACACATGCCAGTGCCAAGTGGAAACTTAAAGAATCATTTACAAGCAAGAAATGCCTTTCCCTCTATCTTCTGTATCATCTTGAGATGTCCTAAATTGTCATTGCTCCTTCAGCATACATCCTGAAATGGAAAAGATGTGTGTGGAAATAGCCACAGTCTACCCGTGACTGCTAACCAATGTGAATGATAAAGAAATCTTTGTTGCTGCAAGTGGAGGGTACCAAAACTTGATAGCTTAAATGTCTCTTTGGCATGTGGATTGTTTCAAGCTGAAAACCCTCAAGTTCTGAAAGACTCAGAAAGAAACTTTGCCCTTCCTCCTAACTTCCTAAAAGAATTTAGATAGAGCATTTCTGGAATATTGTTATCACCAGAGATATCTGAAAGAGCATGGGCTAGGGGTGGTGGGGGAGACTCTTAAGAAGGGCCTAGTGATCAGAATCCACTCTGTGTCCCATTGTCTCTGCAGGGCCCAGCAAACATGTATTTATGAAACATTTGCTTTTTCCATCTCTGTATGGTGGCTCGGTGGTAAAAAATTTGCCTATCAGTGCAAGAGATGTGGATTTGATACCTGGGTTGGGAAGATGTCCTGGAGAAAGAAATGGCAACCCACTCTAGTATTCTTGCCTGGGAAATCCCATGGACAGAGGAGCCTGGCAGGCCTACAGTCTGTGGTGTCGCAGGAGTCAGACACAACTCAGAGATAAATAACTCCATATGATGGTATGATGTCCCAAACCACTAACCCCAGCATCCTTTTTTTTTTTTTTTTTGTCTTTAGCTTAAGATGGTATTTAAGGTGGGGTCTTTGGCTATTTGGGTGAGTTATTCTGTTTTCCATGGTCTCTCCCATGTATGTATGTTATTAAGCTTTTGTTTGATTTCTCCTATAAATTTGTCACATGTCAATTTAACACTTAGACCAGCCAGAAGAACCTAGAAGAACAGAGGAAGATGTTTTACCTCTCTGACTCAAGTCACGGTTTTAGAGTCTCTGTTTTTGCAGGATCTGACTAACACACTGGGTTTTGAGTGAAATTCACTGCACTGCCAGGTCTCGAGTGAACATATAACCTAATCCAGGTCATACACGTCTCTCATCTTTCTGGACACAAGTGACTGGTTAGGTAGTAGAAATTGAGAGCTAAGTTAGGTCAGCGGGATTTAACATTGGAATTCCTATTGCTGCTATTCAGATTAGGCACCTGTTTTTACTCAGGGGTTATGGAAACAACATTTTGTACATGTAGAGTTTCCAGACCCCACAATGAAGGAGGAGCCTGTCTGAATGTGCAGTTAACACAGTAGAATGTAGAATCAAGAGGTGGTAAGTGAAAAAGACAATTCTGGGTAAGACTATGATTCAAAAGTCTGACCTAAAATCTGTCTCTGAACTTTTCACAGCAGTTAAGAATACTGACCAATAGTACAATGTGTGTGTGTGTGTGTGTGTGTAATAAAATTTGGTTATATGAGGTACAAACTGTTAATCATAACTACCAGGCACGTGTATAATCTCTTTTTCTTTAAACTCTTTGTGACCCCATGGACTATACAGCCCATGGGATTCTTCAGGCCACAATACTGGAGTGGGTAGCCATTTTCTTCTCCAGGGGATCTTCCCAACCCAGGGATCGTACCAAGGTCCCCCACATTGAAGGCAGATTTTTAACCATCTGAGCTACCAGGGAAGCCCAAGAATACTTGAGTGGGTAGCCTATCCCTTCTTAAGGTGATCTTCCTGACCCAGGAATCGAACCAGGGTCTCCTGCATTGCAGGTGGATTACTTAGCAACTGAGCTATCAGGGAAGCCCCTTCTTAGGTTCAGCTTTAATTAAACCATAAATTGGGAGACCTAAAAATAACTTAACAGGATAGAGTTTGTATAAATTATTTCAAATTCGGGTGATCATGATCAATCTGAT
The DNA here is from genome assembly GCF_049115385.1 of Moschus berezovskii. Lineage (NCBI taxonomy): Eukaryota > Metazoa > Chordata > Mammalia > Artiodactyla > Moschidae > Moschus > Moschus berezovskii. The sequence continues at coordinate 36,441,050 of NC_142481.1, read as the reverse complement.
TACTGAAGTTTATGTTTTCTGTTTAAAAATAGTTTACTATGGAAAACATAAAATAGGACAGGGAAATGAAAATACATACATTTTATTCATTGGATTCGTTTATGCTTAAACTTTTCCACTTGCATGAAGGTAAATAATTTAGAAGTGGAATATAGCATCGAAAGATTTTTGTGTTCAAAGTTGACCAATGTACCTTCATGCCGAGACACTGAGGATGAGCTGTGATCAATGTTGAGGATTTTATTTTTACTAGTAAATGTTTGATGTTTATAGTTATATTAAATATACAGTGAGATCTTAAATATTTTCAAAACCTCATTTTTTAGCATTTCAAAACAAATACCATAAATCATATTGGCACGTGTTGTTGTTCAGTTGCTAAGTTGTGGAGTTGTGGTTGACTGTTTGCAACCCCATGGACAGAGATCAGGCTCCTCTGGCCTCCACTATCTTCCAGAATTTGCTCAAATTCATGTCCGTTGAGTCGGTGATGCTATCTAGCCATTTCATCCTCTGTTTCCCCCTTCTCCTCCTGCCCTCAATCTTTCCTAGCATCAGGGTCTTTTCCAGTGAGTTGGCTCTTTGCATCATGTGGCCAAAGTATTGGAGCCTCAGTCCTTCCAATGAATATTCAGGGTTGGTTTTCTTTAAGACTGAGTAGTTTGATCTCCTTGCTGTTCATAGAACTCTCCAGAGTCTTCTCCAGCACCACAATTGAAAACATCAGTTCTTTGGCACTCAGCCTTCTTTATGGTCCAACTCTCACATCCGTACATGACTGCTGGAAAAACCATATCTTTGACTATATGGACCTTTTTAGCAAAGTGATGTCTCTGCTTTTTAATATGCTGTCATGACCGTAAACTAATTCTGTGGATGATTAGACAAAAGTATTTTCTTTCAGTAATAGTTAAAGTACAATATATGAGAAGGGATGAAAAAATACTAAAAACTTAAACAACTTTCTAAGTTGCCTTAATTTCCTCTTCCGATTCAATTAATTCTGGCCTAAATACTGCCGTTTTATTCTCCAGGCGTGCACATTCCCACAACTACAAACAGTTTGGTCTCAATTAATGTAAAATCACAACCTACTTTGGCTGGAATATCAAGATATTAGAGGGGAAAGGTTTCTAAACTTTAATAATCTAGATAATTGCTTCAACTCTCCACTTTGCTGGGGAATCTAGTTGTAATTAACCAATTAAATCACATCAGCAGTTCACGTTTCCCCTAAGCATAGAATTTGGAGAGATAAAAGAGAAAGAGGGAGAAAGACTAGAGAATCTATCTAAACATAAATGTCATTCCATTATAGAACCTTATTAAATATATTTAAATGTTTTAATTTCTAGCACTCTGTTGTTCATAATGAACTCTGCAGGGATTGAAATGAATTTTTATTCTGAGATTTTTGTCCCTTTTGAATTGCAAAGAGCATTCCTCTTGAATTTCCACTAGATATAATGAAACATATTTTCATATTGCATCAAGCTAACCCCCTGAAGAGACAACTGTCAAAAATCCATTGTATCTTTAAATCACTTTAATAATTACATTTTGCTCCATGCACAGTAATAGGTAAGAAACCATTTGCTTACCTTTAGTGTTGCCCTAGTATTTTCCATACTGTTGTGTTACACACTCGCTAAGCAAGACTGAGTAGTTCAGTAAGGTTGGAGTTCAGGGTGTATGGAGATATATAGTAAGAGATGGATATGTAAAGAAAGGTTCAGACCAGAATATAAAGGTGCTTAAACACAACTGAACAAAAACAGCAACAACACAAAGACCATGTATAAAGTTTTAACATTCAGAGACTAATATGGTACCTAATAACAGTTCAGTTCAGTTAATTTCAGTTCAGTTCAGTCGCTCAGTCGTGTCCGACTCTCCGCGACCCCATGAATCACAGCACGCCAGGCCTCCCTGTCCATCACCAACTCCCGGAGTACACTCAAACTCATGTCCACAGAGTCGGTGATGCCATCCAGCCATCTCATTCTCCGTCGTCCCCTTCTCCTCCCGCCCCCAACCTTTCCCAGCATCAGAGTCTTTTCCAGTGAGTCAACTCGTCGCATGAGGTGGCCAAAGTATTGCAGTTTCAGCTTTAGCATCAGTCCCTCCAATGAGCATCCAGGATTGATCTCCTCTAGAATGGACTGGTTGGATCTCCTTGCAGTATAAGGGACTCTCAAGAGTCTTCTCCAACACCACAGTTCAAAAGCATCGATTCTTCGGCGATCAGCCTTCTTCACAGTCCAACTCTCACATCCATACATGACCACGGGAAAAACCATTGCCTTGACTAGACGGACCTTTGTTGGCAAAGTAATGTCTCTGCTTTTTAATATACTATCTAGGTTGGTCATAACTTTACTTCCAAGGAGCAAGCGTCTTTTAATTTCCTGGCTGCGATCAGCATCTGCAGTGATTTTGGAGCCCAAAAAAATAAAGTCTGACACTATTTCCACTGTTTTTCCATCTATTTGCCATGAAGTGATGGGACCAGATGCCATGATCTTTGTTTTCTGAATGTTGAGCTTCAAGCCAACCTTTTCACTCTCCTCTTTCACTTTCATCAAGAGGCTTTTGAGTTCCTCTTCACTTTCTGCCATAAGGGTGGTGTCATCTGCATATCTGAGGTTATTGATATTTCTCCCAGCAATCTTGATTCCAGCTTGTGCTTCTTCCAGCTGAGCGTTCCTCATGATGTACTCTGCATATAAGTTAAATAAGCAAGGTGACAATATACACAATATACAACCTTGACGTACACCTTTTCCTATTTGGAACCAGTCTGTTGTTCCATGTTCAGTTCTAACTGTTGCTTCCTGACCTGCATACAGGTTTCTCAAGAGGCAGGTCAGGTGGTCTGGGATTCCCATCTCTTTCAGAATGTTCCACAGTTTATTGTGATCGACACAGTCAAATGCACTGGTCATAGCAAACACCCTCTTCCAACAACACAAGAGAAGACTCTACACATGGACATCACCAGATGGTCAACACCAAAATCAGATTGATTATATTCTTTGCAACCAAAGATGGAGAAGCTGTATACAGTTAGCGAAAACAAGACCAGGAGCTGACTGTGGCTCAGATCATGAACTCCTTATTGCCAAATTCAGACTTAAATTGAAAAAAGTAGGGAAAACCACTAGACCATTCAGATATGACCTCAATCAAATCCCTTATGATTATACAGTGGAAGTGAGAAATAGATTTAAGGGACTAGATCTGATAGATAGAGTGCCTGATGAACTCTGGACGGAGATTTGTGATATTGTACAGGAGACGGGGACCAAGACCATCCCCATGGAAAAGAAATGCAAAAGAGCGAAATGGCTGTCTGAGGAGGCCTTACAAATAGCTGTGAAAAGAAGAGAAGCGAAAAGCAAAGGAGAAAAGGAAAGATATAAGCATCTGAATGCAGAGTTCCAAAGAATAGCAAGGAGAGATAAGACTTCCTCAGTGATCAATGCAAAGAAATAGAGAAAAACAACAGAATAGGAAAAACAAGAGACCTCTTCAAGAAAATTAGAGATTCCAAGGGAACATTTCATGCAAAGATGGGCTCGATAAAGGACAGAAATAGTATGGACCTAACAGAAGCAGAAGATATTAAGAAGAGGTGGCAGGAATACACAGAAGAACTGTACAAAAAAGATCTTCACGACCAAGATAGTCACGATAACGTGATCACTGACCTAGAGCCAGACATCTTGGAATGTGAAGTCAAGTGGGCCTTAGAAAGCATCACTACTAACAAAGCTAGTGGTGGTGATGGAATTCCGGTTGAGCTATTTCCGGTTGAGCTATTTCAAGTCTTGAAAGATGATGTTGTGAAAGTGCTGCACTCAATGTGCCAGCAGATTTGGAAAACTCAGCAGTGGCCACAGGACTGGAAGAGGTCAGTCTTCATTCCAATCCCAAAGAAAGTCAATGCCAAAGAATGCTCAAACTACCGCACAATTGCACTCATCTCCCACGCTAGTAAAGTCATGCTCAAAATTCTCCAAGCCAGGCTTCAGCAGTATGTAAACCTAATAACAAGATAACTAAAATTAATGTAACTGCTACTAGTGTCATATAACATGTAATATTACATGTTTTGCATTTATACACATTATTGCAGTTAATCTTCCCAACAGATCTTCCAGGCAGGTGCTGTTATTATAAACATCATCTCATATATAGAGAGACTGAAGCTTAAAGTGTTTAAGATCACACCCAGGTAAATAAGTCAAAGTCATATTGTCAGACGTCAGTCATATACTTTAAATACTTTGTAAATGAAAAAATTTGAATTGGTAGTAAGACATTCTTTAGTATATGCTTACTGGAGAAATGGAATCAGAAGAACTCGTTTGCAGTCTAGAATTAGTGGTGGCAGTTACAAAACAACACAAAAAGGAAAAATGACTATGTGAGGTGGTGGATGTGTTCATTTGATTGTTTTAATCATTTCATAATACATACGTGTAGTAAGTCATCACCTTGAATGTGCACAATTTTTATTTGTGAATTATACCTCAGTGTGTGCATGGGTGCATGGTAAGTTGTCTCAGTGGTGTCTGACTCTTTGTGACCCTATGGACCACAGCCTGCCAGGCTCCTCTGTCCATAGGGTTCTCCAGGTAAGAATACTGGAGTGGGTTGCCATCTCCTTCCCCAGGGATATACTCAGTAAAAATGGACAAAAATAAAAATGTAGCAGTCACAGAAGTAGAAATAGGGGGCAAGAATAATTAGTCTAATGTTTGGGATTCTGGTTTAGCCTCATCTAAGGCCAGTTCTGGGATGGATTTGAGTCTAGGGAGCTGTGAAGGCTTGTGAAATGAGGAGGTACTTCCACGACTAGGCTTAATGGAACTCTATCTCCCATCACTGTGACACCAGGAATGGGAGCAACCCAGCCAGCTGTCACACATTCTGAGGTAGACCTCACCTCTGTTTTTCAAAACTGCACATTGTCACCCTATGTAAGGACATTTTTAACGTCACCCCTTTTAGATCCAATCTGTCAATCTGCCAATCAATATGATATCCTCTATCCCCAGTATCATCTCAGAAACTCACAGATAATTGTTCCCAGAAACCTTGTCAAATGTTTTTCTTGTATCTATTGAGATGATCATGAGACTTTTTTTGTCCATTATTCTATTAATATGGTATAACACGGGGCTCTTCCAGTGGCTTAGCAGCAAAGAATTCGCCTGCAATGCAAGATACATGGGTTCAATCCCTGGGTGGGAAAGATCCTGGAGGAGGGAATAGCAACCCACTCCAGTATTCTTGCCTGGGAAATCCCATGGACAGAGGGGCCTCATGGGCTACAGTCCAAAGGGTCACAAAGAGTCAGACACAACTGAGCTATGGTATAACACATTAATTGAAATTTGAATATCAAATCAATCTCATATTTCTGGGAACAATTCTCCATCATAGAATATCATCATTTTTATATGTTACTGAATTCATTTTGGGATTATTAAGGATTTTTGTGTTTGTGTTCATAAGGAATATAGATTTTCTTTTGACTTATTTGTTTGGCTTTAATGAAAGCTATTAATAGCACTAGTTCCATTGAATAAATTTGATGTGTTTACTTCTTTTCTATTAGCTGAAAGAATTTTTGAAGAATTATTTTGTTCTTTAAATATTTGATAGAATTTGCCAATGAAACTTTCTGTGATTATCTTCGTGGGAAGTTGTTTTACATGTTACTGTCTTATTTAAATTGTCTATTTCTTCTAGGATCAGTTGTGGCAATTTGAGTCTTTCTAAGAATCTGCCTTTGACTGTGTGGATCACAATAAACTGTGGAAAATTCTGAAAGAGATTGGAATACCAGACCATCTGACCTGCCTCTTGAGAAACCTATATGCAGGTCAGGAAGCAACAGTTAGAACTGGACATGGAACAACAGACTGGTTCCAAATAGGAAAAGGAGTACGTCAAGGTTGTATATTGTCACCTTGCTTATTTAACTTCTATGCAGAGTACATCATGAGGAACGCTGGGCTGGAAGAAGCACAAGCTAGAATGAAGATTGCCAGGAGAAATATCAATAACCTCAGATGCAGATGACACTACCCTTATGGCAGAAAGTGAAGAAGAACAAAAAAAGCCTCTTGATGAAAGTGAAAGAGGAGAGTGAAAAGGTTGGCTTGAAGCTCAACATTCAGAAAACAAAGATCATGGCATCTGGTCCCATCACTTCATGGCAAATAGATGGGGAAACAGTAGAAACAGTGTCAGACTTTATTTTTTTGGGCTCCAAAATCACTGCAGATGCTGATTGCAGCCAGGAAATTAAAAGACGCTTGCTCCTTGGAAGTAAAGTTATGACCAACCTAGATAGTATATTAAAAAGCAGAGACATTACTTTGCCAACCAAGGTCCGTCTAGTCAAGGCTATGGTTTTTCCCGTGGTCATGTATGGATGTGAGAGTTGGACTGTGAAGAAAGCTGATTGCCAAAGAACTGATGCCTTTGAACAGTGGTGCTGGAGAAGACTCTTGAGAGTCCCTTGGACTGCAAGGAGATCCAACCAGTCCATTCTAAAGGAGATCAATCCTGGGTGTTCACTGGAAGGACTGATGCTAAAACTGAAACTGCAATACTTTGGTCACCTCATGCGAAGAGTTGACTCACTGGAAAAGATTCTGATGCTGGGAGGGATTGGGGGCGGGAGGAGAAGGGGACGACAGAGAATGAGATGGCTGGATGGCATCACCGACTCGATGGAGATGAGTTTGAGCGAACTCCGGGAGTTGGTGATGGACAGGGAGGCCTGGTGTGCTGTGATTCATGGGGTTGCAAAGAGTCGGACATGACTGAGTGACTGAACTGAACTGAACTGAAGAATCTGCTTATTTTGTCTGAGCTAAGTTGTTCATAATATTTCCTTATAACCGTTTAATTTCTGTAGACTCATTAATGATCGTTTATTCAATCCAAATTTGGTAATTTGAATCTTCTCCCTTACTTTCTTGTTCAATTCATGTAAGTCAAGTGATCTTTTAAAATATAGTTTTTGTTTTCATCCATTTTCTCTATTGTTTTTATGCATTTTATATTATTGATTTCCACTGTGATCTCTTATTTTCTTTCTTGCTTTAGATTTGTGTTTGTTTATATAGTTTCTTAAAAGATTTGATAACTTGATTCTCTTTTTACATATGTATTTAGATCTATAAATATGACTCATGATAAGTCATTTTCCTTTAATGTTCTTCAAGATTTTCTCTGTGTGCTTATGATATGTCTGGATAGAGATCTTTTAATATTTATCTTACTTTGAACTTCTTGGATCTGTAGATTAATGTTTCTGAGTTATCATCTCCAGATGTTCTATTTTTGACTGATTTTAACTCTTTCTTTGAGATTATTTACTGAGTTATTGTCATACTTTCAATTATTTAAACATGGCTTATCTTGTAGTTTGAATATATTTAATAACTTCTTTGAAGTTTTGCTGAATCCAGCATCTGAAAACATTTAGTGACAACTTCTGTTGACTGCTTTGTTTTTTTCTACCTATAAAGCAGACTTATTTATTTCCATGTTTCATAATCTTTTCCTGTATACTGAACATTTTAGATAACAACTCTGGGTTCTTTTTTCCCTTTGAGAATTGTTGCTGTTTCTTTAGTAACGTGCCTGAACGAAACCTGTGAAATCTTTCCTGTAATGTGTGGCCACCGATGCCTCTGCTCAGTTTTCATTTCTCCTGCTTTTATTTTTGTTTGATTCCTAGGGGTTGCCTCTATGTCTGCAGAGCTTAGTGAGCCATCAGAAGGTGGCCAGAGGTTCTGCTCAAACATTTGAATGCGCAAACTTTTATTCTCTGGTAGTGGGTTTGTGAGTGGATTCAGGAGTGCATTCAGACATTAGGTTTTTAAGTCTGGCCTCACTTACGGTTTCTGCTGGGCGTTCTACTGCATCTCCTTTGTGTGTGCAGCCAGGTCCCATCAGCCAGGGATGAGAGTGGGTTAGACCCTCTGCAGTTTCTAGCATATGTGCACACATCACCCTGGGGCGTGGGACAGCTTCTCAAGCCCCTGATGGCTGCCTTCTGTTTTAACTCCCTCCCTCCTCACCTCCTTTCTTTCCTTCTCCTTACTCTCTTCTCCCTCTCTCCCTCCTTTCTTTTCTTTTTCTTTCCTTGATAAAATAAAGCTTCCAAATAAAAGCAAGTCCTCTTCTCTTCCAAGAGAAGTGTTGAACAAATGTTTGTGAATTTGATGATTCAGGTGGATATTCTGCGATGAGCACCTGGCTTCCCTGAGCAAGATCAGAGTGTTGTCTTGTTTGGATCACTTGCTAGTTTGTGATTTTGGCTAAGTCATTCAACATTTGAGAAAGTGTGAGGACATTTTATGGTGGGAAAGAGAAAAATGGAAAATAAAGGTGAGCACGCTGCCTTATATATATTTATCTAGGATTCTGACAGTGGTGCCTTTGTACTGTCAGGTTCATGTTAGAGCTAGAGCTTAAATCCTAGTCTTTCGTATCAGTCCTGTTGTCCTCTCATTCTTTCAGTCTTCAGTATAATTGTGGACCCTTTGCACAGTAAAATTTTAAGAGTCAGTATAGTTTAGGGAGTTTAAATATACCTGATGTTTGCATGGCTTTCCTCAGGGAGGAAGGAAAGGGTAAAAGTGTGAGTTGTTGGTCTCTTCCTTTCAAAATCTACCAGACCCATGTCTTCAACTGATATGTTTTATGTATTCAGTTTACCTTTAAAATCATGTTTAATCAAATGGTGACTCAACTCATCTGAGCACCACTCTCTTTGAACCAAGCTGGCTTTGTAGGCCCCTGGGAGCCCAGGGGCACTACATACTTCTTTGGAAAGATGGATGGTTGGCTGCTTTCTGTCCATGGTCTGGCATAAAACACAATATGTTTGAAGTCCTAAGCCAGGGAAAGGTGGACACCATTGTTTCCAAAGGATGACCTGGAAGGGAGCAGATTGCTGACCGACTGACCTGGTATCACCTTCCTCACTGGCCTTAACTCCACCTCATCCTTCTGTTCAATGTAGTTAGAAAATCTCTACTGACTGTATTTCAGTGTAAGCAGATCCTGCCTGGGAAGCCTAAATGATACCCAGAAATAAATGCCTACCATGGACAATTCCCCAAACAAACTGGGCATTTCTTCATTTTAGTGATGTACAGCACACATCATTTTATTGTACTATATTTACAGTAGCTTTTATTCCTCTGCTTTTGGTTTAAAAAGAGGTCTGCTTATTTGAAGGGGAGAAAAATTCTTCCTTGGAATTCATTCAGCAAGCATCTTTTCTCCATTGGCTGAGCACTTAACCCACCAGGGGAGGAGAACTAAGAATATAATGGAAGCGTAATGTAGGGTTGGGAATATGTATCTGTAGAAAGCTTCAGCATAGAGACCTAGGAGCTGCAAGCTGTCCTTTAGCATGTGTTTTTTCCTCATATGAAGGGAAGTGAAAGTCGCTCAGTCGTGTTTGACTCTTTGTGACCCCACGAACTATAGCCCACCAGGCTCCTCTGTCCAAGGGATTTTCCCAGCAAGAATACTGGAGTGGGTTGCTGTTTCTTTCTCCAGTGGATCTTCCCAACCCAGGGATCGAACCCAGGTCTTCCACACTGCAGGCAGCTTCTTTACAATCTAAGCCACCAGGGAAGCCCAGCCATTCTTCATATACTGTTTAAGTTTCACACGTTTTCTGTCTGTTTCTTCTTTGTACCAGGCAAGGAGGATCGTGATATATTTATTCAACCCATGTCAGTTCAGATGAAGAATTCAGAATCATCGGGGAACACATACAAACTAGTAATTCACTTGAAAGCTCTTACTCTCCTCCCACTAAAATGCCTTTTCCAGATATCCTTTCAATTTATTCCTGAGTTTCCACAGCTCCCACTCCTGTTTGATCCTAAGGCCGCTGGTACTGAGAGAGCACTGAAATCAAGAAAATCGCAGTCACCCAACCTTTTCTCCATCACTTAGCTAGTTAAATGGCTATACGTTTCCACCTCTCACATCCTAGGATGTAATTAAGTAAACATTTTAAGCTGCCGGTTTTAAATTTCATAGGACAAAAGCCAGAGCCAGTTTAGCTTTGTAGAAGGAAAAAAAAAATCAAATGCACAAGAATAGTGTTTACAAATGTTCAGAAGCTAGGCTTGTCAGCTAGATGAAGTTGCTAAATGAGCCATTTTGGACTGAATGGTCTATATCTGTTTATAATAACTTGGATTTTTCTCCTGTTAAAATGTCACTTGGATAAAGGAATAAATTCTAACAGCTGTGACAGGATTATCATTGCTAAGAAACTCTGCTGCGGTGAATTCAAAGTCAGAGACGTCTACTTCCCCGTCTTTCATTCAGAATAATCCAAATATTCTCTTCCACACTCAGGAAGACTAACAGTGCCACACAGCCATGATTCTGACATCTTATCCCCTAAGTTTGCTGTTCGATGAGACAGTTGGCACCAACAGCCTCTAATATTTTTCTGAGGAAGTTAGCAGAGGGATTCTTCCTAACCAAGGGGTCGAACCCAGGTCTTCCGCATGGCAGGAAGAGTCTTTACCAGCTGAGCCACAAGGGAAGGGAAAGTCTACCCACTCCAGTATTCTGGCCTGGAGATTCCATGGACTGTATAGTCCGTGGGGTTGCAAAGAGTCGGACATGACTGAACTACTTTCACTTGCACTTTAGCAGAGGGACTCAGGCTGAGACCACTATTCTTCTCAATGCAGCTATTTCACAAACCGGATAGAATTCATGACAAACTTCAGTAAGAATATTCCAAAAATTGTGATTATTTTTAGTATCACAAATTTCGTTATCTCTCTTTCTTAGCCTTTTAAAATTTGAAGTACAGTTAATTTGCAATGTTGTGTTAGTTTCAGGTGTACAGCAAAGTGATTCACATTCTTGTTCATATTCTTTTCCATTATAGATTCGGTTCAGTTCAGTTCAGTTCAGTTCAGTCGCTCAGTCGTGTCCGACTCTCCGCGACCCCATGAATCACAGCACGCCAGGCCTCCCTGTCCATCACCAACTCCCGGAGTTCACTCAAACTCCGGTGATGCCATCCAGCCATCTCATTCTCTGTCGTCCCCGTCTCCTCCCGCCCCCAATCCCTCCCAGCATCAGAGTCTTTTCCAGTGAGTCAACTCATCGCATGAGGTGGCTAAAGTATTGGAGTTTCAGCTTTAGCATCAGTCCTTCCAATGAACACCCAGGATTGATCTCCTTTAGAATGGACTGGTTGGATCTCCTTGCAGTCCAAGGGACTCTCAAGAGTCTTCTCCAACACCACAGTTCAAAAGCATCAATTCTTCGGCGATCAGCTTTCTTCACAGTCCAACTCTCACATCCATACATGACCACGGGAAAAACCATAGCTTTGACTAGACGGACCTTGGTTGGCAAAGTAATGTCTCTGCTTTTTAATATGCTGTCTAGGTTGGTCATAACTTTCCTTCCAAGGAGTAAGCGTCTTTTAATTTCCTGGCTACAATCAGCATCTGCAGTGATTTTGGAGCCCCGAAAAATAAAGTCTGACACCGTTTCCACTGTTTCCCCATCTATTTCCCATGAAGTGATGGGACCGGATGCCATGATCTTTGTTTTCTGAATGTTGAGCTTCAAGCCAACCTTTTCACTCTCCTCTTTCACTTTCATCAAGAGGCTTTTTAGTTCCTCTTCACTTTCTGCCATAAGGGTGGTGTCATCTGCATATCTGAGGTTATTGATATTTCTCCTGGCAATCTTGATTCTAGCTTGTGCTTCTTCCAGCCCAGCATTCCTCATGATGGACTCTGCATAGAAGTTAAATAAGCAGGGTGACAGTATACAACCTTGACATACTCCTTTTCCTATTTGGAACCAGTCTGTTGTTCCATGTCCAGTTCTAACTGTTGCTTCCTGACCTGCATACAGATTTCTCAAGAGGCAGGTCAGGTGGTCTGGTATTCCCATCTCGTTCAGAATGTTCCACAGTTTATTGTGATCCACACAGTCAAAGGCTTTGGCATCGTCAATGAAGCAGAAATAGATGTTTTTCTGGAACTCTCTTGCTTTCTCCATGATCCAGTGGATGTTGGCAATTTGATCTCTGGTGCCTTGGCCTTTTCTAAAAACTGCTTGAACATCTAGAAGTCCACGGTTCACGTATTGCTGAAGCCTGGCTTGGAGAATTTTGAGCATGACTTTACTAGCGTGTGAGATGAGTGCAATTGTGCGGTAGTTTGAGCATTCTTTGGCATTGCCTTTCTTTGGGATTGGAATGAAGACTGACCTTTTCCAGTCCTGTGGCCACTGCTGAGTTTTCCAAATTTGCTGGTATATTGAGTGCAGCACTTTCACGGCATCATCTTTCAGGATTTGAAATAGCTCAATTGGAATTCCATCACCTCCACTAGCTTTGTTCATAGTGATGCTTTCTAAGGCCCACTTGACTTCACATTCCAGGATGTCTGGCTCCAGGTGTGTGATCACGCCATCATGATTATCTTCGTCGTGAAGATCTTTTTTGTACAGTTCTTCTGTGTATTCTTGCCACCTCTTCTTAATATCTTCTGCTTCTGTTAGGTCCATACCATTTCTGTCCTTTATCGATTAGTACAAGATGAATATAATTCCATGTACTATACAGTAGGTCCTTGTTGTTTATTTTATATGTAGTTGTGTGTAACTGTTGTGATATATTAAAATGAACATTGTTTCTGTTGTTCAGTCACCCAGAAATGTCTCTTTGCGATCTCATGGACTGCAGCACACTAGGTCCCCTGTCTGTCACCATCTCCCAGAGTTTGCCCAAATTCATGTTCATTGCATTGGTGATGCTGTCCAGCCATCTCGTCCTCTGATGCCTTTTGCTCCTTCTGCCCCCAGTCTTTTCCAGCATCAGAGGCTTTTCCAATGAATCATCTGTTGGCATCTGATTACCAAAATAGTGGAGCTTCAGCTTCAGCGTTCATCCTTCCAGTGAATATTCAGGGTTGAGCTCCCTTAAGATTGATTTGATCTCCTTGCTGTCCAAGGGATTTTCAGGAGTCTTCTCTAGCACCACAGTTTGAAGGCATCAATTCTTTAGCATTCTGCCTTCTTTATGGTCCAGCTCTCACAACTGTACATGGCCACTGGGAAGACCATAGCCTTGACTATATGGGTTTTTGTCCACAGAGTATTGTCTCTGCTTTTCAGCACATTGTCTAGGTTTGTCATCGCTTTCCTACCAAGAAATGATTGTCTTCTGATTTCATGGGTGTAGTCACCATACACAGTGTTTTTGGAGACCAAGAAGAGGACATCTGTCACTACTTCCACCTATAAGTAACATAGACAAATACAAATATAGTGGGAATGCTGGGTAGTCAACAGAAATCAGCATGTGGGGTATGCCTGAGAAAAGTGACTCAAAGCATCCTAAGAAATTAATAGGAGACAACATTTAGCTGGGAACCTAGTTATTGCTGATAAATGTCCTTTAACATGCATCGCGACTGAACTGAACTGAAATGAACCACTTCATTTATTGATTCATCTATCCATTCATTTGTTCATTTAATACATATATGCTCGGCACTGGAATTAACACTGGCCATAAAAAGATAAACAAGCCATGGACCATACATTCAAGTAGATCATGTTTTAGTGTACAATATTTGTGCAACTAACATATTATGGGAAGCGCCATAGTGGAGATGGATTTAAGAAGCAATAGCGGTCAAAAAAGGGAAGAGATGAACTGTATGTGGAAGGTCTGAGGATAAATCACAGGGGAAGAAATTTGAGCAACATTTTGAAAAATGAGCAAGAATTTGCCAGGTGGATAAAGCAGAGATAGATGGCTTTCCAGGGAGATTAAACAGCATAAGAAAAGTCTTGGAGGGTTGTGAAGCCCATAGCAACAGCAGGGATTAAATCTGGTGGTCCAAATCAGTTCATGTGACCTTCCCTGAGCCTATCACCATCTCTTCTTGACTGGTTTCTCCAAGACCAGCCTACATACCAACATGTAAGGTAAAATTGCTATGATGGCCCTTAGTGTTTCTTCACAGAGATGCTGCCCATGAAGATGAAATGAGCTAGTCTATAGAAAGCAATTGGTACAGCGGCTGGCAAAACCAGCAAGTTTGTTCTTATTGTTATGCTTAGTTATTAGTAATGTTTTAATAAAAAAGCCGAACATGTGGCCATCTAGCAGGACTGTAGACCCTCACTGAGTTCCTCTTGTGGAAGTTAAGTCAAATATAGTGAAAGGAAAGCCACGGCTGCACACTGGCCAGCACATTCTCAGGAAGCCTTTCCAGGACTTGCTTTTCCTAATCCTGTTTGGGTTGACTCCTTTGTGCTTTATACATAGCTCCATCTGATCCTATCATATTATAATAGAAAAATCTGTCCCATTAAACTGTGAGTTCCTCAAAGGAACACATGTATCTAATTCATCATTTTATCTCAAACACTTGAGATAATGTAGGTACTAAATATGTCTGTTCGAATAACTTATGAATAGGCAGATCACAAAGAACACTTGATGATAGAGATTATATCTGAGCTGGGCCCCAGCGGATGGGGAGGACTTTTGAAATGCAGAAATGGGAAAAATCACAGCAAGGAGAAAGAGCTAGCTGCTCAGAATAAGTGTGGAGATGGAGACGTGTCCATCTCTCTTAAAACTGTCAGTTAATATGATGCAGTCGAAGTAAATAGTGAGTGAAGCAGGTGTAGGGGTGAGAAGGCAGGCTTCAGGGCAGGTTGAAAAGGGCCTTGAATGCTGTGCTAATGAGATTAGATTTTGTAACCTGTGGAATAGAAAGACCAGGAGGTTTTCTTCTGGGGACTGATGTGGCCAGAATGCTTGTCTCTCTCTCTCTCATGGGCAGGTGCACATACTCATACACACATTAGCTCACAATGCAGGGCATTAATTTAGGCCTGCCTTAGACTCTTGAGAGTCCCTTGGACTGCAAGGAGATCCAACCAGTCCATTCTAAAGGAGATCAACCCTGGGTGTTCATTGGAAGGACTGATGCTAAAGCTGAAACTCCAATACTTTGGCCACCTCATGCGACGAGTTGACTCACTGGAAAAGACTCTGATGCTGGGAGGGACTGGGGGCAGGAGGAGAAGGGGACGACAGAGAATGAGATGGCTGGATGGTATCACTGACTCGATGGAGATGAGTTTGAGTGAACTCCGGGAGTTGGTGATGGACAGGGAGGCCTGGAGTGCTGTGATTCATGGGGTCGCAAAGAGTCGGACATGACTGAGCGACTGAACTGAACTGAACTAGAAGATAAAAAGCTGTTTACATGGGTTAAAAAGCAACCTGGCTTCCTTGGTGGCATGGGAGACCCAGGTTCAATCCCTGGGTCAGGAAGATCCCTTAGAGAAGGAAATGGCAACCCACTCCAGTATTCTTGCCTGGAGAATTCTATGGGCAGAGGACCCTGGTGGGCTACAGTCCATCGTGTCACAAAAATTTGGAAATGATTGAACTACTAACACACAGAAAATAAAAAATTGGTTACATATGTTAAAAAGCAATATGGACCTCTTCTAAATAATATCACATTGAAATCTAATTCTGTTTCTTAAGTCAGTATCTTTCCTTTGATTTGGTGGAACAAGAGCTCTAAAAATACCACTAGAGTTAAGAAACAGAAAGAAACACATTGTCCTGATGAAAATAAAGGGGAGCGCTCCCTGACAGCTTAGTTGGTAAAGAATCCGCCTGCAATACAAGAGACTCCTGTTCAATTCCTGGGTTGGGAAGATCCCCTGGAGAAGGGGTAGGCTACCCACTCTAGTATTCTTAGGCTTCCCTTGTGGCTCAGCTGGTAAAGAGTCCACCTGCAGTGCAGGAGACATGGGTTGGATCCCTGGGTTGGGAAGATCCCCTGGAGAAGGGAGAGGCTACCCACTCTAGTATTTTGGCCTAGAGAATTCCACAGACTGTATAGTTCATGGAGTTGCAAAGAGTCGGACATGACTGGGTGACTTTCACTTTCACTTTTGAATTCTAAAATTACAGGATTTTGAGTTCTCGGTTCCAGTCTTTCTCAAGGACAATTTTACTCATCCTTCTGCATTTTCTTTATATAGCCAAATGAATGATCTTTTTGCTTCAGCAAGTTTGAGCTAATTATCCTGTCCCTAGCAGTACTCTGGAGAAGGAAATGGCAACCCACTCCAGTATTCTTGCCTGGAGAATCCCAGGGACGGGGGGCCTGGTGGACTGCTGTCTATGGGGTCACACAGAGTCGGACACGACTGAAGTGACTTAGCAGTAGCAGCAGTACTCTTGCCTGGAAAATCCCATGGACGGAGGAGCCTGGTGGGCTGCAGTCCATGGGGTTGCTAAGAGTCGGACACGACTGTTCGACTTCACTTTCACTTTTCACTTTAATGCATTGGAGAAGGAAATGGCAACCCACTCCAGTGTTCTTGCCTGGAGAATCCCAGGGACGGGGGAGCCTGGTGGGCTGCCGTCTCTGGGGTCGCACAGAGTTGGACACAACTGAAGCGACTTAGCAGCAGCAGCAGAAATGAAAAGTACCTGGTAGTAATATTTAAATTACCATTTTACAGATATGAAAATCAAGGCACACAGAGCTTAAGGAACTTGCCCAAGGTCATAGAGCTAGTGAAAATTGTACCAACACTGAAATTAAGATCTGTCTAACTTCAGAGTATAAATCTTTGCCAGGTAGTCAAATACATCTCAGTGTTTCCATTCTAAAGGAAAATCATCGAGATAATGGCTATGCCTTAATCGTGCTTTTATCTTCCACAGCCACTAACACATTCCATAATATGTACATATTTAATGTATGTGCAATTCTTGAAGTGTAGAGCTGTAAAAATTCCAGATGTGCTGTATTTTTGGGGCTAACAAATAAATAACGATATTCCTATCACTCATGTTGTAAATATTTCTTCATATTGATTCTTAAACCAAAATATTGTTTATGTATGCTACAATTGGTGGGTGCAGAGAAAAGCATTTTGTAGTCAACTCTTACTGTGCTTTTCTGCCTTTTTGTCCCTCACCGTTTTTCTCTTTGATCAGCAAAGTTTCTTCTACTTGGAGGAAACAATGAGCATTTTACAAACCTACCTTGGGCTGTAAAACATACACATACCTTTAATAGTGGCAGAGGTATCTTTGGCACTTCCTCTAGTGGGAAATTTACTTCAGAAATTTGCATTTAACAGACAAACGTAATATTGTTGAAGAACACAGAATTATAAATTCATGGACATTTGGGTACTGGGGATACTTCATAATCTGCACATCCATACTCTGACTGTGGGTTTTATAGCTGTGTAGTTCAAATTACCCAAGATGGAGAAAGCCATCACTTTCATTATTAATTGTATTTGAGGGGGTTGTAACAACTGCTCCATGAAAGCTCTTTAGAACAGGAAACTCACATAGGATGTTGCAGGCCAAATGTGCTTTCTCCTTTAGGGTATAAATTTGTCACCTTTTGATGTAATTTTTCCCAAGTTTGATTGGTCTTAGAAGTATTCATTTTGCACATTCTAAAATTCTCCTGCTTTAAAAATGAAAAATTGCAGGTGATTACTTTACAGCCCATGTAATTGCGTTTGGAGATTTTCTGCCCCTTAAAGTCTCGTGGATAACCATGATAATGTTCTCCCCAAACACACTTTTGAACAGAGTTTTATTATGGGTAGCACCTGACCTTTCAGCATAATTGCATGTGGTCCAAATTAATTGTTCTGTTCTATTGTGCCTTGAATAATAGGTGTTTGAAATGAGACTAATTATGTAGATACCTGATGGAGAAGAGACTCTTAGAGTGAGCTCTTTTGGGTGCCTGGAATTTGGAATATAAGGTATAAAATGACACTTAATTAACTAATAAACCAACTGACAAGACTGACTCTACAGGAGACTTCTAGTCAACACAATTCAGAAAATTAGGAGATTATTCTTTAAATGGAATATAATAAGATAAAGCTTACTCACCAAACTAAATATTGCCATAAATTAACATGCTGGTGGGAGAGGCCTTTAGTATAGACTTTTTAAAGGAAAACATAAAAAACTTCTGCTTAACTATTTCGATTGCTTGTTTAATACATGCTCCATTTATCTCTTGATGCCTTTTTGGAATATTTTCATGGATGTCGTTGTGGTATTGAATAACAAGTACCAAAGTGCATATTCTAAACCTAAATTTGATGCCAATTTGCTGTGTAATTAACTGATTTAAGGACCTCAGTAACTGTGTAAGTAAATCAAGCTCTTCAGATTGTTTATTTTTCTCCTCATCTGAAATTGCTTGTGAACGTCTCTCTCTGCTTGTTTGTTAGAAGTATCTGCTATGGAAACAAGAGCAGAAAAGATGGTGCATAAAATGCAGTGCCGTGAAGTTGCAGGATGTGGGGAGAAGGTGCCGCTGCTGCCCATCCCCCACCCCCCCTTCCCTGGTGTTATCCTGACCAAGAGGGCCAGAAAACTGAGCTTGACTGAATTTTAGACAGTCTTCTTCCTAACCCTGGGCCCTACTTCTCTTTTCTTAGAAGATTTACTTTGGAAAACTTCTAAGTTCTTTCTCTGCTTCTTTGAGCTACATATAAGTCTTTTAAAAAGCCTCTTGCCAGGTTTTACAACCTGGGAATATCTTTCTCAAGGACCAGTGAGCCATCTCTTTGAAAGCATCAGGGAATATATTAATAATATCCCTATCTTCTAGGTTCTGCAGGAGGGAGGGAGCCTTTCAGTGGAGGCCTTACTCCACGTTGTAAAACTACTCTCTGTCACAGAGAGAAGAATATTCTTTTCCTTTGGGGAAAGCTAGTTATATCAAATCTTGATGAAACTGAAAGAGGAGAATGAAAAAACTGGCTTAAAACTCAACATTCAAAAAACTAAGATCATGGCATCTGGTTCCATCACTTCATGGCAAATAGATGGGGAAACAATGGAAACAGTGACAGACTTAATTTTCTTGGGGTCCAAAATCACTGCAGATGGTGAGTGCAGCCATGAAATTAAAAGATGCTTGTTCTTCAGAAGAAAGGCTATCATCAACCTAGACAGCATATTAAAAAGCAGAGATATTACTTTGCCGACAAAGGTCCATCTAGTTAAAGCTATAGTTTTTCAGTAGTCATGTATGGATGTGAGAATTGGTCCATAAAGAAAGCTGAGTGCCGAGGAATTGATGCTTTTGAAATGTGTTGGAGAAGACTCTTGAGAGTCCCTTGGACTGCAAGGAGATCAAATCAGTCAATCTTAAAGGAAATAAATCCCGAATATTCATTGGAAGAACTGATGCTGAAGCTGAAACTCCAATACTTTGGCCACCTGATATGAACTGACTTATTGGAAAAGACCCTGATGGTGGGAAATAATGAAGGCAGGAGGAGAAGGGAGGACAGAGGATGAGCTGGTTGGATGGCATCACTGACTTAATGGACATGAGTTTGAGTGAACTCTGGGAGTTGGTGATGGACAGGGAGGCCTGGTGTGCTGCAGTCCATGGGGTCACAAAGATTCGGACACGACTGAGCAACTGAACTGAACTGAGTTATCAAATGCACATGGTCCAGGTTCTCCCTCTTATCTAACACTTAAAAATCTTCCTGCTCTTTGTTTCAGTGAAGTTGAGCTCCACTTGAACTCTGGCTTCTCTCCCTTGTTGTTCAGTTCAGTTCAGTTCAGTCGCTCAGTCATGTCCGACTCTCCGCGACCCCATGAATCACAGCATGCCAGGCCTCCCTGTCCATCACCAACTCCCAGAGTTCACTCAAACTCATGTCCACAGAGTCGGTGATGCCATCCAGCCATCTCATTCTCTGTCGTCCCCTTCTCCTCCCACTCCCAACCTTTCCTAGCATAACAGCCTTAAAGTCTTTCTTGCCAGTACAACTGTGGTGCAATTCTTGCCTGTTGTCAACAGGATGCTCTGTGACACACAGCCATTTCCAGTCACTTCAACCCTTTTATTCTTAGCCAGTAACTGTGTTGAACATATAATCTAGTGTGCAAAGGTGTCTTTGAACTTAGATATCTGACTGTGTTTTTACCATGCCAGGCATACACCCTTGTTATGGCATATATCCTAATTAGTTTGCTAACGGTCTTAATACTGATAGCCTAAGTCTTCATGTAAGGAACTTAACATTTGTGAAGCTCCAAAGATGTCCCACATGAACTGATTTGTGATCCACACACTGTATGGATTTCAATCCTCTCAATATCTCTGTAAAGCGAGTGACATTAACTCTTGGTAGATTTGAAAACTGACTGGTTACGTCCTTGCCCAAACCCAATGACTTGAAAGTGTTAAAGACATGGAGTTCAAGCACGGGGGTCGGACCTACAAACCTGGATTTGAATCCTGTTACTGTCACTTAGTACTACCTGATCAGTTAGCTACTAGTTAGCTCCCATTTTACATATGAAAAAACTAAGGTTTATAAATTTTAGGTTACTGTCCCAAAGAGACACTATTGGTAATTATCTTGTATGGATTTTGTGAGCATGCAGTGAGACAATGTGTAAGAACTGCTTAGGAGAGGTTCCAAATTCGATAAGGACCCAGTAAATGTTGACTATTATGATTTGTGGTTCACTTTACTGCCTCTTCTTCTGGGAGTAAAGAAACAGTTGGGGGAGCACATTGACAATGACTTAGCATCCATGGGGGTGTCAGTTTGATTTGTTGATTTTTTGGGAAAGATTGTGGATCAAAACCATCATTTATGTAGGGATGTCCCATGATAAGGAGCAAATATTTGCACTGAGTGGGTAAAAAAGCTTTTATAAGAGCCAGTGAAGATGAAAGAGTATCTTGAGAGGATCAAGAAGGCTTCTAGAAACAAAGAAAATCAGTGTTTGTTGAACTGGGAGTTTCCAGTTTGGTTTTGACCCCAGTTCTGTTGAGCTGTAGTATAGGGCTAGTATATGTATGGCTGAGTCCCTTCGCTGTTCACCTGAAACGGTCACAATATTGTTAATCGGCTACACCCTGATACACAATTAAAAAGTTAAAAAAAAAATAAAGTCTAGGGCTATGCCACTTACAAGATTTTAAATACTTTTAAATGCATTTGTTGTTGTTTATCATGTCCAATTCTTTTGCAACTCATAAACTGTAGGCTGTAAGGGTCCTCTGTCCATGAGATTTCCCAGGCAAGAATACTGGAGTGGGTTGCAGTGTCTTCTCCAAGGGATTTCCCCCACCTAAGGATTGAACTCATGTCTCCTACATTGCCTGTTGGGTTCTTTACCGTTGAGTCACCAGGGAAGCTGTTACATGCATTAGTGGTATTGTTTTTCACTTTTAGCGTGTGTGTGTACTCAGTCATGTCAGACTCTGTGACCCCATAGATTGTGGCCCACCAAGCTCCTCTGTCCATGGGATTCTCCAGGGAAGAATACTGGAGTGGGCTGCCATTTCCTCCTCCAGGGCATCTTCCAGACCAAGGGATCCAACCGCATCTCCTGTGTTTCCTACATCACCCGGCAGATTCTTTACCACTGAGCCAACTGGTGTGTTCAAGTCTATTGATATTCCCATTTTACAGATGAGGAAACAGTCACAAAGTCACAGATGTAGTCAATGGCAGATCCCCTAGCCCCAGCGTCTCTTGAGTGACATAGTCTACAGCACGTGTCTGCATCTGGCAGGCCTCTTTCTCCAGCACCCTTCACTTTTAGGGGGGACCAGAAGAAACATTCAATTTAATTTACAGTTAATAAAAATTACTCCCATGTTAGTTTAATTATTTAGTATATAAATAACTTTTAATGAATTTTTTGGCTCTATTTTGGGAATGACAGTCTAAAATTAGCTTAATTTCAATAATTACCTAATGACAACACGGCTATATAAAAAGCATTTAAAGAATCTAGAATATGTCAGTGTATGACACATTAATTTTTCCATCTGTAAAATTTTCTTATGAGTTAATTAATTCCTTTCACATAATAAACAAATTACATATGTATTATGGCATCTTAAGTAATGGACTCGATTCATTTAATTGTTCATAATGATCTCAGTTTTCTTTGGTTTTGTGACTATATAGGTTTTTCTCATTAGGGGAAAGAACAAAATGTTAGAAAAGAAAAACTGGGAATTTTAAGTATCAATTGAACCTATCTGAGAATTTTGCTATAATAGTTTTACATATTTTTACAGTTGATTAAGTTTGCTTAGTAATTGCCTGTTGTAAGATAATCATGCAACATCTAACAGAACAAAAAACAGGGAATTGCTCCTTTCTTCCAGGACCGAATTCCTTTTGTAATGCACAGCAACAGAAAAGTCCATCATTAACTCTTATTGGAAAACAATAATGTCATGAGAGATTGAATGTGGAGACTGAACTTTTTGACTTTTGGAGAGTTACTAAAATGTACATTTTAAAACTAATTCTGGTGTTTAAATTGTGTGACTACCTCTGCCTGCCTGGGAAATTTGATTGAGCTGAAGTGCTTTGAAATGCATGCATTTATGCAAAGGTCAATTATGATATAGGCAATCTATTTTAGGGTAAGCTTCCTTGCACCTTTGGAAATGATTCCTTTTTTTAGCTAAGTGAGAATCTCTCAAGGAATACAAAAATTAAAGGGAAAAAGCAAGCAGTTCAGTCTTTATACTTTTTCTTCTAAGTCTCCCCAGTAGAGGCCGTCATCAGCGTTTATTCAGCAAAAACAGCAGCTTGCTGAGCTTAGGGTGCCTTTAGCAATCTCAGATGGGTATGTCCTTCTGAAAAAGAGAGATTGGGAAGAACCTAAGGCTGAAATACAGTGATGAGGGGGATGCTGATATAGCATTAATAAAATAAAAGCAGGCTAGAAAGCAGTATACTTTCAATTTTATTTTTAAAGATGTTTGCACATCTATATGTGCATTGCATTAAAAAAAACACTGAGAAGAAGTGAATCAAATTTTTAATGAGCTTTATCTCATAGGAAGGCTGGTGATTTGTACTTTTTATTTCTTAATTTTTCCACATTTTACTGATGATATTATATATCTTTATCTTTAAAAAGAAGCGACGGTGTTACAAATTTTAAAAGCGAGAGTAATAAAAACCTAATCCCTGAAAAAAAGCCTCTAGCTACCATTTCAAGGACCATGATTAAACAGATTACCTGGGAAAGGCATGTTTGTTTCTATTTTTCATTTTAATACTTATTAGCTCCTTATACGTGCAGCAAATAGTATGCAAGATGAATATTGACCATATAGATTTCATTTACGGAGAAGGCAATGGCAAGCCACTCCAGTACTCTTGCCTAGAAAATCCCATGGATGGAGGAGCCTGGTAGGCTGCAGTCTGTGGGGTCGCTAAGGGTCAGACACGACTGACTGACCTCACTTTCACTTTTCACTTTCACACATTGGAGAAGGAAATGGCAACCCACTCCAGTGTTCTTGCCTGGAGAATCCCAAGGACAGGGGAGCCTGGTGGGCTTCCGTCTATGGGGTCACACAGAGTCGGACACGACTGAAGTGACTTAGCAGCAGCAGCAGCAGCAGCAGCAGATTTCATTTATGTAGAAGATCTATATATTAGCATATATAAATATGTCTGATTTCAAGTGGTCTCAGCCTGCAGCACCTTAAAGCAGGGCTCTGGTTCCCAGCCAGAGATTAAGATTGGGTCTTGGCATTGAGATTCACTAAATCTTAGCCACTTAGACCAGAGGTCAGTGACAAGACCCTAGAGTTCCCACAAAGATGGGACATAGGGAAAGAAGTACAGTGTCTATTAGGAGGAAAAAGTATAAGTACGTGTGGATAGATACACGGGCAGATTCAGAGGGAGGGTTGTGCCCTTGAGGTAGTTTAAATCACTTGCATGGAGCGTTTCTTTCGGGTTTCCTTTGGCCAGTCGTTTTGATTTACTTGGTTGAGAGTCCACATTTGGTATGTTTCAGGATCCTCCCATGTATGCACACGCATCTCTACAGGTCTACAGGTAGTTAGCATCACTTAGCATCACTCCCTTGATATCTAAGGAGCCTTTCTGCACCTGTGTGATAGAGGAGGTCTCCTGACTTTGAGAATGAGAAATATGTGGTCTCAGATCTTCTATCTGGGCAGGACCCAGCTTTCCCTCTCAATTGTCCTGCTATTTTCGTCTTGGAATATTGGTCCACAGGGAGCAAATCTCTAATTACTTTACCCAGGGTAGGGGGAGGCATCTGCCTCCTGCCTCTTGTCGACTCTCATCATTCACAATTCTATATTTGTGAATGGACCTACTCATTAAAATATATTTGTCACCCCCAAATCAACACTTGGGGCGCTTCATTTGTCATTTGTGAACATACACGGGCTCTAAGCAGCAGAACAACTTTGAATCACCCAGTGTGCACATTCCCCACTAAGGTGGGATCCATGCAGCAGCTCTGCCTTCTTGTTTCAACTCTCATACTGTCAACAGGTCCTTTCTATGGTCTATTCAGTGCCACATTTTGCACAACTTTTATGCCTTTTGTTGTTGATGTCACCACTTAAGATTGGCCCAACCTTAATGCTGAAGTGCTGTCTAGTGTTTCTAAAGGCAAGAAGTTTGGGTTGTTCCTTTCAGAGAAAATATACTTGATCAGTTCAGTTCAGTTCAGTTCAGTTCAATCGCTCAGTCGTGTCCGACTCTCCACGACCCCATGAATCACAGCACACCAGGCCTCCCTGTCCATCACCAACTCCCAGAGTTCACTCAAACTCATGTCCACAGAGTTGGTGATGCCATCCAGCCATCTCATTCTCCGTCGTCCCCTTCTCCTCCCACCCCCAATCCCTCCCAGCATCAGAGTCTTTTCCAGTGAGTCAACTCGTCGCATGAGGTGGCCAAAGTATTGGAGTTTCAGCTTTAGAATCCGTCCTTCCAATGAACACCCAGGATTGATCTCCTTTCAGGCTTGAGTTATAGAGCTGTTGGTTGTGTGTTCAGTATTAAGAAACCAACAACATATATTAAACAAGTTATCTTTAAAACAGGAATGCATGTCCAACAAGGTATGTATTAATCAGTTGATGGAAATGTTGTGTCAGGAGTCTCACAGGAACCTAACTTTGTGTTTACCTTAATAGCAATGGTCTAGTGTTTGATAATTCAGTATTTATGGAAATATTATAAAACATAATTATAGCAAAAAGCAATAAACTGTGTGTATATGCGTGTATGTGTGTGTGTGTGTGAGAAATGGTTCATCTCAGATTGGGATTTAAACCTGGCCAAAACTCCTGGTCTGCTAACTTATATTGCACACCTGGTTTCAGGACCTAATGAAGCTCAGGTTCTTAATGTCTCATTGCAGAAAGAATTCAGTGAGAGACAAAGTGATAGGTAAGAAGTAGATTTATTTAAAGAGAAATACATTCTGCAGACAGAGAATGAGCCATCTCAGAAGTTGAGAGTAGCCTTGGGAGAAACGAACTCCACAGACAGAGTGTGGGCTATTGCAGAGGGTGAGTGTGGCCTCAAAATATGGCGTGATTAGCTTTCATTGGCTATTTCATAGGTTAATGAGTGGGAAGATTATTCCAACTATTTTGGGGGATGGGGTGGAGATTTCTAGGAACTGAGCCACCACCCACATTTTGGTCCTTGATAGCCTTGGAACCGTCCTGGAACCTCTGGTTGTGTCAATTAGCTTGCTGATGTGTTGCAATGAGTGTATACTGAGGATCAAGGTCTAATTGAAGGTGACTTGTCTGCCATCTTGGACCTATTTAATTCTAATCAGTTTATGTTGTGTCCTCAGGCTACATCTGTCTTTCAAGGGTTGTGCCCTGCCCCTCCCCTTCTGTTTCATATGTATCAAACTTTATGTATATGTGTGTGCATATACATATATGTACATGCAGCTTTTGTCCAGTTTTTGCATGAATAGAATTCACAAATATAATTTATAAATGTAAACCAGTTGCACATAAAACATCACCTGTATTTCCATGTGTTTCTTTCTTCTCCCTCCTCCATCTCCCTCTTCAGTTTTCTCTGGTTCATACAACACAGTTCAGTTCAGTTAGTTCAGTCACTCAGTCATGTCCGACTCTTTGCGACCCCGTGAATCACAGTACGCCAGGCCTCCCTGTCCATCACCTACTCCCAGAGTTCACTCAAACTCATGTCCATCGAGTCGGTGATGCCATCCAGCCATCTCATTCTCTGTCGTCCCCGTCTCCTCCCGCCCCCAATCCTTCCCAGCATCAGACTCTTTTCCAGTGAGTCAACTCTTCACATGAGGTGGCCAAAATATTGAGCTTCAGCTTTAGCATCAGTCCTTCCAATGAACACCCAGGACTGATCTCCTTTAGAATGGACTGGTTGGATCTCCTTGCAGTACAAGGGACTCTCAAGAGTCTTCTCCAGCACCACAGTTCAAAAGCATCAATTCTTCGGCGATCAGCTTTCTACATGTCGGTAATTCCCAAATAAGTTCTCTAGCCTAGAACTCTCTCTGGAACTGCAGATTTCAATATCCAGTTGTCTCCTTGATGTTTTCATTGGGATACCTGATAGCTAGCTTAATCATAACATTGAAAAATAGAAATCTTTAGTTCCTCCTCCCTGACTCAGACTGCTTGTTTTTACTTGTAGTTTTTCCCTCCTCAGTAAATGGCATCACCACTGTCCTTGGCATCTCCCTTGGTTTTGTCTTCTGCCATCTCGTTCAGTCTCAGCAAGTTCCTTTTATCTCCTCATCTAAACCCATCCTACATCCGTCCACTTCTCTCCCTCTCTAGTACCATAATCCTAAGTCAACCTACATTGATCTCTTCTTTTGAAAACTGGATAGCTTGTCATATGTTATGAAAAACTCAAATTCATTTTGTGCCTTCCTTAGAGTATTGAAGTGAGATTGTTAGAATGTTTAAATATTCAACACATTCTTAAGTAGCTTTAGTTCCAGTGGCTTCAGTTCAGTTCAGTTCAGTCGCTCAGTCGTGTCCGACTCTCCGCGACCCCATGAATTACAACACGCCAGGCCTCCCTGTCCATCACCAACTCCTGGAGTACACTCAAACTCATGTCCACAGAGTCGGTGATGCCATCCAGCCATCTCATTCTCCGTCGTCCCCTTCTCCTCCCGCCCCCAACCTTTCCCAGCATCAGAGTCTTTTCCAGTGAGTCAACTCGTTGCATGAGGTGGCCAAAGTATTGCAGTTTCAGCTTTAGCATCAGTCCTTCAAATGAACACCCAGGATTGATCTCCTGGATCAATTAGAATGGACTGGTTGGATCTCCTTGCAGTATAAGGGACTCTCAAGAGTCTTCTCCAACACCACAGTTCAAAAGCATCGATTCTTTGGCGATCAGCTTTCTTCACAGTCCAACTCTCACATCCAGTGGCTTACACAGTGACTTATATTTGGTTCCTCAATAACTGAATATTGAAATGTGACTACATGGCAGAGTCTTTGTCCTGGCTTTTTTCTTCTACAGAAACTACAGAAGACTTTCCTATCCAAAAAAATTGAACCCACTTAAGAAACAACAAAAACAGTGATGACAAGAACTGGACTGATTTGGAAGCTTCTGGTATTTTCGTGTGTGTTGTGACTAGAGAGTGGCCATCAAGGGACAGATGACTCCAGTGGAAATTTCCCTGAGGGGCCTCAGGGTGTAATTGGAAAGTATAATATTGAGAAAAAGGAAATTGATAACATTCTGCATAGTAATGTAAAATATTATCTCTGCTGATAACCAGGAAGGTAGTAGAGATTATGTTGTAGGAGGACCATATTTCTATCTCTGAATATGGATTTTTCTGAGTCATTTTTTCGGAAGTCTAATGTTTGTTTTTAATCAAGTGTCTGGGCCTTTGTGTATGGGTGTGGATTTCATCCAACTGATATGTAATCGAAGGATGACATGAAGAAAAGAAGCAGTCACACATAAGGACAGATGTCTGTGTGCAGTAACCCATTCTGAACCCAAAGTCCTTAATACATTTTGAAAGATAAAGGTGACTATGCCAGGCAGAAGAGTGACACATGGAAAAAACCATAGATGAATGAGATAGGGAGGGTAGTGCTTGGAATTGCAAACCTTGGAACTGCACCCAGTGCATCTATCATATTGATTCCAAGTCCAAGGAGAAACTGTGAAAGTTTGGAGAATCTGCATCCGGACAAAGGAGGTTCATCTTGATGTTTCTGCCACAAGGCTTGATCTTTATTCAGACAGCTGTGTGGAGACTCTGCAGAGCCCTAAGCAGGCAAACTTGGTGAGATTTCTATTTCAGATAGACTTCTCTGCGGTCTTGTGGAGGAAGTGAGACAGAGAGACCACTTAAGAGTCTATTTCAGGATCAGGCAGGAGCTAACAGAGGCTCTAATTATTATCACCGTGCTTGTTGACTTTGAACTTCCCTGTGGGGTCTTGAGGAACTCTCTCAAGGCAGGGGGCTCTTCCTTCTTTCCTCTTGGGTCCCTGCTCATCTCATTCCTCCCAGTTCCTGAGCTCCCTGCAAGTCGAGAGGTCCACTGGGCTAAGAAGAAATGTCTAAATCTAGTATTTTGTGAATTCAGGGCCAAATTATTATTGGATCTTTCTGTGGATAAAGCTTCAAATGCCAGTGGAATATAAAATATTATGCCTTTTATTAATTTAGTCAACAAATATTTGTTAAGTGGCAGCATGTACTCAACAGTAAATTAGCCATCTAATGAGTGAGCAGTGGTACAATGTAGAGAAATCCCACTCTTAATTGTTTTTATTCTAGTAGGGAGATAAGAAAAAACAAAATAATTACATATTATTATTTCTGTTATGGAGGAAATAAACAGGGTGGAGGCTTAATTATGAATTAGAGAGGGAGGCTTTTTCTAAACAGGACGGTGAGGGACATTCTCTCTGAGGAAGTGATATTCAAGTAAGACTTGAAGGATGAGGGAAAAGCAGATATATGAAAAATTACGAGAAAAGAGTTCCTGAGAGGGGACATAAAATGCAAAACTGTTTGTGTGTATATGTTTTCAGATTAGAAAGTACTTGCAATTTTTTTTTTCCTTTATAATATCATTTGCAACTTTTAGGATTTTTTCCTCTACTGTTATTGTCCACAGAAATTTGAATTGGAAAAATATAAAAGCAGCTTGACTTTTAAATTATATGATTTATTTCACAGTGGAAAAAATAGTCGTCCGATTTTAAGTATGTGTGTTATATATTGGTATCAAAAAATGGTTTTTTATTTTTGAATTTGCACTGATTCTTCACCATGTGGGGTTTCCCTGGTGGCTCAGATGGTAAAGAATCTGCCTGCAATGCAGCAGATGTGAGTTCTATCCCTGAGTTGTGAAAATCATCTGGAGGAGGAAATGGCAACCCACTATAGTATTCTTGCCGGGAAAATCCCTTGGACAGAGGAGCCTGGTGGGCTACAGTCCATGGGGACATGACTGAGTGACTAACACATCTTCACTGCATGAATTTCTCTGGAAATAGTAATGATAGCAGTAGATGACTTAATTGAGTCTCTACTAATTCCAGGCACTATTGCATACACATTAACATATTAACTCATTTAATCCTCCCCAGATTAGTATTATAATTATCTCATTTTACAACTGAAGCCCAGGGGTTTTATATAGCTTGTCAAGGTCACACAGCTATTAAATGTCAGTACTATGATTAGATCCAGGCAGTTTCTCTTTAGAACCCACTCTTTCAAACAAACAGCATTAACTTCTGACACTGGTAACCACATATCAAATACAGTAGCAATACCATTCTGCCATTAAACAAAAGAAAACTTTTCTAAAATTTCAGAAGGATAATTTATACAGTGAATGAAATTTCCTAATTTGTATTTTTTCCTTTTTTAAAAAAATATTGCTATGTACAGTATCTTGCCTATGTTAGTAAATGGTTAATAAATATCAATAGTCAGGCACTGTGCTAAACGCTTTCCATGACTTATATTATTAAATCTTACAAATGCTTTTCGACATAGTAGCAGTTAGTATTGCCTGCTTGAATGTTGGCTTTGCCACTTCATAACTCTATCACCTTGGGCAAGGAGCTTATTTTAATCTGTGTTTCAGTTTCCCCATTTGCAAAATGCGGTCTGATTTCAGAACTTGTGACTTTAACCACTTGCATACCACCTCCCACTAATACAGGATGGTATCTAATTAAATAGGAATAATGTTTCTCATTGTTTTTAAGTTTAGCATTTTGTAAGTTAGTGTGTTCTATAGATCATCATAACTTCCAACAGTCTATCAACAGAAAGATCAGAGAATCACTGACTAGTGTCTTTTTGGAAATAGCTTCCTCAAATCTAGAACTTGGGTCACTGAGAAGCAGTGAACCTTTAATCTGAGTTATTCTTACTGTTAACACCTTGTAATTACTATCCGGAATTTACTGTGCATGAGCTGGGCCCAACAAAGTAACATATTTTAACTTTTCAGCATTTTAAATTGAGTGGCAGATATATTCATTTGTCGGTAATACCAAGCTCAAACCTATAGCAAAACAATCAAAATATAAAATGCCAAATCCAATTATATGATCCAGGATGCAATTTTATTTCATTTATATTTTTTAGTTGAGCTCTATCTGTGCAATTTAAATAACCAGACCATGGTAGTTTAATGGGTGATTTGGCTTACCATGGTCAAGTCAATGAACTGCAAAAATTGACTCTATTATGGCGCATGAAACCAAGTCGACCTTGAATATAAATTGGCAATATCTCTTTCAGAGTTTGAGCAAAAAGCAAATATTCTTCATACAAAGAGAAACTAATTCAACAAATGAGATGGAGTCTTATTTAAAAAAATTATTTCTTTATACATACAAAAATAGATAAAAGTTTTTGTGATTCTGCCCATTATATATGTTTTATTAATTTATTTGGCCCATCTGAATAAGCTATTGAAAAGAATGGTAACACATTTATTGAACTCCTATTATGCTCCAGGTACTATTTGAAGTGATTCCAACTCTGCCAATTGTAAAAAAACACTTAATCTTCACAACTGTTCTCTGAATTATGGATTATTATTCTCTTTTATAGAGCAGGCAACTGAGCTTCAAGAAGGCTATTTAACTTCTATATGCAGTCAGGAAATTAAAAGACGCTTACTCCTTGGAAGGAAAGTTCTGACCAACCTAGGTAGCATATTAAAAAGCAGAGACATTACTTTGCCAACCAAGGTCCGTCTAGTCAAGGCTATGGTTTTTCCCGTGGTCATGTATGGATGTGAGAGTTGGACTGTGAAGAAAGCTGATTGCTGAAGAATTGATGCTTTTGAACTGTGGTGCTGGAGAAGACTCTTGAGAGTCCCTTGTACTGCAAGGAGATCCAACCAGTCCATTCTAAAGGAGATCAATCCTGTGTGTTCATTGGAAGGACTGATGCTAAAGCTGAAACTCCAATACTTTGGCCACCTCATACGACGAGTTGACTCACTGGAAAAGACTCTGATGCTGGGAGGGATTGGGGGCAGGAGGAGATGGGGACGACAGAGAATGAGATGGCTGGATGGCATCACCGACTTGATGGACATGAGTTTGAGTGAACTTCGGGAGTTGGTGATGGACAGGGAGGCCTGGTGTGCTGTGATTCATGGGGTTGCAAAGAGTCGGACACGACTGAGTGACTGAACTGAACTGAACTGAACTGAACTGAAGCTGTCACAGGTCAAACTAGACCCCAGAGTTCTGCATCATTTTTAACTCCTTCCCCTCGAAAAGAGATTTTTCTCAAGACTCATCATCACTAATTAGACCAATGCATAAATTGAGCCAAAATATTTACTTTTAGATTTGATGTCTAGAGAACCTCTTCTGTAGGGAACAACATTTAAAAAGAAATGATATTTTTCCAAATAACTGAAGTTGGCTGCCTCATGTATGGTTCCTCAATCATCTGCACTTAGCTGACTTCCCATCCCAATCTGCAGACTGTCTGGTTTTTCTTGACTACTGATTTTGGTCATTTCTGAATCATTATTTCCTGCTGAAGAATTGATGCTTTTGAACTGTGGTGTTGGAGTAGACTCTTGAGAGTCCCTTTGCAAGGAGATACAACCAGTCCATCCTAAAGGAGATCAGTCCTGGGTGTTCATTGGAAGGACTGATGTTGAAGCTGAAACTCCAACACTTTGGCCACCTAATGCAAAGAGCTTACTCATTTGAAAAGACTCTGATGCTGGGGAAGATTGAGGGCAGGAGAAGGGGACGACAGAGGATGAGATGGTTGGATGGCATCACCGACTCAATGGACATGGGTTTGGGTAGACTCCAGCAGTTGGTGACGGACAGGGAGGCCTGACGAGCCGCGGTTCATGGGGTCGCAAAGAGTTGGACATGACTGAGCGACTGAACTGAACTGATTTCCTGCCCAGATCTCTGTAATGAGTTTCATATGTGTACCTCCAGCTGCCCACTGATTATGGGCCTACCTGGATGCACAAAAGACCTCTAACAAAACATGTCAATTATTCAGTTCAGTTCAGTTCAGTCACTCAGTCGTGTCCGACTCTTTGCGACCCCATGAATCACAGCACGCCAGGCCTCCCTGTCCATCACCAACTCCCGGAGTTCACTCAAACTCATGTCCATCGAGCTGGTGATGCCATCCAGCCATCTCATTCTCTGTCATCCCCGTCTCCTCCCGCCCCCAATCCCTCCCAGCATCAGACTCTTTTCCAGTGAGTCAACTCATCGCATGAGGTGGCCAAAGTATTGGAGCTTCAGCTTCAGCATCAGTCCTTCCAATGAACACCCAGGATTGATCTCACATTAATTGTCCTAGAAAATAGCTCTTTTTCCAGTCATGCTGAATGCAGAGGGTGATCTAGTGATCTTCCATTTACACAGTCAAGAAACTTGGACTTCATCTTTAATATCTTACCACAAACTTCATTGAGTTCTGTCCATTCTGTTTCCGATATATTTTCAAATCTTTTTTGAATATTCACAGTGACATGATTCTTCTAGATCACCATCAGTCTCTTGCCTGTACCCTGTTACAGATTTCAGATTCATCTTTGTGTCTTTTAAGACTTGCCTTCCACCTCTAGTTTCTTCCAATCCACTCTTTTCATTCCAACAAAGAAGTTCTTTGGAAAAGAAACAGGGGTAATGCTCTACTCTAATCTTTGAATGGCTCATCATAACTTTCAAAATAATGTCCAAGCTATTGAATATGGTTTGCTGGTTTCATAGAACCTGCTTTCTTTCTTCTTTGATCTTGTCTCTTGATTTTCTTGCCTTTACTCTCCAATTCATCCATAATACCGTACTTTATCAAAGATGCATTTCACCTGGTTGCTCCCTGACTTTGGCATGTGTGTGAAGCACTCTTCTCTCCTTTTTCCCTTTCTGGTTAACTCCAATTCATCCTTTCAGTTTTAGTTTAGATGTGAGCTCCTTTAAGATCTATTGTGATTACACTGGCTGTCTATGAGGTGTCAGTCCATGTGCTCTTATTTCACCCTAAATTTCCCATCAGAGCACTTAGGACAGTGCGTTATAGTTGATATATTCTCGTTTTATCTCCCTAGTAGATTATAAGCATCTTCAAAGGCAGGGACACTGACTGGCATATAAAATATCCTCTTCTTTTCTGTCCCTCTCCCTGTCTTATTTCTCTCTCTGTATTAATCGGGCTCTCTCTTTCTCTACATATCTATTGAGTCTTCAATGCATATTAAATAATTCCCCTAATCTGCAGAACTAATTTACCGTCCATGTTGAACTGTTTTCCCTGTGATAACACTCAATCTGAAAATAAAATTTAGAATTTGGGAAGGACTTTCAAATGAAATTTTTTTTTATCTGACTGCTGGGCCAGTTTTATCATTTGTTTTCTACATCCGTTTTGCTTTCTGTGGGATTTAGAGGCCATCTGTTTTAAATCCTTCTAGATTGGGTTCCCTTATGCTTTATTTATTTTTTTTTGTCTACAGTTTTTTCAAAAACATTGAAGTATAGCTGATTTATAGTGTTTCAGGTGTACATCAAAGTGATTCAGTTGTTTATATATATACATATATATGTATATATCATACTGTTTCTGATTCTAGGTCAGTATAAAAATGGCCTCAAATTATTCGTATGCCTTAGCTTGCATCAAGGCAAAACAACAGAAACACACCTCATGACTTTGTGTGCCTGTAGTATGCACTTTGCCATCATTTCATCAACCTTGTTTCTCTTAATTTTGTTAATCATTTTTAATAAAGCCTGAAATAAAATCTCATTAAGTTTTATTTCAAGCACTAAAGCTGTTCCAAAGTTGTTATATGTTTGAATGTAACCACTTGGATGCACAAAAGAACTCAAATAAAGCATTTCAATTACAGAGCACACTAACTGCCCTCAGAAAGTAGCAGGCAATACATAAGACACTCAATTAATAAGCAGCATTGGCTGGCTCCATGGCCAACGTTATGTATACTCAGGGAACTATATTTTAAGGCATTAATACTTTAAAGAATTAGCTTTGTTATGAAAAGCATCTGTTGTCTTTTTGTGGAATGGGCAATAGTATTTCTATCCAGAGTAAAAGTGAAAGCGTTAGTTGCTCAGTTGTGTCCAACTCTTTGTGACCGCATGGACTGTAGCCCACCAGGCTCCTCTGCCCATGGAATTCTCAGGCAAGAATACAGGAGTGGGCAGCCATTCCCTTACTCCAGTGGGTCTTCCTGTCTCAGGGATCAAACCCCGGTCTCCTGCATTGCAGGCAGATTCTTTACCATCTACGTCGCCAGGGATGCCCATTTCTATCCAATGTTAACTTTTAACATATCAAGAGTAATCACAAAGATGTCTTTTCCTATTCACAGTGGATAGGAGATGAATGAGAATTACTATTGGGCCTAAATAGAGTCCAGGGATAATGGACCATTGAAATCTTCTCCTAAATCAAACAAACCAATCCTTCAAATATAAAATTAATCATTTTATCAATATCAGCCTTCAATCCGTACTCCATTAAGTCCTTAAATTCATGCTAGGCTTGGCATAGGAAGCAAATTAAAACAGGATTCTTGTAAAATGAGAAAGATAAAATCATGCCTTCTGAAGAAGCAATTTAATCGTAATAAATTATTTTTAATATTCTTTTTTCAATGAGGCATCACATTGACCATAAAATGAAGTGTAAAAGGGCACTGGTCGAGGAAACCGAGTTACAAAGAGACCACTACACCCTTGAACAGTTATACCTGCAATAATTTGCTTCATAAATTTTTATGCTGCATTTTACATTTTTTAAGAAAGCGAGTATTCCCAACAGTGTCATAATTAGAATTGTGACAGTATGAGAGCAACTAAAGGAAATTATATTTGATCTCTGGAGTATTTAGCTAAATAGTTTTAAATAGGAATTTGTTGCTTTGTTAAAGACAGATTAGAGTCAACACAGAAGATATTACTTGAATGGAAGGCCGATGCTCTCAGATGGTCCACAGTCGTAAACACAGCTTCATAGGAAAGCTGAGTGTCAATTAAGGAGATCCAGGAAATGGAGATGATTTGCCTGGGAGATTTATGGAGTATTTACTGAAAGAAAGGGTTTTAGTCTTTAAATGTCAAATGTTAATCTTGTATGCTAACCCTGTCCAGAAATTGTATTTTGCAGTGCTTTATCTCTGTAGTTTGAGAATCCAAAGCCCTCACTAAGAAGTATTCCTTCGAGACACATTCTGCATTTAACAAGCCTATTTTCCACTTTTCTATGAAGAATTGCTGTACTGTCCATACCATAAGGATATTTTCCTGAAGGATAGACTGAAGCTGCCATAGTTGTCAAAATCCAGGTAGTTTTTGGAAAGGGTGTGCCTTGTTCTTAACCTCACCAGATTCTATTGCTTAAGCACAAATATCTCTTAGAAGCCTTTTTATTAT
Source organism: Moschus berezovskii (assembly GCF_049115385.1). NCBI lineage: Eukaryota > Metazoa > Chordata > Mammalia > Artiodactyla > Moschidae > Moschus > Moschus berezovskii. The sequence continues at coordinate 36,405,155 of NC_142481.1, read as the reverse complement.
CAACTTCAGACTGTTGAGGACAGTGCCTGGAATATGAGAGCTGCTCAGTTAAAGAGCATCTTTGTTTCCGTGATTGCTCAATACATGTTTCCGTGGTTGCTCAATATATGTATTGTGTGATGAGGGGGCTGGGCTACAAGGAACAGGAGTGGTGAGCGTCATTTTTGGGCTCATACCTGGGAAACCATGGTTTCCCTTAACCAGTAAGTCCATGGGCAGAAATAACAGGAGAATAAACAAATAGGAGCCAGTTGTACAGAATGCTCCTGTGTTCAGAGGGGAAACAGCATCTGATCTATGTCAGTTGTGTAAGTGTGTTTGATTTCTCTATTATGAGTCTACTCTTTCTTCATGATAAAAATAATAATATATGGAATCCTTGTCATGTTACTACAGTTGAAACTGGAATTTTTTTTTAACTTGGTCACAGATGTTTCTCTCTGTTACTCTAGCTATACAAGGCTGTGAAACAGTCTTACTGACTTTTTGGAGGTAAGAGGTTGCAAGGCCACCTTCTCTTCTCTGGACATGACAGTGAGCTCGTGCTTTTCTGTTAATAAGGATAGCTCCAACCTAGATGATGGCCAAGGAAAAGGAGGACCATCAGGAGGACATGGAATACATAGACCAGATCACCTGGAACAGCTCAAAGTACTAAGGTCCTGGAGGAGAACAGTTTTGTCCCAATGGGAAGCTAGTGTGATAACTTCTTTGGGAATGAGTCACCTGGTGCAATTGGACTTGGAGAGAAGTAAGTAGAGAATGTTAGAGCACATTGAAAGTCTTTTAATGTTTGTTCTTTTGAAGTCCCAGCCTCCATTAGCCTTTGACAAGCTTAGCTTTGAGGAAGTGGAATCATCTCGCAGGTTTGTTCAGAGAACTCTTTTATGGCAGTGGGAAAATATCATTTCTCAGGCCAAGAGGGATGGGAACTCATGCAGCTATGAGAAACAAAGTGTGGTGAATGAACCATATCCTTTACTCTGCACGTGGGATTCTAGATGACCTCCTTTGGCCTTAGTTCTCAAATATCTTAGAGGATTTAGAGTAGAGGAGGCTTAAGAGGTAAGATATGGTGGGCCTCTTGTTAATAAGGCTCATGAAAGTTAGAACAATAATTAGATAAAATATTAAAGGAATGGATTTTTGGAACAAGTTATAACTTGCGACATCCAAATATTCACAGTTATTATGTTAGACTAAAATATCTGCAGAGGATCTTTTTATGGATTTCCCCAGGCACATTGAAGTCAAGTCCAATGTGAAGTTCAATATCTTTCTCATTTACCAGCCATTTACTGTTTCTTCTCCATTCTTTTTTTAAAAAAATATTTTAATTGATTTATTTATTTGGCTGAGCCTGACCTTATACAGTTGCAGCATGACAGATCTTCTAGCTGTGGCTTGTGGGACCTAGTTCTCTGACCAGGGATCAAACCCAAGTCCCCTGCATTGGGGACACAGAGTCACAGCCACAGGACCACCAGGGAAGTCCCTTCTTCTTCTTTGTTTATCTCCATCTTTTTAAAAATTGATGCATCATTTTTCCAGGCACCTGAAACAGAATGCTTACAGGCATTCTAAACGTGTTTTTCTATTTTGTATCTCACGTCAGTCATGAATTCTAGCTGTGTTTAACCTCTAAAGTATTTCAACTCCACTGAGTCTTCTGCATCCCTGTGGCTGCTGCTGCAGGGCCATCCTCATGAGGTTTTGGTCAGGCTTTTGCAGTGATTTCCTAAGGGGATTCCATATGTCTAACCTGGCACACTCCATTCTGTTTTTTATTTTGCTACCAGATATTTACATACTGTAATAAATGTCCTCTCCGATGCTTAACTAGCATTTCTTCCAGGATGAAGTTCCAAATCCTTAGCAGAGTACACAAGTCATTCCATAAACTTAAATGTGTCTACTTGTATCACTAGGCTAAGATTTTTGCAGAAGGCTACATGTATTTTTTTTTTTTTTAAGTTTCTAGGACCTGATGAAAGTGAAAGTCACTCAGTCATGTCCAACTCTGCGACCCCATGGACTATACAGTCCATGGAATTCTCCAGGCCAGAATACTGGAGTGGGTAGCCTTTCCCTTCTCCAGGGGATCTTCCCAACCCGGGGATTGAACCCAGGTCTCCCGTATTGCAGGTGGATTCTTAACCAACTGAGTCATAGGGGAAGCCAAAGAATACTGGAGTGGGTAGCCTCTATCCTTTCTCCAGCGGATCTTCCCGACCCAGTAATTGAACTAGGGTCTCCTGCATTGTAGGCAGATTCTTTACCAACTGAGCTATCAGGGACCTTATAGGATGCTTGATATATAGGAAACCCTCAAATGTTTATTAAAATTGAAGTAATTTGTTGGTATGGAAAATAATACTTGAAAAAGCTGAATTTTTACTGTGTTCAGGCCCACTGTATAATAATTGTCTTTGGTGCCCTTTCTGGCCTGTGATGTAGTTTTGCTCACCCTGGAGAAATTACCCTCATGCCTCCTCTCTCTCTGTTGGTGAAGATTATACCTGCTGCTACTTTATTCCAGAAACGGGATAACCTTCTGCCTTGTTTTTGTGCCAAGTGACCCTTTTGACAGACCCCGTGGCTCTGACCCTTTAAACAGTAGAAGTATCCTGGTGTTTTCACTCGGCAGTGGATCGTGATATTTAGAAATACCTTCGCTGAGCACTTTGATTCTCCAGGGATACCCTTAATAAATATTTGCATTATTAAAAGAGTTATAAACACAGTATAAAAAATGAGTGCATGAGGAAGTCACTACTTGGCTTTTGATGATGTCTACCCAAATGAAAAATGAATGAATGTGCAATTAATAATAAATGCCCTTGTGTTCTTGTTTTAATTTTAACTCATCAGAGGATGTTAAAATGAAAGTGGAGCCAACATTTACTTCATTTTTTTATTAAAGGCAGACTGTGGCCCTCATGTAACTGATTCATGCAACTCCATAAAACATAGCATTCTAATATATGTATTGCCACTTATTAGCCGTTAACTT